>NC_138127.1:24618313-25338313 GCF_964188305.1 Podarcis bocagei | reverse complement strand
GCCCTCAGGTGCAATAGTGAATGTTGTTGTACCACTACTGCTGAAGCAAAATTCAACTCTTGTGTGGTGGACTTGTCTGTGTGGAATGAAGAGGCAGCATTGGTGTGACAGGATGAAGCTGATTATCAAGACCCTGTGTCACTCTGTTTACCTTTATTGTGAAGGAGAGGGGCGATGTGATCCTGTTAGTTCTCCTTGATCTAGGGCTTTTACATACCATTGACCATAGTAACCTCCTGGAACGGCTCTGTGGATTGGGAGCATTACAGTGTTTCCTTTCTTAACTGCAGAACCAGCTTCTATTTGGTGCCTTGCTGTGGAGTTCCATAGCATTCCATTTTGTCTCCAGTGCATTTTACATATATATGAAGCCATTGGGAGCTGTGAAGTGGGGGGGTGGAGTATGGGGTCATCAAAAGTTGTTGGACTACAACTGCTATCATCCCTAGTTACAGGTAGGTAGCCGTGTTGGTCTGCCGTGGTTGAAACAAAATAAAAAAAAATCCTTCCAGTAGCACCTTAGAGACCAACTAAGTTTGTTATTGGTATGAGCCTGCATGCACACGAAAGCTCATACCAATAACAAACTTAGTTGGTCATTAAGGTGCTACTGGAAGGATTTTTATTTTTATTTTGCTATCATCCCTGACCACTAGCTGGCTAGGACTGATAGGAATCATAGAATCATAGAGTTGGAATAGACCACAAGGGCCATCGAGTCCAACCCCCTGCCAAGCAGGAAACACCATCAGAGCACTCCTGACATATGGTTGTCAAGCCTCTGCTTAAAGACCTCCAAAGTAGGAGACTCCACCACACTCCTTGGCAGCAAATTCCACTGTCGAACAGCTCTTACTGTCAGGAAGTTCTTCCTAATGTTTAGGTGGAATCTTCTTGTAGTTTGGATCCATTGCTCCGTGTCCGCTTCTCTGGAGCAGCAGAAAACAACCTTTCTCCCTCCTCTATATGACATCCTTTTATATATTTGAACATGGCTATCATATCACCCCTTAACCTCCTCTTCTCCAGGCTAAACATGCCCAGCTCCCTTAGCCGTTCCTCATAAGGCATCGTTTCCAGGCCTTTGACCATTTTGGTTGCCCTCCTCTGGACACGTTCCAGTTTGTCAGTGTCCTTCTTGAACTGTGGTGCCCAGAACTGGACACAGTACTCCAGGTGAGGTCTGTACAGAGCAGAATACAGTGGCACTATTACTTCCCTTGATCTAGATGCTATATTCCTATTGATGCAGCCCAGAATTGCATTGGCTTTTTTAGCTGCCGCGTCACACTGTTGGCTCATGTCAAGTTTGTGGTCAACCAAGACTCCTAGATCCTTTTCACATGTACTGCTCTCAAGCCAGGTGTCACCCATCTTGTATTTGTGCCTCTCATTTTTTTTTGCCCAAGTGCAATACTTTACATTTCTCCCTGTTAAAGTTCATCTTGTTTGTTTTGGCCCAGTTCTCTAATCTGTCAAGGTCGTTTTGAAGTGTGATCCTGTCCTCTGGGGTGTTAGCCACCCCTCCCAGTTTGGTGTCATCTGCAAATTTGATCAGGATGCCCTTGAGTCCATCATCCAAGTCGTTGATAAAGATGTTGAATAAGACCGGGCCCAAGACAGAACCCTGTGGCACCCCACTAGTCACTCTTCTCCAGGATGAAGAGGAACCATTGATGAGCACCCTTTGGGTTCAGTCAGTCAGCCAGTTACAAGTCCACTGAGTGGTAGCATAGTCAAGTCCGCATTTTACTAGCTTCTTTACAAGAATATCATGGGGCACCTTGTCGAATGCCTTGCTGAAATCAAGGTAGGCTACATCCACTGCGTTCCCTTCATCTACCAGGCTTGTAATTCTGTCAAAAAACGAGATCAGGTTAGTCTGACATGACTTATTTTTCAGAAATCCATGCTGACTATTGGTGATCACAGCATTCCTTTCTAGGTGCTCACAGACTGTTTGCTTAATGATCTGCTCCAGAATCTTCCCTGGTATTGATGTCAGACTGACTGGGCGGTAATTATTTGGGTCCTCTCTTTTCCCCTTTTTGAAAATAGGGACAACATTTGCCCTCCTCCAGTCTGCCGGGACTTCGCCTGTTCTCCAGGAATTCTCAAAGATGACTGCCAGTGGTTCTGAGATCACATCTGCCAGTTCTTTTAATACTCTTGGATGCAGTTCATCTGGCCCTGGAGACTTGAATACATCTAAACTAGCCAAGTATTCTTGTACTATCTCCTTAGTTATTCTGGGCTGTGTTTCCTCTGCTGAATCATTTGCTCCAAATTCTTCAGGTCGGGCATTGTTTTCTTTATCGGAGAAGACTGAGGCAAAGAAGGCATTGAGGAGTTCAGCCCTTTCTGTGTCCCCTGTTTGCATTTCATTATCTTCTCCTATGAGTGACCCCACTGTTTCTTTGTTCTTCCTTTTGCTACGGACATACCCATAAAAGCCTTTTTTGTTGCTTTTAACCTCTCTAGCAAGCCTGAGTTCATTCTGTGCTTTAGCTTTTCTGACTTTGTGTCTACACGTGCTGGCTATTTGTTTGAATTCCTCTTTGGTGGTTTCCCCCCTTTTCCATTTTTTGTACACGTCCTTTTTAATCTTAACTCAGTTAAAAGTTCTTTAGATAGCCACCCTGGCTTCTTTAGGCACCTTCCATGTTTCCGTCTCATTGGTATTGCCTGAAGTTGTGCTTTTACTATCTCCCTCTTAACAAACTCCCAGCCATCATGAACTCCTTTTCCTTTTAGTATTACTGTCCATGGGATCTCACCCAGCACTTCCCTAAGTTTTATGAAGTCGGCTTTTTTAAAGTCAAGAAATTGAGTCCCAGTATGCTTGGCTGCTCCTTTCCGCTGTATAGTAAACTTCAGAAGAGCATGATCGCTCGCGCCTAATGATCCTTCCACTTCTACCCCACTAACCAGGTCATCAACATTGGTTAGGAGCAGATCTAAAATGGCTGTTCCTCTTGTTGCTTCTCCCACTTTCTGGACAATGAAGTTATCTGCAAGGCCAGAGAGGAATCTGTTTGACCTTATGCTCTTGGCTGAGTTTGACATCCAACAAATATCCGGGTAATTGAAGTCCCCCATTACTACTATCTCCCTTCCTTTTGCATGCTTGGCCATCTGTTCCAGGAAGGCATCATCTATGTCCTCCGTTTGGCTTGGGGATCTATAGTAAACTCCCACAATGAGGTCTCTGTTATTCTTCTCTCCCTTAATTTTGACCCAAATGCTCTCACTTTGGCTTTGAGGTTCTAAATCTTGGATCTCTTCACAGGTATACACATCCCTGACATATAACGCCACTCCTCCTCCTTTCTTGTCTGGTCTGTTTCTCTGAAATAGATTGTATCCCTCCATTATTACATTCCAATCATGGGACTTATCCCACCAGGTTTCAGTGATGCCTATTATGACATATTTAGTTTGCTGTCCCAAGAGCTCAAGCTCATCTTGTTTATTTCCCATGCTTTGCGCATTAGTGTACAGACATTGAAGTCCATTAATCATTCCCCCGTGTCTCTTATTTAAGGATTTTTTCCTCCCACCACTAGGTCTGCGTGTTGTTTGCTCCATTTGGTCTATGACATTTGGATGATCATCTTCATCAATTGATAGACTCCTACCTTCAGGAGCACTGTCTCCCTCCCCCATATTAGTCAGTTTAAAGCCCTCCTGATGAGGTTTCTGAGATTTTTGGCAAAAACATTCCTCCCAACCGTTGTGAGGTGCAGCCCATCGCTTTCCAGAAGTCCATCTTCAAGAAACTGCAGTCCGTGATCTAAGAATCCAAACCGTTCCTGTTTACACCATTTGCGAAGCCAGCTGTTCAGTTCCACTATTTTCCCCTCTCTCCCTGGGCCACGTCGTTCAACTAGGAGGACAGATGAGATGACAATTTGTGCATTTAATTGCTTCAATTTCCTGCCCAGAGCCTCGTAGTCTCTTTTGATCTTCTGGAGGCTATTGCTTGCAGTGTCATTGGTTCCCACATGAACCAAGAGGAAGGGGTATTCGTCAGTGGGTTTTATGATTCCTTGCAGTCGTTCAGTTACATCTTGGATCTTAGCCCCGGGGAGACAGCACACCTCCCAAGACATCTTGTCAGGCCCACAGATCACTGCTTCTGTTCCCCTCAGTAGGGAATCCCCTATCACCACTACACGCCTCCTCTTAGGTTTGGTCGGGGTCCTTCCGTGAGCTGTCCGTTCCAAGGTCGCCTGCACATTCCCTGAGGACTGACTTTGCTGATCGTCTTCATATACCTGATCGACTGTAATGAGGGAGAGATCTTCAAATGGAGTCTGCTCTTCGTCTTCCATGCTAGGGGAGAGGACCTCAAAGCGATTGTGTATTTCTAAACAATCAGAGCAAACCCTGGGCCTCCTACTTCTTTGAGTCATGTTTCACCATATATCTGGCACCTGTGTTGGTGAACTAGCCTCCTTCTCAGGGGTGTCCCCTGTCTCCTCCTTGGTGGAGACGGTGTTCTCTGTTGCTTCCAAGAAGAGTTCCAGCTCTCTAATTCTTTGGAGCGTAGCTACACGTTCCTCCAGTTGCTGAACTTTGTCTTCTAAGAGGGCAATCAACATACAATTGCTGCAGGTAAAGCTGCCTGCAACCTTTGGCAAGATGGCAAACATTGCGCAGGAACCGCAGGTGACTGCAGCTGTTCCCTCACCCTCCATCTTGAAAACGTGTCGTTGGGGGTGGCTACAGTGGTCCTCCATCTTAAAAAGCGTGAAGACAGGACAAATAACCCCCCCCCAAAAAACCCTAGGTCTCCCCCAACAAACGTTTGAAACTAGCTCCCCTAAATCTAAAAGATGGATCAAACTGTGCGCGCCGCTGCCCTGCAAGCTCTGATAACTCCTCCCACAGCTAATCACCTGCCTCAACAGAAACCCTGCCCCCTCTGACCTTTGCACAGGGAGAGCAGCTAATCAGCCACAAGAAACACACACACAAGAAAACTCTTTTGCTCCTCCTTCAGCTGCTGCCCTGCAAGCTCTGATAAGCTCCTCCCACAGCTAATCACCTGACTCAACAGTCAGAGTCCATAAACACCCCTGATTTAGATCTTTCCCTGATAATAACATGAATAAGCTATTTTTTGAACTAAAGCTTTCAACTACATTTCAGAATACCCTTCTGCCTCTCTGTGTCAATCTTTGGCATGTAGACTTCCCTCTGAGGGTGGAAAAAATGGCAGTTTAAAAAAATGATAATATTAGTAATTATAATTAAACAGATTATTGTGAATGTCTGAGATGTTTTCCATTGCAATTGACAGATGGAAAAATACACTACACTTTGGAATGGATCCAGAATACAGGCCTCGAAACAGCTAGGTTGGCGAAAAGAAGAATTTTGGTGGTGGTTTTTTATATTAAAAAGTCATTATAAGTTTATAAGAGAGAATGTTTTAACAGAGATATTCCTGAGGTCCACTGTAAGCCTCAAACTTCCATTAAAAGGAAAAAGCAGCAACTTTCAATGGAAAACCCAGCCTGCGTGGGGGGAAACCCTGCTAGTTTAAGATCAGAATTAAGGCGATCTCATTTTGGCTCAAACTCCACAAAGCCAGGAAATTGGCAGCTAAGGCTGATGCCTTAACAGAAGTGCCCTGTGACCAGCAATTATATTGTGCGATGTCAGAAACTGAGCTTGCTTACAGCTTCCCCTCCATGTAGTCACACCTTTTTCTCATTCTCTAGCAATACAGTAAGGCTCAGATGGTTCATAAGGCAAGAGTGCATTTGAAATATATGACATGCCTGTATAAAATTTGCAAAGGCAATCTGTATCAATCTTCAGCCCTTTTTTTAAAAAAAAAAACTTGCTGTACAATGTTATTGGATAAGTTTGACATTTGCTGCCTTTGTAGACCTCATCAAATAGATCATGTGTGTTGTGTTTCAAGTTATGAGCTCAACGGGGCTTATTTTTAAACACAAATAGACTTTTGAGGCTTATAATGTTGGTGGAAGCTTTCCCCATCCCCACCATGCCACTTGTTTTAACTAAGGGTAAGGTTTGAGCATTATAACTCTAGGTGTTACATAATAATGCTTAGGAAAATGTTACATTCTCTAGTATGTAGATCTAAACCTGCTAGGATAAAGTGCATCATTTGTAGAGCAAAACGAAAGGCCCACTGGCATGGCCTTAAGCTAAGATGACATGTAATGAGGGTTTACTGAAAAAGGAATACCTCAGAATTAGCTGGGGTGGAATCGACAAACATATTAAAAAATGCTGTGAAAATGCTTTTTAAAAGGTTTTTAAAAATACACTGAATTTGGCATAGCTCACTGTCGCCATCTAGTGTCACATTTGTATATTGCACTTTACAACACATTTAAAACGTTTCATTTGTAGCTGTGTAGCTGAATTACTTCCTAGTATGAGTGAATAGTAGGGACGCAGGTGGCGCTGTGAGTTAAACCACAGAGCCTAGGACTTGCCGATCAGAAGGTCGGTGGTTCAAATCCCCGTGACAGGGTGAGCTCTCGTCGCTCGGTCCCTGCTCCTGCCAACCTAGCAATTGGAAAGCACGCCAAAGTGCAAGTAGATAAATAGGTACCACTCCGGTGGGAAGGTAAACGGCATTTCCGTGTGCTGCTCTGGTTCGCTAGAAGCGGCTTAGTCATGCTGGCCACATGACCCAGAAGCTCCCTCGGCCAGTAAAGTGAGATGAGCGCCGCAACCCCAGAGTCGGCCATGACTGGACCTAATGGTCAGGGGTCCCTTTACCTTTATGAGTGAATAGTGTATCAGAAGTTATTTTCAAAAAGAGTTAGTTTGCATCTAGGTCTACACAGGCAGTGGAGCGAGGTGGTGGAATGCTGAGGGGCTATTAGAGGACCGTGCTACTCTAGATAACAGCCCGGGGTGGGGAGGGGGTGCATCATTTTTGAATGCTTTCCCATGCAAATAAGGAAGCAAGTACAGCAGAGACAAAGGTTCTAGCCCATCCCTGTTGTTTTATTTGCAATAGCTTTTTAACATACAGGCCTGTTCTTTAAAAAATGCCCCACTAAACTGCAGGTCCAGCATTTATCCAGTACACCCAGACCTCAGGTTGTCCAGAAATCAAATACCCCCCTCTCTCCCCCTGCCCCCATCTCTTTCCATAATCCAGAAGCTGTTTACTGTGGAAAGGGGCACTAAGTTCTGGGGGTTTTGTTGACAGAGAAAGGAATGTGTTATGTGGGAAATGTATGCACTTCATACCTCAGAGTGTTAGGACAAATGTCGGTTTCTGGTGACATTAATTCTGATACTGAGAATGTTTTCTTTGTACTTGAGGCTTCCTCCTCCGGAATACGCCACTCTTCAAATAGAATCATGACTCTGTCAAGGTCTGGTATTTACTCCCAGTGTGCAGATGTTACTGCAGGCTAGAATGCATAAGTCAGTGCTGAGAGTTAAGGATCAGTCAGAGATATCAGATCTATTTATTTTCAAGAAACCCCAGGATATCACAACACAGGTATCAGGTACAAAAGTGTATTCCCATACAGCAATATAAATAAACATAAAGCACTGGTCCCCTTATTAAAACAGAATGTACACTTGCTTCTTTCCTCCAGAGAGAGTTCTTCTAATATCCTCCTGAGGGAGATCTCACATCCAGCATTCAGACAGAATGTACTAAAAGCTGTTCACAATGCACTCTTATATATATTGAACTGGAGACCAGCCCATAGAAATCTCACAGCATAAGCAGATTTCATTTGCAATAACAACAACATACTGGGAATGCTTCTGCCATCACTGTATTTATCCTCTTTTCTGTAACATAGGTAAAGGACCCCTGACCATTAGGTCCAGTTGTGACCAACTCTGGGGTTGCGGCGCTCATCTCGCTTTATTGGCCGAGGGAGCCGGCATTTGTCTGCAGACAGCTTCCGGGTCATGTGACCAGCATGACTAAGCCTCTTCTGGCGAACCAGAGCAGCGCAGGGAAATGCCATTTACCTTCCTGCCGGAGTGGTACCTATTTATCTACTTGCACTTTGATGTGCTTTCGAACTGCTAGGTTGGCAGGAGCAGGGACTGAGCAACGGGAGCTCACTCCGTCGCGGGGATTTGAACCGCCAACCTTCTGATTGGCAAGTCCTAGGCTCTGTGTTTAACCCACAGTGCCACCCGCGTCCCTTAACATTCTAGCTCCCTTTTGGAAGTGATCACGATGGATCTATGTACGTGCTTAAAAAGTTTTCTGAAAGGTACTTAGTTGATATATAACAAGTGCAACTCAATTTGGTTGAATAACTTGGATTTCAATTAAGGGCTGTTGAAGACTTTCTCATGTGGATTGTTTCCTGCTTGGCAGGGGGTTGGACTCGATGGCCCTTGTGGTCTCTTCCAACTCTATGATTCTATGATTCTATGATTCTATGTAAGCTGCATTCAGCTGGACACTCTCCAGTGATTTCTACCAATTTTATTACAGCATAAGCTTTTGAGGACTAGAGGCACTTGGGGGTGTGGCCTCTACTCCACGGAAACTTGTGCCAAAATAAAAATTTCAGGTGCCACAAGACTCTTGGTTCATTCTACTGTCTCAGACTAGTAATACAAACCAGGGCTCCACAGAAGTGTGTCCCAGGCCATGCTTATACCCTAGTGGGTCACACAGACCCTATTTTTCCATGCATGCTTTTGTGTAAATTCCTCCACACATAAGCACTTTAAATGGAACTTGATCTCAATGTTTCCTGTCTACTCTAGTGGGTGGGATGTATTTGCGTCATGTGCTACTGTCTCCTCCTCTCACTTAGTACTTTCACAGCCTCCCAGAGTTCTGGAAACCTGGGGTTCATTGTGGGCATGCACAAAAGTATTTTTTTCATCTGCTTTCCTCCCTGAGATAGACGTTTTCTGAAATATCAGATTTGTACAAAATAGTAGCATGTGTGTGTTCACCTTGCCCCACCTTGCCCACCTGAGTTCCAGAAACTTGAAATACATCATAGACATGGATTTCTGGCCGCCACCCCCCCTCCCCTATTTTTTGAGATACTTTTTTCTGATACAGTAAAGGTAAAGGGACCCCTGACCATTACGCCCAGTCGTGGCCGACTCTGGGGTTGCGGCGCTCATCTCACTTTATTGGCTGAGGGAGCCAGCATATAGCTTCCGGGTCATGTGGCCAGCATGACTAAGCCGCAACTGCTAGGTTGGCAGGAGCAGGGACCCAGCAATGGGAGCTCACCCCGTCGCGGAGATTTGAACTGCCAACCTTCTGATCATCAAGTCAAGAGCAGGTTCAAAAACAAAAGCAAAAGTGTCTTGCCCCACCAGGAGTGTTTCAACAACAGAAATAAGAAGCATGGTGATAGATGGTGCTCACCAAAACATCACCACCCCTATTAAAAAAAACAACAAAAAACTATTCACATGATTTCTTAAGGAAATCAGCACTCAGTACTGATTTACTTCAGTACACCCACAGTTAATTAACATGATTTTATGTTGATTTTTAAAAACAGTTTAAACTGCTAGGTATACACAACCCTGTTGAATTCTGTAGGCCTGGCTCCCAGGGAAGTGGGATTAGAATTGCATCCTAACCTGACCTTCCTCATGGAAATTCTCTAGTAAGTGTACTTACTGGATTGCAGTCTCAGTGCCGCTGAAATGCATGGGAACTCATTCTACTCAAATTCAAAAAAAATTGCTTACGTAGACAAAAGACCAGGTTGTCAAAGTAACAACAAAAAATCCCACTGCCACTTCTGTAAAGATGATATGAGCACACTAGTTTCCAGTTTCTTCCTATCATCAATAAAAAGGCCCCGCTGGCTAAATTCTATTGTCAATTCTGTTAGTGGAATCCAGTTATAAACTTTCCCCCTTCCTTGATGTCATCTGGGCCACCCCTGCTTTTATTCAATGGCTCTGCAAAATAAATAAATGAATGAAAGAGCCTCTCCTCATGAGAAGTGAGTAATTCCACAGCCACTGTACAGAGCAGAAACACACTTCCAACCCCTTGAACCTCTAATTCCCATTCATTAAATGAGTCTGTTACCATATGGATGGTTCTCCCAGCATTCATTACTACAATTTTCTAAGAAGAGAAACCATCTTCCTCCTATTAACTCCATTTTCTCAATCTCTTCTGATGGGGAGAACCTATTTCAGCAATGCTGGACTTGGTCTATTTTTCACTTATAATTGTTTCTGAAATGTTAAATTAGCTTCCAGCAGCCCTGGAATTAATATATTAAATATATTTAAGTCTTGATGTCCCAGTGGAATTATCAGTGAAGGATGGCACTGAAAAGAATGCTAGAGCCATATCTCATTTCAAGCAGGGGCTAATTGAGGCATTAACATAATGGCGCCCTGGACTGGATTCTCAGTCACGAGCCATGCGTTGTGGCTTGTCAGGTCACTATTTGTGGCCCCCTCCTTTCTACATTTGCAAGCAGAAAATAAAATGCTTATCAAGTCCTTGGGATAGCTTCTGCCAGCCTAGCAGTCTGAAAGCATACCAGTGTGAGTAGATAAATAGGTACTGCTGTGGTGGGAAGGTAAACGGCATTTCTGTGCGCTCTGGCACTCATCACGGTGTCGCATTGCACCAGAAGCGGTTTAGTCATGCTGGCCACATAACCCGGAAAGCTGTCTGTGGACAAACATCAGCTCCCTTGGCCTGAAAAGTGAGATAAGTGCCACACCCCATAGTTGCCTTTGGGCATAACTGTCCAGGGATCCTTTACCTTTACCCTTGGAATGGAGGGTGTGACATGTTCAGCTTGATGGGTCACAAATTGTGCCAGTCCCACTATAGCAAGCATAGGCAAACTCGGCCCTCCAGATGTTTTGGGACTACAACTCCCATCATCCCTAGCTAACAGGACCAGTGGTCAGGGATGGTGGGAATTGTAGTCCCCAAGCATCTGGAGGGCCGAGTTTGCCTATGTGTGATGGCCTGGGAATCTGATTCAGAAGCTGAACCTGAGGAGTCCCAGCCTGCACAGGAGTCCCCGCCCCCAGGGCCGGCTGAGCCGGGGCAGGGGTTTGAATCTGAAGGGCCTGCACCTGTGCCGGATCCTCAGGAGCAGACACCAGATATATCCACTCTGGCTCCGGAGGTGATTGAGGACCCATTGCCTGCAGGTGTGCCTCTCCCAGCCCTGTCAGGGGAAGGTGAAGCTGCCCCTGGGTCCAGTAACCCTCCAGCCTCTCCTCAGCTGCAGAGGCTCAGGGCAGAGAGGCGGAGGGAACTAAGTTCTCTCAGGAGGAGTGCTCGCCTTAAGGCCAGGAGAGGCAGGTCACCTGTGGGCCGGGACCGCCCCTGGCCTCAGAGGAGATAAAGGCCAGTCAGCCCAGTCCCAGGTTGCGGGAGCAACGTCATTGGAAACCTGTTTCTGCCAGCACCCAGACCTGATCTTCCGGAGTTCCCGACCCCGCTTCACCCTTGGTGGACAGTCTCCAGACCCTCGACCCAGGACCGGACTCCGACCATGCCTCTCGGTAACCCCCCCCCCCCCGGGTCCAGCACACTATGCCTGCACTATAGCTTAGCTGGTGCTGCATTATGACAATTTAATAGCATAGCAATGCAAAAACATTGTTTGACTCCTCTGAATCTGGCTTAGATTGTTACTCCTGCCATTGCTCATTTTCCATATTCCCCCTCCCCCATATTTTATTTTCAATTTTCAACAATTTAACATCCAAATTAATTACTTATTCATCCCTTCTAGAATTCCCCCCACCCTCAACCCTGCTCATTTTCTTCAGTTTGCAGATGCATGCCAAATGAGCTCTTTCCCAGGACAGGACCACCATTTGCAGGAGCTCAGCACCCAGAAGAGAAAACAGGTTCAGGTCTAATGCTGAATTGCACCCAAAGCAAAGGTGATAATGGATCAGGAACGCAGACAGGTCATCAAAGCCTGGGAACCAGAATTCAAAGATGTCAGGATTTGGTCTCATCTCAAAGGAAAAATTCACAGAGTATGGAAGACGGCCTTTTATGAACATTCAGATAATTTTCTGATAAACAGTTCCAGCCTTTGTTCAGGGGTGAGAAAGAAGTTGCTAATATTTGATGAGCTTCAGTGGTTTACTTTGTTTAGCATGTACGGTATGAATGATAAATACTTCGAATAGGCTAGGTCACTGGTTTTGAAGACCTGCTATCTAGGATGAATAAATAACAGCTGTAGGTCAAAAGTCCAAAAACAGATCTGTAAAAGCAGGCTGAGAAAGTCAGAGCTCACTGCGAGTTTGTTTGTTTGTTTAATTTCTATCCACCCTTCCTCCCAAAGGAGTCTGGACTGGAAAACAAGAAAATAGCAAAACAATTAAATTAAACATAAAATACCAACCTATTTAAGACATTTTTCAAAAAAAATAAAAAGAAGTAGCCGCCTTCTGTTATGAGTTTTTAATGCCTGCTGAAACCATGTATATTCCCTCAGGCTTATGCAGGCAATTAAGACTCTATCTTTTCATAAAAAAATAGTTGATTTCTGATTTTTACATAGTTTTTATTGGAAGGGTTTTATGTTCATAAAGGGTTCATAAATCACTTGATGTTTTTGATGAACAGCAGTATATAAACATTTTGTATAAATAAATAAATAAATAAATAAATAAATAGCACTCCTAAAAACTTAAGTCACACACTCTTCCTTTCATAAACTTTTCTCTCTGATATTTATAATTCGATAATCATATCAATATATTATTGCGTTCCATTGTTGTGGAGATCTGCCTTGAGTGCTAGGTAAGAAAAGGCAGGATAGCCATTTGAAGAATTAAGAAATGATAGTGATATGGCACTTGAGCTACAGAGGCCTACGTCAAATGCTGTACAAACTCTCGCCTCAAAAGCTGCTCACATCAAAGCGTGAAGTTACCTTCTTAGACCAGGAGGAGCCAACATGGTGACCTCCAGATGTTGCTGAAATACAACCCTGATCTTCCCTGACTGCTGGCCATGTTGGCTGGGGCTGATGGGAGTTGGAATCCAACAGCATGTGGCGGGCAGTACATGTCTACCTCAGGGCCATAGCATGTTGCTGTGAAAAATGTGAGCTCCTTTTTGAGCCATTTCCATTCACATCAAATTTCTTTGTGTCCTCATTTGGCCTCACAATGGAACTGCTTGATTTGAGTTTGATTTCTGCCAGTTTGGGTCTCTCCTTTGTGGCTTTCATAAAATATTATATGGTTTTTTTCCATCCCCCCCCCAGTTTTTTCCCTTTTTATTTTCTTGCACCTTATGCAAACATGTGTTGTATTGTATGCACACTTTTTTTTTTTTTTTTGCATCTGTGTGATCTTTGGGCATTGAGCATTTGTTCTTGACAGCAATGAAATTTAAGATTCATTGCTCCTAAGAGTATTACTCCCAGTTGTATTACGTATCAATGTAAACTTTTTATTGAGTAAAAGAAGAGCCTATGAAGTTCAGCTGGAAACAGAAATCAATTAAAACAAAATGGCATTATAGAAGCAAAAGGCAACAAAAGAAAACAAGGGAATAAGTGTGAAAGTTTTTAGCACAAAGTACTAATACACAGGGTCAGCTTGTACTTTGGAGAAGAAAAGCTTCAATTAGGTAATCAAAGGATATCAAGGAAAGGAGAAAATTAAAGGGGTGACAAAGAAGGGAGGGTGGTGTTAATAAAATAGACTTATGTGAGCTGATGTAAAATTGAGTGGAGCAGTACAAGTGGAACAAAATTGGAGAAATGAAGGAAATCAGTCTTTTTTACCATGTATGTGCATGCTTTAATTTGCCTTATTCAGTGTCCTTAATTATCATAATCAATGCTCTTAAGTCCCAGTACCAAATACAGTATATGTACCCAACAAATAATCAACAGTAATCCAAATGTTTCTATCTTCCAAAATATTACAAATTTTCTATTACTCTCTCTGTGTGGGAAAGTGAGAGAGAGAGATATCTCACTCTACAAAGTGCACATACTCAATAATTCAATGAATTTCATCACGAACCCGAAATTCTGGAGGAAACCTATTCACTGAAATATCAAATGAACTGAAAAATTATGGGCTTCTCAGCAGGGATTTGAAGCAGCACTAATCAAAGGTATAGTTCCTGGCAAGCTTTCTTCATGTGTCACACACACACACACACAATCTTTTAACAGCTTTGCTTCTCTTTTCTGAATTATCTGTGATGAAAAAAGTGGTATATCTGTATTCCTAAAATGTAGCCACTCAGAAGTGGACACAATAATCTGGGCTGAGAACAGTTGCGCTGTTACTACCTCCTATGTGCAGCATACAATGCTTCTCATAATGTAGCCTCAAATGGCATATCATCTGCAGCTTCCAGTATACTTTTATGAAATATACATGAGCCTGAAATCTCCCTGCCTTTCCAAATGCCTAACGGCAAAAAAGAAAAAAAAAGGGGGGGGGGAATCTCCCTCCTTCCAAAATGTCATTGGATGAATTGATGGTGATTCAGAGTGATTGTCATAAAATGGTAAGACAAAATATCCAGAAACAGATGGCAGATAAAACACTTTAGCCACTTTATTAGTACTGTATGTCCTCAGTGTTTTGTAACAGAAAGAAATACATGAAGCTCAACTGCCTATAGCAAGGTAAGCTTGTCCAGGTTATCGTAACCTTTTTGCAGGTTGTCTCAATGTATCATGTTATAGGATGAGACTATGTCAACCACTAAGTTTAAATGTGTCGTTGATCATTATCTGATGCCTCAGCTGCATATTACCTTGGATTACAATAAAAAAGTAGGATTTATGTAATTTACATAGATCAGTATACTGGGCACTGAAAGCAGTCCAAAATGAAAATGTCCACATATTTATGGATCATGGAAGATAATGAAATTTAAAGTCACTTCCAGGTGCTATTTTAAAGGATCATTTGTCCTGGTTTGTTTATGGGGATATCAGTTGACTCTTTATTGAGCATTATTCTCATTCATTTGCAGGATAGAGAACTCTGCAGGATAGACAATGTTGCATTACATAAATGTTAATCAACACTGTCCAGTGCATTTTCCTGTTGCTTTCCGTATAGCAAGAAATTCCAATTTGGAGGGGAATTTGCCGATTTAGACTTGCGAATGAATTTCTTTCCATAAATGATAGCCATCAGTTCTTGCAACTAAAATCACCTAATATTTGTCTTCCTATGTAACCTGCACAACTCCCAGTACAAAAGTGTTACGGCTGCAAACAGTAGACAGTTGCAGTGTAAGTAAGTATAATGTCTGCTTGCAGATCAGCTTGGAACACGCAGGGAATGAAAAACTGCCCATTTAGACTTTTGGAAAAGATGTTGATCGATGAAATTGATTCTTGTTTTGAGTGATTGTCCCACCCAGGGAGATACTTTGAATTAAAACTGGTGCAAGAGGTTCAGATGAAAACCCTATATGTTGTGAAAAATATACTTTCCTAAGCATTAAACTTTCTGTCGTACTTTTTTTCTGTACTGCTGTTAAACTAACATCAGTTCATCTAGGGGATTGTTCCAAAAGGAGAAAACCACTCCCCATGTCTACGTGCAGTTTGTATTACCCAGGTGCAAATGCATAAGCCCTAGCTACAATTTCTGTATTTCTGTCCCTTTTCTTGAAAGATGCTGATTGCACACTTGAGGTTTCTGCTGAAGATGATGACAGTTGTCCCACGGTTGGAGAATCTGTGTGATTGTGTTAAAATTTTGTTTTTAAGAAGTGTGTTGAGAATGTATGTCATGCTGGCTTCTGGTTACTTAGGCTGCAATCCAATACCTATTCCCCTGGGAGAAAGCCTCACTGAACTCTGCAGAACTTATCTCTGAGTAGAAGTGGGTAGAAGTGCACTCTTGGTGGATCTCAGATAAGGGTCATTTGAAGGGCAACAATTCCTCTATTTTCATTGTTAATGAAATTTAATCTACAGTGGTACCTTGGGTTACATACGCTTCAGGTTACTTACGCTTCAGGTTACACACTCCGCTAACCCAGAAATAGTGCTTCAAGTTAAGAACTTTGCTTCAGGATAAGAACAGAAATTGGGCTCTGGCGGCACAGCAGCAGAAGGAGGCCCCATTAGCTAAAGTGGTGATTCAGGTTAAGAACAGTTTCAGGTTAAGAACGGACCTCTGGATCAAATTAAGTACTTAACCCGAGGTACCACTGTACATTGATAAAGGCATGACTGGAGATTTCTGTAGGGCTGCACCAAGATATTTTGTTGCTTGCAGCAAACGACAAAGTGTCACCAACATCCCCTCATTTCACCTCCAGAAGACAACCAGATGGGAAGTGCAATCTTTAAAAAACAACAACAAAAAAACAAAAACTGGTGATGGGACAGTGTCATTCAATACACCTGAAGGCAGCAGACTAGCTTAGGAGGTATGGCGTATTGTCTTCTTTATGCAGTTCCAGATTTCCCTGCCATGTAAAAATTTTCATCCTTATTATCTTTCAAAGAATAATTTATCTTATGTAGAAAAATGGAAGGGACATCTGCAGACTGATGCAGGAAGGCATGGAACAGAATATGGCTGTAAACTTCTCAAATCTTCATCCTTGAATATTAGAGCACTTATTTTAAAATTAGAATCAAGGTGTTGTCTAACATCCAATCAAATTTCACTTATCAGCAAGCCATTCATGAAGCTAGAAAATATGTGGCAAAACAGGCACCATATATGCAGTGCTGGTAGGCTGTCCTAAGATACAGAAGTAAATTTGGCTAGTTTTTGTTTTGGGTTGAACTGTAAACTGTAATGTATTGCTTATTTATTATGTATACTTCGGAGTTGGTTGACGTACTTGCAAGTACCTTGAAATTTCCCCCTCTTCAGCAAGGAAATGGTTTGTCGGCACTGATATTACTTCTCCAGTGCTCCACGGACAAGCAGAAACAAAGTGCACTTACTGTATTTTTCGCTCTATAAGACGCACCAGACCACAAGTCGCACCTAGTTTTTGGAGGAGGAAAACAAGAAAAAAAAATCTGAATCTCAGAAGCCAGAACAGTGAGAGGGATCGCTGCGCAGTGAAAGCAGCGATCCCTCTTGCTGTTCTGGCTTCTGTGATAGCTGTGCAGCCTGCATTCGCTCCATAAGACGCACACACATTTCCCCTTACTTTTTAGGAGGGAAAATGTGAGTCTTATAGAGCCAAAAATATGGTAATTTTCAGCATGGCCATGTCAGGTTTGATAAAAGAAAGTGGAAGAGGTTATTCCAGTGATGGACAAACCTGGCCCTCCAGGTGTTTGGGGACTACAATTCCCATCATTCCTGACCACTGGTCCTGTTAGCTAGGGATGATGGGAGTTGTAGTCCCCCCAGCTGGAGGGCCAAATGAAGAACCTGTCCTCACAATTCTGGCACAAAAACCTCTGCATGTATACTAAAAGCAAAAGGATGAAGTTGTGTGTGTGTGATTGGTTTACATTTATGAATACATTTCAATCCCACCTTTTCTACGATGAGCTCAAGGTGATGTACATACATCTCCTTCTCCCTATTTTATCCTCACAGCAACGACCCTGTGAGTTAAGTTAGTCTGAAAGTGAGTGATGGGCCCACGATTGCCTAGTCTGCTTCATGGCTGAGTGCGATTTCAACCCTGGTCTTCCAGGTCCTAGTCCAGCACTCTAACACACACAACTTCATCCTTTTGCTTTAGTTTGGCTTATCCGGAGTACTTATCCGGACTAGGAGGTAGTTTCTTTTGGGGTTTGTAAAACATCCTTGCGCAGTGCCATCTAGTGGTTTCATGCTTATAGAGGTAAAAGCACAGAAACTGTAGCAACGAGAACCACTAACAAGCACAGCTGACACGGCTCAAGTTGAAACTGGAAAACATCTGTTCAATCTTCAGTAAAGATAAGTCAATAGTAAGAGTAATCTGGCTCTTGCACAATGAGTTTTGAAGTTTCTTACCATTTGCAGATTTCTAAACTACTGAAAAATATTATGTACACAGTATGCATAAATAATTTGGAAGGATCCTAAGTTGTTAGGCATAGCCCATTAAGTGTTCGTGGGGAAAGTACAGTATTTGGCTAATAAAAGCAATAGATTATTACAACTAGCTATGACCTGGTAAGGGGAAAATATTTAGCAGCTATCCAGAGCCAGTATATAGTTTGGGGCAATCTTGCAAAGTAAAATATAAAATTCAAACCACTTTGATTATATCATATTTAAAATTGGATTTACCCACTTGAATGTGGTCAAGGAGACCATGTATTTTTGTCAAAATGATCCCATATTTAAAGGATTATTTTTAGCATCTGTTGGGGTTTGGAGGGGGTGTTCATTTCAGTAGTGTGTTAAGACTGTCTGAGGAACAGTTTTAATGATGATGCCTAACCTCATCCATAAATGCACTATATGTTGTTAGGATTGTCACTTTGCAGCTGTATTAGGGTCTCTTTGCCTCTGCATTTCCCTGCAGCAGGTTTAATTAACCAACAGGTTAAATTATGGTTAAAGCTTTGCTTTCCCCCCTTTTTTTTAGTTAAGTGCACTGATTACTTTAAGCTGGTGATACAAAAAACAATTGAATCATGATATTGCAGTTAGTGAGTCTAGAGCATTTCCAGGAATGTAACCTCTAAGATGTGGCCCTGTTATATATGAATGAATGGATATGGTCACAGTGGGTATACCACAATAAGTCATAGCCCTCCCTAAATATCCTGGGCTTGGTAGTTTGCTGTGGTTGCTAGGAACTGTATCACTGTGGGGCTATCTAATAACTCGGCACCCATAACAAACTGCAGTTCCCAGGGTTCTTTGGAAGACTGTCAATGTGGTACAAGCAGTGGAGGTTCATATCTTAGGACTACTCCATCATATGAAGTTTAGAGCTGGGGGTGGGGATAAAGGTTTTCCCCAAAATAATAAAAGCACACCATTTCTGATCCTTGCATGCTCCCTAGCAGTACATTTGAACTGCTTCAGACATTTATGCCTATCTCCCATTCTCTGGCCAATCACGTCTTTCCACTGCTCAGCCAATCCCAAGGTAAAGCTATTGCTATGGCCTGGAGTCCTTCCCACCCATCTCCAGGAAGAAAAACACATCCATGTAGCAACTGCTAGGGCACTCCTATTTACTTCTGCTGTTTTTAAAACCTTAATTTGAATCCATATAGGCAATCCAACCTATGAGAGCACAGGAGTTATCAAGCAGCCACCCAAACCTGCTCCCCAAATGCCTGAGCTTTTGACCCCAATGCCCTGGCAATTTGGCAAGCCAATTGCAGTCATTCTTCCATTCTGAGAATGCTCATAAATATTTCTTTGCAAAGGGGCCTACTGAGTTGGATTGCAACTCCCATCATCCCTGATCATTGGCTGGGGCTAAAGAGAGCTGAATATTTGGAGGTTTGGGGAGGCTGGCTTAGAGGATGATGAAAGTTCTGGGTAGTCTGTAATTCTAGGTTGCTATTTATTTTGCCCTGCTCCCCCAGCACATGCTACTTTTTCTTCTTCTAATTCAGAGTACAGTAGCTTGAACGTAATTCCTCCCCTTTCTCCTACTCTTCCAGCGAATGACTAGTACTAGGTGTTCTGCGACAATTGTTGCTTTTCTCTCTGCTGCCCACAGAAGACTTCGCTGTTTTTCAAAGGGATTTCTCAGCATAAAATATCATTAACTGCTGGGTATTTTACTTTTCTGTTATCCATGGTATATGAAACTATGCATCTTTCCTTGAACTGGATGCCTTTAAGTTTTCACTTTTTAATCCCCGGGGGTTCTTTGTATTTGCTATATGACTGAAAAAGAGTGTGCTGGTGGTGGTGAAAATGTCTATTCTTTTCTGAATGCAGTTGCAGCAGACTTTGTGAGTGTGCACCCTAGGAGATGCAGATAAAGGTGGGACCTGCAACGAAGTGTATTGTGCACTGTTTCAGCCAGCCATGCCCTCCTCCATGACATAGGCATGTGCATGAGGTTTGAAAGGTGTGTCCAGGCACACTCTAATGTTGTTGTTTTCAAAAAAAAAAAAAAAAAACAGTGGTCATGGTGAGGAGGAAAGAGTATGGAGCAGCAACTCAACTCCCTTAGCTGCCATGACTGACAAGGAAGCAGCAGTGAGAGAGAGAGACAACAGTGGAAGGGAGGAGGAGGAAAGCCAACAGAGGGAGATGTGGGCAGAAGAAAAATACTGGAAAGGACCAGCAGTTTCTGCCGGCATCTGTTTCTGGAAGTGTCTGTGGGTTGATTGGTTCCAGTGGCAGTGCTGGAGCCAATCAACCACAGCTGCTTCCAGAAACAGATGCCGGCAGAACTGTGGGTCCACTGCAGCCTTTTTCTTCTGCCTCTGTCTGCCTCAATCTCAGACCACCATCTCAGAGTTTTATTACTGCAAGGACTCAAAATCATTCAGCCTGAGCATAAGTTTTCAGTGCTAGGGTTCAACTATGTGTAACTTCTCCAACTATTCTTTAGTATATTTAAATGCATCAAAGGTTTGTCTCTCTCAATCAGTGTTAGGTGCTTCTAGAAATATTTGTTGCCCAGGTATCTCATTTTCTAGAAATTAGGTACTGACCAAGCTCAATAAAGTGCTTGCACTAGCTTTCTGCTGGTCAGCAGATTAGCAGTACAGTGGTACCTCTAGTTACGAACTTAATTCATTCCGGAGGTCCATTCTTAACCTGAAACTGTTCTTAACTAGAAGCATGCTTTCGCTAATGGGGTCTCTTGCTGCTGCTAAGCTGCTAGCACACAATTTCAATTCTCATCCTGGGGTAAAGTTCTCAAGGTAACTCTTCCAGGTTAGCGGAGTTTGTAAGCTGAAGCTTTTGTATCCTGAGGCATTTGTAACTCAAGGTACCACTGTACTGCTATCCTGTTGATCAGTGGTCCTATCCCCATCAACAGCCACCACCAATGAGCAAAGCCAGACAGCAAGCTCTGACCTGGAGTCCATCACATTTTGTTGAACCTTCTGGTGATGATGCCAAATTAGCTGCCTTCAAAACAATGATTTCCACATCCCTCTGGACATCAGTCTTCTGGAAAACAAGTCATTCACCAATCACCATCCCTTTAGCAGCCTTTGCCTAATAATCAGTGCCTCCAATTGGTTACAACTGCTGTGTTTCTTTTAAAGTAGAAGCCACACTGTCAGCTTGTCATACACAGGGGCGTCTAGAGTGACATTGCCAGAGGGAGTCCAATTATCAAATTTGAACATCATGGTTTCTGACAAACTAAGCAGTGCATTACAGTATCCTGGTAGTATAATTGAACAACAATGGTAATTTAGTACACTCACAGCCAAACGGCAAAAAGGGAAAGAAACCTAGTTTGGAACTCTTTAAGACAAAGTTGCATTATCAACACTGTTGTGTTATGATCCTGTGATCACAATAATAAAAATTGGTTCATAGACATTATTGCACAAAGTTTAGCATTTTATTTTATGAAAAGTTTATAATTTCAATATTTCTAGGAAGCATATACCTTTTAGGTATCACACCTCTAGTATTCACAGCACCAACAGAAGTGCCAATTGTGAGTAAATTTTGCCCACCCCTGGTGCAATAAGTGTTGGGAAAATGTAATGTTTCTGTGACAAAAACACAACAATAACCAAAAAGTATCTGCATTCCTGTACAGTGGTACCTCAGGTTAAGTACTTAATTCGTCCTGGAGGTCCGTACTTAACCTTAAACTGTTCTTAACCTGAAGCACTACTTTAGCTAATGGGGCCTCCTGCTGCCGCCGGAACACGATTTCTGTTCTCATCCTGAAGCAAAGTTCTTAACCCAAGGTACTATTTCTGGGCTAGTGGAGTCTAACCTGAAGCGTATGTAACCTGAAGTGTATGTAACCTGAGGTACTACTGTACTCAGAAATGGAAAACTCCAAAGCATTTTAGTACATGAGTCCCAAGAGTACCGTAGCTAAAAACAAGAGACAACTCAAAGTCATTGATCTTTCTAACACAAACTTTCTTTTTTGGTGTGTCTAGACGGCAACATCAGGCAAAACTTTGTAGTTTTGATGACTTGCTGGCCTTCTGCAGTATTCTCAGAACCTACGATGAATATAGATTCCCAAAGATAGGCTGACTGTCATTATCTGATAATGTCATAGCCATGGGAACTTTATAGACTACTTCATGCTAGATAAATTATCCATGTTACTAAATTGGCCTGCTCTTTTAAAGACTGGGGGAAAGGGAATTGTGGAGCTGTCCACCTCAAGGACAGTGCAGAGAAAGAGTTTGTGTGACATGAATATATGGACAAGGAAGTTCTTCCCTACCTTTCATTCACTTCAAAAGGAACACTGTAGTGCAGACAACCCGAGGGCAACAAGCTCTACTTTCTGCTTGGATTGGCTGCCCTGCAGAGTGAACTCTGCAGTTCAGCCAATCCCAGCTGGCTCTCACTGCTAATTGGTTGTGAAAGCAAGCCTCCCTTGCAAATACACAATGCTGTGATTCAAGAGCTTTTTAGAGACTCCTCTGTTCCAACAAATAGACTGTCCTCACCATTTTTTTTCCAACCTAGAAAGAGCGGTCTGATTCCAAACTCCCTTTCTCTCTCTCTCTCTCCATTCCATTCCTCTCTCTCACACAGTTCCAGTTTGATGTTAAATTTCATATTATTAATCCAATTTCTTCCACCTTCACTTTTTATATTATATTTTAACCTTGCATTCTGGGGAGGGTTACCAAATCAGAAATGTAGAAGAAAAACTTTGAAAAACAACCATAGGCTCCCCTCCCCCCACCGCCTATGGCACCAAATGAAACCTTATCTCAATTCCAACCTTTAAATCCTTGTACCCGAGATGTTCTGCAGTTTGTCGTCTCATCACTTCTAGCACATGCCTATAAATTACTCCAATTAAAGCCCAATTAGCAGGATATCTTCTGCTTCCAGGAATGGATTGGGGTGTGTATGTGCTTTGCGTCAGTAGGAGTGCTGCATGCACCCAGTGTCTTTGCCTGCCCTCGCATTCTATAGGGAAGCGAGTGTCAGACCACAGGGCAATCCACAGGTGAATGCCTGTTCCTCTCCCACGCAGAGAGGAATTCAAGGAAATAGTTTTCCCCATCATTCTTTGTTTATCTCCATCTGCCTTTCCTTGGGGGTGTTGAGAGAGACCTCCATTCCTGGTGCAGGCAGAAAGAGGAAGTCCCTTGTACCTTTTGTTCAAGGCTGCGCACAGTGCCATGAAACAGAGATGGCCATACCCATACCTATAGATCAGGGGTCAGCAACCTTTTTCAGCCATGGGCTGGTCCACTGTGGGCTGCTCTACATGGTCAGACCATGTGGTGGGGCGGACTATATTTGAACAAATTCCTATGCCGCACAAATAACCCAGAGATGCATTTTAAATAAAAGGACACATTCTACTCATGTAACACATGCTGATTCCCGGACCGTCCGCGGGCCGGATTGAAAAGGCAATTGGGTCGCATCCAGCCCTGGGGCCTTAGGTTGCCTACCTCTGCTATAGATAGTCTCTTTATTTCTTTGATGTAGCCCCTTGAAGATGGGCTGTATCCTCTCAAATGCATTGAAAATTTGGTTATTTCTCATTCAATAATCTTCTGTTCACTTGTACTAGTCTGCCCCCTTCATTAGCAATGGAAGAAAAGTTGCCAACTGTTCCCATGAGGCCTTGGGGTGTGTATTGGTGTGGGGAGCTGTAACAGCTGTAGCAGCAACACTTCCCACCCTGCTCATGCAAAAGAGGAACAGGCCTTAGCAACATTTTCAGCCCTCAGACGGCATGCACAGACAATCATTTATGCCCGTATTATATTACTATAGATGTTGCATTGTCTCTGCATACTAATAGCAGGGCCAGTAGCTCTCAGGCTAGACATTAACTGGTTTTCTAATGAAAGCCTGAGAATTCTTTGTTATGACATTAATATCCTTCATGAGACCAGGTTGCTTAGGTTGCACTCCCATAAATCAGAGGTGAGAAACTTGTGGTCCTTCAGATGCAGCTGGGCTGTAGCTCCTATCATCTTGGACCTTTGGTCATATTGGTTGGAGCTCATAGGAGTTGAAGTCCAAGAAATATTGAGGACTGCAAGTTCCCCATCCTTGCTATATACATATATCATTGAACTCAATAGGGCTTACTTTTGTCTCATTCAGCCTTTAACTCTTTTTTTAAAACAAAAAGATTTTTATTGAAGTTTCACAACATATCTAATAACAAACAAGACAATAATACAAACAAACAAAGAAAACAAAAACAAGTATACTTTCCATCCCTTTTTTTCTTGTAACTTACTTCCCCGACTTCCTCATACCTCCCCTTTCTGTATTCCAATTTCCAATTATTAATTCAGCAAATCCTCTCCCTTGTTATCCATTTAAATTTTTAGATTTTCTTTTCTTTTTACTTAATCATTACAGCTAGAAACCACATAATTTCTAAACCCACATCATTCTAACATTCAATAATTTTACAATGTTTCCTAAGATAGTCCTTAAATTTCTTCCAGTCTTCTTCCGCTGTCTCTCTTCCCTGGTCTCGGATTCTGCCGGTCATCTCTGCCAGTCCCATATAGTCTATCACCTTCATCTGCCATTCTTCCAAGGTGGGTAGTTCTTGTAACTTCCAATACTTTGCGATGAATTCAGCCTTTAACTCCTGTATACTTTAAAGGACAGACTCACAAACTACGGTAAATGATAGTAGGGTGCTCTACAAAAACCAGTCTTTCGACTTTCTTTGTCACGTGTTTGGAGTAAGTAAGCTCAATGGACATTAAAAAAGTCCTACACAGAATTCACTTACCTTGCTATTGCTTCCATTTGCTTTCTAAAACAACAACAACAACAACAGCAGCAGCAGCAACAACAACAACAACAACTTATTTTTGACATTAGCTCTTCCCTTCTGCTCAGAAGCACTTTGTGACACTTTGGTAAATGTGAACCATCAAATTTTAGTTCACATAATTGTTTGTAACAAGTGGTCCAAGAAAACAGAGAGTGTTTGTATCATTCCATTCAATTAAATCAACATAAAAGGAGTGATTTAGTATTCTGTTGTTGTTCTTTGAAGACATGCAGATGGCAGCAATACTTGGAAAAGCAAAAATTGTTTCAAAGCTGCCACCAACTGTTACACTTGCAAACTGCAATCCAAAGAACTGACTGCACTGAAATCCACACTGATACATTGTGTAACACGGTGAATTTCTCCTCTTTCACTATTTCTAACTCACAGGACACACACATACACACAGCTCTTCTTTTAGTAAGTCACACAGAGAAACAAAGAGAATGCTCTGCTTTCTGATAACTAGAGTGCAATGAAGAAGAGCCTGGTAGATCAGACCAATGCCCCATCTATGCCAGTGCTCACAGTGGCCAGCCAAAAGTCTGTGGGAACCCTGACTAAAAGTGCTTGCAGCTTTTAAATGTGACTATGCAAATAACTTTACATGAATCTTTTTGAGGCTCTCTGGGATCAATTTTCCCAAGCTTCAAAACTGTGTTATATACAAACCACATACCAGCACTCTATTTGGGTTTATTTTCCCTCTAACAAACCATGTAACTTCCTGCATTTCCACCAGCTATACTAAAAGTCATGTCACCCCATGGACTGATAGCACTGCAGTGTCTTTTTCGAAAGCTCATTAAAGCTTGGTTCACGCAACCAGAAGATAATGTGGCAATTCTTCTTGGACTTTACCTATTTAGGTTGGAAGTCCAGACTTTACCATTTTGCGCAGGCCAGCTTCTGTAGATGATGCAGGCAATCCTCTGGATATCGCAGCTGTGGTTGACCCACTGTGTATAGGTGGATGAGCTGCTGACCTATGGTTGTTGTGTTTTTTAATAACTTCTGCAAAGCACATCCTGTCTGTGAGATACTCTTATTATTCAGGACAGTGGGGAATTCTGAGCGCTACTTCACTGCCTCTGCCGGAACAACTTTGTACGTAAGGCTGCTCCCATGACTTTTGATTCAAAAGAAGAAGTCAATGAAGGTAGGCTGTTTTCAGAGATGGTGCTAATGCACCACGTCCTTCTGCAGATGTTGTGTTCATTTCCTGTCTGAATGACACTGGTGTTGTCACTGTGTGGGAAAGGCTGATCTATACTGACTGACATTGAGCAAGGGAGGTTTTCATTGACAGCAGTAGAAATACTTATTAGAATAAGGATCACCTCCTTTATTGCTATCATAAACAGAGGAAAATTATCATAATCAAGGCTTGTTATGCTGCCACATGCTTCACTGTCCCTGGTAAGGACCTCCAGGAAACAGCTATTTACAGCTGTTAGTGGCATGGAAATAATTCATCTAAGTCAATGACTGTTTCCAGGCTTCAGCAATATAAAGGTTAAAAGCTTTTGGATAAGACAGTGGGAGCACAATATTTTCATCTGCATCTAGTAGCTTGTTCCTTTGTATCTTATAAACCATTAGATTAAGGGGCCAGCAAGTGAACTGCATCCCAGGACCTTTCTGGGTCTCTTGGTCATACTGCCAGACTTTTTGCCAACCTAGAGATAAGGGAAGTGTATGGAAAGAGTGGTAGCTGTGAAAACAGGACCTACTGGCATCCCAGTTCAGGAACAAGTGCAGGTCTCTTAGACACACCACTGCCCTACTATCATTTCTTCCAAGTGTCCCTCTTGGAAAGCAAGTTGGTGGCCAGTCATCATTTGGCATTTATAGATGCCATCATGCACTCACCGAAGGGCCTTGCACAAAGCATAGCCTTTGGTTCTCCACTCCTTCCCCATATCTGTGGTATTGTTACCACCCTTTCACGGGTCACTTTTTCTCTAAACACATCTGCAGAACACTTTTCCATGTTCAAATGATAAGTTCTTCCAGAGCATGAATGGGAACTTTGCTCAATGATGTGTTCTAAGAAGCAGGCTGCTGCTGTCTGAGTGGTAGGGTTGGCCCAGAAGCTGTCACTCAAAACAAAACTCAAAAAGAGCCAGCATCAAATAAATTCAGACAGTTTCATCGAGGCAGCAGAGTACTCAGGGTAGTAACAATGGGCTCGCCTAAATTTCCCTTTGCCCTGCCGTGTCTTCCCTTTGTTCCATGACTTCTGGGCATGGGCCCAGTAGGATTTTCTTTTGTCCCATTAGAAAATCCCAAGAAAACCCCAAGAAAATCCGCTGTTTACTGCTGAACCAGAATAAATGTCAATTTGTGGAAAACCTGATTGGTGTACGCTGTGGGTACTGATGGAAGTCACAGACTTGGATGGGCCCAAAGATGAGAAAAAGATGAGAACTTTTCAAGGAACTGAGTTTTATTAAGAAAGCATGACAAAATAGTAGTTTAATAGTCCCAGAGGCAGAAAGGGAAAAGCGAGAGGGAGAGGAGGGATGGGGGGGGTGTTCTTCCATTACGAATTTCCTGGAAAGGAGTCCAAAGGTACAAGGATGGGCACCTTGCCTGGAGCTGCAACAAATTAGTTAGCAGCAAAGTTAACACAGGAGGCTTGTGTGAGAGGCTTGTGGAAGACTCTGGAGGCTCACTGAGCTTCTGATACTCCCATAAGGTGGGATGCTAAAAGGCTTAAAAAAGAATTGAGAGGCAAGATCAAAAGAGAAAATGTTGCCTTGCTCCTGTTTAACAACGGCAGCAACAAAATAAGGTGTTTATGTCCCAGTAGGTTTGAAAGTGCTTCGTAAATATTACAAAGTAGGACAGGTATGGTTTCAGATTGGATAGTGTTGAGATTTTAGCTGAAAGGCACAACCTGCACTGCTCCATTTAACGATGGGGCAGCTTATATAGGCAGCTTATTGGTATAATAGCTTATTTTTGAGAATATCATTGGCTCCAGATTGATCCGGTATAATGAGCCCAACTTGTGGTCTGAATTTCACAATTGCTTTTCCTTTAGTCTAGTTACCTGAAAATGTGCAGGGCAATCTTTGCCAGTGTTGCTGAAAGATTGATTTCCGAGAAGCACAAGAGACAAGGCAGCAAGTCAGTGGCTCCAAAGGCAGTAACAGGTCAAGAAACAGCGTGGTCTGTAATAAAAGGCAAGTCTCTCCTAGGGTACTTACATTAAAGCCAACTGAAAGATCAGAGCAGACGCAGCAAAGAGGATGGTTGAGAGGGGAAGGCGGTATTCAGAAGTCTGGAAACAACTTTCACTGGAACAGCATCTGAGAAAAGATTAAGGAAGCATACAGATGATTAGATAAGCAGCAACACTCAACCTGAGGAAAGTGCAGGGATTAGGAAACTGTGGCCCTCCAGATGTTGTTGGATTCAAACCCGTCAGCTCAAGCAAACGACCTAGGATGGCCTTAGTGGTGTCAAGTGGGGTGGGGGGGTTGGTAGAGAATGAAAAGCCAACAAGGAAATCCCCAGGGGTAAATAGGTGAAAGCTTTGGCTTGTTTGCATACAGTATATACCAACTGGGAGGAAGAATGAGCAAATGTTGCTGTGTTTAGTTAAAATGCTTTAACTCTGCTTTCCAGACAGTACAAAGCATTTAACGAATTGAAACAACCAGAATTAAAAACTCTGAGACAATTAAAAAAAACCCCCATATAGGGTGGAATTGCCATCCCATAAACATATAGGGTGGGATTCCGATCCCATCAGCACAAACTTTGCATGAGGGCTTCCACTTGCACAAATGGGGCTTTCTCCCTCTCCTGGCACCCCCAAAACTGGCTTGAGGGGTCAGGAGAACCCCAAGAAGAGCATGTGGGGGGAGCAGAAGGGAGATTGTTCTGTTCGGCAAGCTAGAATGCTAGCACTGACAGGATGTTCCCCATAGCACGATGTTGAATTCCACGTGTAATTTTATTTTTATCAGATCAAAAAATCATGGTCTATATTAAAATCGGAAGTGAAATAGGAAGCAGAAACACTAAGTACAATTTCAACAAAAATATGGGAGTATCAAATAACACTGTAGGCACCAGACTGACTTCTTCTGGACTGGTGTTTTGGGGGCACAGCACCAACACAGAAAAGGCCCTGTTAACTGCCTGGCCTCTGGTGATGATCTGAGTAAATGGACAGAATATGGACCTTAAGTTTTTATTGCTCCCATTTCCCTGGGCAACCAGAAGCTCTAGGCATTAATTGATAAATCAGGGTTTGGTTTTCCATATATTTGCAGGGCGGAAGCTGAAACCATTGCAGACTTACATAATGTGGCATCAAGGAAAAGCAACACTACTGGCCTGAAGGCAAGATCAGTATTTGCCTCAGAGCCCATCAAACCCAGAACAAACCTGACTGCATTTCCAAGGGTTGTTTCTGACCAAGTTAAACTCAGTGTGGAGCCACTTAAATTAATGAACTTTACTTTGAGTGGGTCTGTTCTGACTAGCACTAACACTGGAAGCAACCCCAAACCTCCACTTTCAGCATTAAACAAATACAGCACATGGGGGGGGGGGGGAGGAAGAAGAAGAAGAGTTTGGATTTGATATCCCGCTTTATCACTACCCTAAGGAGTCTCAAAGCAGCTAACATTCTCCTTTCCCTTCCTCCCCCACAACAAACACTCTGTGAGGTGTGTGGGGCTGAGAGACTTCAAAAAAGTGTGACTAGCCCAAGGTCACCCAGCAGCTGCATGTGGAGGAGCGGAGACGTGAACCCAGTTCCCCAGATTAGGAGTCTACCACTCTTAACCACTACACCACACTGGCTCAGGAGAGAGAGAGAGCGCACACCCTCTCCTTTTAGCTGTGTGTGTGATTTCCAGGAAAATGTAATGCATTCCATCAGTAACAAAACAAAACGAAGGACACCTTACTTCAGTGAAAATGGGCACTGTAACATCTTGTATTGATCCTTTTAATTGGCAAGTCCTACCCTCGAAGCACTCAAGGAAGGTGGTACTGCAAAGCGATTTGCCTCATCATCTTTACTGAAGTACCCCAAATTGCAGAGGGCGAGAAAACTGACATTGCTTTTAAAAAACGCAAAGCAAATATAAGCCTCTAGAGTTGTTTCCTTTTCTTTTGTCCCCATATGTTTCTGAATCATTGCCACATTGTTTTTAACTTAACCAAAAACCAGTAAGAAACAACCAAGTCACTTTGGCAGAAGTTCTGTAGAGAATATTTATCATCCAGAAAGATATTTACTCCGCCGTGTGACTCAGTGCCATTGAGAGAGGCTACACTTCATAGAAATTCGGCATTTAATTATATCCCATAGATATGCTATTGAGTTTTCAGAGCATGAAGGGCAGATGTAGTGCTGGTACTTGAAAACAGCTACCCTGAACTAAATATGTCTGCTAATGAGCCCAGCTTAGGAGGGTTATCTCACTTCCAATAGCCTTTGTTTTAATCTGGAAAACAGATCCCCACCTGTTGAGCAGGGCACACATGAGCAGCATAGAAAGATGAGGTCGCAAGCTGGGTCAGCCCCACAATAAACCTGTCTTCAGAAAGCATGGTGAAACTAGAAAGGTGAAACTCATACAGACTGAGTTATTTCTGTTCATGTAATATATCCATTCACAAAGGTGTGAAGCAGCAATTGTATCAAAACCTTCCATCAAATTGAAACAACTTCTGCACCTTTTCTACATAAATGTAAGGCAAAGCTTTGCACTAAAGGTCACTCCTTATCGATTAGAAGATTTTCTGAGTCCTTTGGATTAGTTATTTGGACCAGTCTGAAGCACAGACATGCAATGCAGGATACATAATGAGGCTGCAGACAAGATCTTTGCAGTGGTGGAACTGACTACATGCCTTCTCGATCCCTGTCTTTCCCTTGGCTTAAAAAAATCTAGGAGGAGGGAATTGACTGCATGGGTTCAGTGGACTCCAAGGGGACTTTATAGGAAGAATTTGGCTAGTTCAGATAAAGGTTAGGATAAATGAGTACCAGTGCCCTGCTGGAGTCCCAGATTAGCATCCATCATGTTGGGGTTGCTTCCATCCCTGCACTGAGCCTCCCACTGCTTCTATTTGTAGGTATTACCAGTACACACTGCATGCCAAATCTCTTGGAAGCTTGGTTTTCCATATATTTTATAGAGTAGAATTTTCCCATGGACTGCTAATTGCAGGGGGTCATCTATCCCGTCTACTCCAGACTTTCCAATCTTGTTTGGATATCCATTTGGTCATAATGACTGTCTTTATTAATTTATAGTGCTAAATCATGATTGAAGGAATCTTTTTGATGGCTAATGTCACTTGGCAACGTTCCCCTCCCCTTATATTTGCACACAGGCAATTAGAGCAAGTGGTACAATATAGGTGCCACATGTTCTGCCTGCCTGGTAACCTCCAGTAGCCAGACTGCTGCATTTTGCACCAGTTTAAATTTCTGAAGTATCTCTAAAGGTAGCCCTATGTGGACTTCATCACAGTAGTTTGACCTGGATATCATTAGTACACAGATCACTGAGTAGAACCATGTTCCGGTTAGCTACTCCATTTTGGAGAGGAACTGAGTGTTACTTAATAATACAAAATTAGGAAAAATGTGTGCCTGGTGAAACTTGCATTTGTGTAGGGGTTTTTTATTTATTTACATTTCAAGTTTGCCTGTCACTCAAAATGCTCACAAAGTGGTGTGTGTGTGTATGTATCTGCACGATGGGGTGAGCTCCTGTTGCTTTGTTCCAGCTCCTGCCAATCTAGCAGTTTGAAAACATACCAGCATGAGTAGATAAATAGGTACTGCTGTGGCGGGAAAGTAAATGACATTTCTGTGCGCTCAGACACTTATCATAGTCTTCCATGCACCAGAAGCGGTTTAGTCATGCTGGCCACATGACCCGGAAAAGCTATCTGTGGACAAATGCCGGCTCCCTCAACCTGAAAGCAAAAATGAGCGCCACACCCCAAATATATATATATATATATATATATATATATATGATCAACCCAGTTTAAATGGGATAAAAGTATAACTTTATCCAGCTAAATACCTTATAAAAGGAAGATGTCTTCACCTGCCTTCACAAAGAGACCAGGGAAAAATAAAATAAGCTTTTTTATATATGACAGAAGCATGCAGCCAATAAATCATTAAAGGTGACTTATAACCTAACACAGAGGAATAATGGAGTGTGTTAGGTGCTATATGAAAGCTAATAGATTAAAATGAAATCTTCAGTTTCCTTTTGTCTGCCTTGCTCAGCAGAAACCTTAAGCTGAAAATCTAAAATCATTTATGTCTTAACTAGAATTTGGGCAAAGAACAGAGAGCAAGTGAAACAATTCTGCTGCTGCTGTCATATTTTTTTAAAAAAACACACACCCCATAATCCCTTCCCTTTGATAAAATTATTTCTTAATTTGGGCATGAAAATTATATCCTTACAGTTTGGGCATCTCCTTTGTTAATGAGTCTACAGCTTGAGCAAACATTGATACTATAAACAACTAGGGAAAGGAAAGGGTAATAACTGTTGTGAAAATAACAGAATCTTGCAGGATAGACAGTATTCAACCATATAGTTAAAAGGCTATGAAAGTAATGCATTTTTTTATACTCAGGGGTGAAGTATCTCTAAAGATCTCAACTGAAAGGGCAACTGCTTTGTCCTTCCTAATATCTGTTTTGCAAAATTTTGTTTGCCTATTCAATTGTCTACAAAAATAGCTGTTGCTTTGTGACACTTGCTGCTAGCTACAGCTGAACAGTGCACATGGAGACAGAGTGAAATCCATGAAGCCATTCTATAATATTGATCCTTGATAGTATTGATCCTCGAGGGCTGGATGAAGCCTTGGCCCAAGTTCCTGTGGATGGCAAGGATAGAAAAAATGGGCAAAGGGGTGGTGGCGGCAGAAAGAAGAGAGAGTCCTGTCTACCTCTTGGCTGCCAGCATGTGCTGCCCATCAGATTTCCCATAACAGAATATGGACCTTAACAGGGGAAAAAACATTCTCCACCTCTGCCCTTTACTTTACTTCTCGGACTTACTGCGCCATTCCATGACTGCTTTGGAAACCACAGGAGCATAACAGCAGCAAACTTGCTCCCATATGTAAACCATAGTGGCTTTATGTCAGTACTGCAAGCAGGCATAGCAGTGTAAATGTTTAGAGTCAGTAAGTGAGTGATGTTCATTAAAATCCAACAAAAGAGATCTGAGCACACAGAAACACTAGCACACACACAGGCAGCAGGTGCAAATAATAAATACACATCTCTATCAAAGATCAGGGCCCTTAACTTTTGGTATTGGCATCTACTTTTCCCCAAGTAATTATTAAGCATGTCGTGAACTTGGAATCTGAATTCATTTAAGAACTAAAGAGATGAAAAGTGGGCAAGGAACTGAATCTTTTCACCAGAACATATATTGCCCTGAGTGCTTGCTCCATAAAGAGATTGCTCACCTTCTGCTTATTCCAGCTAGCTTAGAAATAGCCCCCAAACTGGAAATCACAGTGTGGTTTTTCTATTCAAGCCTTGATTAACTGGATATGGAAAATGAGTGTTGATGTTTAACACATCACAGCAGGTTGCCATGGGGGAACACCAAATGTAGCAGTTCCTTGGAAATTTGGTATCCATTTTTCCAGTACTGAACACAGATACAGAGGAGAGAAGAATATCTCAAACCACTAGGGATACCTATGTTCCTTTCAGAAAGACTTGCTTTATTATATAAAGCTTGTATAAATGTGTGCCCTGCAATCTTGTAAGGATGTTTGTTGGTATGTTACTTGTTTATGGTTGCATATGTTATATTATGCATAATAAAATAATAAAAATACAGTGATACCTCGGGTTAAGTACTTAATTCGTTCCGGAGGTCTGTTCTTAACCTGAAACTGTTCTTAACCTGAAGCACTACTTTAGCTAATGGGGCCTCCTGCTGCCGCTGCTCCGCTGGAGCACAATTTCTGTTCTCATCCTGAAGCAAAGTTCTTAACCCAAGGTAATATTTCTGGGTTAGCGGAGTCTGTAACCTGAAGCGTATGTAACCTGAAGCGTATGTAACCCGAGGTACCACTGTATTTTTACAAATGAATACCTTCTTCACCATTCTCAGTTGAAAGTCTGACTGACTGTGTGTGTGACAGAGAGGAGACGGAATTTCTTTTTATGGATCCTCAGAGTCAAAAATCAAAACCAGCCCCAGCTGTCCCTAATAATTAAATTTCAGTAACCCAGACTGAGAATTTTTATGTTGACTGGTGACTTAAAATGCTGACATTTAAACAGCTTCAGCTTTATTTCAAAATGAGCACAAGGGAACTTCACACATACACTGGAGTTTTCCTGCTGGGAAACCCAACAAAATACCAGTGCATTGATTTACATAGTGAAGGTTATTCATGAGGACTTGGAATTTCATTACCCAGAACGTAAAAGTGAAAGTCACCCCCATACAAAGATGCACGTGACTCTTAAAACTAAGTTGGAACTTAATAAACTTTATATAATGATGATGGTTTGTTCTATCAAAAATAAAATTCAATGTCTAGTTGCAGCTGAAAGATTAACAAATTCATCATGACATAAACTTTCATAGGCAAGAGTCATAATAATAGGATGGTTCCTAAAAGCACACTTCTCACATATCAAAGGCCAGCATAAAACAGAAAGTACATAATGAAGATGCCAAACACACCACTGTGAGGAGGAAATTCTACAACTTAGAGGCTGCCACAGACTTCCAAACTTTTGAAAAGGATGGCCTCCTATGCTGATCCTAGAAGGTCAGCACAGAAGCAGGAAGTCTTTCAGATATTTGGAGCCTAAGTCATGAACAGCTTTAAACACTAATGTGAGCTTGAAATGAACTGGCAACCAGTGCTGCTGTTTTAACTCAGGGTTTTGCGTATTTTAAATGGAGCCCCAGCCAGTAACCTGCTACATTTTGGACCGGTTGACGTTTCTGAGTTCTCTTCCAGGGCAGCTCCATGGATGGTGCTCTCTACCCCATCAACATACAAAACCAAAAGAAAACAATCCTCCTTATGGGGATTCTAAGTGCAAAATGTCTGTCTAAATATTTAAAGCTTTCCATTGCGTTCTGGACACTGGAAGAGTTAGGTACCAATGAGTCTTATTGTGCGGTTAAACTCAGGGCAACAATGAAACCTCTCCAGAAGGCTATAATGGGAAATTGGGCTTAAGGTATGCGCAGCTCTGCCATTTAGAGCTTTATAGGTCAGCTAGCAGGCTGGTGTGCAGTTTCAACAAGATCAGCATGTCTTCCATTTCCTCTTTCTACACTAGATGACGCTCCCAAGCTGTTTACTAGGACAGTCCTGGACACACATCAAGGACAGCCCCAAGCAAAGCACTCAACAGTTATCAGTCCTGGAGATGACAAAGGCATAAATTATAGGTGCGATGATGCTACTCTCCAGTAACTCTTTACTGGAGTTAAGAAGAAAATCCAGCTGCTGAATGAATAGCCGGTACTTTTCAAGCATATCTGTTTCTGTGAAACTCAAGTAAAATAGCTATCATACAATGGTTGCTGGAAGAACCAGTCAGTTAATTGGTATGCATTGCTTTTTGCCAGTGAATATATTACATTCATTTATATCAGTGGGAGCTATATGTGGCTTATCCAGCCTCATATAACCAACATGCTTAGCTCTAATTAATGCATGAAGGGGTTAAGACCATACCGTAAGCTGTCCTGCCAGGTTTAGCTAGGTCACTAGGAAGGATTATCAAGCCTTTGTTCCCCCATTCCACCATATGAACCCTACCAGTAAGGAGGTTGAAGCTGGATGCTCCAAGCTTAAACCAAATGGCTTTAGCAAGCAATCACCGTGTTTCTATACAAATAATTTAGAAGCCTTTGCCAATTTGGATCCTAAGTTATACTGCCTGTCTTTACTTGCTGCTGTATGGAAAAGCACATGAATCTGACCTTTGAAAAGTTTGAAATAAACCATTTTTAATCTATGCTCTATGCTAAGGGAAATGGGGAACTTTGGAAGCAACTTAGAAGAGGTTATCTTAAAGGTCTAACCATCTATATTTCCAGGCTTTACTTTGCTACATGTTTTGTGATTTTATATCTCATCCATGCAGTATTACTATTTATATTTTTATCATATATTTATTTTTATCATCCACAGAGTTCAGAGTTCCATACATGGTGCCTCTCACCTTTTATGCTCACATCAGCCCTGTGAGGTAGGTTTAGATGAAGGGGAGTGACAGAACCTAAGTCACCCAGTCAGTTTCACGAGTGAGTAGGGATTTGAACAAAGGTCTTTCCAACACTTCATCCACTATACCACACTTGATGCACAATACAGATGGTGCAATAATAATTTGGATACAAGCTCTCTTCTTAATTCCCAGGAGAAGTACAAACAGTTGTGTTTCCTTAGAATGCTTCAGTGATACTCATTCACAGAGACTATATTTCTCAAACTGCATGGATGCTGGCTGAAAAACACCTTTGCTGGAGTTAGAAAGTTGTACTCCAGAAGGTTTTACACCAAAGATCCTTATATTTCTAGTTTGACGGTATTTTCAATTAAGGCTTGATGGAATAACTGCTAAAACCCAAATAAATCCATCACATTGCACTGTGGAATTAGTGCAGGTGAATCAGGTACACTGGCCCATCATATACCCTTTCTGGTGGTTAGATTCAGTATGTTATAATACAACGAGAAAATAAGGAAGAATAAATTATTCTCTATAGAGCTAGAGCAGAGAGCAGGTGAAACACTTTTCAGAGAGCAAAAGTGAATGCATGACAGAAGCAACTTTTTAGATGGTGCAGGACTGCAGGGGCAGAATTGCTATGTAAAAGAATTTCCAATGCAGGGAATTGCTTACATTATTGCTGCTGCATGATATATGGCCTAGTTTTGTTACAAGAAAATGAACACAATGCATAGGTATCTTTTAATAACCCAAAACAAAACTATTATGCCCCATAGATCTTTCGAGACCACAGTGTAAAAAACCCAGAATTTGTTGAATTTGTCGTCTACACCAACCTTATCCCATTTTATCCTCAAAGTGACTCTGAGCAAGCTTAGGTTGGAGAGACAGTGACTCAGTGCCGGATTTACGTATAAACTAAACAAGCTATAGCTTAGCCCCCCCCCCCAAAAAAAAAAAACTAAAAAAACACCTGGATTTACATTTCCAAAATATAAGATAAAAAACAAATAAAATAAAACCTACATACAGTTAGAGCTTAATAATTATATCACTATTAATATACTTCTTAATTGTATTTCAGTTCAACAATTACTTTGATAAAATACATATTTTGTTATGTGCAAATGGCTTTAGAGACCTATTAGGTCCATAAATTACCATATAGCATATATCCAACACAAAAAACAGAGACAATTTGTTATTGACAAAGGACAGCTGGACATATAAAGGGCCCCATTACCTTCAGTAGCTTAGGGCCTCATCAAACCTAAATCTGGCCCTGCAGTGTCTATTCTTTCTTAGAATGGGTGGAAGAAGATTTTCTGCAATGACTATAGCCAGGGGCCTAAAGTTCCTTTCCTCCACATATGTTCTAAATTGAACAGAGGCGATATGCACTGCAGTACTGGAGAGGAGGAAGGGTGCAAGATTCAAACAACTACATTTTTTTAAGTAGTGGGAGGTAAAATGTCAGGAAGTGGTGGGCCATTGCTGCAAGGGGGAAAACAGCAGCCCTGCAGAGGTTTACCATTTGCCACTTAGGAACATAGGAAGCTGCCTTGCACAGAATAATTTCAATGGTTTATATAGCTCAGTATCAGGGCCAGCCCAATATATTGTGGTGCCTTAGGTGAACAACTAAATGCTGCCCCGCCTGGTAAGAAGATGTGAGTGAAGATCTACATCAGGAGCATAGGAAGAACAAAGATCTACATCAGGATCTGCTGGCCCTGTGGATCCTGCTGGCTGAGACGGTAACTTCACCTTGCCTTATGGGTGGTGCAGCCCTGCTTAGTATTATGTACACCAGGGTTTCCCAAACTTGGGTCTCCAGCTGTTTTTGGACCACTACTCCCATCATCCCCAGCTAGCAGGACCAGTGGTCAGGGATGATGGGAACAGTAATCCAAAACCACTGGAGACCCAAGTTTGGGGAACACTGGTGTACACTGATGGACAGTGGCTCTCTAGGATTCTGGAAGAGATATTTCCCAGCCCTTCCTTGAAAAGCTGAGAATTGAACCTTGAAGCTTTTACATGCAAAGCAGATGCTCTCCTACTGAGCTATGGCCGTGTCTATTTAATTTTTAAAATGCAGAATGTGTACTCCTGCACTTAAATTCTACAATAGAGGAGTAATCAGTTACTACAGAATATATGTGTCTATTTCCATCTACCTGTGTTAGATATAGATATTTTTAAACCCACCACCACCACCAAAGGCACAAATATGAAGGAGTATCAACCATTCGGTTCACTGACACTCATGAGACACATTCCCCCACATTGAACTCACTATATCAGCTGATACACTAGCTAGAAAAGGACATGACATTTCCCCATTGAAAACATAATAAATATTGATCCCTGGATGCAGATGTTTTCCACAGCAGGTGTGATTGTTAGAGATTTTTAGATCCTCTGAAACAACTGAGTTGTAACTGTGCATTCATTTTACAATAAAGCATTTGTCTAGAAAGGCCCCAAGGCAGGTCAGGGTAACGGAAAGGGAAATCTACCATATTAAGATTAAGGCACCTTTCTTACTGAGACCACTGTGATTAAAAACTCATTGACAAAAAGCAAAGCTGTCTGTTTCTGCCTTCTTTACTGCAGCTACTGTTTACTTCAAGTGAGCATGACACCTAGATGGTCAGATTCAGGTTTCTTCCTGATCACCTTTTTATTTATTCTTTACAGGGAATTTATATGAAGTTGTGTCAAGGAAGTGCTGTCCCACACTTTTTGGTGCCACACACACACACAACACTAACCACTTTTTAGGTAAAATATCTTTCAGAGTATTTGTACAACAAAATCAACAATAAAATCATACATACATATTAAAATTCACCAAGAAATTAATAACCTCAAAATCCAAAACAAAACACCAAAATGAAACCAATGAAGTGTTGTTGCATACAATAAACTGAGATTCAGGGTGGAAGTTTTAGTAGCCATCAAAGATTATCTAGTTTTGAGTCTTACAAAAACCTTGCAGAGAAGGTTACTACTATTACGATCTTCATGTTGCAGATTTGGAACTGAGACTGAAGATATTAATTTGGCTAAGTCCCACATAATGGTTTCATGTAAGAAATGAGATTTTGACTGGGAAAGTGCAGGTTTCAGCCTCCTAGCCACTACACTTTAGTAGAAATCTCCACATGTTTCTTACCTGTTCCACAGCAAAATCACTGTGTCAGACTTGCCCATCCAAACACTCACTGAGAAATCACAATAGGCTTTTTAATATGTTACACTGAACACAGGTACAATCTGTCTTTACACACGAACAAAGATTTGTGTGCAGGAGTGTACACTTGTTGGTTTGTACAGCTCAAGTATTGTGTATAAAGGATTGTACAGTGAGCTATAATCTCAGCTTCAGTTTATTTTCTGTAAAAGAGGAACAAAAGTAGCTGACCTGATAGGGCTGACTGGAGCATAAACAAATTGAAGAAAACATGTTCTCAGTACATTTTTAAAAAAGCCATGTAGAACTATTAACAAGAATGGAATGCTATGGAAAATGTTTGCCCTTGACAGATGTACTTCATGTTCTTCCTAGCCTCTTAGTGGTGTACTAAGCACACCCAACATCCCATCTCTAGTCAGATTGATGAACCAATGCAGGAAAGTAGTGTATTGGGAAGATTAAGTGGCCAAATAGGATACAGCTTCTTGACTTCAACCATAGAAGCAGAAGAAGAAGAAGAAGAAGAAGAAGAAGAAGAAGAAGAAGAAGAAGAAGAGGAGGAGGTGTTCTGCAGGAGAGATGCACAAGAAATAGCAGCCAGGATTCACTTAACAGGGCTTTTCCCCCACCCCAAAATCAGTTGCTGGGGTAGTCAAGAGAACCTGCAGAACAGCATATAAGGGGAGGGAGGGCAGAGGGGATTGTTCCACCTGTCGAGCTGCAATGCTTGCTCTGACAGCACTTCACCATAGCATGATGTCGAATTCTACCCAGTGTATTCAATATTAATTGACTATGGTCACTGGCATTTTTGTACCTACTACAGCTGTCTAACTCATATCCCTTCCTAGGATCAAACACCTGCCAACAAACAACTCTATGAGGATGTGGATATTCCCAAAGCCTTAAGGAATCAATTTAGACTCTATGGATCGCCACTGAACTTTTTGAATTCTCAACTCACTCATCACCCTGTTTTCATTCTCCAAACCCCCTCCCCCCCCATTTTGTAGTGCTTCTGAACATGATAATGCCTTTTGTGTTTTACCAAATGCTAGTAATGTTGGAGCAAGGGGGAAAGATACCCATCTGCACCAACACATGATGCCCAGTGCTGAATTTATGCTTTGAACATAGCATGGAGCTGACTTTCTAACCTACTCCCCCCCCCACCTTAAGAGTTTGCTCCCCTCTCTCTTGCTATTTATAGAGTGCAATCAAACATTTTTTTCTACTTCTTCATTATTAGGCTAATGAGGCCTAGGTCTCTTAACTTCTTCCTATGATTACTCCAGCTGGTTATATATACAATCTCATGTATACTGGATTATATTTATAACAATTGCAAGACTCCACAGAAAATCTGAAGGCAGCCCTGTTTAGGGAAGTTTTTAATATTTAATGCTGTATTGTTTTTAACAGTCGATTGGAAGCCGCCCAGAGTGGCTGGGGAAACTCAGCCAGATGGGCGGGGTATAAATAATAAATTATTATTATTATTATTATTATAAAATCTCTAAGTTCAGACTTACTGCTAATATGTGGGTTTTTTACTGAACGGCATGAGGATGAAGTTGGGTGTTTTAAATGATGCTTGTGCTCAGTGGCCTCTTAAGTTAAGCCACAGTTAGTTTATGTAGAGCAGAAACTGAATTTAGTTCCAAGTAGAGGTGCTAAAGATGGAAATTTAAACTATCATTATGTGCCAAAAAACATTCAAAATGAAAACTTCTCTTTAATTGAGGGAATTCTTAGTTCACACTTAATATTGATCAGCTTTCCTTGCTCATGGATGTGCAAGTTGGTCCTGTTGTGTTTGGGATTTTTTTAGCTATGCAAACAGCAGCTGCAATATCTAGTCAAATACACATTTGGTCCTGCAATTTACAACAACATCAGAATTTCTTTGGTCCATAAGAGATATGAATATGTCCCCCTCTATCTTGTTTTAACTATATTGGAAGATGCTTATTATAGATTAATAAATCACCACCTCTGAAATCTTTCTTCCTACGAAAGATTTAGTAACAAATTAACCCTCTGCCAGAACGTCTTACTGTCAAGGTAAAATATGGCCTGAAGCAACAATGGATGAGATTTCTACACTGCCTATTGATGAATAAACTTTGAAACATGCAGTCTCCATCTGGAGACTTAGATATAATATGAGTTTTGAGTTCTAGGGAAACATATTATTTTAATTAAAACATGATTGGGTCCATGAATAAGATGTGTTTATAGTCATCTGCAATACATCATACCTGGCTCTTTTTTAAACAGAAACAAACTCAGGTGTTTTGATTTTTTTAAAACTATCTTTTCCATTTTCCCAGAGCTTGGGGATTTTTTTTCAATTTTGCTTGTATCTTATTTAATATTTATGCCACAGCCAGATCAAGACTATGTATGGATTGAAAATTGTCCTGGGTACGAATCTTCAAACCTTGAGAAAACTATTTCCATGTAGCATGCACATTCCCCCACCCATCTATGTATTACAACACACTGGCTCTCTACTGAATTATGCCATGTTCCAAATTCACCTAATTGCTTAAGTAATTCAACAACCACAAGCTATATTATATCCAAATTTTAATTAATAAAATTTCTTCATAAATCACTTACTGGGAATGTGGGTTCATTTTCCTTGTGTGTGCTTTCACTCTTTATTTTTTCCTTTGATTTAATTCAGTTATGTTTAACACATCTTTCTTGATTACCATTGTTAGCATGCTGTAGGGCAGATTTTGACTACAGTTTAAGAATGTAATAATGTCACTGCAAATTTACCTTCAAACTTAGTTCTCCATTAGTAATCCCAGTACCTGGAGTGATCTAAGTTTGTAAAGCTGATACTAATGGTGCCATGTCATATGTGAGAAAAACACTGTGTGGGTCACAATGCATTATCCACACAAATGGGACTCTAAATTCTTGTATCAGCTGCATTTTAAAATGACAGTCCCCATGCGGCGCAAGATGAATCATGGCCCAAGTTTGAGAGGACACTAAGCAACCCTGAATAACCTCAAAGATGTCTATTATCTTTGTACTGGGGATGTATCACATGTTAGATGTTGATTCACAGAGGTAGAGAGAGAATATGCTTGCTGCCCTCAAGCACAAACATACCCCAGTTAACCCAAACAGAAGCTCTGAGAAGCTGCATGTTGTGGAAGTCCCATAGCATTCCTAACCTGATGAAGACGGATTGATGCTTTCACAAACAAGTATTTGAAGCTTAAGCTGAGGTGTTTAAGCATCTCTTAAGCTCTGTCTTCTTCCTAGGAGGAGACTGAAGTCTGTATCGTCAGCCCCAGCCCTCCAGAAACACACTGGGTGTGCTGACATTTCAGGAGCTCTGTTTGCTGGACAGCTCCCTTACCAGCTGCTGCAAAGCCACAGAGACATGGAGCAAACCTCTCCTATTTTTGGTCTGTGAGCCATTTGTGTGCCTGTGTGTTTTAAAGGAAACCTTGTTGCGATCTAGATCAGCAGCACAGTGGGGCCTTCAGGGCAAATAAGGGAGCAGAAGTCCAGGGCCCCAGAATAAGCAGGAAGGGACCCAAACACAGCAGGGCTGCGTTATCACATTTTGAAATAATACACATTATCATCTAAAGGTAATTTGGGGGGTGGGTGGAGGGAGTGTCAAAAATTAGCTAACTGCACCATTTCAGGGAGATGCCTTTTAACCTGCCCAGCTGCTTTTCTGAAGTTCATCCTCCTCCTGTCTCTGCCATCAGTGGTGTTAACTTTTTGATGAAAAGGAAATGCTAAGATCATTTTTACTTGTGACTTAACAGATAATCCCCACCTCAGCTCTGATCAACCCAGTTCCAGATGTGACCCAGTCCAGAAAAATCACATCAGCTGCAACTTTCAGATCAGCTTGCAATAAGGTTGGAGACCTTAAGAGTACAATTCTGTAGGTTTGCTTGGAAGTAAGCCGCACTGTGTTTGATGGTTCTTACTCCTGGTCTAGCTTAAGTACACCTTTATCAGGTAGGTGTAAGTGCCACTATAACCAGTGAAACCCATTTCCTAATGATTTCCATCTGGGCATTCTGAATGGGAATTAAGTTTCGCTGAAACCAGAGGTGCCAGGGTATGATACTCAAACCTTTCACTCCAGAAGCAGCGCCACTGGCTTACATCAAAACAAAGACTTCTGCTTCTGAGCACCCTAAGCCCATCTAAGGGCACATGCATGGATTTAAGTGGCTCGTGGATTTTCCTTAGAAATGTGACGAGACAAGGGAGATAACTTTGGATATTTTACTGTGTTGAGGCAAGCAAGGCTCAACCAGTTCTAACTATGTTATGGCTTACGGTCCACAAAAGTCCTACAGAATTTTGGAAAAGGAGAAAAAAGCAGCTGCAGCAATAAACAAGAGGGTGAGCAAGGGAAAGAGGAAGGGCAAAGTTAAACTGCTTTCCTTTGGTGCTGAGCTTCAGCAGGCAGGAAACCATACTTTACACTGAAAGAACGACGGGGGCTTGCTAGAGTTTCTTTCTGAGCACGAATAAAAGGGCCCCTTCACAATGCTGTCCGGACCAAAACTGTTAACCTGCCCTGGTTGGAAAGTGCAACAAAGGGTGAGCCTGGAAGGTGGGGTGACACTGAGGATACTCTGGGGCTCCCAGGCAAAAAGGATGGCCACAGACAAGGCCATGGTATAAGATGGTCTGCGGCTGCTCTGAGGAACAGAAGCATCAGGGAGAGAGCTGGTTCTCTGGGGTGCCTTAAGGAAACCCGAGGGCAGTTTTGTAACCTAAAACACAGCTCCTGGCAGCAGTTAACCGCTGATGGAGAGAGGGAACACATTTCTACCGAACTAAGGGCCGCTTCACGGATTACTTTTAAGTGCACCTAGAAAGCATAACATGTGAAAGCAACAAAGGGGAGGTGTGATTGCCTACAGCTCAGTGCTGAGTGCACACACTCCATGCCCACGGCCAACTTTAGTGCAAAAATTCACTTGGGCTCGGAATCGGATCTCACCTCTCTGCTGCATCGTGGATCACTTGCCTTGTAAAGGTGATGACGGTAGATTAGGGATGTGCGTGCGCCACGCATGCAATACAGAAATCCGGGAGGAGAACCTTCCCTCTCCACCCTGTTTGCTCGCGTCATTCAGGCAATCTGTCGCCCACTAATGCAAGCGCCCACCCAAGCCTGTGGGAACGAGCCGGCACGTGGCTGCCGCGAACCTCCAACTCGCCACTTCTACCAGGATCCGTCCCTTCTTCGCTTATAGGGTGGAGCTCGGGACTTGTGCAATCGCATTCAACCCCCTGGAACTCGGTAGGAGTTAGTTACTCCTGAGCAAACGCGTTGAGGGGGCAGCCTTTTTACCCGAGACGCAGCGCAATAATGTTTTAACGATCGCATTTCGGACTGTAAAAAACCCACATCGTAAACGCGTAACAGCACCACCTGAGTAGTCCATAAAAGCTCGCGGCTCTGCAGTCAGCACGCGGAGCTGTTTCCCAACCTGCCAAGATCGGGCGGTGGGAAAAGATAAAGGCTTCCATAATCATCGATTTTGATGCTCTTCCGGCGTTTACTGACCGGATCATAGAATTGTAGAGGCTCATCTAGTCGAACCCGCTTCAAGGCAGGAATCTGCAGTCCCAAACAGGGATCAAACCCGCAACATTGGCGTTATCAGCACCATGCTCTAACCCAGGCATCCCCAAACTCGGCCCTCCAGATGTTTTAAGACTACAATTCCCATCATCCCTGACCACTGGTCCTGTTAGCTAGGGATGATGGGAGTTGTAGTCCCAAGACATCTGGAGGGCCGAGTTTGGGGGTGCCTGCTTTAACCAACTGAGTTCGGAAGATTGCTTGACACACACACACACACAGGTTGAGCACTTTCTAGGCGACGATAAATACAGTGGTACCTCGGGTTACATACGCTTCAGGTTACAGACTCTGCTAACCCAGAAATAGTGCTTCAGGTTAAGAACAGTTTCAGGTTAAGAACAGACCTCCGGTACGAATTAAGTACTTAACCCGAGGTACCACTGTATTGCTTTCCTACTTCTGCCAAAGGCAGCCTAGCTGAGGATATCCCGGGGGCCCATAGCCCTCTCTCCAGTCTGGTTCCATGGCGTTTTTGGACGCCCCCCGCAGCCCAAGAAAGAAACCCTCCTGCCTTTCTCAGCCTGTTGATTTCAGCCAGACGTGCACTGTTGCTGCGTGTGAACAGAGCTCAGGAGGAAGGTCTGGTTCTGCACGTGCGATGCAACCACCCTCGAAGGGAGGTTGCGATCCGCGCACAGCTGCAGAAAAGCCCCAGCGGCTCTGGTTTCCGAGTAAACGCGCGCAAAGAGCGGCGGCGCGCACGCCGTCTTCGTTCGGCCATGCAATTGTTTCTAACGGCCAACTGCTGTTATATATTTGTTTCCATTGCAAACCGCCTTGGACTCCAAAAGCAGCCCAAAATGAGAGGAAGTCGAAATAAAAACGCAGAGAGCTTAGAGCTTGGACCTTCTAGCCAAGGCTTATGAGGCGCGCGGCGCCCAAGTAGGTTGCGAGCGAAAAGACAGTGGAATCCCAAACGTGCTTACTCAAAAGTAAGTCTCCCTAGACTCTCATATAATGGGGGATCGGGTGTTTCGTGTCAGAGAGAACGAGGAGTATTATTAAGCTTCTGTCCTGGGTATATTCTCTCTGGTTTTGCCAGTCCCTATAAATGCCTGTCATCAGACTGCAGATTTCAAAGCGCGGGTGGGTGGGCAGAGGAAGGCGGAATGCTTACGTTTGCACTCGGCGTGAGTGCAAACCCTCCGCGGCTGGAGATAAAAGCAGTTCCCATTCAGCCGATGCTCTTCGGGGAAGACTTTCAGAGAATTCCCCCTTCCAAAAAACAGCAAGAGCAGCCGCCCGATTCGCGACGCTGCCCAATTAAAAGCCGAAGGGCTTGGAGTCGAGCCAGCGGAGATAACGGGGTAAAGTTGGTTTACATCAAAGCGCAAAGGACATAATTGGACTGTGGATCAGGCAGGAGCACACAAAAAAGAAAAGAGCGATCCAGACACGACAGCAGTAGCCCGGCTGGATCAGAGAAAGGACCCATCTGGGTCCAGCGTCCTGCAACCCACGAACGACACGTGAGGGCAAGAGACCTCTCCCGCGCGCGACACTGCTCCTGACACTGGAGGCTTCATTTAGCCACGATGGGCTACGGCTAGGAGCTGTGGATAGACCTACCCTGCACGAAGGAGCCCTCAACGCCAGGGGCCATTTCGCCCCATCTAACGGCAGCGACCTCTTCGTGGTTGGACACCATCCTCCTCATTTTGCCCCACCTTGGATGTCGCTGGTGCCCCATGCTGCTGGCAGCCCGTCAGGCGTCCGCGTCCAAAGAAGGCGCAAGCAAAGAGACAAGGCGAACTAGCGATCCCAAGCAAGTCCGCTTCGGTTCGAGGGGAAAGCTGAACCTCCAGTGGCAGGTGCGGTGGGAGGGCGCTAGGACCCGGCGGGATCCTCTCGGGGCCGAGAGGGGCGGGGCGGGGCCGAGAGGCCGGCAGCCGGAGCTGGGCGAGAGCGGCCACGAGTTGCCGAGGTGGGCTCGCGCCGAGCGGAGCAGAGCTGCGGCGGGCGGCGTATATATAGCTGAGGCTGGCGCTGCGCTCGCTCACTGAGGCGCCGGCTGCGTCTGCCGGGAGGACCCTCGCTCTCCTGGCCTGGGAGAGAGAGACGGACCCGGGGAATATTTCCCAACACAGGGGTCGCCTTGCCGCCTACTTTCCTTCCGTCCGCCGCCTGGAAAAAGTTGTTGGGCGAGGCGCGGAGAAGAAGAGAAGAGGCTTCTGGCCGCCCGTGGCGCCGTTTCCCGCCCTCCGAGAAGCCCGCGTGTGGGTTCCTACTCCCGCCGCAGCCGCCGCCGCTCCCAACTTCTCCGTCCGCCGGCTTCGCTGCTGCCGTCGCGAAAGTGGGAAGATGCTGCCTCGCCTCCACCAGGACTGCCGCCGCCGCCACTGCCACCCGAGATGGCCTCGCTTGGAAGCCCGCACGTGCTGAGGCGGCGGCGGCTTGGCGCCGGCAGGAAGGTAGGCGGACGGGCGAGCGCGTGATGGCGGCGGCGCGAGACCCTGTCCGCCCGGGCGCGGGAGGCGTCCCCATTGGGTGAGCCCCGCGCGCATGCCCTCCCCCGCACATCCGCCCAGACTCCCGTCTGCCAGCTCACATTTGGCGCGCGGGCTTCTCTGGAGATGTAGCGTGCTGTGAGGGCGCTGCCCTCTTCCTCCACCTCCTCCTCCTCCTTCCTCCTCTCGGCAGCCCCGTCGGTCCAGAGCCTCTCTGTGGAGGCATGGAGCAGCCCAGACCCTGCCCAGCCTCCGTGGATGTGTTCCACACCAATGACTCCTTCCACCATGCCAGGAACTGCAGTGGCGGCGGCGGCGCAGAAGAAAGCGCCGCCTACCAAGATGGCACCCCGCTCTCCTGGAAGGTGGTGCTGACCATTATCTTGGCCCTCATCACCTTGGCCACCATGCTGTCCAACGCTTTTGTCATCGCCACTGTCTACCAGAGCCGCAAGCTGCACACACCGGCCAACTATCTCATCGCTTCCTTGGCTGTCACGGACCTCCTGGTGTCCATCCTTGTCATGCCCATCAGCACCATGTACACTGTGACTGGGAAATGGACCCTGGGCCAGATCGTCTGTGACATCTGGCTCTCTTCGGATATTACTTGTTGCACTGCTTCCATTCTCCATCTGTGTGTGATCGCCCTGGACAGGTACTGGGCCATTACCGATGCGGTGGAGTACTCTACTAAAAGGACTCCCAAGAGGGCGGCTGTCATGATTGCCCTGGTGTGGGTCTTCTCCATCTCCATCTCGATGCCCCCTTTGTTCTGGCGCCAGTCGAAAGCTGAAGAAGAGGTGGCCGATTGCGTGGTGAACACAGATCACATCTTGTACACCGTCTACTCCACGGTGGGGGCCTTCTACTTCCCCACCTTGCTTCTGATCATCCTCTATGGAAGGATCTACGTGGAAGCCAGGTCTCGGATTTTGAAACAGACACCAAAGAACACAGGCAAAAGGTTAACCCGAGCCCACCTAATAACAGATTCCCCGGGCTCAACGTCATCAGTCACGTCCATAAACTGCAAGGCTTCAGAGGCTTCTAGTGAAACGGGGTCTCCTGTGTACATGAACCAAGTCAAAGTGAAGGTGTCTGATGCACTGCTGGAAAAAAAGAAGCTGACTGCCGCCAGAGAGCGGAAAGCTACCAAGACTTTAGGGGTTATTCTAGGAGCCTTCATTGTGTGCTGGCTGCCCTTCTTCATCATCACCTTGGTGTTGCCTATTTGTAAAGATGCTTGCTGGTTTCACATGGCCATCTTTGACTTCTTCACATGGTTGGGATATCTTAACTCCTTAATCAACCCCATCATCTACACCATGTCCAATGAAGACTTCAAACAGGCATTTCATAAATTGGTACGGTTTCGGTGCACAAGCTGAGTATTGAATGCAGTTAAGTTTAATTCTCCAGGGCAGGAGGGCTTGAATGCATTTTGTATGTCTGGTTCTGCAGGTAGGTAGATCATTATTACCATGTTACTTCGTCTCTGGAAAAATGGTACTTTGGATGGCAGAGTTTGGTGCAGAGGAGAACCATGCAAGCCTAGTGTAGCTTCCCTTTCAGAGTGAAAGTAGCTTCTTTCTGAGCCTTGGTTTAAAAATGCTGCTGCATCTTATTATACTCCTATTAACAATTGCTGAAGGAAAGTAGTTTTGGCCTTAAAAAAATGATTGTTTCTCCTGGATTATGCCTTGTAGACCCACTGTGGTAGGAATTGGATTGCTTTGGGACAACTTCTTTGGAGACGCCTCCATCCAGTGTGACTGCACTTGAACTAAAAGTTTGTCATCCGGTCTCCTCTGCTAGGAGACCTTTGCCTCTCAGCCATCTGTGTTTGAAAGCCTTTCGCCAATGTTTCACTCCTCTTTTTCCCTGCTAGCTTGCTAATTTTAAAGACTATGCAGAGTGGACTGGAAATGAATTGTGCATGCTGCTCAAAACCTTACTTGTCCTACAGAGCCAAGACCTTGAAAGAATAGGCATTGACAGTCTGGCGAGAACTGTCCCTGACTTGTTGATAGTAAATGGGTTTGAGGAACATTGGGGAAGCAAATCAAGTATAGGAGGAGACAGGGGGATCAAATGAGAACTCAGTGTGAGAAAAGCAACTCATTCTTGTTTGTGTCTTTTCTGTTTAACAACTTGTCAGATTGTAACCCACAAATCAAACAGTGAGTGTGAGTGTGTGTTTTCACATGCATGTCTGCCTGCAGAGTTGAGTGCCAAAGCTTGCAAGCTGCTTCCATTTTTCATTTTAGTGCTATATGTTCCTGACATTTTGCATATTTGAATAAGTGACTCACACACAAATCTCTTGGTAATATGTGCGTTAACACATACAGGCTGTTTAAACCTAAATCTGCTTTTGCTCACTAACCCAGTTTTGCTGGTGTTTTAATCCTTACATTGATGCTGATTATGAAGCCATCATAGCTAAAATGACACATTAAATCAACCATCTTAGTTATTTTCTGAAAAGGACTTTTGCCCACCAAATAAATGCACAGCAACTTTCCTTTGCACTGATTTCACATGCATATTCATCCCATTTCAGCTCTCCAGGTTACCAGTACATTAGGTCCATTAAGTAGGGTACTGTCTTCCCCCTCTAAAAAGAATAATACTTGGAACACTCTCTAGTAAGAAATCTTATGTACAGTTTTCTTTTTCTTCATCATTTCACTCCATTCCCTCCTCTGTGCGCCCTTTCATAAAAAACTCTGATAAGCAGCTAGAAAATAATTTAACTACAGCAACTTCTTATTATTAACACTGTCTGCAGTAAGACTCTATCTTCAGCTTCAGTATTTGGAGAACTGTAAAGTTCCCCAATTGTCTGCCTAATATCTGGGTGCAAAAAGGTCAGGTTTTATATAGTATTCCCTGCTTTGAATAAGCATAGTGCTTAGAAAATCCAGTTACATCTTCCTGTATTATATAATACATGCAAGAAAGTCTTCTGGTTTTACATGTCCCCACTTTTAAAAATAGTGAAACCTGTTTTAATAAGAACTTCACCAGGTGGGAGGGTCCTGACCCCAAACCCCTTCAGAATAAAGCTTTTTCCTTCTCCTCCCCAGTAGGCTTTTGTTCAGATGTCAAATGAAGAATGGCAGTAACTGTCTTTTGCAGATATATTTCTGCATCCAGAAATGTTCATTCTTAGAACTTCCAAAATGTAAATTGTTAGCTTTCAGCAAGGGTAAAGCAAGAGGATAAATATAAAGGTGTATGTAGCCTAAAGGAGGCTTGCTATACATGGAAAATCTGTACTTTACAGACTTGTACACTGTCTGTAATACAGAGTATACAGATACACATGCTAGTGCTATTTCTTATGAAAGAAATGTTCTTATGAAATATCTTATGAAAAGACCTGTTCTGTGCATCTCTTTCCCCATTTATCTGTAGAATCAAGTTGCTATTACAAAGACACAACAGTTCTGTTGTCTAAAGTCCTTGATGCTGCAGTAATACCAGCACATGTGTGTGTAAGTTACTAAGTTCAGCCCAAATTCAGCTTAACGACTTTGGAAGAGAAGCTGTTCCAGTATTTGCTAATATTGGGTGCAAAAAGAGAAGTTTAAGCTATGAACCTTATGGTTTTTCACAAAAAGTCTTCAGAAGTTGCTGGTTTTTTTTTTTACCATTATGGGGAGAGTAGCCAAAAAAGCCAGGTAGTGTGTGTGTTCCTTATACAGGGTGAGTCCTTTAAAAGAGGCCCCTTGGATACACATGTTCCATGGGGCCTCGTTTAAAAGACTCACCCTGTATATATCACAAAAAATAGCTGAATGCTACCCACCTTTTAAGCCTGCCAATCAAATATAAAACTATTGCATGAATCACCAATACAGCACCTGTGGGTGCCCACGGGGCTTTTCCTTGTGCCCTCAGGTTTCTGTTTCCTCTGCCCCACCCCGCTGAAATTGGTCTTGAGAGAAACATCTTTTGGAGAAGAAGTATAGCTCAGTGGTAGAGCATCTTGCTTTGCATGCAAAAAGTCCTTAGGCACCTCCAGGCAGGGCCAGGAGTAACCCCTGCCTGAAACCCTGCATAGATGGACCAGAGTCAGCTTCCTGTGTTCCTATTGTAGCCAATATAAAGCTTTTCTCAAGCTCTACTGCACCATCTGTAGCAGGGGGATCTTTCTCCAGGTGTGACCCTAGCACGCCAAAAATGTCCCCTGTGTCACAATTAGGCTGGAAAGAAAATTATTATATTGACTGAAAGAGAAGGCTTCTCACAAGCCTAATTAGAATGGAAGAGGGATTATTTTGAGGGGTAGGTTGCAGCTGCAGAAGAAAGGATACCAAATTCCCCAACAGTTGCTCCCTCATTACAGTTACAGATAGGTAGCCGTGTTGGTCTGCCATAGTCAAAATAAAAAAATTCCTTCCAGTAGCACCTTAAAGACCAACTAAGTTAGTTCTTGGTATGAGCTTTCGTGTGCATACACACTTCTTCAGATGAGCTCATACCAAGAACTAACTTAGTTGGTCTTTAAGGTGCTACTGGAAGGAATTTTTTTATTTCCCCTCATTACAGTTAGGCTTGGAAAATACCTTCTGTTGGCTTCAATAGAACACTTTCCCCAGGTATAAATGTTGGGTATGGGCCATCTTCTTGGATAGTGCAGCTCAGGAAGGAAGTTTAACTCTCTAGGAAGATATCCTGCCCCCAAGCTCTAGCCTAAAAAGAAGCAAGGCAATTTTTTCATGCCCAATTGCTAGCAGTGGGAAAGTGAGTGTATGTCTCTCTGTGTGTGTGATTGTCATCAATGTGGTTGCAGTGTGTGCATGGTTGTGGAGCATACCAAGTTGCAGTGCATTCATAGTGACAGCAACACTTCCTCTTTTTTCAAATATGCTCACGGGTTTGGAAAAAAAATGGTGACTCTTCCTGTGATGGGAGGACCAGCCTGGTGTGGAACTTGGATATAGGGAGAAAAATCTCTTTTACATTTATCTCTTGATCTACATGTGTCTTCTCACAAATTTCAGATATTTGGGTCTTGTTTCTTTTTTTTTTAATCATGTTTGGAGTTATTTTTCCACTAGTCCCCCTTTTTCTTAATTTGAAACAGTTGCTATTCTCATTCTGAAGGGCCAGAAATGCACTTAAAAGAACCATATGCTTAGTGGTATAAGTTCTTCAAGTTTGTAGTTTGTGAAAAGAAGAGGGGCGTTCAAGAATATGTAGCAAATGCAAATATAATAGCAGAGAGATTTAGAATTTAGCCAACGTACTTCACACACGTGACTGGAACTGAAGCAGGGAATTCAATGGACTTTTCTATCCATTAATGATTGGTATTGTTTGCACTACAGTTTCCTCCATAAGTGAAGCACCTTGCGTTCCTGACTCTGGCAACACAGGAGGAGAAACGTGAAAGTGCCGTCTTCTCCCCTCCCCCAGTCCTCTTAACCAATTGGGAATAAACGTAGCCATTCGATGCTGTGACTATATAGCTTTTTCATATCTGTATCATTACCTCATCAAACACTGAGAACTCTAGAACCATCTGAGAAGCTGACTGCTTGGTCTTCTGATCCTATACAACGCTGAAGCAGGTCCCACCCACCCCCCACCACACCTGCTAAATAAATGCTTAATACAAAATCTGAATAAACTGATGTTACTGAAATTTGATCCTACTTCATTATATATTTTTACTCATTATTTTTATAATAATAGATAAGTAATCTTTACATAAGCCCAGCAGGCAAAATAAAATAAAATAAAATAAAATAAACAGACTATGTTCCATTTGCTTTGATAGGATTGCATTGTGAGTGTTCATCCTAAATGTAACCGAAATTCAAACAATAAAAGAAGCTTTACTGTGTTCCTCAAGAGTATAGAAGTTGTGTTACTGATGATGCGGGTATTTATCAGATCACTTGACTGTGACATATTGTCTAGGTAAGGCTTATTTGATGATGAGTCACTAGAAAAAAAAACGATTAATCATGACTGACATTGCCAACTATGATCAGCAACTAAGTTGTTGAGAAAAAACAGTAAGAATCTTGTGGCACCTTAAAAATGAGCAAATCTTATTATAGCCTAAGTTTTTGAGATTTAGAGTCCACTCAGACTCTAGTCCACAAAAGATTATGCTAGAATAAATTTGTTAGTCTTTAAGGCACCACAAGACTCTTCATTTTTGTAGCAAAGCAACAAATGAGCATTGCTACTCCTCTGCAAGTTGCTGATATCTTCTTTGCTTTTAAAGGGAGAGATGAGTCTTTAGGCACCCTGCTTTAGAGCTATAATTCCAATATTTGTTTGAGATGCAGTTACATAACACTAGGACTAGATACTTATGCATATTTTATTACTAAGAATAAAATGATCTTCTATATAGCATAAGTATGCTGAGAACTTGCATTCCACTTGGCTTAAAATACTTGCTATGGGGCTATTAACAATTACGATAATAATTTTCTTCTCCCTTCAAGCTCTGCACTTTTTAAAAACAAGTTTTGCTTAAATGTGGAAATAATTTAAACAGTATTGATTTGTTTACTTCACTTGCCAGCCAAATGAAGAACTTAGCCCTCATTTCTTATGCATTCTGGTACTAGAGGTTTCCCCCCTCCCTCTCTCTTCAAATCATGGAGTGTGTTTATTCCCCCCCCCCCATTTCTATACTGCTGAATCACAAAAGATGGGAGGCCTGTTGATGACGTGACTGCTCTCATCTGAAGAGATAGCCGGAGTCTTTGAGAATCCTTTATCTTTAAAGATCAGTTCTCACAGTTTTCCTGTTCAGAGGAAACTGATTGGGCTTAAGACTCAGTGAAGTACATGGGACTTAGGGTAAACAGAAGTAAGGGCTTGTCCACATGTCCACTTGTTCTGTGCCTAAAAAAAATGGGTCTGGGAGGTTTTTTCATTTTCCACCATGCTTTCTAGGCATGGGTCTGAGAGCTTTTCCGTTTGTGCCTCCACTTTCACCTAGAACATCTGCCCTTTCCTGCTGAATTGGGACAAGCAGCAATCAGCAGAAAACCCTGTTGACATTGTGATTTAGCAGTAAACAGCGGGTTTTCCCAGGGGAAAGTGGCGGGACAAGAAGTATGCACAAGCCCTAACTTTCGACCCAGTGATTTCAAAGTATGACTAAGGCCGTTTTCATGAGTTCCAAATACAGTAGAGCTATATGAAGATAACTTGTATGCACACAGGTACTTCAACTTGCAATCTGGTAACCTGCAAAATGCATTTTTGCCCAGTTGTGTACTCAGCGTACATACAATATGTACGCATAGAGATTCTGTTCACCAAGGAACCATTGGGGTAAGAAGGTGAGCAAGTGAATGGACTTTATTCCTCGGCGCATTGATCATGTGTCTGAAAGAGTCTTAAGTTTCTCTAGATTGGGCCCTGCAAGTTGAAATTGCTGGAATAATTGCATAAAAAGCCTGAACACGGCAAAGATGACTAGAAATGCTAAGGATCCAGAGTAGTTAAAACACACCTGTGTACTTTTTGCAAGGAAACGCAAATATTTAAACACAAGATCTGCCATAGTTAGCCTTGTGATAAGAGAAGTGGCTTTGTAAGAACTGCTATGGCTTGTATCCCCCAGTTCATGGAAATTCTCTGTGGTCCAACAAGGGGAAAGATGTGATTTTTATAAATTCTCCCTTCCCCTTGCAGCCACCACATCACCTACTGTGTGGTTCCAAAGCCCCTTCTCCCAGGGCTGTGGGGTTGATTTGGGGACTGCAGAGGAAAGACAGAATTAGTATCATCTCCTCGCTCCTTCAAAGAGCCTTTTGTGGGTGGTGAGACCCAACTGTGTGTAACCAGAGAACCTTAATGCCATTCCCATAGCCCTTGACGAGTGCAACCTGGCTATAAAGGTGTTCTGCTTGTCCAAAGAAGCTGAATGTTCACATTTTGAAGGCTTCTCTTTACCATTCCTATGAAGCAGTCTCTGCAAACCTAGAAGTCAGAATAAAATATTCATTCAGAGCTAAAATATGGAAAGCCAATTAATAAAGAATGCAAGTTCAAAGTTCCCTTTTTAGTTATTGGAGCCTTACAGAATTGTGTTAGGCTTTTTGATCATTTGTTCTAAAATATGCATTTTTCAGCTTTGTTTCTCCCTCCCCTAAAATATTTTCCTTAAGGCAATGACATGTTCTGGAGTTGGTACGTTGAAAATGTGTTGTTCTGTTTTCAGACTTTTTGTCAGCGCCGGATCAAGTTCTGTGTTAGCTGAAAAAACAAGTAAGGTCGTAATTTAAATGGGTATCTGGTTCTTGTTCACAGTCCAGCTCTTTTCTATTTCTGGGAGGAACATAAAATGATGAATATGGAAACATTAAATATATTCTGTTTACAGTTAGGGAGGGGAAAGAAATCTAGCAGTTTTCAGGAAAGCCATAAAATGATGTGTCTTGTCTCAGTTTTTGCAGTTCTCTGTTTTGCTGTGCCACCCTGTTTCCAAAACTGAATGATGACGACTAGGGTAGTCATGATGACCACACAGCAGGAGGAACCAATGGGGCTGTTGTGTAGTCACACAAAGGATTGTTGTAGCTTCACTGCTCACACTTGGAAGAAATGTGAGGTCAGGCTACTTAAATGTTTTTTTTTCTGTATGTGGGTCATTTAATGGAAATGCCTAATCCCTTGTTCTCCTCCTTTGTAAGCAAGTGCTTCACAGCAAAGAGCTTTGCCAATTGTTTGCAGCAGTGGTGGCCTAAGGGTGCCTCAGTATTTGGCAAGAGGGCTTCAAGTACATTCTAGAGCTTTAAAGGTAAAGGGACCCCTGACAATTAAGTCCAGTCGCGAACAACTCTGGGGTTGTGGCACTCATCTTGCTTTGAAGGCCGAAGGAGCCGGCGTTTGTCTGCTTCTGCAGACAGTTTTTCTGGGTCATGTGGCCAACATGACTAAGCCGCTTCTGGAGAAACCAGAACAGCACATGGAAATGTCGTTTACCTTCCCGCCGGAGTGGTACCTATTTATCTACTTTCACTGTGTGCTTTTGAACTGCTAGGTTGGCAGGAGCAGGGACCGAACAACAGGAGCTCACCCCATCGCAGGGATTTGAACCACTGACCTTTCAATCGGCAAGCCCAAGTGGCACAATGGTTTAATCCACAGAGCCACCCTCATCCCTCACTAGAGCTTCAGGTTTGCATATTTAAAGTGGATTAAAGTACTACGTTGCCCTAGGGCAACAAATCATATTTTTTTAAAAAGAACTACAAAGTTTTTCAAGTTTGCAAAGTGTGTTAAAGAGTGTGGGTTGAACAAGTGACTAAACTCCCTGCAAGCAAACCAGGATGAATTATCATTGTCATATAACTACCCCATAAACAAATTAGATGCTCAATGAAGATTGGCTGTAGTCTAACCATCATGTAGGCATTCTGCAAGGAAATCTGGTCAAATGTGAAATAAACAGGGCATTAAGGGCATTCCTAAGACATTTTGCTGCCTCAGGTTGAAGGGCAAATGTCACTCTTTCCAAGGTACATAGTACCTAAGACTAGCTAAGTTATTTTGGCCCCTGAGACAAGAATCCTACAAGTACTTCTTCCTGGGAGTGAAAATACAAGAATAATAAATAAGCAATTCTTGACACCCAAAATAAGCTGCTTGAAGCCGCTGACTCACTCTGCCTAATGGTAGGGCCAACCCTGTTTTGTGGGCTAGCTTGTCCAAGAACTTGTGAGACAACCATGTTCAGTTTAGACAATACCATTATACTTCCCATCCGTATAATTTTGGCAGGTGTAGCTTTTTGTTATTATTGTTTAAGTATTACAAAATGACAAATAGCCCCTGCTGAAATGTCTTCATACAAAACTGCAGTGCACTGTTGCATTGGGACACCCCAGCAGTATCACAACGATGTGAAATACTGCATGCACTACTTTTGGGCGCAGTAATAGCATTTGGGAATGCTGCAGAATGTTGTGTCCATCCAAATCCCATACCCAGCACTATAAATCGATTCCTGGATCCTCAGCTCCGAGTCTATTGCTTTCCTGGTGTACCTTCTGTTGAATTAGGGCATGCTTCTGCCTTACGTAAGCATTTTTTAAAACTCACTATTCAGAGTTGCAAACAGATCCATAATAGCTTTTGGTGTTGGAAGCAAAAAGGAAAATAAGGATATTCATGAGATGAGATAGTAGAACATACATCATTATTTGCAACAGAGAGTACTAGGATAGGACAACATTCCCCTCTGAATTCTGAGCCAGATGTTTGGAAGAATTGTTGATTGCAGTAAATATATTCCAATATTTTTGCACACACACAAAAAGCAATCACTGCTTGAGGGAAACGCTTTTGAAAAAGATAACAGGGACCTTAGCAAATGGTGGTAATTAGATGTTAAACGGTAAAGGTACCCCTGCCCGTACGGGCCAGTCTTGCCAGACTCTAGGGTTGTGCGCTCATCTCACTCTATAGGTCGGGAGCCATCACTGTCCGCAGACACTTCCGGGTCACGTGGCCAGTGTGACAAGCTGCATCTGGCAAGCCAGCGCAGCACACGGAATGCCGTTTACCTTCCCGCTGGTAAGCGGTCCCTATTTATCTACTTGCACCCGGGGGTGCTTTCGAACTGCTAGGTTGGCAGGCGCTGGGACCGAACGACGGGAACGCACCCCGCCACAGGGATTCGAACCGCCAACCATGCGATCGGCAAGTCCTAGGCATTGAGGTTTTACCCACAGCGCCACCCGCGTCCCTAATTAGATGTTAAGAAGTGTCATAGAGACAAAGTATAAAGCAGGGTGGTGTCATGAATAAAGTGAGAGCCCCAATAGAGTTATTTGCTGAGTTCCCTTGGTTCAAGATGGCAAAGACATTCCCCACCATAGGATGTTGCTTTATACTGAATTAGACCTTTGGCCGGTCTAGTTCATTATTGCCCAGACCAGTGTTCCCCAACCTGGTGTCCTTCAAATGTTTTGCCCAACATCTCCCAAATGCTGGCTGGGATTAATGGGAGTTGTAATTCAAAACATTTGGAAGGCAGCAGGTTGGGAAATGCTGGTCCATGCCACTCCCCAGGGTTTCAGATGGGACTCTTTCTCAGTACTGCTTGGAGATGCCTGGAACCTGGAATCTTCTGCATTCAGAAGATGGAACCTCTTCCTGGGCTTTGGATGGAGAAAGCAAAAACGTGAGCCTATTTTACTTCTCTCCCCCCCCCTTACAATTTCTCGTGAATTGAACAAGATCTGTTAGGTGTTGCTACAGAAGTGAGGAAATAAGAAGCCTGAGTAGTTTGTGTGTCTTCTCTTTCCTATTCGTTTCAAAGTTTTGAACTTAAGCCTAGCCTAATCAGCCTCATGGGAGTTTTGAGGAAGAGTAAATAGAATAAAATGAAAGTGAGGATTCTAAGGCAGCCTTACTCAAGAGTTATTACCACTGAGCTCAGTATGGCTTACTTTTGAACAAACATGCACAGTATTTGCCTCTAAATCCCTCTTGTATGCTGAAAAGTCATATTTAAAACACCCGAAATAATAATCGCTTGCTGCCGCCTGACTTCTGTTCATTTCAATGGGATTAGTTCCCCTGTGATCTCCATCAGAATGAATTGAGTTTGCACAGCACTGATGCTTGGTACTTATTGTTAAACATGCCACTTAACTCTGTATTAATTTTATAATTGTCTGACCAAAGCAAGTTGCAACTGACTTGGGTATAGAGCCTGGAGGCACTCATCCAGCACAAAGGCGGATCTTGCTAAGCTGATTTTTCTGATGTGTAAGGAAGAAAAGAACACAAGAAAATTCCCAAGAAACCCCAAGCTTGAAAACTCTTCAGCAATATTTAGTAATCAGAGTGTTAGTATGAGCTAAATAAGCCCTGGGAAGCTAGTACGTCCTTATGGTGGGAGCATACATTGTAAAGCAAGTCTATTGTTACATTACATCCCTTCACACACACACACCCCACTGCCACAAATAGTTTGGCTCACACAATAATAATATCTGTTGCCATGAGCAGAGAACAGCAGTCTAAAATTCTGTGCCTCACAGAAATGCTAGCTGGATAGATGTTTATTTCTTTTTTTAAAAAAAAAAAAGACTGCAGTTCTATTAATCATTCACAGTGTATAAAGAAAACATGATAAATAAACATAAAAATCCATATCATCACACCCAAATAGTATTAACCAGCAGTAACTTATTGCATGTCAAGCTGATGTCAGAACTGAAGATAGCTGTGGGGAAAAGCATGCTATAGGGGAAGGAAAAAACATTTGGTAGCTTGGTGGCTCTGCTGAGATGTGCAAGTTCCCTCACAGACCCATGAGTGGTTGTCACTATGTCTCCCCAAAGTCATGGTTGGGTTTTGTGAAGCTTTGTGTGCAGCACTCTGGAAGGCCTGATGGCCACCTGGTCATCAGGTCTTGGGCAGCCCTGTGCACAGTGAGAGCCGCTGGTCGTTGACACCTGTCAATCACTCTGCACAGCAGTTTGTACAGGGTTTTGCAGGCACCACTGATCAGCTGATCCTCAGTGCTTGCAGACCTCCATTCAACTGAGACGCAACTTCACCCACCCTACACTTGACCTGGTGGGCCAAATAAGGAGGCCTGCCAGGCCTGGTGAGGCCCATGAGCTGGAAGTTCCCCGCCACTGCTGTACCACCCTGCCACGCTGTCTCTGTTTGTGGCAGTATCAGTGGAAAAGTAAAAGTGGGGTTGGGCGAATCCCTAAGTTTTCAAGTGGGTGGTGAAAGCACCAATTTTTAGCACCACTTTATCACTATGGAGTCATCAGAATGAAACCTGTAAGACACCTTGTCCAGATTTATATTACAATTATGGGATGCTTTCCCACAAATCTACCCCTCTATCATTTAGCTATTAACTAATAATTTTAAAAGTCTTGATTCCTCAGTTTTCTGTTTGTCCAAGTAATTTTGTATGTGCATAAAAGTTTTCTTTAACCTAGACAATTTTCACTTTCCCCTGTAGCTATGTATAGATTGAGATCATTTTATAAAAGCTTGGGTGCATAAAATGGTGTGTTTCATAAACTGGCTCCCCTCTTATTAACTGCCTGTGTTGTGGTTAATACAAATTTTCAACACATTGTAACATGGTCCTTGTGCCATTGTAACTCTCAGACGAGATGTCACTGTTAATGGGAACTCAGTCATGTAATCCATCTATAGGTATTCTGCTAATGTCTGTTGAGATCTATTGAGATGACACTCTGTCATTTTGTCTTCTGTAACTAAGCTCAATAGATTTAATAGCTTCTGTCGATATGCCAGACTGAGGGAATACATTAATATATGCACGAACGGTCAAGTTTTTGCATTGGAGCAGATGCTCCACTGGATAGCCTTTGAAATCTTGCAATACAGACTAATGTACTTAAAATTAGATTTGACGTGATACAGACACATCTTAAATCTGACCTGTCCATTTAACAGCTTGAATCCTAAACCTGACATTTAGAAAACAAGTCCCCTGAAATGAGCGAGGTTTATTTCCTTTACTTGTAGCTTCTCTGAAAGAATTTAGGAAACTGGGTAAAGGAACAATATATTTATTTTCAACAAACGGAGCAGGAAATACACCCTTTTTCTTCGTTGGGCAAATATCTGCATATGATTAAAAAGTCAGCTTTCCATCCAAATTAGTGTTGCTGCTGTTGAAGCTACAGTGATATACAGCAAAGTGCATGTAGCAGATATGGTATCCAGCAAGAATGTACTAGGAGCAAATGTTGCTAATATTAAACAATGAGATTTCTGTATCTAGCAACATATTTTAAGCTAATGAAACCTCAGATTAAGGCCTTGTTTGGTCATAATGGGAAACCATGGTTTCTGTTATATGAATGAGACATGCAGAACTTTGGGAAGAATTCAACTCAGGAGATTGCTAAGTCAGTGCAAGCATTTTTGCTTGTCTGATGGAACATCCTCCTCTTTTCTCCCCCCAGTGTACTGCCCTTCTTTTTGGAAAATAAATAAAACAATCCAATGCTGCTGCTGCTGCTGCTACAATGCTGCATTCTGCCATGCAGAGCAGTCATGCTATGGATCACAACTGCAAATTTATCTGAGCCATGTTAATGCTATAGGAATATAATTTGCCTTTCCCCCTATGTCTACAGTAACTTAACAGTAGATGCAGAATCAACAAGCAGGTATGGTTTAAACCAAACATTTTCCATCTCTCCTATTAACAGTATCTGCTGTTGTTTGAAATGATTTCTGAAGCTTCTGATTTCCCTAGTCTTAAACCAGTTTTATGCCACTAGTTCATCCATATTCAGTGGTTTTGATATTAAATTGCTAATTGATCCCTCCCTGTAAATCTTTGGAGGGGTCGGGAGAGACATTTATTCTGCTATATTTCCTACTTGTATTAATCTATTAAAGGTAAACATAATATATAGAGTGGGACACTTTCAAGACTTGCTTCAGAGCTCTGCTGAAACAAAACAACCCCCCTCCGCCCCCAGCTGATAAAGAAATCGTATTAATATGCTGAGATATGTAGATTTTCCCCTGTCCCCCCAAACGGAGCAAAACTAGCAGGCAGAAGCACCGTTCTTCATAGTGGCCGTTGACAGGAAAGAAGAAGGGTTGCTCCGAGCGAAGAGAAAACTTCGCAAATGCAGAGAAGAAGGATGACAGAAGGCTGATCGGCTAGGAAATTGTAGTGCTTCTCCCGGTGACAAAGAGGCAAATAATTAAATCCAGACAGGGGAGCTGCCAGAAACTTATTTGCAATTGTGCTAGATCATATTAAGAGGCATCTCAATATGGGGTTGCCAAAAACATCATGACCACCCAAGGATATTTTTCTATGGAAAAGCTATAGATATAATAACAAACAAGGTAAGCCGTAGGAAGGGGGAAGAGTCATTTAGAGATAACCCAGGAGGAAGAAAGTGAAGCAGTGCCAGTGTATTATTGGAGTGGTGGGAGAAGGCTAGTAGAACGCTGCAGAGCGTAGATGGAAGGTGAAGGAGGCGGCAGCTTTGCTAATCATGACTAAGGCTGCGATTGCAACCCCACTTACCTGGGTGTAGGGCTGAGGGAGGAATCTGATTCAGTTCACATCTAAAGGCAAACACAACTAATTCACACTTTCTGCAGCAGCATGTAAGACAAAACACTATTTGGCTATTGATCAAAATTTACATTTCTCAGTATTTTGTGATGCAGTTTCCCAGTCAAGTAATGTGTCCGAAAGTGTATGTACTAAAGTGTAAATAAAAAATGTATGTATATGCATTATATTAGGGGAAATTGCTTTGCAGAAATGGGTGTATTAGGGGAAAACAAAAATGTGTATGTCAGGAGAAATTTACACTAAAATATTAATGATTTTTTAAAAAACAAACTGCAAACTAATATGGAGAACTGAAGACTTGAAAAAATGATAAACTGGGAGAAACCAAAATTGATAGATTTGCCCATCCATGTCTGGGAGTAAGCCTAACACGGTTATGCTTGTGTTACAGAATCATAGAACTGTAGAGTTGGAAGGCAACACAACACTCATCTAGTCCAATCCCCTGCAATGCAGAAATCTTCTGCCCAACATGGGACATGAATCCGCCAACCCATAGTTTAAGAGTCTTCTGCTCTACTGTCCTTCACAAGGGTTTCCGCTTATGCAACAGGGCTTTCTTCTGCTCTCCCTCTAACATTGGCTTGGAAGCTGGATTAGGAAAACCCTCAAAACAGCACATGGATGGAGGGGAGGGAGAATTGTTCTGCCTGGCAAGTTGATATGCTTGTTCAGATTGAACATTGAACATTTCACCCATTAAATAAATTCACACACTTAAACCATCTGTTTTTGTTATTGCAAGACTGGAGGAGGAAGGGGAGATAAAGGAAAGGAGAAAGGATTAACCCTTCCCTTTCTTCCCCCCCACATGGTTGTTCTCCAGATTGGCAGTTGTTCTCCTTTACAGTCATACCTTGGTTGTTGAACCTAATCCGTTCTGGAAGTCCGTTCAACTTCCAAAATGTTTGCAAACCAAGGTGTGGCTTCTGGTTGGCTGATTGGCCCCAGAAACAATGCCGACAGCCGAAAGAGATGTTGGGCTTCCAAAAAACGTTTGCAAACCGGAACACTTCTGGGTTTGCGGCATTCGGGAGTCAAAATGTCCAAGTACCAAGGCGTTCGACAACCAAGAGGTACAACTGTATTCAGACCCTGTCTCTTGTTGTTGATGTCAGAACTCCAGACTGCAAAAATGTTTTGACACATCCAGCTTGGAGGACTGCAGTCCAATACTTTTTCTTGGTCATACCCAGGGCTTACAGACATGCACAGGGGGACTCAGTATTCCTCTTCTGGAGTTACAAAGCAAACCTGCCAACATGTTTACCTCTCATGAAGAATAGGGGTTGGATGTGGGTGGCTCACCTGCGCTCAGAACAGCCGGCCTCTCCCAAGTAGGAAGTTGAGGGATGAAAGTTGTGTAGGAGGCTCACACGACAACTCCCCATTCACACTCTCCGGTGGGCTGAGATCTCATTCGGTACATCACATTTTAGGAACAATATAGTCATTTAACAGGGTGGAACAAAAAGAGGGGGAAAGCTTCAGAGTTCGTTTAATGTTAAAAGAGTTTTAAAATAAAAGTTAACAGATTCATTCCTTCTTGACATCAGAGCTGCCACCCCCTGACTTGCTCTTCTGAAGATTTAACAATCTATTGGCCTTTCAACAAGAGGCTTCCCAAGTAATAAGTACCATTGCCACATCTGCCCTTTCCAACTCTGATTGCCCCAGAGTGAATGTGGGGACCCTTGGAAGAGGGAGTGTCAGCAGCAGAAGGGTATGAGCAGAGTAAAAGTGAGGACCCCTTCTTTTGGCAACCTGTGTCCGCCTTGATACTGCTCACTAGACTTCAAACAGGGATGTTCTCCTATGTGAACACTCCAGTTTCAAATCCTCATGATACCCTTGGTTGTTGCAAGGATGTGCCGGTGATAGACAAATATATAAAAGAAAATAATAATAATAATAATTTATTATTTGTACCCTGCCCATCTGGCTGGGTTTCCCCAGCCACTCTAGGCGGCTTCCATAGAAACCAAAAATACACTAAAATATCACAGATTAAAAACTTCTCTGAACAGGGCTGCCTTAAGATGTCTTCTGAATGTCAGGTAGTTATTTATCACTTTGACATCTGATGGGAGGGCGTTCCACAGGGCGGGCGCCACTACCGAAAAGGCCCTCTGCCTGGTTCCCTGTAGATTTGCTTCTCGCAATGAGGGAACCGCCAGAAGGCCCTTGGCGCTGGACCACAGCGTCCGGGCAGAACGATGGGGGTGGAGACGCTCCTTCAGGTATACTGGGCCGAGGCCGTTTAGGGCTTTAAAGGTCAACACCAGCACTTTGAATTGTGCTCGGAAACGTACTGGGAGCCAATGTAGGTCTTTCAAGACCGGTGTTATGTGGTCTCGGCGGCCGCCCCCAGTCACCAGTCTAGCTGCCGCATTCTGGATTAGTTGTAGTTTCCGCGTCACCTTCAAAGGTAGCCCCATGTAGAGCGCATTGCAGTAGTCCAAGCGGGAGGTAACAAGAGCATGCACCACTCTGGTGAGACAGTCCGCGGGCAGGTAGGGTCTCAGCCTGCGTACCAGGTGGAGTTGGTAGACAGCTGCCCTGGATACAGAATTGACCTGCGCCTCCATGGACAGCTGTGGTCCTTCAGGGGCACAGTTACCCTATTCAGGACCAGGGAGTCCTCCACACCAGCCTGCCCCCGTCCCCCAAAAACAGTACTTCTGTCTTGTCAGGATTCAACTTCAATCCATTAGCCGCCATCCATCCTCCAACCGCCTCCAGGCACTCACACAGGACTTCACCACCTTCACTGGTTCTGATTTGAAAGAGAGGTAGAGCTGGGTATCATCTGCCTATTGATGGACACCCAGTCCAAACCCCCTGATGATCTCTCCCAGCGGCTTCATATAGATGTTAAAAAGCATGGGGGAGAGGACGGAACCCTGAGGTACCCCACAAGTGAGGGCCCAGGGGTCTGAACACTCATCCCCCCCACCTCTTTCTGAACACGGCCCAGGAGGAAGGAGCGAAACCACTGTATAACAGTGCCCCCAGCTCCCAACCCCTCTAGACGGTCCAGAAGGATGTTATGGTCGATTGTATCAAAGGCCGCTGAGAGATCCAGCAGAACTAGGAAACAACTCTCACCTTTGTCCCTAGCTCACCGGAGATCATCAACCAGCGCGACCAAGGCAGTTTCAGTCCTATGATGAGGCCTGAATCCCGATTGGAAGGGATCCAAATGGTCCGCATCCTCTAGGCGTGCCTGGAGTTGTTCAGCAACCAAGCGCTCAATCACCTTGCCCAAGAATCGAAGATTTGAGACTGGGCGATAGTTGGCCATACTGGCCAGGTCTAAAGATGGTTTTTTAAGAAGCGGTTTAATGACTGCCTCTTTCAGCGGATCTGGGAATGTACCCTCACAGAGGGAAGCATTCACCACCCCGCAGAGCCCATCGCCCAGCCCTTCCCGACTTGCTTTTATTAGCCAGGATGGGCAAGGATCAAGGAGACAGGTGGTTGGTTTCACACGTCCAAGCAGCCTGTCCACATCCTCAGGGGTAACGGATTGAAATTGATTCCATGCAACTTGACCAGACAGAGCTCTAGCACTGTCCCGCCCCAGCCCTGCTCCCACGGTGGTGTCTAGCTCCTTCCGAATATGAGTGCTTTTATCTCCAAAAAACTTTGCAAAATCGTTGCAGGAGATCTTGGGGTCTTTACAAGGCCCCGGTGGTAAAGGTGGTTCCGTTAAATTGCGAACCACTTGAAAGAGTCTCCTGCTACTATTTTCTGCAGATGCAATAGAGGCGGTGAATAAAGTCTTCTTTGCCGTCGCTATCGCCACTTGGTAGGCTCGACGTTGAGCTCTAACCTGTGTCCGGTCAGATTCGGAGTGAGTTTTCTGCCACCGACGCTCTAGCTGTCTCAGCGATTGTTTCATCACCCTCAGCTCCGAAGAAAACCACGGGGCTGTCCGGGCTCCATGCAATCGGAGAGGGCGCTTCAGAGCCAGACAGGCGATAGCCCTGGTTAACTCCACATTCCAGCGGGCCACCAGGGAATCAGCTGAAAGGCCATCAACATGGGATAAAGCATCCCCTACCACTCTCTGGAAACCATTTGGATCCATTAAGTGGCGGGGCGGACCATCCGAATTGGTCCCACCTCCCTGCAGAGGGGAAGGGTCGCAGAGAAGTCCAGTTGCACCAGGAAGTGATCTGACCATGGCACTTCTTTTGTTTCACTTTTACTTAGTGTCAGATCATCCACGTCACTAGAGGTGAACACCAGGTCTAAGGCATGTCCATGACTATGAGTTGGGCCAAACTTATTCAGGGACAGCCCCATGGAGGCCATGCTTTCCACGAAGTCCCAAGCAGCCCCTTGTAAGGTCGTGTCGGCATGGATGTTAAAATCCCCTAGGACAACCAAACTAGGTGTCTCCAGGAGAACATCCACCATGACCTGAAGCAGCTCAGACAGGGAATCCTTGGTGCAGCGGGGAGGTCGGTACACCAAAAGGAATCCTGTACTGCCCCTATTGCCCAACTTCCAGAACATGCACTCAGAAAACCGGATCTTCCCAGTAGGACGCCTGGTGCAAGCTAGTGACTTCCTAAAAATCACTGCAAACCCCCCTCCCTGCCCACATGACCTGGGTTGGTGTGCGTAAGAGAAACCTGGTGGGCAAGCAGCGGCAAGGACAGGCCCATCTGCTTCCTCCAACCAGTTCTCTGTCACACATGCCAGGTCAAATCCTCCATCCACAATCAGGTCGTGGATGGCAGTGGTTTTATTCATCATTGACCTGGCATTACACAGCAACACCTTCAGGTCATGTGGGTTTCCCCTGTTGATTCCAGTATCCATCCACTCAAGGCCAGACCCGGAGGCAGGGATAGTCTTCAAACAACGACTAAACTTGCCTCCTCGGTAATGACATGGTCTGGTCTTAGCGTAACTCCGCCTCCTGCCCATGATCACTGAGATCGGATGTCCCAGTGCTTCCCCCCCTGTGGAACTTGTCCCAGCCATCGTGTTGGCTGGGGCCCCACTCCCAGGCAGCCCTGATCCTGCCCCTTAAAACAAAACACAAACTATACAGAACCAATAAAACAACAACAACAAAAAGGAACAGAACAATTATACTAAAATTAATCCCCAACCAAATATCCACCCAACAAAGGAAAAAAGGAAAAAAAGAAATAAAAATTTAAATTGCCACTGACTGCTTGAGGACATTTTAAAGCACATTAACCACCTGGAACAGGGAAGCAATGGCAGAACACTTCCCACACTTCCCCCAAAGTTTGTTCCAAATAAGGGCCTGGGCCATGCCCCCTGGGCCAGTTGATAAATGACCATAGATGGTGTGGCATCCTTCTTAGCTCTACTGATGCTTTGGTAAAGAAAAGAAGAAGATTTTTATCTTCCTCCTCGAAATTTCTATGGATTCTTAATGTTTGGGAACAGGTATTTAATACAGTCCATCCTTGTTATCCTGAAAGATGGTGGTAACTATAGAATTAAGCAAAGAAGTGTGATGGCATTGGAGAGAGAGAGAGTTATCAAAAGGAGTTGGGCCAAACTCTCCCAGGTTTCGGCCTTCCTTCTACCACCAAACAGATACCTTTATTTCCTGGCTGCCTCTATTAAAAAACACTTGCAGTGGTACCTTGGGTTAAGTACTTAATTCGTTCCGGAGGTCCATTCTTAACCTGAAACTGTTCCTAACCTGAAGCACCACTTTAGCTAATGGGGCCTCCTGCTGCTGCCGCACCACCGGAGCACGATTTTTGTTCTCATCCTGAAGCAAAGTTCTTAACCCGAGGTACTATTTCCGGGTTAGCGGAGTCTGTAACCTGAAGCGTATGTAACCTGAAGCTGAGGTACCACTGTACTTGCTAGCTCAGCCAACTCTCTACTAGCTAGGGTGGTACATGGGAACATAGGGAGCTGTCTTCTATTGTTTCATTGAGCTCAGTGTTGTCCACACTACGCTGGCTGGCAGCAGTTCCCTGGGGTTTCAGGGAAGGTTATTTCCTAGCCTTCGTGAAGATGCCCAGGTTTGGGCCTGGAAAGCAGATGCTGTCCCACTGATTTTAATTAATCAAGTATCAGGCAAATATCAAAGCCCCAGACAAAGGTAAGTTAAAACAAAATGCTTTTACCAAAGCTTAAACTGTTAATGGTGGAAATATTATTAAAAGCAAACTTATTTTAAAACAATTTGAATGGTTAACCATAAAAGCAAATGAAAATAACATAGTAAAACTCATCTGGCTAATCTTAGTCCAGAATGTTTGCTTGCCCAAGGCAATACTTAGCAGTAAAGCCATTTTCAGCCCTCTCAGCATGTAGCTTCTTCTGATCCCAAAGTCTGGCTTCTGGCTTCTTTTTTCTGCCTTCCTCTTCTTCCTCTTTCTCCAGCTGTGTGACCAACTCTATTTACCAGCATTACTTGCATATATTACCTATCTCCCCAAGCCCAATATTTTAAGCAACCAGAAAGTAAGTATTTCTGCTTGATGTTCTCTTTCTCATAATTCCTTTTCAACAATTACCATGGGGGTTGCCCTGAAGAATGAAAGACTCCCAATTTTTAAAGCCCACAGAAACGTGGGCATGACAATTTTGACATAAACCCACCCTAGCAGTAGAGACATAGGATAGGGAAGGAAAGTATACCTTTCCTTAAAGCAAAGCAGAAGTGTGCTGAGTCTTGTAAAGTACAGTGGTACCTCGGGTTAAGTACTTAATTCATTCCGGAGGTCCGTTCTTAACCTCAAACTGTTCTTAACCTGAAGCACCACTTTAGCTAATGGGGCCTCCTGCTGCCGCCGCGCCGCCAGAGCACAATTTCTGTTCTTATCCTGAAGCAAAGTTCTTAACCTGAAGCACTATTTCTGGGTTAGCGGAGTCTGTAACCTGAAGCGTATGTAACCTGAAGCGTATGTAACCCGAGGTACCACTGTACTTGGATAAGTTATGTTCTGTTGGAGCTAGAAGAGCTAGCTGACTGCTGGAAAGTCTGGGGTTTAAATAATATTCTTAGTTAATGCCTCCTAGTAGGGACGGGAGGGGCTTTGAGATGAGCAATTTCTGCCTTTCTCCCAGAATTCCTGCCCATTTTTCATCTTGCTCGTTCTAGTGAGAAATGGCTAAAAACTGGCAATCCTGTTTGCTTCTTGCTCTGTGTGTGTTTTGCTTAACAAAAGGGCGAAAGACTTGTGATAGTGAGGGATTGATTGACTGAGCCTAGCTATCTCTTTGTCTGCCTCCTGTAACACCATAGCCTGAAGGCATCCATTCAATAGTTTGAATAGACTTTGCTAGCAACTGGATTTGCATGTGCTGACCTTTTCAAGGTGTGACATATTTCCTGTGAGGAGGCCAGTTTCGAGCTTGTGCCAAGGTCAAGCAAGGTTCAAGATGGAGACTCTCATGTCCTATTTGTTATGTCAATCTTATACTCATGCCATGATCTACAGAGATAAATCATATCAGAAGTTCAGATTCACACTCACCTGTTCACAACACCCTTCAGAACTGTAGCCCAGGAGAGGTAAAGGTAAAGGACCCCTGGACAGATAAGTCCAGTCAAAGGCAACTATGGGTTGCGGCACTTATCTCACTTTCAGGCCGAGGAAGCCAGCACTTGTCCACAGACAGCTTTCCAATTCATGTGGCCAGCATGTGGCAAGAACAGTGAGTGAGGAATAGTCTGGCACAACGGAACACGGTGACAGAAGCCAGAGCACATGGAAATGCCATTTACCTTCCTGCCACAGCAGTACCTATTTATCTACTTGTGCTGGCATGCTTTCAAACTGCTAGGTTGGCAGGAGCTGGGACACAGCAGCGGAAACTCACCCTGTTGTGTGGAATCAAACTGCCAACCTTCCGATCAGCAAGTCCAAGAAGCTCAGTGGTTTAGACCACAGTCCCACCCACTATACCCAGTATATACTGTATAAGGAGGCAAGCATACATCTTTTGTGACCATCTTTAGGATTTCAGTCCAAGATGAATTGCAAGAGCAAGGGCGTATTGGTTTGCATGCGCGCTGCACACACACACACACACACACACACACACACACCACATACATTTTCTGAATTTGTGGTCATATTTTCAGTAATGCACAACTTGGGGGAAATATCTGGCAAGAACAGCGAGTGAGGAATAGCCATCATTTCTTTTGCTCCCTGATGGGAGAAGGGACATATCTCTTCATGTGTCCGGGGGGACCTTCGAGCATTTATTCATACATTCCATATCCCACTTATTCTAGAGATAAGGAAATGCCAGTCACTCTGTCCTTATCTGACACACACCGTCCTAGATGGATTCTAGCCTTTGCCAGGAGAATTGGGTTTTTTACCGCTTTTTTTTAATACAAAAGTATGCATGGAATGGCAGCCAAAGGCATCAGCAGAATACAAGAAGCTGCAGCATAGCATTGCTTCCAAAGAGAATCAAACGTCAAAGAATTTGAAGGAGACTGTATGACATAGCAGCTAGGCTACCCTACCCCCACAGGCTTGCTGTGAGGTTAAAATGGGATAGCCCTTTGCAGGCCACCCTAAGTTCCTTGAAAGGAGGGTGAGATACAAAGGTTGTGAATAATGTTAGGATTGCTGCACGTCTGCAGGGTCCTGCCACACATGCAGCGTTGCTCTGGAGACTAGAGGACTCCCCTCTGACCCAAGGTACCTGCACTGCCAGATAAACTGATCCCAGAATTTGGGGAACCTTTGGGCGCTTCCTCTGACGGAATAAGAGGAAACAAAGTGGGGGAAATGAACAGAGGGAAACTTGAATAAGCCTGCAGAACCTCTTGCACTCGACCATTGTTGGCATGTGGTGCACATGTCCAGACCTGGACACACAGCTAAGAAAGATCTGCCTGAAAGACAGTACATATTTGATCCAGGGGTGCAGACGGACATCACTCCGAGAACCACTTTTCTAATTTTGCTAACTCAAGAGGGCCATCTTGCTACATTAACCACAGGAAACACTGCTGGTTACAATGTTAACTTCTCCTTTTGAACAGGTATCGTCTCTCTGTGTGCCCTGTAGAGCACTCTCTCATCTCTCTGTGCCTCCACAGATCTCTCTGAATTCCCCCTTAACGCTTTTCTCCTCTCCTGAAGAGATTTTTGCGTGTGTTCTATAATTCAGACTCACTTCTCTCCCTCTCCACTGCCACTGGGCTACCCCACAGTTATCCTAGCCATCTCTTTTTTTCTCTTTCCCTGCAAACAGATGGCCCCTTACAATCCACAAGCTCCTTGCAATCCATGTGTGCCCATAGTGTTCTCCCATCTCCTTCTGCATTACAATTGGGGAAATTGCTTACAGAATGTATATATTTGTCAAAACTGTACATGGAAATGTGTTTAGTAAGAGAAAGTCACACTAAAGTGCTGATGTGTTTTCATGATTATATATATATATATATATATATTCTCAAATGTAGAGAAATGAATACAGTGGTACCTCGGGTTACATATGCTTCAGGTTACATATGCTTCAGGTTACAGACTCAGCTAACCCCAGAAATAGTACCTTGGGTTAAGAACTTTGCTTCAGGATGAGAACAGAAATCGCGCAGCGGCAGCGGGAGGCCCCATTAGCTAAAGTGGTACCTCAGGTTAAGAACAGTTTCAGGTTAAGAACGGACCTCCAGAACGAATTAAGTACTTAACCCGAGGTACCACTATATAAGATGGGGGGGGGGGAGAGAAGCATAACAGAGGACTGCAATTGACAGATTTGTCCATCCCTAGATGTAGGAAGGACTGCAAACTATCGGAATTTGGAATTCATCCAGGGAGCTGCAGAAAGACGGAAGGTGGCAGCAACTGGCTCACAGACCTTGACACTTGGCAGCCCTGACTTTGTGGATTGAGCCAGCTAAGACTGCATGTGCACTACAGTTTTTAAATATGGTCTCAGAACTCTCATAAAAAGGTGCTGACACCAGTCAGTTATAAATGGGGCCATAAAATGTTTTTTGAAAGGTGTACTGTAGCAATGTTTTGGATTGTCAGTGCCAATCCTGTACAAAAAAGGGGGTTCTCCTCACAGGCTAGCCTTACCAGGAGCACAAAGGCATTTTCGCAAGCGATGCCAAAGAATGCCCTGTGCATGTTAATTCAAAAGTAAGTCACATTAGGGATGGGGGAGAAATTAATTTGTTTCATGCAGCTATACAGTGGTACTTCGGGTTAAGAACTTAATTCGTTCTGGAGGTCTGTTCTTAACCTGAAACTGTTCTTAACCTGAAGCACCACTTTAGCTAATGGGGCCTCCTGCTGCGGCTGTGCCGCCACTGCATGATTTCTGTTCTCATCCTGAAGCAAAGTTCTTAACCTGAGGTAATATTTCTGGGTTAGCAGAGTCTGCAACCTGAAGCGTATGTAACCCAAGGTACCACTGTACTTCAAAACTTGCACTTCTCTGAATTTTGTGGTGCAGTTCTCTAACTAAAAAAACATGCAAAATGCAGCCAAAATGCCATCCAAAAATGCTTTATGTTAGGGAAACTTGGTTGCAAAAATGCATACATTAGCAAAATTGCATATATTAGGACAACGCGCATGAAACTATTACTTTTCATGCTGCCTTTTTTAAAGTGATGTGGCAGTGGGGTGAACTGAGCTAGACTAGAAAAGTGAGAAATTAAGACAAACTGCACTTGACAGATCATGTTAAATGAGGCTTCTTTTCTTATGTCACCATATCTCTGGCTTAACATCTCTCTTTTATTTTCACCAAGCTATGAGTTTTTAATGCACATTTCTCTCTCTCCCCCCCCCCCAAATATCTGCATTTTTATGCATGCTGTTTAGATGGAGAACTGCATTGCAAAAATTTGGAGAATGGCCAATTTTGGAGTGTAGGTGTTTCATTTCACATATTGGTTCAAATAGTGTGAATCAGGTGTTTCCACATTAAAATGCGAACAAAATCAAAAACTTCCCCATCCCTAGTTAGGACTATAATATTTGAGATCTGTGACAAAATGTATTCGGCAGGATTCAACTAATGGGTCCTGTCAACGGAAGCCCTGTGGAAGGACTTCTGCTTAAGCAATGGGGCTTCACCCTTTGCTCCTCCCATGCTCCTGAAATTGGCTTTTTTTTTGGGGGGGTGTCAAGAGAACCCCCAGAACAGCATGTGATCGGAGGACAAGGGTTTGTCTGTAAAGTCAAAATGCTTGTGCTGCTGGAATGATCAGAATAGTGTGGTGTTTAATTCCTCCCCTTGCTTTTAACATTTAAAGAAAATATTTGGCTGCATTCCAGTACAGATGTATTTCAATGGGCTTAAATTATGCCTGACTCTGTCTGAACTCTGGAGCTTTCTTCCCCCCCTTCACATTTTCAAGGTACTCAAGATACATTTGTGCAAGGAATGTTGGCTCCTTTCCCAATTAGACAATCTTTCTGGAAAGCCACAATGTCTAATTTGAAGTGTGACTTTCATTTACATACCATTAAAGTGTGGATTATGAAATCATTGCAGAACGAAGTAACACAAAGCATGCATATAATGAAACACCCACACATACACAGAGAGAGATCACCACTGGAGTTTCTAGTCGCCATTACAATGCCATGTTTGTTTGTATTTTTTGTTTTACAAAACAAAGCCTTTTACTTAGAAGGAAGAATGAATAGCTTTGCACATATATTATGATAAAAACTCAGCCCCCAACATCAGACCAGGAGTACTCAAATCCAATTTACCCAAACAGTTTGAGGGGCCTTCAAGAAAACCACATTTAGGCAATCTGAAGGCTGTGTCAGGCAATGCACTGACAGGATGGTTGTGGCTAAGAAGGTGTAGCTTCTTTCCACATGGTTGTGTGAAGTGGTTCCATATTTTAGCCTGCTTGGAGCTAAGGTCTTCCAGAGAGTGACAACAGTTTTGCTGAGCCCCCATTGAGTTGGGATGGGGGTGAGGGGCTGGCCTCTCTGTCAAAATATATTAAGTACCTCAGATAGGGGGAAAAATATCTTTAAATCACAAACTGTTATCTGATATTAATGTTTACATATATTTTTCTGGTTTTTAATTTGTTTCATGCATTATCTATGCTTAGTCACTGATAAAGACTAAACAAATGATTACCAATTTTCAATTGGCATGTACCTTATAAACAGGAGTGCTTTACTAATATGTGCTTGTACTGCGGATGGGAGCTCTTTTGGATGAAAGAGCCCCTGCACTTTGAAGATTGGGGTGACTGCGAGAGCATCATGGAACCCCGAAAAAAACCTCAGATCGAGCATTCTGAGGACCTGGTATTCCGGGGTTCATTGCATTTTGTAGAAGATTCAGTACCTGTTTATACTTTTAAAACTCCTTTTAAAGCTTTTTTAAAAAAACAAATAAAAAACAAATCCTTAATTCTGCTTTTTTCTACAGGTTCCAGGGACATGAAGTCATATGCCATTAGTCCTGGTTCAGGATCCAGTCAGCAAAGTAAGCTGGGGCAGAGGTTAAGTTCCATCAGAGCAAGGATAGAAAGGAGAAGCAGGTCCAGATAAGCAAAAATCAGGCGAAATGGAGGTCAAGGTCCAAAAGGCAAAACAAGCAAAGTTGGTAGCACCTTGGACAGCTCCAAGCTGCCCCTAGGCTGCTGATCATACCTGAACGTTTCCCCATCAACCAGCAAACTGAGACCAAGTCTTAATTAGGCTTGCAGCTTCCTCTGGGAACCTAGCCCAACCCCATTTGAAGTGAGACTAATGGGGTCCAGCCAAGTTTTAGAAGCCATTGACTGGTGGCATGGGGGAGGTAGGAGTCTAAGGAAGGCAATCCTCCTTTCCTTACAAGAGGTCCCTTATATTCATGGCCTCTTCCCCTGAGAACGGGGAGTCAAAACCACTCTCTTCATTCTGACCTCTAGTTTAAAAACCCAGTTTTCATGCTTCCAGAAGGAATAATAATAATAATAATAATAATAATAATAATAATAATAATAATAATAATAATAATTTATTTATACCCCGCCCATCTGGCTGGGCTTCCCCAGCCACTCTGGGCAGCTTCCAAAAGAATATTAAAATACTATAATACATCAAACATTAAAAGCTTCCCGAAACAGGGCTGCCTTCAGATGTCTTCTAAAAGCCTGGTAGTTGTTGTTCTCTTTGACATCTGGTGGGAGGGTGTTCCACAGGGAAGGCACCACTACTGAGAAGGCCCTCTGCCTGGTTCCCTGTAACTTGGCTTCTCGCAGTGAGGGAACTGCCAGAAGGCCCTCGGTGCTGGACCTCAGCGTCCGGGTAGAACGATGGGGGTGGAGACGCTTCTTCAGATATACTGGACCAAGGCCGTTTAGGGCTTTAAAGGTCAGCACCAACACTTTGAATTGTGCTCGGAAACGTACTGGGAGCCAATGTAGGTCTTTCAAGACCGGTGTTATGTGGTCTCTGCGGCCGCTCCCAGTCACCAGTCTAGCTGCCACGTTCTGGATTAGTTGTAGTTTCCGGGTCACCTTCAAAGGTAGCCCCACGTAGAGTGCATTGCAGTAATCCAAGCGGGAGATAACCAGAGCATGCACCACTCTGGCGAGGCAGTCCGCAGGCAGATAGGGTCTCAGCCTGCGTACCAGATGGAGCTGGTAAACAGCTGCCCTGGATACAGATTTGACCTGTGCCTCCATGGACAGCTGTGAGTCCAAAATGACTCCCAGGCTGCGCACCTGGTCCTTCAGGGGCACAGTTACCCCATTCAGGACCAGGGAATCCTCCACACCTGCCCGCCTCCTGTCCCCCAAAAACAGTACTTCTGTCTTGTCAGGATTCAACCTCAATCTGTTAGCCGCCATCCAACCTCCAACCGCCTCCAGGCACTCACACAGGACCTTCACTGCCTTCACTGGTTCTGATTTGAAAGAGAGGTAGAGCTGGGTATCATCCGCATACTGATGAACACCCAGCCCAAATCCCCTGATGATCTCTCCCAGTGGCTTCATGTAGATGTTGAAAAGCATGGGGGAGAGGACAGAACCCCGAGGCACCCCACAAGTGAGGGCCCATGGGTCTGAACACTCATCCCCCACCACCACTTTCTGAACACGGCCCAGGAGGAAGGAGCGGAACCACTGTATAACAGTGCCCCCAGCTCCCAGCCCCTCAAGACGGTCCAGAAGGATGTTATGGTCGATTGTATCAAATGCCGCTGAGAGATCCAGCAGAACTAGGAAACAATCTATTGTTGTTGTTGTTCTGCTCCTGAGTCTCCTCTTCTGCCAAGCTCTTCTGTAGCTCTGCCTATAGCCTAGCGAAGTTTGAGCTCAGGTGAAAGCTGTGCCCACACTTGCAGCAATCAGTGTCTCACGTTGCATAGATTTCCACCCCTGTCAAACAGATGACCAATGCTTTCAGAGCTAACAGTGCTGCTTGATAGACATTTGGAGAACAAGGAACCCTCTGGAGAGAGAGGGAACCTTTTTCTCCCAAGCAATGATGACCTGGACCAGAATTGACCAAATCTGGGTTACTAGTGGACTGGCTCCAAAGATTAAGAAAGTGGAAATCTGCCCAAAAACTTGCTCTGACCACAACGCAGTGAAGATGGAGATGAAACTCACAATAACTGGTCAATTTAGATGGAGAATGAATGACACCCTCTTTCGAGATAAGGAGATTCTCACGAAGGCCCAAAAGACCCTAAAAGACTATTTTGAAATAAATCTGAGGACCGACGTGGAGAAAAGAGTGATCTGGGACGCAAGTAAAGCGGTTATGAGAGGATTTTTGATTCAACAAAATTCAATAAAGAGGAAAAAACAAAATGAGAAAAAAGAGAAGATTTTGGAAATGATAAAGGAAGGAGAGAGGAAATTAAGAATAAAACCAAAGTCTCAGGATATTTTAAGAGAGATCAAGTTATATCAAACACAATATATGGAATTGATGAACCAAGAGATTGAATGGAAGATAAAGCAAATGAAGCAAAAGACTTTTGAATCAGCAAATAAATGTGGTAAACTTTTGGCATGGCAACTGAAGAAAAGGCAGAAACTAAATACAGTTACAAGCCTAGAGGTGGATGGAAAGAACATATCTAAACCCAATGAAATTAGAAATTGCTTTTTAAGTTATTTTAAAAAACTTTACACTCAAGGCCCGCAAAATGAAGAAGATATAGATAAATTCCTTGGAAGATATGGACTACAAAACATCTCTCATCAAAACAAGATGGATTTGAACCAGAGAATCTCAGAACAAGAGATAGAGGCTGCCATTCAGAATATGCAATTGGGCAAATCTCCAGGACCAGATGGACTGACTTCCAGATACTACAAGTCGCTGAAGGAATGGCTGATTCAACCACTAAGAGAAGTTTGTAATGAGATCCTTGAGGGAAAAAGGGCACCTGAATCGTGGAAAGAGGCATATATTTCACTCATACCAAAGTCAGAGACTGAAAAGACCCAACTTAAGAACTACCGCCCAATATCACTGCTTAATGTGGATTACAAAATTTTTGCAGACATTTTGGCAAAAAGATTTAAAAGAGTTTTGATGGAGAAGATTCATAGAGACCAAGCAGGCTTTCTCCCTAAGAGACACCTAGCAGATAATGTAAGGAATGTAATAGACATTCTGGAAAAGCTAGAGGTGAATATAAACACTAAAGCAGTATTGATCTTTGTGGATGCGGAGAAAGCCTTCGATAATGTTTCTTGGAGTTTTATGAGGAAGAATCTCCATGGGATGGGGGTAGGCCAGGGTTTTGAGAATGGTATGGCTGCAATATATTCTGAACAAAAAGCTAAACTGATTGTAAATAATGTCGTGACTGAGGAACTTAAGATAGAAAAAGGAACACGACAGGGGTGCCCAATTTCCCCATTACTTTTTATTTCAGTTCTGGAGGTGTTGCTGAACATGATAAGAAATGACCAGCAGGTCAAAGGTGTGCAGGTCGGAGCTAAACAGTATAAGTTAAGAGCGTATGCAGATGACCTAGTATTGACTCTGCAAGAGCCAAACACTAGTACGAAAAAGGTCCTAGAAATAATACAACAATTTGGCCAGGTAGCTGGATTTAAGCTGAATAAGCAAAAAACTAAAGTTTTAGGGAAAAATTTAACAGATATGGAAAAGGAGAAATTTCAAGAGGAAACAGGTTTGACTGTGGTCAAGAAGGTGAAATACCTAGGGGTTTATTTAACATCTAAGAATGTGAATTTGTATAAGGACAATTATGAAAAATGTTGGTCAGAAATTAAAAAAGATCTAGAAATATGGTCAAATTTGAAACTGTCAATGTTAGGCCGAATTGCAGTAATTAAAATGAATGTATTGCCTAGAATGTTGTTTTTGCTTCAGACCTTGCAGATTCTTGACAAGATGGAATGTTTTAAGAGGTGGCACAAAGACATCTCGAAATTTGTCTGGCAGGGCAAAAAGCCCCGAATTAAATTTAAAATATTGACTGACGCTAAAGAAAGAGGGGGTTTTGCCCTGCCGGACCTAAAATTGTATTATGAGGCAGCAGCTTTTTGCTGGCTGAAAGAATGGATGCTCCTCGAGAACACGGACATCTTGGATCTGGAAGGTTTCAACAATGCTTTCGGTTGGCATGCATATCTTTGGTATGATAAAGTTAACAGTGCCTTTAAAAATCACATTGTCAGAAAAGCATTATTTAATGTTTGGATAAGATATAAAGATCTATTGGAAAATAAAACCCCTAGATGGGTGTCACCAGTGGAGGCTAAAGCAGTGAAGAAACTCAATATGGAGGTCGGATGGCCGAAGTATTGGGAAATCTTAGAACAGGATGGAGATAAATTCAAACTACAAAGTCAGGAGAAATTGAAGCATAAAGTAGAAAATTGGTTCCAATATCGCCAAATAATGGAATTTTTTAAACAGGATAGGAAAATCGGTTTCCAGGTGGAAAAATCAAAATTAGAGACCGAATTGTTAGAATCCAATACTAAGAATTTATCTAGAATGTACAACTTGTTGTTAAAATGGAACACACAGGATGAAACAGTTAAATCGGCTATGATTAAGTGGGCTCAGGATGTTGGACATAACATTATGTCAGCTGACTGGGAATGGTTATGGAACACCGGTATTAAATTTACGGCATGTAATGCCTTAAAGGAAAACATTATGAAAATGGTTTACAGGTGGTACATGACCCCAGTCAAACTGGCAAAAATCTATCATTTGCCCGACAATAAATGTTGGAAGTGTAAAGAGACTGAAGGTACCTTCTATCACCTTTGGTGGACATGCCCGAAGATAAAGGCCTTCTGGGAAATGATCTATAATGAAATGAAAAAGGTACTTAAATGTACCTTTTCTAAAAAACCAGAGGCCTTCCTCTTGGGCATTGTCGGCCAATTGGTGACAAAGAAAGATAGAACTTTTTTCATGTATGCCACAACAGCAGCAAGAATACTTATCGCAAAGTATTGGAAGACACAAGATTTACCCACTTTGGAAGAATGGCAGATGAAAGTGATGGACTATATGACACTGGCCGAGATGACAGGCAGAATCCGTGATCAACGAAAAGAGACGGTGGAAGAAGAATGGAGAAAATTTAAAATTTATCTTAAGGACTACTATAAACTTAATGAATGCTAAAATGTTCTGGTTCCCAGAAGTAAAAGGGTACAGGGATACAAGGCTAGACTATAAAAGAGGACTAAGATGACAGAGATTAGAAAGTAACAACTGGGAGTTGCTAGTTGAATTATGGACATTGGGATGCAGAGAGGGGGGGTATGGGGAAGTCCAAGAAAAGAGGTTTATGAAAATATGTTTGAAACTATTCATGTATGTCTGTTACTTTTTGTGTTTGTTTGTTTTTCTTAAAAATGTTGTAAAACCAATAAAAATTTTATAAAAAAAAAAAACAGTGCTGATTATCTTTATAATGCTACATGGGTAGTGCTGAAGCATGACATGCACATGGGTGCTACCAGGATACTGTCCCATGTGACGGACAGCCTAGCTAGACCAGAGTCTGGTGATTCAGTGCCACAGAATTCCACCAGAGTGCTGGAGCCTCTCTTTGATTGGCTAAAAAGACAACTGGCTAAGAAGTAAGTCTGATTAATTTCAGTGAGAAATTTTGTTTATGATTGCAGCCCTAAAAATGTATACTGATTAAATGGGATAGCCACCAATCCCACTGGAGAAGAAGAAGGCGGTGTTGGATTCAGTGGGGTGCTTTACAGGTGTTCTTTATCCTTCCCCTCATTGCCAGGGTTGCCACAAACTTGACACTACAGCATCATTTGGAAATCTAGAGGGACACAGCAGTCAACTTCTATCTTGCAGATTATCTGGGAGGATAATTTTGTCCAGAGTGCCAAAATTGTTCTGACACGGCCATGAAAATTGTGATGCCATCCTTCACTCATCACTTTTGTCTGATATGCAAATGAAGAGCCTGTTTTGGAGGATGAAGGCGAATTGTCTGGGTTTCTGTAACTGCATATGCTGCATAACTGCATAAGCTGTCAATGGAATGTTATTTTGCTGTCTGAAAGGAGTCCCATTCCCTAATATTAAGAAATGGAACTCCTTGTGTGCTTTGAACTAGACAGCATTATTTCTTCACCAACTAGGGGCAAGATCGTTTATCTGAGTACATTTTAGCATTCATAGTTAAGACACAAGAGAAGGTGATTGCAGCGTTTTATCTCTCAGAAAGTCAGCAGGAGGCATTTTTAACAGAATGGAAAAGAATGGGGGAGAATGGAGAAAATTACCGCTTGCTTGTTGCTGACTAGGCTCCGGAGGCCAAATCAATTAGTGACAGCCAGAGTAGCACATAATGACAAAAACATCTCGGTGTCACTAGCAAGCATAAGCATGTAGATTAGAGTGGAGGAACAATACAGAGATGCCCAGGAAGCCAGTGAACAAGGGACTCAGGCAAAGAGCAGTTTTGCTTATTCACACTGAAACCACACAAGAGTCTTTGTATCACGCCTAGCTTGTGACAGCTAAACTGGGGTGATGCCTTCCAGATGCTGTTGGACTACAGCTCCCATCAGCCTCAGCCAGCAGGGCTAATGGTCAGGAATGAATGGAGTTGTAGTCCAACAACATGTGGAAGGCACCATGTTGGGTCCCCCTGAACTAAGCTGAATGGATTCCATCAGCGATGTATGGTGTCACCTGAAAGGTGCTGGACAGCTCACTTGTTTTTCAGTTCAAGAAAGGCCTCAAAGCCGGTTGCCTTGTGGACTGATTTTGATGACCTTCAGTTCAGTTAACAGGGAGCCAAGCCTTTTGTAAGGCCTTTTAAGGAGAAGGACAAATTGAAAAAGAACTATGCACTACATTGCATGAAGCATTCATGCACAAGGCAACAAGAAAATGATGTATTTTAGAATCAACATTATCCTAATTCTGCAAGGCACTAAGGGATTCAAGTGAGGAACCATGAAAGGAGATATGATGTTGTTTTATGGGGTTTTTTAAATGATACAATGAGTTTCCAGTATAGTGGTACCTCGGTTTTTGAACGTCTCCATTGACGAACATTTTGGAACTCGAAATACATTTTTATTGTTCCTTTTGGTAGATCTTTGTATGGGTGGGTAGGGGAGCCATCTCTAGGTTCCTCAGATTAATTTTATCTAGAAGAAATGGATAATGGATCTTTAATGAAATAATATTGCAGGTTTTTGTATGGTACACATGGAGAATGGCACAGTTGGCTATTTAAATGGTGATTTCCCCTCCAACTGAATCCCACTGGCCTCGCTTCTTGATCAAACAATATGCAACATTATTATCAGTGCCTCTGTCATTGATGATAATGTAAAACATATGCTGACAAAAATTAAACATGACATAAAACTTGTTGGGATATTAAACAATAAACAGGCCAGGCTGCTATTGCCAAGGGATCTGGATTGCATGGTAATGTGTCTCATGAGCAAATACATTTTCATACATCTAATGATGGGAAGAGGTTGACAATAATCCACTGTAGCTCATGCTTAGCTATAGGGCTCGCTGCGGATAGCTGGTTCAGCATGGCAGCTTGTTTCATGCAGAAGTCAGGCTGGAAAGAGATTGTCTGAAGTTTCAAGAGCATAATTTTTGACCAGATCCAATCTAGCATCAGTTGTCAGCAGCTAGAAGCATATTTTAATGTATTCAAGCACATGCACGTAACTCTTTCGCTAGCAAATTAATAAGTGACTAAAAATTTCCAACAGCAGAGCTGACCCAACTATTAGACAAGAGCTGCCTCAGGTAGCCGGTTTTTGATGTCACAAAAGGGCAGCAGATTCTTTGTGGTTTCGTTTATTGCTGATTTATTCTTACCACCAGGGAAAGGGAGAGATACCTGTGGGGTTTTCTTCCTCAGGTGCCAGCCTTGGGAATAATGATCCTTTAGTGAAGGAAGGGAAGCAGGACAGTAGTGATCAGTTGGGTGGTGTTGCTCACCTGGTCTCCCAATGCTGGGCATTGCTGCTGCTCATCAAGAGGGAGAAATGCAGGGCAGCAGGGGGTGAAGTATGGTGTGGGTGCATGGCAGAGCCAATCCAATGGTTCTGCTGCTGCTCCCACACTGTGCAGTGCTCTCCACCACCTCTTCCCCTGTCGATGACCATCACCAACTCTCACCATTGGGAAGCCAGGTGAACAATGCTGCTCTGCCCATACCACTCAGAATTCTGCTCCAACTAAGTAGAAATTATTGAGAATACAACTGGAACACTCACAAATCTTTCTAAGGCATGGTGCTGCAATATGCATTGGGTGAACAAAGCCCGTTTAATCTCCTCCCCAAAATCTTAACTGGAGCCCACAGTTTCCACCTTTCCTGGAGTATGATTCATCCTGTTGTTCTTTGCTGGTACCTCACACTTGCTATTCCAAGATGATGCTAAAAAGTAATGACGGTGTTCAAGGAGCAAGAGGAAAAGGATAGGTGGGGAAAGCACAGTGTTCATAAGACAAGGGAAGGTACCATTAAGAGAGAAGAATGAAAGGGAACTTGAATGCTGTTCGTGGGTACCTGCAATTGGAATGAACACTGCAAGCAGAAAGTGGCAAATAGACAGGTGTCGTATAATTCTTTTTGTCGAATGACATGCTATGTCATTCCCCATAAAAATTCAAGGATTTCTATTTGTTGTAGACAGATAAAAAGATGAATGAAACATCCAGCTGGATACAACTTAATAATGAAACATCCACACTGAAAAGAAGTTGTTAGCAGTGCCATTCATATTGCAGGAGAATTAATAGCTCTGTTCAAGAAGGCAGTAAGGCAAGATTCTTGTCCCCAAAGGCTCATATAATAGAAAGACAAAGATGGGTCATAAAGCATGAACCACCCAGCATAACCCTGCAAGTGTTTTGCACATGGGTACCATTGATAGTCAGTATAATGATTTCAATGTGTTCTTGTTATTTGGGAGGGATTTTACTTCCGTGCAGTTCTTTCTTTGGCCTAAGTTTAATCACAACTGGCACTTTCATTATATTTTTTTCAGAATATAATAGCAGATCTGAAACAATATTAGCCTTTACCGAAGCTTTCTCATTTAGTAGTATTATTCTTTCCGTGTCTAGCTCTTTTAAGCCTTGCCCTCATTTAACCCTTGCTTTTTAATTGTGTTCAAATAGCCCAATCACATTTTAACATGAGTTTTGATTGCCTTTTAATTTCTCTCTCTCTCTCTTTCTTTCTTTTTTTTTTTTTTGGTGTGTGTAACCTGACCCTAGTTATTAATAAAAGCCCCTGCATTGGGTATCAAAGACTTTCTCAAGTGTTGGATTTTTGCTAGAGGAAACCACTTCTGCTTGCTGAAGGCAAGGCATTAAATTTTCACTGATCTCCCTACCTACTACAACCCTACAAGTCAATATACATCTCAGGTACTCTCCCAGCCTTCCTGAAGAGTTTTTTTGGGGGGAGGTCAGGACAGAAGGGCTGCAATAGGCAGGGAAGACAGATGAAAATCAAATGCTCTGCTTTGTGCATGTGGAAATAAGTGTTTTCTGCTAGCACAAAGTCATCATTGGATGCAGCCCAAAGAGTACAACCAGGGAAATTCAGTGTGAATTGGGGCTGGTTTAAATTAGATGAGATGGTGGGAAACCCATTACTAGGTCTCCTACAGTTAAAGAAGAAGATCTAGATAAAAATCATGGGGGAGATGTTGGCGAGATTCAGACCTGGGTTGTGATAATAGGCATGGGGAGCTTTAACATTTCCCCCTGTGCAGTGTTTCCAATTAAGCTCCTTAACTCCCCAATTTCCAATTAAACTGCTCTTTGTTGCATAGGGAAATGCTTATAGGTAACAGTAATGATAAGCAGGGAACAGTAAGGGTGGATCTACACAAAGAGAAAAAAACTCTATAAATAAGCCAGAAATTACATCATTATAACAAAAGGGGAAAAAATCCCTATGAAAAAGCACATTTAAAAATGCTCTGCTCTTTGGCACCATGTGGTGTTGCATGTTTATAGTGCATTCAGATTGCTGTTTCTTTACTAATGTCACTGAGTCCCAAGGTTCTAGATTCAGGTAGGTAGCCGTGTTGGTCTGATGCAGTCAAAATATATAAAGAAATAAAAAAAATGTCCAGTAGCACCTTAGAGACCAACTAAGTTTGTTCTTGGTATAAGCTTTCATGTGCATGCACACTTCTTCAGATGCACACAAAAGCTCATACCAAAAACAAACTTAGTTGGTCTCTAAGGTGCTACTGGACAATTTTTTTATTTCTTTATATATTTTGACCGAGTCCCAAGTATACCCACGAGCCAGCCATGTCAGCCATGGCGCTTTGCAATGCTGCAATACTGCGTGAGGAGGGTGCAACAGGAAGGGCACATGTCTGTTGTGTTCTCCTCGTGCAGCCCTGCAGCGTTGCAAAGCGCCATGGGCTGGCAGGGCAGTGTGAGTGTGCTCTTTGGGCGCATACCTCTTGTGGTTTCCAAGAGCCATGGGTGGGCAGAGGCGCAGCAGCATGGGGCTGGCAGGGCAGCGAGGAGTACAGTGTGCCCCCCAATGCATCCAGGACCACTGCCCCTCTGGCCCTCCCCACGCCACTGCCCGAGAGCAAGTCCCAATGGATACATTGTCCAGCTTCTACCCTGCATTGTTTTTGGCTGTTGCCAGAGGCACTGGTGAGGAAACAAGTGGTGACGTTCCATTACTTTTGAGAAGTTATGCATGCCGCAAGTCACCCAGAGTAAAAGGAGTCTTTGACTATAGGGTTGTAAAGAGCAAAGAGTTGCTGATTTCATTTGCCTCCCTACTAAGCAAACAGCAGGGAGGAAAAACCTGCCTTGATATCAATCAGCATGTTGCCATTGATGACATTATACATTGAAAGAGTTGCTGACGTGATTTACAATCAGAGAGCGAGCCTTAAATATTGGAAAAAGCCTAAATCATACAAGTTTTCCTTGTTTTGCAAATATGCTCATTTCATTACAGGAAGACCTGCTTTATTTTTTTCACCATTTCATTGTTATTTTTTTCCTAATCAAAACATCATAGGTGCTCACAAAAGAAGAGCTTGCATATGATGCCCTGTGATTGAGTCAAATCTAGCCTCATTTCACACCAGGGAATCCTTGATTACAACATGATTTGCAGAGGAAAGCATGCCTTTGTTCATTATTTTGTACCCCTCCTTGGTGAAGCCCTTGAGTTCACAAGCCTCATAACAAAGGCTCGTCTTCAATAAGGCGTTTTTCCCCAAGTTACTGTGTTTCTCAGCCAATATAATTTCAAGAAGCATGCTTTCTCCTGTTAATGAAATGCCACCTGCTTCTGTGTTGTCTCCAGCGCTTCCTGTGCAAAGAGAACACAGACAAGAAAATGTGTTTGTTGTTCAGGATGCTTCCTTAGAGGCCAAGAAACTTCTCTGCTCTCCATCACAGGTCTTAAAAACCAAGCTGTGAATTATCAGTCAGACAGTAGCATACTGGATATATACACCCAAAGGGCTAAACAAGCCCTCAATTATTTTGGACCTTATTCATAAGTAACTGAAGCACTCTTAGATGTTCTGTTGACAGCGTGGGAGCTTCTTATCCACAAACTTGTCCCATGTACCTAAGAAAACATGGGAGTGATGGCCAATCATGTGACTCGACACCCCCATGTGCCATTTCAATGGGAAAAACCCATGTGATCAGGTCCTACATGTTGGCTGAGCTATTTAATCATTTCTCCAGTTCTGCAGAAGCTGTTAATAGAATAGACCAGGGCTCAGCAAACTTTTTCAGCAGGGAGCTGGTCTACTGTCCCTCAGACCATGTGGTGGGCCGGACTATATTTTGGGGGGGAATGAACGAATTCCTATGCCCCACAAATAACCCAGAGATTCATTTTAAATAAAAGCACACATTCTACTCATGTAAAAACACCAGGCAGGCCCCACAAATAACCCAGAGATGCATTTTAAATAAAAGGGCACATGCTACTCATGTAAAAACATGCTGATTCCTGGACCATCCACGGGTCGGATTGAGAAGGCAATTGGACCACATCCAGACCCCAGACCTTAGGTTGCCTACCCCTGGAATAGACTGTCTAGAGATCTTCTAACATGGCGATCTGCCTTCAAACAACTGGTAATGTTCTCGCTTTCTCCCTTTGCCCCCAGACTACTTCGCATAATAAATGCAGAATATGAAGGCATCAGGAAATCACTTTTCTCTCCCCCCCTTCTTTTTTAAGGCAAACCACTTGCCACATTATGTAACAAGTCTGCATCCAAGTCGGTGATAAAAATGGATTGCATGTTTCCCCAGTGCTCTGAGCTGAGAAATGAAAGTGGGTGAAAGGTTTCATTAGGATTATGTAACATTTTACCAGTATTCTGTTTCTGTCCAGTGTCCCTACAGAGTCATTTGCCTCAGAAGAAATGCAGCAAGTTATGTACCGTTATGAGTTTGGAGGAGGAGGAAGTGGACTGTATGTGAGATCCTTCTAATCTAACCCCTGGACCCAGCAACTATTAAAATATAAGCTAGGCTGGCTTCCTGTGTTCAGGTGGCCCAGGTGATGGGCCATTAAGAGAGCGGAAGAAAGGAGGCTCTGTGAAGGATGACAAATGAGTGGAGTCCTTATGTCAAAGCCTGAATTTAGAACGGAGTTTGCAGTGATGTGGCCTAGAGACAGTGCTTTTTTTCTGGAGTTATGCAGAGGTACACATACCCCTAAGCATTTTGTGAATCGAAGTTTGCCCTCATTGGTGGACAGTATTTCAATATGAGTAGGAAAATAAGAGTACCCCTGAACATTTTTTTAAGGAAAAAAAGCACTGCCTAGAGATAAAGCAGAAAGCTTTGAGAGAGCGTCAGAGCAATATTTGAGAGCAATGTTTGATTTATATTTGAATCCAAGGCTGCGGCTATGGGTGAAACAAGATCCTCTTGGGGTGATTATGCTGTGAACCTGTAGGCTCAGGTTGTATATAAGCCATATATCATAAAGATACCACGGTCTCCATTGTGCCTCATTTCCAAAAGGAAACATGAATTCTGGAAGTCTTGAACTGCTCAGAGATTGAGGAGTGCTAAAGAAGAGCGTCCTCACTTATTTCTAAGCTTCCTTAACATGTTTAGATTGCACTTACTTAGTTTCAAATTATGTCAATTACATAACTCTTAACTCTTTTTCAAACGAATTCCATGTACCATTCTAAAGCCCCTTGAAAATTAGGTGTACATCAGTATCATTCAAGTGAAAGGGACTCAAGTGCACTAATGCACCTTTTACTTTAATAGGACATAAGTGCATGTGTCCTGAAATGCTTTTGGTCCTATTGTGTTTCAGTAACAAGTTACTCTAGTTTTTCACCTGTGTATCATGCCATTTTTTAAAAAAAACACACACAATAAAGGAATAGCTTTTATATCACACATACATTGGGAGTTGTCATTGTGAATGCTACTACATTATTATTATTATGTGAATGCTGCTATTATTATTATTATTATTATTATTATTATTATTATTATTATTATTATTCTATATATTAAATATATATGACCCAACAGAGTTTTTTCCTCAGTTGCACTCAGCTTTCCTGTGAACACAGGTCTCCCTCATGGACTTGTTGCAGATGGGGAAAAGGTCAGTGGCAGGAAATGACCACCCGTACTGCTTCTCATAAAGAAGGAGGTGAGGATGTGAAGGTAATTAGATAATGGTCTCAATTTCTGCTTTATTTTGCTAGTGGGAGTGAGGCATCTGATGCAAAATGGCTGCACTGGGAAGGAATGTTCAACTGCGGAGAAAAGAAAGCTCCTGGAAGTTTTGCAGCCCACCTTCTGTGAGAGAAAAAATAATAATTTGGTTTGGAACCAATTAGGGATTGAGAACATGTGGCCCTCGAGATGTTGCTGGGCCACAGCTGCCATCATTCCTGACCTTTGGCCATGTTGACTGGGGCTGATGAGGGTCCAACAACATCTAGAGGGCAACTCTGGTTACCCATCAAACAGGACAGAAGGAATTTTTGGAGATCAGGCTGAAGACCAAGAAGAGGGTTGGAAAGGTCAGCCAGCTAAGGCTCATGGACCCCAGAAATAAGGTGGCTGAAGGAGCATTAAGAGTAAGTTATGGGGTGAGAATTAGGAAACTGAGGGATGGGTAGATGAAAGAGAAGCTTGAGGAAAATGGGATTAATGAACAGAGAAGGAGGTACCTATGCAAATATGGTTTGGAGGGTTTGGGTGTTTTTTTCCTTTCTGAGTTGCTGAGCAAAAAAGAAAGCAAATACTTCCATTGAGTTGGCATCCTAGAGTAGCAGCTACCCTTTTTCTCACTGATTTCTTCTTTAAGTTTCTCACTTAACATCAGTTTTCATGGCTGTGGCAATGTGGATAATCTCTTCTGAAAAGTAGCTCTTTGAAAATGAGGATGGCGATGAAGAAACCGAATGTTGTTAAATTAACCTTTCCCCTGCGTTTTCTCTTCACAAGGCCTCTTCATGGTGATCGGTTGCCTGTGCTTCGTATCTATTATTCTAAAAGCAATTGGAAAGATTTATACCAGAAAGGATTTCAAAGATTTTACAAACCTACTCACCATCTGCAATTGGCAAATCTCAATGACATGAGTCTGCGTTGCTTAGCAATAAATACTTGTGCGGTGGCTCCAGAGTCACAAAGAGCCTTCATTACTTTGTCATCCAACCATTTTGTGCAGCCTTGAGGGTTAAAAGAGCCCTTTTTCACCCAGGCCTGGTTTAGGGAACAGAGAAAGAGTGGGGGGGGGAATTGTACGTGGGAAGGTCTAATAGATGTCCAGTGTCATGAAAAACATCCAAAGATTCATGGGTTGAGAAATAAAGGCAATTGAACCCTGCATAGTTCATTGTGACTGAGCTTGCCTATCAGTCACCCCAGAACATTATTAGAGTGTAGAGCTTACAGGAGTACTTTAAAATGTACTGAAGGGGCAAAGGATTCATTAGCTTGCATATAAAAGGTTGTGCTGGGGCTTAGGCAGAAGCCAACACTGGTGATGTTTTGGTACCTAGTAAAAATATACCGAGCTTTCAGGACATTGCTGGTGTTTCAAGGCAGCAGATTATTATGTTTTAACCCTGCCCTGAGTTATCAGTTTTATTCTCCTATATCTGTATTGGTTTTAATGCAGATATCTATAATGCCTCATTTTTTTGTAATCTGACTCAAGACTGAAGCAGTAGGTAGTATAAAATAAATAAATCGAACACAATGGCAACTACGTTGGCACAATGATAGTCTCCATAGCATTTACTCCATATCTGAGCCTAGGTGTTTCACCAGAACAGTAGCACAAGATGAGTCTAGTAACCTGCAATCTCTGACTACAAAATAACTTTTAAATTTCACTCTGCAGAGTAGCAGATTCAAGAGGTGTGGTCAGCTCTGTGTGAGGCAAAATGGGGTGAATTGGTTATATTTTTTAGCCTTCCCAAGTCAAGACACAACGTCAATATTCCCTCTGCCCAGAGGCGGAGCTAGCTGCTCTGGCACCTGGAGCGGCCCACATGTTGTGCACCTGGGGGTGGGGCTATCTGTCCACAGGGGTGGGCGAGCATCCCAGGGGGGCGGGGCAGTGATGTCACCCTGCCTCAAGGATGACACTCAGGGCGGACTGCACCCATCACACACCCCTTCCTCTGCCAGTGCCTCTGCCTGGGGAGTCAGATCAGGCTCTCTGTAAAACTTTGTGTTGCTCTGATTTCTGTAACCTTACAGCTCTGTTTGCCTTTATCACTATTCTTCTCAAAGTTCATGGGCTTTGCAAGAAGTGAGACCACCCTACATGCTGCCTGCAGAGCATGGAAGAGCTCTGCATTATCATTTTTTAAAAAAATGATCTTATCATTATTTATAAATTAAATTTGTTAGTTGCTTTATCTTGTCCAAGGTAACCCAAAGCAACCTACAACCAACCAGCTAACCCAACAAACAAAAGGACAAACTGAAAACAAAAGGCAGGAACAGCAGTGGATGATTTTTATTTTTTAAAAAATAAGATCATAATTCAGGGTTGTTTTTAAAAGCCTACATTGCTCTGCTTAACAAAACCCACTTCTGATTCTAAGGGGTGTTGCAGCGCGCAGGGGCAGAGGGCGATGGGGGCGGGTTGCCCTGAGTGTCACCACTGAGGGGGGGTGACAAAATGCTGGGCAGCACTCACCACGGGGCCTGCAGCGTGCCCAAGTCACACATTTCTCCTGAGAGTGACGTGGTGGCTTGGGTGCCCGCAGGCTCCACGCTGCCCCAAACAGTCCGCCCACCACCTCCCCCTCACCTGTAGGGTGGCTGAGAGGGAGGAGGCAGGCAGACTCCTCAGAGGCCCCATGGAGTGTCCTGCCCCGACTCACCCGCCCAGTGGGCGACTGGCCCCATCCCTGGGCACAGCTCCAGGTGTCCAATCGGCTTGCTCCGCAGCTGGCGGCCCAGTGCAGAGGCCAAATCTGCTGCCCCTGTGGCTCTTGCTGCCTGAGACACATAGGAGCCAACTCCTAGGGGCTGAGGTCCCTTCAGCACCCCCAATAAAATATTTCAGGGGGCTGTCCCCCCAAGTTGATGGGCACTGCTATTCAAATGGAGTACATGCACTACGTCTTGTGATTGAGTATGTGGGGCAGGGCTAACCCAACCCCCCAATATTTTATTCAAGTTGACACCCCTGCTGAGACAGTCCCCTCATCTTGCCTCATGACTCAGTTGAGCCCTGATCACTTTACACTTGTTTGTATAAAGGATTAGTTCCAATGGTTCTTTAGATATGGATATCAAAATAATAAGAACGGAAGAAATGGAGAGAATGGTGTAAAACTTGCTTGTATTTTATTCCAAGAAGCCCTCAGCTTTGACAGTGAACAAAGATAGAGAAGGTACAATCTTCCTTGGCCTACTGTAATTCTAATAGTATTGTCCACTTTGCCCATTTTACCAAAATGTTGAAGGGGAGGGAACCCTGAATATTTCTGACCTTTACTCTTTAGGCTCAACTTTTCTTTCATATTTCCATTAAGTATTCAGCAAACTTCCACCTTTTGCAAGAGACACAACAAGCAGTGATATAATGGAGCAGGAATGAAGTGCCACCGCTTATCTCCACATGTCATTTCCTGGGGTGCTGTTTTGCCAGTTGCCTGCATACCAAAAGGAATAAACTTCTGTCAGAGAGGAACCCACCGAATAAACTAAGCAGAGGAAGAGGTAGGTTACTTTCGCATGTGTGTCTAAGGGTTAAAGGTCAATTTTTATTGATTGTAATAATAATAAAAAAGAATATCACAAATAATTTATTATGACCAACCAAAATGTCACAAAATACTGAGCAAGCCTTTGCATCCACCAGAGTTCTTTCTCAAGCTGGATGTTAAGCAATGTAGCGAGGAGTAGGAAAAAGCATAGCTTGGGATTGAAGGCATAATGTTTGCATTGGTCAACAAACAATTTTCTTCTTAGGATCTGCATGACTCTGTGGGTTGTCATGAGGAGCACCTGCACCTCAGATTTGACCTCCCCACAGTCTTTGGGAGCACCATAGCTTAGAGGTAGGGCGCATGGGCTTTGCATGTAGAAGAGTCCAGGTTCGTTTGCCGGCATCACCAGTATGATCCAATAGCAAGTGATAGGAACGTCCGCTGCCCCTGATACCTGGGAATGTTGCTGTCAGTAACAGTAGAAATGCAGGGCTAGACAGGCAAATAGTCTGAGGCAGCTTCCTCCGATGTCTCATCTGTCTATTTCATGATATCTCTTCTTGGGAAATCAGGAAGGAAGCTATCAGGGTGAACAAAGTTTTTCCACAGCTTATGAGAAAGTCTGTTTCAATTGTCATAAACTCTATCCCAATGCAAGAAAATATTTAAATTTAGATGAACGTTAAAAAAAAGGTTAAGCTACAAAACAAAACTTTTCTATTAAAATTCCATCTATTTTAGGAACAAGATTGGTGGTACGACAATAACCATCTGCTGAAAAGCCAAAATAGTCACAGCAGGCGAGGGGGGGGGGTTGCCTATATAAGTTTTTGGGATGTTTGTTTAAGACCAGCAATTCCAGGACAATTCTAGCATAGAGTAATACCCATTAAAGCCTCAGGGGGAATCATAAAATATATGTTGCATATACACAGAATTGACATAGTTTTAGTTCTAACATGCAAGAGCACAATGAATGGAATCTTGTCAGCCAGAAGCTCTGATTCAATGGGGGAGTTTTGTGTGCATTTGGTGCACCTCTAGTCTCCATCAGACCTTCTGGATGCACACAATAGGGATGTGCACTTCAATAAGAACCAAGGATGCTGTCTTATACCAAGTCATACCATTGGTCAATTTATTCAGTATTGTCTACACTGATTGGAAACAGCTTCCCAGGGCTTCAGAGAGGACCTTCCCAGCCCTGCCTGGGGATGTCAAGGATTCTACCAGTGGCCTTCTGCATGAACTGAGCTTTGACTCTTCCCATCCCCATCCAGAGTCACGCTCAAGGAAACACAACTAGGACTACATACGTTGCTTTCAACATTCTTGAAGAGCTCGGATAGGATTTGTTACTGCATGGCACTATATTCTACCAATGGATGTGAATGAAAGGCCAAATTATTATAATCCACCAAATGTTGTTTGTGATTCATGCCATGTTTGAATACCTAGGGGTTTCAGAAGAGCCGTGTTTGGTGAATTGTGTCCTTTATCAAGAAAATTAAGGCAATATTGGATGTTCAGGAAAAGTACCTAGAATGCCGAGAAACAAAGATGAAAATCTTGCCTTCTAGGCTACAATATTATTCCGAAATGTGGAATTAGTTCCTTGACCCTCTTGCACCTTGCTGAACATAAAAAGTTCAATGTTATAGAACAGTACAGAGTAAACCACCAACAGATTATTTTTTTACTAGGAATAGATATTTTTTGAAAGACTGAACTTGCTGAAAGCTGTGTTTGCATGTTTTCTCCCAGCCCCTTAGTCATCAATACTTGGCCCATGAATACGATTATTGTTGAAGTTACTAATGGAAAAACACTCAGAAATAGCCATTTAGTAATTATGGTTTTAACGAACTGAATGGTGAACCTGTCAAATCCAAACTCAATAAAGCAGCACTAATAAACACAGTAGCCACTGAAAGCCAGATATATAGACAGAATATAAAGGTTCCCAGCAGTGAAAAATGAAGCAAAATAGGACCCTAGTATGCAACACTGGGAGGAGGATTGTGTGGAGTGCAATTTATAATGGGAACCTTTATCTAAGGAAATACTGCGACAAATGGCAAAAAGAAATACAAAACAAATGCAAATGACACACTGAAAGAAAAACCAGAAGCTTAAATGGACAGACTGGTTGAAACAGATTTGTCACTTTGGGGATGGAACAGGGAGGAACCATCATTTGATTAATATGCCAGAAGCTTCTAAAATGTCATTTCTGTTCAAATGATCCATATGGCTGTTGGTGGTAACTTTCCTAGAAGAACATGCTGTGGATATATCAGTTTTGACAAGTCATAGTGGAAATATTTTCATCTGCATGTCTGATTTACAAAGCCACTCGAAAATATTTCCCATTAGAGTTTATTGGAGCTATTAGGCAGGGATCCTAATGGATCCTTCCAATCCAAGATGCCCCTCAGATCCATCTGTTATAGACATGCACAGTATTTAAGCCTACTGATTTCAGTGAGTCTGCTACTCAGAGTATAACTAACCCTGGATACCCTCCATAGTTTGCCTGAAAAGCAGGATCCAGAACTAGAGTGAAAGTGGAGATTTAGATCCTGTTATGTGTCCAAACTTTTTTCAAAGAGGGCCAGATTTGATGATGTGAAGGGCCACGAGGGCCAACCAGAAGGCCAACCATCCAAAGTTGAAGTTATTGAGCTTCTTTTTATGATTTTACCCCAAAGTTGTTGAAGTTGTCGAGTTTTTTTAAGGGTTGAAGTTGTCGAGTTTTTTTTTAGGATTTTACCCCAGGAAATAAACTGCCACAGGAGCTGGATTAAACCGACTGGTGGGCTGGATTAGGCCCCCAAAACAGACTTTGGACATGCCTGTTAATTATGCATACGTATCATTGTTTGAATGCGGGGCCCCTACTGACTTACACCTGAGTGTGCATAGACTCCTCTGTGTAGACTCCTCTGGGCAACTGGGAACCCTGCACACCTTCCCCATGATACACAGCAAAGGCTGAAGACTAAGGGGGGGGGATTGTGATGGGCCCAAGAATGTTGGGGCAGGGCTCTGGGTGCACCCCGATGCTAGGGGTGCCAACTTGAATAAAATATTCAGGGGGCCCAGGAAGGTCCCACCCTGCATAAGCAATCACATGACACAGTGTACACACACCCTTTGAGCGGCAATGCCCATGAACTTTGGGGGGCCCCAGCCTCCTCAAATATTTTATTGGGGGGGGCGAAGGGACCTTGGCCCCTAGGAGTTGATTCCTATGCCTGATCTACAATTTGAGCATTTGGATATTCAGGTGAACAACTGAATAAACTTATTCCAGTCCTGGGATATTATAATGTGATGCACAGTCCGTACTTTGAGCCTTCATAAGGCCATAGGCCTTGCTGTATCAGACCAAACGCCCAGAATCCTCTTTCTCACACTGGCCAACCAGAAACCACATGAAACCATCTAGCAGAAAAATGCCTGAATCACATACTTTCTTCTAAGATGGAGTCAGCATCTGGAATCTTTAAAAAAAATTCAGATCAGCACTGGGCACAAACTAGGAAAAGTGAAAACCTTCCAGGCCTTGTTGATTTCAGGATTCTACAAATATTTCTAGAAATGTAAAACACTGTGACTGGAAGCCAGTTTGGAAAACTCCCCCACTCTAATAAAATTTGGTTGCTCTATCTTCCAGTCATGAGGAACATAGGCATCAGTACAACGATGCACAGCATCCATCTGGTTAAAGAGATGACATTTGTACAGAGCAAAAGAGCAAAAGCCCTATTTTCTACACTAAACTTGGAGAAATTCATTGCATATTCAGAAGCCAGTATCAGCAAAATTTAAAAGCTGCAGATAAGTGTGTGTTTGTGTGTGTGTGTGTGTGTGTGTGTGTGTGTGTGTACAAGGTTGCACATAGTTGCATGGGATCAAAATACTGAAATGTGTGTGTTTATATCCAACCCTTTGTAAAGCCAATGCTGATCAGGGATGCCCCTAACATAAAAAACCCAAAAGCCATCTGAATGTTGTGATGTATTTTCCTCTTCCCTCCTTATCCCCTTTTCCCTTGAGTGTCATGTTTTCTAAGATTGTATTCCAGTGGGTAGGGACCGTCTTGTTTTGATTATATGTAAGCCACTCTGGAAGCTGCTTTGGCTGAAGAGTGGGGTACAATTGCCGCAAATAAATAAATACAAATACATGTTCAGTGTCCCTAGCTTTAACAGAAGGCATAATTAAGTTAACATCTGTAAGAAATGAATATTTTTATTCATTTAAAGACCAGAATCAATGGATGGATGCTGTTAAAGAAGAGCAGGCTTCGATTTCAGACACCACTTCAGACATACACTCAGTTTTACCATTATGCAGCATTATACCTAACCTACACAGCAGAGGCTGCTGTTACAGTGGAAGACTTCCAAACACGAGGAAGATGATCTACCAATCAAACGGCAAATCCAGCTAGCAATTTGAAGTGACCATCAGCATTTGCTTCTGGGCAAAACAATGCCAAATCTGCATTCAAGTGAGTCTCTCTAGTTCTGTTTGAACTTTTTGTATCACCTGTATTTCCTTTTCTGTGCAAATGCATCTATCATGATTCACGAATAAGCTTCGGAGTCACCACTGCAAAGCTGCTGCTGCTGCTGCTTCTTCTTCCTTCTTCTTCTTCTTCTTCTTCTTCTTCTTCTTCTTCTTCTTCTTCTTCTTCTTCTTCTTCTTCTTCTTCTTCTTCTTCTTCCCTTGCGTGTTAAAGCAGGCCAGGAGCATGTGGAAGAAATTTGTGCTACAAAATGCTCCGAAAATAATTGACTGAATGAATAATTTATGGAATTTACTGAAAATACTGACCTAGATTTATGCTTCCATATAAAGAACATAGGACACATATAAAAATACATGGCTTTAAATGGTCCGTCAAGTCAGGTTAGAGAAAGATTGTCTTGCCATCATTAATTTAACAAAAGATGTTATGCAAGAAAGCCTGCTCATCATTAAACTGCTTATACAGGGCTGGCACCATTTGTCACATACCAAAAAAGCACTTTGTCATGATGCTGAGTGAGCCTCCTCTGAAATAATGTGAAAATACAACACACAAAAGAGACCATTTGTAAGACTGAGGATGGGGAAGCTATAGATAACGCTTCAGTCTATGATTCATCCCCATGGCGGAGGATATCCCCTTCCAAAAACAGCGATGAGTTTTATTATAAACTGGACCTAGTTGACAAGGAGAATTTGGGGCCTATTTGAAGGAAGACTATTTAGGAGGAATAGAAGATGAGATTCTAAAAGTTTGACTGCCAGGTGGGGCACGGCTACTGTGCCAGCTTCTTAGAAGGTGGGTCACTGGTGCCTACTGGCAGGGGGAGCAGCAAGGTGGCAAGGAGGTCCAATTAACGCCAAATTGTGTTTGCACCACGCTGACCTACCTTGACCCTCTTCCTCCTGCAGCAACTCACCTGCCCCAAAGCAAGTGTTGGAGGGTCTGCCCTGCCTACTGAGCCACTTGGCTTTTATTGATTGTATCTGTCTTTTAATTATGATTGCTGTATGCATGTTAGTTTTCACATTTTGTGTTGGCATTATAACTATTATTGTTGCTAAATCATCTTCCGCACACCGACAAAGTACAAGAAAAACAGTTTTATAGCACTTTAAAACAGCACAGAAAAGTACCACAGAGGAATTTATAAATAATACGAAGTGGACATACATGGCAGGTTCATCCAGCTAGGAAAACTGGTAAGAACTGAAATGTCTTCAACTGTTTCTGGAAAGTGCAGATAGGAGTGGGTGGGTATCACGCCTTGATAGGAATGCTGTTCTACAAGAACAGGGACAGCCACGCTGAAAGCCCATTCCGAGTTACTGTTGAATGGGCTTCTGATACTTTTGGAATTTTAAGGAGAAGCTCTCCTGAAGACTCCAGTGACCCGTGGGGTGTATGGTTTTTGTTGTTCTTTACCTACAATTTTATTTGGATTCTGCTTTGAGAGCTCTTTGATTAAGTGGTATATTTTATTGTATTAATTTCTTTATTAGATTTATATATCGCCCTTTGCCAAAAAATCTCAGGGCAGTTCACAAGATAAAAACACAAATAAATAGTCAAAACAGAAGCAACAAAACAGTAACACACACACCAAACACATTTAAAAGGCTGTAGAATATTAATCAGCCAAAGGTCTGGTTGAAGAGGAATGTTTTTGCTTGGTGCCTAAAAATATATAATGTAGGTACCAGATGAACCTCCTTGGGGAGAGTATTCTATGGTGCCAGTGTGGTGTAGTGGTTAAGAGCAGTGGACTCGTAATCTGGTGAACCAGGTTTGATTCCCCGCTCCTCCACATGCGGCTGCTGGGTGACCTTGGGCTAGCCACACTTCTCTGAAGTCTCTCAGCCTCACTCACCTCACAGTGTTTGTTGGGGGGAGGAAGGGAAAGGAGATTATTAGCCGCTTTGAGACTCCTTCGGGTAGTGATAAAGCAGGATATCAAATCCAAACTCTTCTTCTTCTTCTAAAAAGGGGGAGCCACTGCAGAAAAGGCCTGTTCTCGTGTTGCCACCCTCCAGACCTCATGTGGAGGAGACATGTTTATATTATCATTGAGATAAACAAATAAGTTGTACGTGGTTTTGCTTTGTTCACCTAACTCCCTCCCTTCTCGGTGATACTTCTGTTGAATAGTCCATTGCCCAACAACATTAACAGGATCAATTAACTTCACTACCATTATAAGAGTTATACTACTTTTACTCGAACGAATCTCAGCACTTGTGATTTCTCTCTGTTGACTGAGCTTCATGTTCTGTGATACATCTTCCTATGAGGGAAATATAGTGTGTTCATGCATGCATTTCCCACCTGCAGCAGCAATCATTTCCTTTTAAAGTTCACATTTTTTATGAATAGCTCAAAGGAAATGTACTATGGGATAATGTTTGGTCATGTGCTGCAAGGGTGGGTGGGTTATGGAATTCAGCCAGCATGCTAACTCCCAAAATTAACCTTTCTCAAATATGGGGCGGGGGCGGGGGGAGCAGAACAACATAAGGAAATGAAAAGTTATTGAACCATTCAGAATAATTTTGTGGGATAAGATGTGAACAGTGATTTGATATGCTGGGAATGGGAGGCTTTTGACACCATTTTGATTATGAAGGTTTCTCCGCTGGCTACTGGCTGAGTAGAAAAAAGAAGAGGGGAGAGGGAAAGGATAGCATCTGCTCCTGCCATTTTTCTGCATTCCAAATGACCTCTCTCAAAGCTGTTCTCCCTGGGTAAAACAGCTGTTTGCTTTTAATTTAAAACAAAGCAAAAGCAGTGTTCATATGTAACACGTCATTCTAACTTAAGTCTTCACAGTTTTGAAAGAGGGGTGACCATGTACTTCAATGATTCAACAATTTGTTCCAGCAGCAATCTATTTATACAGTTTATTTTACATTGCCTATATTATTACCAATAAGGAGAGGGCAACACCCACTGTGGCTGGATCTTATAACCTTCTGACTGGTTGACATCTGCATTTGTGCTCTGCATAATACATGGCACACACCCCTCTCTCCTGATTGGCTGAGATTAATATACCTGTACTTGTATGTAGATAGATAGATAGATGCAAGTTCTAGCCCCAATTTCCTCATGTGTACCAGCTTCACCACATTGGGAAGGAAGGTCTAATCAGGAATTCCAAGTACAATTGGGTGACTGCACATAGAATTCTCTGCATGAGCAGGGACTTCGATAATGCAGGATTCTCAATCCTGACAAGGACTCGTGAGTTCAAGTAAATATGCTTAGAACTTTCCTTCAGACCTTTGTCATATGTTAGACTTTTCAGATGAAAACCCTAAAAATGAAAGAATTTTCCATTTTAGTTACCATGAAAACACTGCCTATAGCAGAATTTGGGGCTTTTCTCCTCAAGTGGAACATATTTGTAATAAGCTTAGTGAGTTTCCTTAGGTGAGCTCTACATCCTGACGTTGTCCTCAGATTTTGCCTAAAATGAATAAAAATGCTAATTTTGAATGTGCTCCTCGGGCAACACATCTGAGGTATTTTGAGAGATACTAACATGCTATGATAAGCCAAGGGAAACTTCTCAGGTGGATTGCACAGGTCTCTAAAACTATCATTTGAAAAAGAACCACATAAAATACAGAAAGACTAGAGAAGTACACAAAGGCCTTCAGATTCCAAACACAGCCTTACTTTTGACTTTCAAGAACCAGGGCAGAGGAAAAGCTTTAGAAAGAAGCACATGTGGGGAAGATTTAAAGGTGGACATAGGTGACTTGAATAGATGCTTATTGTGTTGTTACAGTAGTGGGCAGAAAACCACATGCAATGAATTCTGCTTCAGTATGTGCATGCTTTCTAAGTCTTGAACCAGGCATAGGCAAACTCGGCCCTCCAGATGTTTTGAGACTACAATTCCCATCATCCCTGACCACTGGTCCTGTTAGCTAGGGATGATGGGAGTTGTAGTCCCAAAACATCTGGAGGGCCGAGTTTGCCTGTGCCTGTCTTGAACCAAAGCCTGGTTCACAATATCACAGGGCAACAAACTGGGTTGTTACCAGGTGTGTCCTCAGGAAGCTGCTATCAATCCCAGCTCTCTGATAAGTGAACTTCGTATGATATGTAACACCTGTTTGTTCCAGTCACTCCTTGCATTATCAGGTATACATTAAAAAATGCTTAGGCATATGTCTAAAACTGGAATGCACAGTTTAGTCATTTGTTTGTTCACTTCGTTATTATTATATGCCACCTTTCCTTCAAGGAGCTCAGTGGTTCTCCCTCTCTCCATTTTATCTATTTTATCCTGGGTGGAGGGTTTGGCCGACAGACATCCTGCATACACACCATAAATTAAAGTACATTTAAAGCCCATGACTCTCTGCACACACACACACCCCAAAAAATCCTGGTAGCTGCAGTTTGTTAAGGTGTTTGGTATTGCAACTCTGTGAGAGGGAAACTACAAATCCCAGGCTTCTTTGGGTAAGTCACATCCTTTAAATGTGAGGTGTGTACATAGCCTAAGTGAATGTGGTCATCCAGTGAGCTTCATGGCTGAATGAAGATTTGAACTCTGTCCTCCCAAGACCTTGCCCACTCTAACCACTATACCACACTCCATGCAGAGGTTCCAACCTTTGCTTCTAGTCACTGTTTCAGCTAGCAAGGCTGGAATTTGTCCAAAATATATGTACAACTATCATTTTGTCCATCCAAGAGGAAAGTAGACAGTTCAGATACAGCTGCAGCTCCACCACTGTAATCGGTTAGATAATGTTTATCTACCTAGGCAGGAGAACAAGAAGGTGGAGCAGGTGTATTATCACTCAGTGCCAATTTGTGTGGGTGTAGCTATCTGGTTTTCTTGGAACGAATGACCCTGATACAATGCAATCTGTTATTTCTTTTTCTCAGGGACCTGTAGCACTATTTGCCTAACCAACTCTTATCATAACAGTTTTGTAGCAGAAAAAAGTAGTCACTTTTTGCTGATAAAGCGACAAATTTTATGTAAGAGACATTATGTACTACTTCTAGCTAACGTTTATGGCACTCTGAGGCTGCACTAAGATGCCTTTTGGGAGCCTGAGAGTGCTGTTTGAAAATGTAATTAGAGGCACCCTTTTTGTCGCGAAATTGCTTTGAATCACCATTTTTCTCAAGCTCAAAAAGCAAATAGGTTGGCCCAATAGTGGTCTGTCAAATGAGAAAGGCTTCATTTGGAAAATGACTGATTTGGGCTGGAGTTCGGGAAGTCTTGCAAAAAGCTGACCACACAAAAGAAGAGTGGACCTCATAAACAGATAACATAGCTCCCTCCGTGTCTTTTAGGCAGTAATCCTGTATCTTGTTTTCTGAGAGTAAGTTCTGTTAAACTCAGTGGGAAGGGGAGGGGAATTCATTTAGACATGCCTAATTTCCGCTTCCCAAACTGTCCATGTTTCTCACAGCAGACTTTGACAGTCTGAAAGTACACTCAGATGTCAAGTCCAGACTTTGCTTTGGTTATCTCCTGCTTGGACTACTGCAATCCAGTCTATGTGGGGCTGCCTTTGAAGGTGACTTGGAAACTACAACTCATCCAGAATGCGGCTGCCAGACTGGTGACTGGAAGTGGTCGCCAGGATCATATAATGCCAGGACCATATAACTCTGGTCCTAAAGGATCTGCACTGGCTCCCAGTATGTTTCCAAGCACATTTCAAAGTGTTGGTGCTGACCTTTAAAGCCCTAAACCAGGCATAGGCAAACTCGGCCCTCCAGATGTTTTGGGACCACAGTTCCCATCATCCCTGACCACTGGTCCTGTTAGCTAGGGATCATGGGAGTTGTAGGCCAAAAACATCTGGGGGGCCGAGTTTGCCTATGCCTGCCCTAAATGGCCTCAGCCCAGTATACCTGAAGGAGCGTCTCCACCTCCATTGCTTAACCCAGATACTGAGGTCCTCCTCCAAGGGTCTTCTGCTGGTTCCCTCACTGCAAGAAGTGAAGTTACAGGGAACCAGGCAGAGGGCTTTCTCAGTAGTGGCGCCCTCCCTATGGAATGCCCTCCCATCAGTTGTCAAGGAGATAAAGAACAACACAACTTTTAGAAAACATCTGAAGGCAGCCCTGAATCAGGAAGTTTTTAATGTTTGATGTTTTCTTATGTTTTAATATGTGTTGAAAGCCTCCCAGAGTGGCCGGGGCAACCCAGCAAGAAGGGTAGAATAATAATAATAATAATAATAATAATAATAATAATAATAATAATAATAATAATAATAATTTGTCATTTCAAAAATTTTCCTTCAAACAGCCTTCCTCAACCTGATGTCCTGCAGCAGTTTTGGACTATAATGCCCAACATTCAGAGTTGGGGCTAATAGGAGTCCAAAACAGCTGGCGGACATCAGAAGAAGACTGCTTAAGAACCTGGGCATGAATCTTTTATCAAAAGGAAAACTTACTGAATAAATTGGACTCATTCCATTTAACAAACCTAATGGTTTTTCCCTCTCCTTTCAAATAAATCTGATTTTCCATATACATTTCTTCTCTACAGAACCAGCCCCAGTTATGAATGGTTGTGTATATATAGGTACAGAGTTATGTGCTATTTATCTGATTTAGCAACATATAGCTTTATGCAGGACTTTGCTGAATGACATCCCAAGGTTGTTCAAGGAGAACAAGTGGCTCTTGAGCTGCAGTACAGATTTCTTTGTGCTAACCTTCTGTTCCTTTCCTTCCCCCTCCCTCCTCCAGTGTTTGACTTTCTTCTGTTGCAAGATGCAAAATTAAATTATAAGATGATCTACTGACTGCCACTAGGATTTGTCCTATAAAGGCATTGGGAGAAAGACTGCTTTGTCAGTGGAATAATGATGCCGCCTAACATATCACCTACAAGAGAATGGTCTTAAAAGTTTCAATATTTATATATTTTTTCAAAAACTTAGATTCATGAAGTCGCAGTAACTGAATACCTCTAACCTGTATGAGTAAGAATGTGTTCACCATGTTAGGATGGTGCTGGGATTTGAGAAGCATGAAGATGAAGGCTTTGCAAGAAACAATTACAAGTTTTTGACAAAGAAGAAAGTAAGTAATTATTTCTTTTGTGTGCTGCCTCTTTAGGAAACAAGCCTGGAAAAGCAAAATTGTTCTACTCCATTCTCCACCATGGTCTGCTCATGATAAGGGCTTCAGGGCTTGGCTCTGAAAGAGGCAGTACACACAACACATTCAATTAAAAGACTTTTGTACTATTTGTATTTGGGGAAGCAGTTCGGTCTGCCCAAATGTGTCCACGTATGCATGTTTTGTTTTGTTTATAATTACACTGCATCATGAGTCTCATCATGTTAAGGTCACAAAGATGCCATAAATGCTGTTACAAAAATTGAGATTAAAAGAGAGGCACAAAATAATAAAAATATCATGTTTAAAGATACCATTGCTCTTGGGTTATTCTAAATCCTACTCTTGCCTTATGGTGATTTATGATTCAATATGAGTATTGACTATATGCCTTCTATTTCATATATTGGAAGGCAGGTGGTCTACTTTACAGAGGACCACCATCCATTTGAAGAGGAGCCATTCTTTTATCTGAATAAATTCTCTATTTGGAGGACTTTCAGGCCACAGTCTGGTTTATTAAGGATTTATTTATTTTTAAATGTAAGAAAGTGGAGCTGGGGCCTTTGCCAGTCAAGAGCTTGCACCTGAAAAGCAGGCTATGTAGGCACACAGTTCACCTGGTATTTCTATTAAATTTACAGTAATTCTTTTTAAATTTCCATCTTTACATATGCAAATCTCTTTCCCCCCTTCCCCCTCTTTTTTGCTGATGCATTTCCTCTCTCTCTCTTTTGGCAATGCAACTAGAAGCCACTTTGTTAGGATTTGATGCAAAATAAATAAATTCAGCAAGTAATAGATCTCACATATTTAAAACATATGGCATGGGCTTACATAACTTTGCCCCTTATATCAAGAACTATGAGTGTACATTGTTGTTGGTACTTAGGTGAATGGGTGCTCTGAACAAAATATATACAGTACGGACACAGAATACGTTTTAAAAAATAACACCAGCACACACTTTTCCTAAATAACAAAGGTCCATGGGTGGTGGAATATATTTAGCAAGGGCGGATAGGCAGCGTCCCTTTCAGAACCCTTAAAGCTACTCTGTCTCAAGCAAACAGTCACCAGAAACTTCAGTTCTACTCTTGGAATTGCAAGGACAACGCTGTCTCCTCCAGCTATGCAGGTAAGCAAGAAAAGAAATCAACCCACCATGAAGAAAAGGCTCACCAGGATTGGGAGACTGTGCCTCAAGCAGGATTCTGCATTTCTTTGTTTGCTTAACCAAACCCTCAAGCATCAAAGAAAATGGGTGGGGTGTGCATATCAACTAGCTACCAATGTCCACAAAATATTTCCTTCCTTCCCATTCCTGCTGCATTATGGGGAAACTATGTCAAGGATTGAACAACCTTCATGTAGACAACAGGCAACAGTTGGGTATGCATGATGCTTGCACACAAGGAGACGACCAGTTGGGGTAGGGGAGAGCTTACTATGTTAAGAGGCCTTTTTGTATACTTTTTGCATACCTCATCCAGAGGCATAGGAAGGTCAGGTGGTACCCAGTGTGGAAATTTAGTTTTTGTGCACTTTCAATCAGTTGCTTTCCCCTTGCTTTGGTGATAGCTGTGGCTGCATTCAGACAGCACTTCATTCCATTTTCCTGACATTTGCTTACACAATAATTTTCATGCTTTAGCTTTCACACGATTTAAAAGTCACTGGGGAACGTGGTAGAGGTTTAATGCTCATTTCGCTGTATTTGATTCCATTTTAATATCCATTTTAACCTGGAAAATCACAGAAATTTTGCATTGTAATTTCACGTGACAAAATTCAGGGCAGTATTCCAGCATACAGTTCTCTCACGCCATTTAAGATTTAGCATGACATGGTGGTATATCAATTAAAAAGCCACAGTTCCATAGCCATAGAATCATAGAATAATTATAAAGTTGGAAGGGACCGCAAGAGTCGTCTAGTCCAATCCCCTGCAATGCAGGAATCTTAGCTAATGGCAAATGGCCACCCAACCTCTGCTTAAAAACCTTCAATGAAGGAGTTTCCACCACCTGAGGGAGTCTGTTCCACTGTTGAAGAGATGCTGCTGTCAGAAAGTTTTTCCTAATATTTAGTCAGAATCACCTTTCTTCTAACTTGAAGCCATTGGCTCAAGTCCAGAGCAGGAGAAAAATCAACTGGTAATCCAGTATTAAAGGAATGTTAGAATCAAGGATAGAAGTGCTAGCATTATAATCAGGAAAATTAACTCTATAATCCCTGCATCCGAACACACCCTGCCAAAAGCAAACCAACCTGCTGCCATGATCTCCCACAATGCCTCTGAAACTAAATAAAAAAATTCCTTCCTTAAAGACCAACTAAGTTAGTTCTTGGTATGAGCTTTCGTGTGCATGCACACTTCTTCAGTGTATCTGAAGAAGTGTGCATGCACACGAAAGCTCATACCAAGAACTAACTTAGTTGGTCTTTAAGGTGCTACTGGAAGGAATTTTTTTATTTTGACTATGGCAGACCAACACGGCTACCTATCTACTTCTGAAACTAAAGTCTGTCATGACATAGCATTGTCTTTCAGAGGCACTGGGAAAGATGGCATCCTTTTTTGGGAATTCCAGGTAATTATACATTGACTGCAGGAGTAGACGTATAGACTGAGGCATGCAACATAAGAAGTATCTAGGCAGCAGCTCCCTTCTTCAATTACTCATCTATTCCTAATGACGACTTAGTCCCTAGAACCATCTGTTTCAGCTTTTCTCCATTCAAGATTTCATGAAAAGTCAAGGTGAAGGTTGAAAAGGTTTATAAATTCATCACTTCTCAAGCTTTATGCATGACACAATTATTGCAAATGTGGGTGTTTTCGCTTGATTTTCCATTCGTTTTGGAATGATATTCCGCCTAAGCTGTTTTTTGAAGGCTTATAAAAAAAATGAGCAGTTTATAGATATATCATTTGTGGTAATTAGAACCTTACATTTCATCTTTCATTCTCAAGACCCAGAATGAACTGTAGAGATAAACATGTTAAATTAATATGATCCTTAATAGCTGGATGCTATCCAAACATTGTCATTTCAAATGTATATTACCTATTTATCTATTTGAGTCTGTGTGTCTGTGTAATTCTTTTCTGCACACGTTCTGCTGATAGGAATGTGACGTAATGGTGTGCACAAATATCTCTTTGCAAAATACTCCTCTTTTTAAACTCTGAGTTGCTCAGGAGAGATTATTGGCCAGTAATGGGATCTCTTCTGAAATGTATGGCAAATAACAAAATGACTACCAACACTCCATATTATGGAGAGAAGTGATTCGTGGATGTTGGGGTTTTTTGCTTGAGTTGAAAAGACATACTAAGCAAAAAAACAATTTCTGTGGCTGAAAGAATGAATGCTTCTTGAAAATACCGACGTGTTGGACTTGGAAGGTTTTAATAATGTATTTGGTTGGCATGTATATTTGTGGTATGACAAGGTTAAAGCACATAAAGCGTTTAAAAACCATATTGTCAGGAAAGCACTGTTTAATGTCTGGATAAGATACAAAGATCTGTTAGAAAATAAAATCCTGAGATGGCTGTCACCAATGGAAGCAAAGGCTCAGAAAAAACTCAATATGGAGGCCAAATGGCCGAAGTATTGGGAAATTCTGGAGCAAGAGGGAGATAGACTAAAATTGCAGAGTTTTGAAAAATTAAAAAATAGAGTGCGAGATTGGCTCCATTACTATCAAATAATGGAGGCATATAACTTGGACAAAAAATTAGGCTTTCAGGTGTAAAAATCAAAATTGGAAACAGAATTGTTAGATTATAAAGTTAAGAATTTGTCAAGAATGTATAACTTGCTGTTGAAATGGAATATTCAAGATGAAACGGTGAAATCCGCTATGATTAAATGGGCACAAGATGTTGGACATAATATTATGATGGCTGACTGGGAACAGTTATGGACCACTGGTATGAAGTTCATGGCATGTAATGCCTTAAAAGAGAATTTAATGAAAATGATTTACAGGTGGTACATAACACCAGTCAAGCTCGCAAAAATTTACCATTTGCCCGATAATAAATGTTGGAAATGTAATGAAACTGAAGGTACATTCTTTCACCCTTGGTGGACATGCCCAAAGATTAAGGCATTCTGGGAGATGATCTATAATGAAATGAAAAAGGTATTTAAATATACCTTTCTGAAGAAACCAGAGGCCTTTTTCCTGGGCATGGTCGGCCAATTGGTGCCAAAGAAGGATAGAACTTCATGTATGCTACAACAGCAGCAAGAATACTTATTGCAAAGCACTGGAGGACACAAGATCTATCCACCAGGGAAGAATGGCAGATGAAGCTGATGGACTACATGGAACTGGCGGAAATGACTGGCAGAATCCGAGACCAGGGAGAAGAGTCGGTGGAAGAAGATTGGAAAAAATTTAAAGTATATTTACAAAAATATAGCAAAATTAATGAATGTTAGAAGGATGCCGGAATGAAGTTACATGGTTTTAGCAGAAATGTTATAAAGAATTAAGTAAAAATGGATTGTTAATGGGCTAAAGTGTAAAATTTAAGGTCAGATTGGGTTAAGATAATTTATAGAACAAAAATTGAGAAAGATGGAAAGGATTTGCTGAAATAGCTAAATTGAATTAGAATACAAAAAAGGGAGGTGAGAGGAGGTCGATGAAACAAGTAAATGAAAGACAAAGACATGGAAATACTGGATGTATTTTTAAATGTTTTTGGTTTTTAAATGTTTTTGTTTTGTTTTGTTTTTTATTGTTGTGCTGTATTGTTTTTTATTCTGCTTTTTATTTTTTTGATGTATTGTAACTCTTTATTGTCTCTTTTTTCTCTTTTTTTGTAATTGTTAAACTTTTAATAAATATTTTTTTAAAAAAACAAAGCAATTTCTGCAGCATACACAGTAAAAACTTTTTTTAGACAACTTTATGAAAACGACCAAAAACGAAGTGATTGCCATGTTACATGTATGGGAAAATCTGGATGTATGGCAGCCCTATCTTGCCAAGAATGATCTTCATGGCAGTACATTGAGAGAAACCCTTAAAATATAACTTTATGTACTACCATGTATAAGATAAAGAGCAGTTTAAGGGAAGCAAACACATCAATAACAAAAACCTTTTTAAAGCATTCTAGAAACAGTCAAAACATTCTAAATATGCACAATCTTATTTCTTCCAACACCACATATCTATTCTTAAGATCATTCCTTGCAGGTTGGAAATGAGAGTTCTCAGTATCTAAATGCAGAACAGTAGGGCCGAGTTTACTGGCAAATGCTTTGTTAGCTTCTGGATGAGCCAGAGAATGCTTCCACATTAGAAGGAAACTTTTAGGAATAGGATGAGGAACCTGTGATCCCTCCAGATATTGGACTTATCAGCTCCAGTCAACATGGTCAGTTATCAGGCATTATGGTAGCTGTCATAGTGAAACAACTTCTATGGAGTCCCTGCTCTAGGACTAGGATGTCCCACCCATTATTTCTTCAGTTTAATACATCAGTTTCTCCATGACAAGGGACACCCACATTTTGCCAAAGCACCAGGGACGCGGACTTAGAAAAAATATTGGGGGGGCCCGGGAAAGCTCATGAATAATAAATAAGCTCATGAATATGCAAATAAAGTGGCTCCGGCCCTAAATAGGGCAAGCCACGCCCCCCCAGCCAGCCGATTGGCTGGCTGGGAGGTGTGGCCAGTCGGGATTCCCCTGTTCTCGCGGGATTTCCGGCCGGGGCTCTCCGATTAGGGCGCGCGGCTGGCTGGCTGGCGAAGGAGGAGGCGGGGGACGGCGGCGGCGCTCTGCTGGAAGGGCGCCCGCCCGAGATTATTGGGGGGGCTGAGCCCCCCAAAAAATGTTTTGAGGGGGCTCGAGCCCCCTCAAGCCCCATGGAGTCGGCGCCTATGCAAAGCACTGACCCACCAATTTTATGAGGCTTTGTTTTGTTTTCTGCAAATTCTCGTTTTGCTGCCATGAGAACAAGTTGAATGAGAGCAACTTAAATTTTGAGAAAATCTAGCGTTTATTCCTGAGGAATGGCTACAACAAATGCTTTGATATGTTACATTCTTCCATTGGCTATTTTCTTTCTTTCTTTCTTTCTTTCTTTCTTTCTTTCTTTCTTTCTTTCTTTCTTTCTTTCTTTCTTTCCTCCCTCCCTCCCTCCCTCCCTCCTTCCTTCCTTCCCTAAAAATCAACCAACCATACAGTGAAAATGTGCTGTGGAACTTCTTTGTGAATCATATTGCCCAGCCTACAGCAGGATATCCTCACCTCAAAATCTTGGCAAGACACCTGTACATGCTTAGAGGGAAGTGATTCTAGAACCACTACTAGCTGCCTTATTCCAGTGGTATTGAACAGCTTTATCAAATATTTTGAACTTGGGGCCTGCTTCTGAATGTACAGTATTTACTCGAATCTAATGCTCACTTTTTTGGCCAAATTATGCTGCAAAAATTAAGGTGTGCATTATGTTCAATGGCACATTTCCATTCTCCAGAAAATACTTTTTTTGGTTTCAAGGTTCTGAAAATTGAGGTGCGCATTAGATTCAATGGCACATTAGACTCAAGTAAATATGGTATCTTACCTTTTCCTCGCACACCTATCACTTGAACACCAATAATACATTTCATTTGTGCAGATATCTGCACACACAGTTGTGTGCAACTTGCTACTATTGGAAGATCTGTGGATTAGGATATTATTCCACCACTGATTTTAGAAGTGGATATATCTGGCCCTTAAAAGAAACCTAATGAATTGGAACAATGGAGGTCTTCTTGATTCCCCCCACCCCTCAGTCAGTTTGTTGAGGGAAGGGGGATGCTTTTATAAAACTATACTGAATTGGCAAATATAATTTCTCAGCTATTTCATCCATCTCAAAATTGCCTGCTTTGTTTTGGCTAATAACTTGGGAGAGTGAGGTAAACTTGTTTTCAGGAAATAGAACTAGAACAGCTGCCATTTTGTTTTTGCCAGAAAATCCTCTTATGGAGCTTTTTTTCTTTTTAATCTGGGGAAATTTAAAATGGCTACTGTCATCACAGAATGACTGCCTCATTTGCTGTTCACTGGGAGCATCTATTGTATTGGATGGCAGCTGAAAACATTCAGAAAAAGACACACTTTCACAGAGTGGGTGGATCATTCTTCCAGCAACTCATTTTATTTGAGAAGTGTAGTGTTAAATGTTCCCCCAAAGAAAAGGGCTATGATTGAAGCAGGGCTATTAAGACTACAAAGTCACAGTGTGCTATTCTATGCAACCCTATTTTTTATCCTGAAATTTTAGGAAACACTTTTCGACATTTGTATTTACCAGTATTTGCTTTTTGCTTTTTGTTTTAAAAAGAATAACCTGCAAAAACCAGAAATGCTCTTATTTAAAAGTAAATCCAAAGGTTTAAAAGTCTATATTTTTGGGAGAGGGAGGGCAGGGGATAAGGAATTAACAGTTTACTTTTATGCTTGTCTAATCAGAAGTACTCCCATTGAGTTCATTGGGATTTACTCCCAAGTAAACATGCTGATGTGTCTGTGGGAAACTGCAGCCAAACATAACTAGCATGCTTGGGGCTGGTTAATGCGTGAAGGGGTTAACACCACAGAGCTGTATTGCTAGACTCAGCTAGGTCACCCCTCACTTGAGAGGAAGGAGGTTAAGTTTCCTCCTTTCTTCATTGCTCTTTCATCATGTGAACTCATTGAGATGGGATGTACCTGAGCTTGTTCACTATAAACTCAGACTACATGCTTAGAGCCATTACACGATATTTTGTATCCCAAGATTTCTACCTGTGTTTACATGCTGCTGCATGGATAAACATATGAACCTGACCTTTGGAAGTTTTGTAAGTAAACATTTAAACTTACTAATGATGTGCTCTGTTCATTGCAAGAAGGGATAGAAATGAGGAAGCGCTGGTAGTGACTCAGGATGGATATTTAAAAGGTTTAACAGCATATATTCCCAAAGCCCTTGTCCTCTGCCACTGAGGCTGAAGTGGTGATGTCAGTGAGGCAGAACAGGCTGCCTACCACAGCTGCCCTCTGCCTCTGCTGCAATGGCCTGTCAGCTCTCAGAAGGCGGTCATCGTGTTGTAGCTTCTAGCACCATCTGTTGGCCAAGCAAACTGCCGAATCACAACAGCCTTGGGCACATATATATTGGGAAACACATCTTCCTGTTAAACATTCATTCCTCCCATGCTTTTCAATGCCTTTCATCATCACTTTGCAAAACACCCAAAGGTTTGTTTTCTTTTTTAAAAAATTAAAAAGCAGGTTTGTTGCGCTGGGTTGACAAAGCACTTGAATCCTTTTCAATCTCACAAACCTATGTGTTTGACTCCCTTCAATGAAAGCCTAGTGGCCCTCTGAGATTCTCAGGTCAAACTCAAACATGTTCTGAGCCCTCAATCCATCTCTAGGTTCCAACACCATTGGAGGAGAGGTGAGTTTTGGGTAGAGGTAACAGGCAACAACTTACCGGTATTTTGGTTGCAGCACACTGGCTTTAGAACATTCCCCTCAGGGAGATTTTGCTTGACGCCAAGTCTGTTTTCTTTTCAGGGCCAGGTTTCACTCAGACCTTTTAGGTCATTTTAGATAAACTGTCCCTTGTGCACACACAATGGTTGCTGCCGGAGTTTTTTTGGCTCTGCTTTTATGATTTTATTGATTGTTACTGTTTTTATGGGTTTCACTGACTTATGTATAGCCTCTCTGGGTGCCTGGCTGGCTGAAGAGTGGGAGTGGAGTAGTGGGGAGGAAGGTCAGCATAAAAAGCTGTCAAGAGGACAATTGAACTGTCCCTCCAACTGGCAACTTAACTTGAGCATTCCTTCTCTCAGCCTAGCCCCTTAGATAAAATATTATGCAGATTAGCTAGCTGGCTTACTCAGGGAACTTTACACTCGAAATACTTCCCCAAGCCACTTTGGATAGCAACATATACTGTAGGAGTTTTCAGTTAAAAGCCAGAGAAAACAAATAAGCTTCCAGGTCTCCTCACCCGCCCAAAGTTGGCTTTTAAAAAGGCTTTTTCAAAAGAGAGAGGGAGAGAAAGAGGGAAATGTATTTTTTATCAAGTTGCTTCTTGCTGCTGCATTAAGATAATGTATATGCTAAACAACACTTGGAGCAGCTGCTAGAATTTCGAAACATATTTTGTGTTTTGTTCAGAGTAAAATGGAAGTCAGTAGGCATTTGTGTTTTGTTTGATGAGGTGCCCTCCTCAAAGGATTTTGAAGGACAGTCCCTTCTGTGAGGCAGTAAGCTGAGCCATTGGCCTTGGTGGAGTTTTAGTGGCTAGAATGCTGTTCTTGATCTCGGGAGACTCGGATTAATTTCCTTTTCACCAAAGGCTGTTGAATGGCTCTGGACAAATCCAATTAGTCTTTGTTCCTCAGTTTGCCATCTGTAAAATGGAGATAATATTATCCCCTTTACTCACAAAGGTGTTGTGAGGATAAATATCTTGGAGCGCGTGAGACATTCAGATACTACAAAGACAGGAGAAATACAAATGTCAGACGGACAATGCATCCAAACAGACACAAAAAGGCGGAGGCCAGAGAGAGAGAGAGAGAGAGAGAGAGAGAGAGAGAGAGAGAGAGAGAGAGAGAAATGAGGAGGGAGCTTCTCTGATTTATCAACACATTAAACCCGGTTTCTTCATGGGATACATTTAAGAAATGGAGAGCTAAGGTTTTAATATAGGAGTGCACTGCTTACTAAAGAATAGACCCTTTTGATTACTTTCCCAATTCCCAGGGAAGCAAAATCATGACGGGCATTATAAGACATAAGACGCAGTACCCAAGGAAATGAAAAGCATATTAGAATTGTTATTATCATGCTTACAATAGAAGTAGTGTGAAGCAAATAAGGGAACGGGAAGGGCTTTCCTCCCCTCGCTCCTCCCCTATCTTGCATTATATCTTTTGAACAAAACCAATGTGTAGACAACATGAGCTCACTCTAATAACAAAAATGCTGCCTGAAATGAAATTCTTGACATTCCAATCACTCTCTCTATGTAGCAAAGCCATTTTTCATCTAAAATGCTATTTTGGAGGTGGCTCTAATGAATGTTTTAAACTGACTCATCCACTATATTTTCACAGTGACGGGAGCATCTAAATAGCCGTAAAAATGGTTCTGTTCTGGGGAGATATCTGGGGAGGATAATTCCCTCTCCCCACCCCCCAAAAAAACTCACCCATCATCTTGATTTTACAAGGCAAGAGAATACTTGATATCTTAAGGGATCCTTTAATTCAAGTAATTTTATCTTGTTATTGCAGTCTTCCGAGAGCATGTCTACACTGCAGATTTGAACTGGTTTAATAATCATTTCCCTCCACACACACCAGGGGAAATGTAGATTTGTGAGAATGGGGAGTCCTAAGGACAGGGAATTTTCAAACCTTCTTTATGGGAAGATTTGATAGTTAAAACTGACAGAAACCTGAAGCATGCAAATTTATCCCCTCATAATTTGAAAGGGAATATTATGGCTGAAGATTGGCCAATCCAAATGTGAGTACTGGTGTGTGTGTGGGGGGAGAGAGCTTTCTCTTCCTGCAGCTCACTGCAGCACTTATTCTCTCTCCTTTGGCATACATGAGCAGAATGTAGGTTTTTTTATCACAGCAGCAAAGTAGTCCATTTTTTTTTTTTTAAGTTCTATAATTCCATAGGCCTTTCCCTCCCTACTGAACTGCAACAACTGTCCATTAGGAATCCGGTACTAAAAGGTTTTCTATTTTAAAGACAAGCCTTTTCTTCCCAGAGCTCACATTGTCTTATAATCTCGTTCCAAATTGCTGAATCCCATTTCAGAAAGAGAGAAAGAGGACGAGATAGACAGACATGCTCCATTAGTTAGAAATTCCATTATATACACTGACAGTGTAAAAGGAAGATACAATTGTATCATTACAACTTTTACACAAAATGAAGTTTGTTGATGAAGTATGTTAAATCCTAAATATGTAAATTAAACTGCTAAAGTTGACCAGCTTGTTAATATATTCCATACACTCTGCTCAACCATGTGTGAAAAAAAATATCAAGATTTATGAAATGACTAGATTCATGTCCCAAAGATCGAACAGAAAAAGTATTGTGGAGGGAAATCTGTGGTTGCTGTTGTTTTGCTTTCCATCCTACTTCTTAGAGGGGCATACAGCATAAAACCATGTCATATTAAGTGGAGAGCAGGGTTAAAATGAGCTGTGAAATTCACTGCCTCTCAGCCTAACCTACCTCACAGGGTTGTTGTGAAGATAAGATGGATGGAAAAGGAATTCTCATAATGCCACCTTGAGCTCCTCAGAGGAAATGTGAATGGATGTAAATTCAAAACTGATAAATAAGGAATCATCACAAATTAAATCCCCCACCTCCCCAAAACACATTTAAAAGGACATTAAAAAAGGACACAAAATGTTCACTAACCAAAATTCTGGTTGAAGAGGAATGCTTTTGCCTGGTGCCTAAAGATATATAATGAAGGTACCAGGCGAGCCTCCCTGAGGAGAGCATTCTGCATTGCCACTTCAGAAAAGGCCCGTTCTTGTGTTGCCACCTTCCGGACTTCTCATGGAGGAGGCACAAGAAGAAGGGCATGAGATGATGATTGCAGGGTCTAGGTCAGTTCATATGGGGAGAGGCAGTCCTGGCTACAGAGTTTGGAGGTATGGCCTTCAAAGAAACAGCTTTGAGAAGGCTCAGAAGACAGGGAAGACTCTTTTGAAGAGGTGCAGATACCTGATTGACCAGATAACAGTAGGAGCTTCTCTGAGTTCAAAATATGTGGGGGACAGAAAATAGACAGAAAAACTTGTGGCAGGAGAATTTTATAACTTTCTTGGCATTCTCCTTGGGAGGGCTATGCCCCAGTAGGTCTAGTGCAGGCATAGGCAAACTCGGCCCTCCAGATGTTTTGGGACTACAACTCACATCATCGCTAGCTAACAGGACCAGTGGTCAGGGATGATGGGAGCTGTAGTCCCAAAACATCTGGGGCTGTAGCAGTTGCAGAATTGGTACAAGGATCCTATCACCACATGGCAGGAGGTGCTGGCTAACTAGAGGCAGCTGAGCAACAGATAAAAGCACTCTCTGTTCATCTTCTTAAATATGACTTGGATAAGACTGCACTTAGCCTTACCAGAGAGAAATAGTTTGAAAAAAGTAAATTGCTGTCTGGTGGCTCAGCTTTTCTGAAAAAGGTCAGGATGGAACAACTGCCTCCGCAGTAACATTAACCGGTATCGATCTGCCAAATAAATGTATAGCCTTTCTTTCAATTCTGAAGGTACTAGTCTTCTGTGGAGAACTGACAAGCAGGAGTGAAAATGTAGATGCTCTGCAGATAATAATATTTTTATCTGTATATGACACAAGGTTATTTTTTGCAGACATGCACATTAATATTACATGTGCTGTTTTGAAGGCCAATCAGAAGGTGCCAGATTCAGTCCCCAGATTCTCCAGGTGGGGCTGTGAATGTCCTGGGTCTGAACCCCTGGAGAGCTCCTGCCAGTTTCTGTGGACAATACTGAGCTCGATGGAGCAATGGTCTTGCTCATTATAAGGCAGCTCTTAAGGTCCGAGCATTCAAAGTGGTCTTATACTTGGTCAAGACCATTGGCCTATCTACCCATGTATTGTCTCCTCCGACAGTTAGTGGTCTTCAAAGTATCCAAAGGAGCTATTCTAGCTTTGCCAGCTGAGATCATTCAGAATAAAGTCATCAAGAAATGAATCTGGGACCTTCTGCATGGAAAGCGTGTCTCCACCGACACAAGATCTACCCACCAGGGAAGAATGGCAGATGAAGCTGATGGACTACATGGAATTGGCGGAAATGACTGGCAGAATCCGAGACCAGGGAGAAGAGTCGGTGGAAGAAGATTGGAAAAAATTTAAAGTATATTTACAGAAATATTGCAAAAATAATGAATGCTAGAAGGATGTTGGAATGAAGTTATATGCTTTTAGCAGAAATGTAATAAAGAATTAAGTAAAAGTTGATTGATAATGGGCAAAAATGGAAAAATTGAAGGATAGACTGTTAAGATAAATTATAGAACAAAAATTGAGAAAGATGGAAAGAATTTGCTGAAATAGTTAACTGAACTAGAATACAAAAAGGGAGGTGTGAGAAGGTCGAGGAAACAAGTAAATGAAAAGTAAAGATATGGAATATTGGATGTGCTTTTAAATGTTTTTGTTTTTAAACGTTTTTGCTTTTTTGCTTCGATGTATTGATTCCCCCCCCCTTCTTATTCTGGTTTTCATTTTCTTTTGATGTATTGTAACTTTTTACTGTCTTCCTTTTTTCTCTTTTTCTGTAATTGTTAAACTTTTAATAAATATCATTAAAAAAAGAAAGAAAGCATGTCTCCAGCATTAAGTTTGTGTCTCTGTGAGTAAATATTGATGAGCTCCAAAAAGGTTCAAGCGACACTTGTCACTGGATAACCATGTTGACACCAACTCCAGAGAGGTAGCCATGTTAGTCAATTGCTGTAAAAACAATAGAGTCTTATAGCACTTGAAGAACTGATAGATATATTATGGCTTCCTCCTTCCTTCCAGCCCTTCCTCCCTCTTGCAGGACAGAGTTGTTGTGTGTCCCATCTTGTACCTCCTAAACTAAACTGCTCCCTCTGGTGTGGTGGAGGATGTCATTGTGTCACCAGTCTTATAGCAATATTCAACTTTCAGTCCGGGCAGCTCCTGTATGTGGAAGAAGGAGCCATCTTGTTGTTGGTTTCAGGCAGCAAAATGTCTTGGACCAGCCCTGGGTGTCCTGTTCCAGAACTGTAATTCTGACTTGAGGGCACTTATACATGCATAGGACACATGCCCACAAGAGCTTTCCCATTTGCTTCAGTGGAGATGGGCAGATCCATTTATATGAGCGGCCCTTGCATACAAAAACTATATTAGCAAATAAGGGCACACATGAAGCTTTGGACTGAGATGGGGGGAAATAGCCAGCTACTCATTTTCTTTCCCCCATCATCCTGCCAAGGTAAATACATCTATTAATAGGAGCCTAGTTAGCCATAAATAAATTAAAGGTTTTTATTTTATTTTGGTTTGCACTATATATTTTTCTCCTTTCCACAGGCTTTCAGCTCAGGCAGTTTGAGATGAACATTAAAATTTCTGCTCTTTTAATCTACTCATTCCCTTAGGAAAATCAGTTCAGTTCCACGTACCTTAAACAATCTCTTACCTGTCCCTCCTAGGGAGCCAAATGCATAGAATTTGAATCTAATTAGGAGGAGGGACATGCACTCCAGAAAGTCACGTTTTTCTAAGCTACTGCTCAAGACTCCTTGCCAGCCCCAAGCAGTGGACTCATTATAGGAGTTCTAGCATGGAATGAAAAATGGGATAGGCTGCAGAAATTTTTGAAGGTCAGGAAGATAATGGCTGGTGATCTTCAGTGCTTTAATTCTGGGCAAAATCAAGGGTAGACAGTGACACCAAGTTTCAAGATTTTTTTTTTAAAAAAACTTTGCTAGGAGTTTCACCCAATTTAAAATTTACCCAATATAAAAATGATAGCAAGTTTTTATTCCAGTAAGCAAGCACAACTTTACACAGCCTGGTTTTGATGATCACCCTGGCTTCATAATCTATGTAAGCCACATGATAATAATCTATTTTCTAGGTGTGGTATTTTCTGGGTTTGATCATTCACCAGTTCAGTCTTGAATTGGATCCAGGCTCTTCCTCCTCATTAGCTTCACCTCCAAACAAATTAGGGATGGAGAACATGTAGTCCTTTAAGCTGTTGGACTCCAACTCCCATCAACCCCAGGCAGCAAGAGTCAGGGATGATGGGAGTTGGAGTCCAGCAACATCTATAAGGTTTGTGGTTCTTCACTTCTGAAATAGATGGCTGGAGCTGTTAAAGCAGACAAGACTGATGCAAAACAGGCAACTGAATATTGAGGAGGGACTGTAATCTATAGCCGAATGCCCTGCTTCACATGCAGAAGTTCCCAGGTCTAATGCCCTGCTCATCTACATTTCAAATGATATGGTAGCAGATGATGGGAAAGACCCCTGCTGAAGAGACCCTGGATTTCTGCTGCCAGTCAGAACAGATAATCCCGGGATAGATAGCCAAGACAAATGGTCTGACCAGGTCTAAGTCAACTTCCTGTTTTTCTGTCTCTAGAACAGAGACTCCAAACTTGGGTCTCCAGGTGTTTTTCGGACTAAAACTCCCATGATCCCTAGCTAGCAGGACCAGTGGTCAGGGATGATGGGAATTGTAGTCCAAAACCATCTGGAAACCCAACTTTGGGAAACCCTGCTCTATATTAAGTATTTTCTAGCCCCTCCCCCAGCTGTGCCTAAATCTAATTGTCAAACCAAATAGCATACCCAGTTTCATGCCCAAGAAATGGAAAGTAGAAATTAATGAATATTAAAGATCTGAATCAATCAGCAATGAAGGCTGCTGAAAAAACATATATTCATAGAACAGGCAGAATGGCAAGAGCAGAACTAAGATATGTTAACGTAGCATGACTACAGGATTGCCTTGTTGATCCTGCCTCCCGCCCCCTGCAACTGAGTTACTTCCTCAAGAGTCTATTTACCATTGCTGTTCTGCCGCATTCAAAAACATTATCACATTCATAAACTCAGCCTTAATTTTTCCTCTTACTAGATAATATAATAAAGCTTCTTCTACCGAGCTACATCTTCCTAATATCTCAGGCATGATATGCTATAGACAGATTTATAAATGTCAAAAAGTCATGAAATTTGCAAGTGGAATAGGTCACAGTGGTGCAGTATTGTACAAATTTTTTTGCCATCCATTTTGTTAATGATACTGTACTTTTTGACATTTTGAGTAAAAAATGTCAGCTGCTTTTGAAGGTGTTTTTATTTATTATTATACAAAGGAACAACCAGGTCACATTTTTTATATATACAAAAAATCAAAAACCTCAAAGCAATCCATTAGAACAAATGTATCAAAGAGCACTTAACTTTAGCACTTTAGGGAGTGCTGTCAGGATCAGGTCTTTGTGCCAACCCCCCCCCCCCCCACAACTGTTCAATAGTTCCTTTAAAAAAAGAAAGAAAGAAACTCAGCCTGTCTTGTAATTAGTTTCAAATGTTGTTTTGTGACAATTAAAAGAACAATCGAGTGATGGAAAGAGCCACCGCTCAGTAGCAGACCATCTACTTTGCACACAGAATCTTCCGGCTTCAATCACTGGCATCTCCAGGTAGGGCTGGGGGGGGGGGACCCTGCATAAAATCCTGGACAGCCTCTGCCAATCAGTGTAGACAATACTGAACTAGATGGACCAATGGTATGACTCGGTATAAGTCGGCTAATTAAGTTACCATGTTCCTAAGTTAGAATGAACCATGCGTTACTACAGTCATATCTCAAGTTACGAACACTGTGGGCTGCGCTTTTTTGGGTTGCGGACTGCGCTGAACCCGGAAGTACTGGAAAGGGTTACTTCTGGGTTTCGATGCTCGCGCATGCGCAGAATTGCATCACACGCATGTGCGCAGACGTGGCGCTTCAGGCTGCAAATGCTGCGGTTGCAAACATGCCTCCCGCATGGATCATGTTTGCAACCAGAGGTATGACTGTATTGGTACAGTCCTAATTTTGTCTACCCTCCCAACCAATCTACACTTATATTCAAGGCCCAACCAAGAGTTCTGTGTGTACCAGCTTGTGCTCCCCAGGTTCTCCATTCACTACAATTGCACATGCAAGCACACTGCATGCAAACAAAGCAATAAAGCAAAGGTTATCTTGAATTTTTATTACAAGTCTAAAAGCCTCTCCTGTCCCCCACCAACAAGTTTCATTATTTTATGAGTTTCAAATCAGTTTTAAACAAATGACAGCACAATAAGAGAATTTGATTGAGTTATTGTGGTGCCACTTACGCTACTATTTATCACGACTCGAAAGCAATATTTGCTGCTTTGAACGTGGAAAAGAAAAGCCATTCCATATATGCTGCCTTGCGGGATGTGACTCAGAGCTGCAGCTCTCTCCTGCTGTGAGTATGTTTTTTGCTGTTGTTGTCATCGTCACAGGACTCCAGCAACTATCTTCTTCACCTCATTGGTGTCTAATTTAATTTGAGACAATAAGAGTCTTGCAAAACTTCAGTACTAATGCATTTATCTTGGCATGAGCTTCATGGACAAGATCAGGACTGGGCAGAAGATAGCTTAGGAACCAATGGTAGATCTCCACTCAGTGTCCTTTCATCTCGTGAGTGGAGTTCTATATGAAAAGGCTGTGAGCTCAGTTCAGGTCTGGTACTGAAAACAAATCTCTAGGCTCAAGATGGGCTCAGAGGAACCCCTGTTCTTTCATTCTAATGCTATGTTGTTGTGTCTGGCTCTCATTGGTAGATCTGAGAAAACTGAAGTGGACCTTGGTTTCACAAGATGCTTGAAAATAAGGAGGTTGCTGGGAGGGTGGGTTATATAAAATTATAAGGTTGGATGGAAATGAAGTGCAAAAACTGCAGCCTGTGATGATTACGTTAAGACTTAAACATATGCAAAATTAGGCTTTAGAATTGATAGTACTGAACTCAGAAGTTTCATGCTGAAGTCTCCCCTTGAAGTTCCTTTTTGGAAGACTGGCTACTTTAAGGTCAGTAACAAAATGTCCCATGAAGTGAAGTGTTGTCCCACTGGTTTCTGAATGTCTAGTGTCAGATTTGTGCCTTTTTATTCTTTTGCATATAGACCCCTTTTGTCCTATGTAGAAAAAACATTATTGGCAAATTATAGGATATGTCACACTGGAAGATAAGCAGGTGAATGAACCCTTGATGGTATGGCTATTGTTATTAGAGCTGTGTACCAGATTCAACTGAGTCCTGAGCCAAATTGGGCATATTCAGAGGGTCTTAGGCATTGAACAAGTCAGGTAAAGAAAGCCATGGTCTGCTATAGGATGCACTGGACAGTGCAGAGTGATCTGTGGCTCAGGGGATGGGCCACTGTGACAATCTTCTTAGGAAAAGGTAGAAGCCTGCTGCCCCCTTCCTGCCTGAAGTCCATCAGTGAAGGCATTGATCCTATGTGGCGCAGAGTGCTTCTTTGCAAGAAACTTCCCTGCAGAAAAGTCACTTGCAAAGGAGCGCAGCACAGAATCAGCACCTCCACTGCCTTGGTGCAGGATATTCCTTTTCAAGCAGCTTCCACAAAGCCCCACAAAGTTGACCCACCTGCTCTGGGGAGGGAGTGGGGTTGGCAGGAGACGTCTCACTTCCAGACTAATTCGGGACTGGACTGCAAGGCAGGTCAACCTGATTGGGGGCCCCTGGATCAGGGCCACAAGGAAGACTGAAAGTGGTGGAGCTGTTATTAGATTCTGTAAACGCATTGCCTGAGTCGATATGGGGATGGCATCTAGACCTAGTGCAGGATCTAGTTCTTGTGTTGCTTCTGGGTGGCCTGTTGTTGATGGTGTGAGCTGTTTTAGATTTGGAGATTCCTCAGTGTTCAGCTTTGGTGAACTGAAGTTGATGAAAAGGTAGCACAGGACTGCAGTCAGAAGCCACTGAATTCAACCCTCTGGTGGTCCACCCGCAATTTGAAGTAGTACTGTCCATCATTGCAGGTGTGGCATGGATTACAGATAATGTGCATAAAGGGATCGGGACAGTTCACTGATGATAGCATGGCCAGACAAACTGCTTTGGGCAGGGGAGAAGTGCCTGGATGCCCATTGATCCATGATGTTTAAAAGGAAGCCCATAAATCACTGTATCTCCTGCGAGTGTCATTTGAGCACATAGACATGACGCTGCTTGGCTTAGTAGAATAACAAAGTGTAATTGAATCATGTAGCAATTAGAAGAGCTCCACCACTGCATCTGTGTACTCAGCTGTGTTTATATTTCGCCCCATCTTTTCTTTGTACACTTGACTTATTTTACAAACGAGATAAACTTCATTTAGGGAGCTTGAAATCAGCTAATTTTCATCATTAAAAAGATTTGGTTAGATTCCCAAACAACACATTGCTCAAAAGAAGAACAACAAGGAAAGGAATCTTTGCCCCCATGCATTTTTCAAACCACCCCCCTCCAGGCCTGCAGCTAAAATCTTCATATTCTGTCATACTATTGTTTATGCAATGAACTGGTTTAAAAATCAAAAGGCACAAACTACCCTCTGTGGGCAGAAGGAACTTATGAGTTGATGCCCTGGGAGAAGGATGGGATGGCTCATATATCAGCCAGGGATCCTAGCCTGCTCTCCGAGCACTGTTTGGTGTATGCTAAGTAGAGCCTTTTACCACTTTTATTCAAAGAATAGGTGACCATACCATATCACCTCAGTTTGGGGGAAAGAAATGCATTACCAATGTTGGGAGAGCACAAAGCCTGTTCTTGCATCCTGCACTGCTATTCACCTGACCCAGGCTTCCTCAACCTCAGCCCTCCAGATGTTTTTGGCCTACAACTCCCATGATCCGTAGCTAGCAGGACCAGTGGTCAGAGATGGTGGGAATTGTAGTCTCAAAAGATCTGGAGGGCCGAGGTTGAGGAAGCCTGACCTGACCCAACTCTGTGGAAACACTGACTGGTTGGAAGTGATGTGAACTTGTGATTTTCTAATGTTCATAGCATCTGCATAAAAAGCAGGTTGTGACAGCAATCCCTTATCTATCTGCCCTGATTCCAGGGTTCTAGAGCAAGGGGAGAGGCAGATAGGTAAGTGACTGCAGTATTATTTATTTATTTATTCATTCATTTATTTCATTTATATCACAAACTCTTAGTTGACAGTAGATGGTTGCATGGCTCAAAAGGTAGAGTAGGGTTGTTGTTATTTTGCTAGTGTCACACTCAAAATATTTTGGAAACATTGCTCTATGGAAAAAATAATGTGCCCCAGATGAAGAGGTGGCACATCATGGTGGGTATGTTCACAGATATATGTTCACTGCTGCCCCTGGAGATTTTGCTGCCTGCCGCTCCATATACACCCAGCCAGAGTCAATATTTTTAAAAGATTTGGTGCCCCATTCCAAACCACTTCCCCTGTTTTCCCAACCCAGTTTTACCAGAGCAGGTTGCATACCTGGGATCCCTGCATGGTACAGGCATCTGTTCACCTTCCTTCATTAATCGTCCGTCATTAATCGTTTTGATTTGCTACTAATAACGTAGATATTCTATTTTTAGGCTTCCTGAAAAGCATTCAGGTAAGTGCTGAATAGAGAGGTTCAGATACAAGCTGACAGATCGCTTGCTTTACAGAGAAGAGGGAGGACAATTTGTCATGATGATATATATAAACACCATCACCATTTCACTGACAACTGTGTGACAAATATAACACTAAAAGTATGTATGGCGCTTCTAATGTGGTAGCTGAACCCAAGGGAGAGCAGGCCATTTTCGGCAGGAATGTTGTGCTCTATGTGTGGTCTCTTTATCAGTGATTGAATTGTCCTGACTACAGAGAATTCTGCTACAAGGAAGAATATAATAATAATAATAATAATAATAATAATAATAATAATAATTTATTTATACCCCGCCCATCTGTCTGGGTTTCCCCAGCCACTCTAAACACTCCCTAAACAGAGCTGCCTTCAGATGTCTTCTAAAAGTCTGGTAGTTGTTGTTCTCTTTGACATCTGGTGGAAGGGCGTTCCACAGGGAAGGCGCCACTACGGAGAAGGCCCTCTGCCTGGTTCCCTGTAACTTGGCTTCTCGCAGTGAGGGAGCCGCCAGAAGGCCCTCGGTGCTGGACCTCAGTGTCCAGGTAGAACGATGGGGGTGGAGACGCTCCTTCAGATATACTGGACCAAGGCCGTTTAGGGCTTTAAAGGTCAGCACCAACACTTTGAATTGTGCTCAGAAATGTACTGGGAGCTAATGTAGGTCTTTCAAGACCGGTGTTATATGGTCTCGGCGGCTGCTCCCAGTCACCAGTCTAGCTGCCGCATTCTGGATTAGTTGTAGTTTCTGGGTCACCTTCAAAGGTAGCCCCATGTAGAGCGCATTGCAGTAGTCCAAGCGGGAGATAACTAGAGCATGCACCACTCTGGCGAGACAGTCCGCAGGCAGATAGGGTCTCAGCCTGTGTACCAGATGGAGCTGGTAGACAGCCACCCTGGACACAGATTTTACCTGTGCCTCCATGGACAGCTGTGAGTCCAAAATGACTCCCAGGCTGTGCACCTGGTCCTTCAGGGGCACAGTTACCCCATTCAGGACCAGGGAATCCTCCACACCTGCCCGCCTCCTGTCCCCCCAAAACAGTACTTCTGTCTTGTCAGGATTCAACCTCAACCTGTTAGCCGCCATCCAAAGGGGAAAGACTCACGGTGCTCAAAAAAGAAGACACTTTCCTCCCCAATCTGCTCTTCTGGAAAAGGGTACAACATCTCAGCCTTTCTGAACTACTTCATACAGTTCATGGCTATTTATTTATCTGATTTGTATCCCATTTTTATTCCATGGAAGTCCAGATTCACATTTAGCAGGTTCCTAGGCAGTCTCCCACCCAGGCACTGGCAAAATCCAGACCTTCAGACCATGCTGTGGGGCCACAATAATCTGTCCAACCTTTAGATGTGTTCAGCTTGAATATAGGCAATCCAGGACACTCTTCTTGAGCTCCCTTCTACTTTAGGGAAACTCATTTTTTCTCCTGGTAGAAACAGCGCAAGCCTTGACTCTCACACTAGCAGAAACAACAAAAAGGAAGAAAAAGAGAGTATAAGATGGTATGTACTGTTTCTTGCACCCGCATGATATAAGGGAGCCAGTGTGGTGTAGTGGTTAAGAGCAGAAGTCTCTCAGCCCCACTCACCTCACAGAGTGTTTGTTGTGGGGGAGGAAGGGAAAGGGGAATGTTAGCCGCTTTGAGACTCCTTAAAGAGAGTGAAAGGCGGGATATCAAATCCAAACTCTTCTTCTTCATATCACATCAGCAAGAACAGGCTTGCCAGTGGTAATAAAGGTAAAGGGACCCCTGACCATTAGGTCCAGTCATGGCTGACTCTGGGGTTGTGGCGCTCATGTCGCTTTATTGGCCGAGGGAGCCGGCGTACAGCTTCCGGGTCATGTGGCCAACATGACTAAGCCACTTCTGGTGAACCAGAGCAGCGCATGGAAATGCAGTTTACCTTCCCGCTGGAACGGTACCCATTTATCTACTTGCACAACTGCTAGGTTGGCAGCAGCAGGGACCAAGCAACAGGAGCTCACCCCGTCACGGGGATTCGAACCACCGACCTTGTGATCAGCAAGTCCTAGGCTCTGTGGTTTAACCCACAGTGCCACCCATGTCTCCTTTGCCAGTGGTATACCTGTCTAAGTTAAAGCTAGCCTACCTGTATTCACCCATTTGTTACTGAAAGACGTGAGGACTCAGCTAACATTTTGCTACTTCTTGCAGAGAGAGGAAAGGGGATGAAACACCACCAAGCACTGTTAATTAAATATTTGACATTTTCTTAAACAAATGCAACATTTGCTTAAACGAATGCAAACTCTGTATGCTGCTTTTCCAACATCCAAGTTGACCCCAAAGAGGTGCACAACCATAATAGAGCATTAAGAAAGAAAAACAAGACACGCCTAATACAAAAGAAATGAGGACTGTGTTGAGTAGTGGTTAGAGTGTCAGACTACAGCCAGGTCATAGAAAAACCATAGAATTGTAGAGCTGGAATAGCAAAAAACAAAAACAAAAAAACTCAAATAAATCACACTGGATATATGTTAGGAATGCCAATTAGCTCTGCAAGAAGAAATATAAAAACCATCAATCAAGCCACTACTATCTCTCACCTAACATAGAATCATAGAGTCACAGAATTGTAGAGTTGGAAGGGACCACAAGGGTCATCTAGTCTAACCCTCTGCGATGCAGGAATCTTTTGCCGAACATGGGGCTTGAACCCACAACCCTGAGATTAAAAGCCTCGTGTTCTATGGCATACAGTAAGCTATGTATTCTAGAAAGGCTGTGCTAACTGGCTATCCTTAACATTGAATGAAAAAGAGAAAGGGAGGGGAGAAGGGATATTTCTAGAAAGCTGACCAGAAAGAATGATAAAATGTTTCTCCTTTTTCTGCAATGAGCTTTCAACTTGGTATTTACAGAACATCATTCCATAGAATTGGCCCTAGATTTCCAGCAGTTATCGTGACAATGCCCGTTTAGAATCTGGAGTGTCCCAAGAATCAATAGGACTCAAAGTTCAGTCACTAGGTCTTCCCTGAACAGTGGCATAGCGTGGGGGGTGCCAAGGGTGCCGGCCGCACCGGGCGCAACATCTGGGGGGGCGCGAGTCCAGAGGGAAGGGACAAGTTCCTTCCTCCGCCGGGCTCCCCGCAGCCACCGCCAGCCTTGCGCCCTAGTGCGTGCGCGCCCCCCGCCGCCGCTGCGGCTGCGCTCCACTCACTGCTCGCAGGAGGAGCAGCCGCTGCAGCAGCGCCGACGCCGCCACCGACGCCTGGCCGGCACGGGCAGCCTCCGCACCCCGACGCGCCACCGGGCCTCGCCGCGGCCTGCGCTCCCCAAAAACCTCCGAGAGGAAGCCGGTGGGCGGGCGAGGCCCGGCTAAGCCTCTCGCCAGTGGGTTAAGAGGCTTTCGGTTTCGTCAGCAAGTTTGGCGGGCTTGCTCACGAGTAAATGAGTGGTGGATCATCCCCCTAAGGGTGTGTGTGTGTGCGCTAAAGAAAGGCTTCCGGTTTAAGTTCTTTGTTACGCTGAATGTTTATCTTTTAAAGATACATAGTAATAATAAAAATAAATGAGAAAAACGAAAGGCGTTGGATTTTGCTGTGCATGGTGCCCTTTGGGAACTGGCAAGGTGGGTTTTGAAGCTACTGCTGCAGAGTGGCGTAGCGTGGGGGGTGCAGGGGGGCCCGGCCGCACCGGCCGCACTGGCCGCAACATCTGGGGGTTAGGGTTAGGGGCGCAAATCCACTGGTTAGGGGGCGCAAATTACTTGCCTTGCCCCGGGTGCTGACAACCCACGCTACGCCACTGTCCCTGAATACCCAGGACTGGCTAGGATGGATTAGCAAATGCCCCCTCCCTCCACCCCAAGCCAGTCAAGATATTCTGGCATGTGCCACAGATCCCACAAGTGTTTGTTCTTCTCCCTGGCATTAAATGTCAATAATTTTAAATAAAAGAATGAACCTTCCACAACACGAAGCCCCTGCTGCCTGAGGATGCTGCCCCACTCTGCCTAATGGTAGAGCCAGTCCTAGTTATGCTTATTTATGTGCTTCCCAATAAATGGTCCTTCCATGTCTGCGTTGGGGCATTTGGACTGCTGTCATTCATGTAATTGATGTTTGTATGGAGACAGAACATTTTCCAGACTGCTCTGCAATTCATATTAAACCCGGCGCTTTCATTCTCTGCTTTTTTACTCTGTTTTGCAGTGTCTGTTGGAAGTCTGGATTCAGATTATCTCCAAATATATTAATATCTAAATAAGGCTGTTGCTTCAGTAATCAAACTATAACCTCATTTATAAGATCAAGGAGACTGGCTTTTAAAACTTTTATTATCTGTTGATGGGGAGCATTTTTCTCTTTTCCAACTCGTTCAATTTTATAGCCATCCATTGCAAAAAGTCAGGGTAAAATGCAGAAATAACTGGAAGTACTCAAAACGTCATACCGTATTTGCTAGATAAACAAATCTACAGTGTATGTTTCCTTTCCTGTAAGATACTGAAGCTGCACTTCTTACCACAGAGACTACTAGTTTCTGAAATCAATAGAGCTAATTTCTAAATAATGAGTTCAGGATTAGGTTTTTAAACTCATTAAAATATGAAATAATTTCCTGAGTTGCAGGATGTGATGCAGAGGATTCCCTCTTCTTCATGTACATGTTGTAGTGCGAAGTAAACATATGAACTGACTCCGTTCTCCAGAATATTGATTACAAATGATCAAAGAATCATAACACCCTTGATGAGGCTTCTCTTGTATTGGGTGGAAATGAAAATCAAGAGAAAGACAGATTATAACAAGACTGGGTAATCAATCTTACTCCTAGTGGAGGAACTTTAGCTATTCAAGCTGGAAACATTTGCAGATGGTAGGAGAAACACCTACGGTTCACTGCAACAAAACAAGGAACTCTTGAACCTTTCTGGCTATCAAGCCTCACATGAATTTCAGTATTTACATTGATGCTAATGGTGTGTGTTTTGGTAACAAGTTAATTAAAACAAGCTCTGTAGCTGCTAGAAGTCTCCTTGTATCCAAGGCATGAACCTCTGCAGGTTTCAACAGATGACCATCTTAGTCAATTGTTTGATTTTGGAGGAGTGAAGAACTCTAGAAAAGAACCATATTGCCCCTCTTTGGCAGGGGAAGAAGAAATTGGCTAGTTGAGCCTCCTATAAGAAGTCTGGGTTGGATAGAGGCAATTTGAAAGAACACAAGACTTCTTGTTATCATAGAATTGTAAGGGACCATGAGGGTCATCTAGTATAACACCTTGCAATGCAGAAATGTTTTGCTCAATGTGGGGCTCAAACCTAGACCCTCAGATTAAGAGTCCTGTGCTCTACCGACTGAGCTATCCCACTGCATAACTCAGCAACATATTGACCGGAAACAGATACATGGACAAAATGTACCCCAGTTGTAGCTAATGTGATGCCCTCCAAATGCTGCTGGACTACATCACCCATCATCCCTCACCATTGGCTATGCTGACTGAGGGTGAAGGAAGCTGTAGTTCCAATAAAATCTGGAAACCATCATGTTGACTATACATGACTATTGGCACATATAATTACAATATGAGCTATGAAATGTGCATCGTGGCTGTTACATTTAGTGGGTTTGCTTAGCTGGAATCAGTGTACAAAGCCATTTTTCATTTTGTGTGATTGCCAGCTGAAGTCCTCATGAGCATTGTGTTTTTTTGTTTTTTTTTTATAATAATTTTTATTGCGTCTTTTTCCACATTACAGATATAACAATAACAAAAAGTAAACAAAAAAAAAGAACACGAAAAGGCAAATAAAAAAAGAAAAGAAAAAAGAAGAAACAAGAACAATAAAACCAGACCATTTCATCAACTTATTTCAAATTTCTATCGAACTTCCCCACGTCTCCCCATAATGCATTCTTGACAATAAAGTTATCAGCAAGTTATAACCTTGTTTCGTGTGTTTTTTGTATTTTCAATTACTATTCAAGTTTAAATCTCTTATATTCCAATTGTTTTAAAAATCTTACAATGTTTCTTTTTTACCCATTTAAACTTTGATTCTTCCATAGATAATTCAACTTTCATAAATAATCTGCTTATATTGCTGGGGCTGACATTCCGAATCATGCGACATCTTAAGATTCATATAATTTATAATACTTTTGCAAATAGTCCTTAAATTTTTTCCAATCCTCCTCCATCGCTTCTTCTCCCAGGTCTCGGATCCTTGCAGTCATCTCGGCTAATTCCATGTAGTTCATCAATTGCGTCTGCCAGTCCTCCAGTGTGGGCAAATCTTGAGTCTTCCAATGCTTAGCAATAAGAATTCTTGCTGCTGTTGTAGCATACATAAAAAAGGTTCTGTCCTTCTTTAACACCTTCTGGCCGACAATGCCCAGAAGGAAGGCCTCTGGTTTCTTAGGGAAGGTGTATTTAAACACCTTTTTTAACTCATTGTAGATCATTTCCCAGTAGGCCTTCAATCTTGGGCAGGTCCACCAAAGGTGTAAGAATGTCCCCTCAGCTTCCTTACACTTCCAACACTTGTTATCGGACAAATGGTATATCTTAGCCAGCTTGACCGGGGTCATGTACCACCTGTATACCATTTTCATAATGTTTTCTTTCAAAGCATTACATGCAGTAAACTTCATACCGGTGGTCCATAACCTCTCCCAGTCTTCTGACATGATGTTATATCCAATGTCCTGAGCCCATTTTATCATAGCTGATTTAACTGTCTCATCCTGAGTGTTCCATTTAAGCAGCAAGTTGTACATTCTCGATAATAACTTGGTCTTTGGTTCTAACAGCTCTGTCTCAAGTTTCGATTTTTCCACCTGGAATCCTATTTTTTTGTCTAGCTTAAAAACCTCATTAATTTGGGCATAATGTAGCCAACCTTGCACCATACTTTGTAATTTTTCGAAGCTCTGCAGCTTCCATTTACCTCCAATATTTTCTATTATTTCCCAATATTTCGGCCAGTAGGCCTCCATATTGGGTTTTTTCCGAGCTTTGGCCTCAATTGGTGATACCCACCTCGGAGTTTTGCTTTCTAATAAGTCTTTGTATTTTTTCCAGACCATAAATATTGCTTTTCTGACAATATGGTTTTTAAACATTCCATATGTTTTTGCCTTGTCATACCACAAATACGCATGCCAACCTAACGAGTTATTAAAGCCTTCCAGATCCAGGACATCAGTGTTTTCCAACAAAATCCAATCTTTCATCCAGCAGAAGGCTGCAGCTTCGTAATATAACCTTAAGTCCGGCAGGGCAAATCCCCCTCTCTCCTTTGCATCAGTTAGTATTTTAAACTTTATTCGGGGCTTTTTGCCCTGCCAGACAAATTTAGAGATATCCTTCTGCCACTTTCCAAAACATTCCACTCTGTCCACAATCTGCAAGGCCTGAAACAAAAACAACATCTTTGGCAAAACGTTCATTTTTATAGCTGCAATTCGGCCTAACAAGGATAACTTCAGTCTTGACCAAATTTCTAAATCTTTTTTAACTTCTAACCAACATTTCTCGTAATTATCTTTAAATAAATTCAGGTTCTTGGAAGAGAGATTAACCCCCAGGTATTTCACTTTTTTAACAATGTTTAGTTCTGTTTCCTTCTGAAACCCTTCTGTTTCAGTAGCTGTTAAATTTTTCCCTAACACCTTAGTTTTTTGTTTGTTCAACTTGAAACCCGCCACCCGACCAAATTTCTGTATCAGTTCCAGTACTTTTTTTGTACTAGATTCTGGCTCCTCTAATGTTAAAACCAAGTCATCTGCAAATGCTTTCAGTTTATATTGTTTCACTCCGACCCGTATTCCTTGTACCTGCCGATCCTTCCTTATCATATTCAGCAAAACCTCCAGGACTGAAATAAACAATAAAGGGGACAGGGGGCACCCCTGGCGTGTTCCTTTTTCAATCTGGAGTTCTTCTGTCACCACATTGTTCACTATCAACTTAGCTTTTTGTTCGGAATAGATTGCTTCTATTCCGTTCTCAAACCCCCTTCCCACTCCCATCCCTTCCAAGTTTTTCTTCATAAATTTCCAAGAAATATTGTCAAAGGCTTTCTCCGCATCAATAAAAATTAACACTGCTTTAGTGTTAATATTTGTTTGTAAAAGTTCCAGAATATCAATAATATTCCTAGTGTTATCAAACAAATGTCTACCTGGGAGAAAGCCTGCTTGGTCCTTATGAATTACTTCATTTAAAACCTTCTTAAATCTATTTGCCAAAATGTCTGCAAATATTTTGTAATCCACGTTTAGGAGTGAGATGGGACGGTAATTCTTGAGTTGAGTCTTTTCAGTTTCCACTTTAGGTATCAGTGTGATGAATGCTTCTTTCCACGTATCTGGTGCCCTTCCTCCCTCCATAATCTGGTTGCAAACCTCCATTAATGGTTGTATCAAATAGTCTTTTAACGTCTTATAGTACTTGGAGGTAAGTCCATCAGGGCCTGGAGATTTGCCTAGCTGCATATTCTGAATGGCATCCTCAATTTCCTGTTGTGTTATTTTACAATTCAAGATTGATCTCTTCTCTTGGGATAATTCTGGTAGGCCATTGTCTTTCAAGAATTGTTCTATCTCAATTACTTCCTCGGACCCTTGTGTAAAAAGTTTTTTAAAATATTTCTGGAAGCACTTTCTAATTTCTCCCGGTTTCTGAATATTTTTCCCTTCAACTTCTAGATTGGTAACATAATTTAATTTTTGTCTCTTTTTCAACTGCCAAGCTAGCAGTTTCCCACATTTATTCGCAGATTCAAAAGATCTTTGTTTCATTTGTTTGATTTTCCATTCCACTTCTTGGTTGATCAATTTCGTATATTGTGATTGGTGGAATTTGATTTCTCTTAGAGTCTCTTTTGATTTTGGATTCAATCTTAGTTTTTTCTCTCCTTCTCTTATCTTCTCTAGTATCTTATCCTTTTTCCCATTCCAGAATTTTTTCTTAATCGTATTCTGTTGTATCAGAAACCCTCTCATAACAGCTTTACTTGCGTCCCAGATTATTCTTTTTTCCACCGAGGTGTTCAAGTTAATTTCAAAGTAGTCCTTTAAAGCTTTTTGGGCCTTCTTTACAATCTCTTGATCTCTTAGCAGGTTGTCATTCATTTTCCATCTGAAGGAATCGGCAGTAGTAAATCTCATTTCCATTTTCAGAGCGTTATGGTCGGAGCAAGTCTTTGGGCAGATTTCTACTCTTGTAGTCTTAGGTGCCAGCCCTCTGGTTGTCCAAATTTGGTCGATTCTTGTCCATAACAGGTGGGCCTCAGAAAAGAAAGTTCCTTCTTTACCTAGGGGGTTTCTCGTCCTCCATAAATCAATCAAATCCATATTGTCAGTTAGTTCAAAGAAGGTTTTTGGTAGTCTTCCATCTTTAGTCAGATTCTGGTTCTGTGACTTGTCCATAAGAGTAGAGACGACCCCATTCATATCTCCCATCATAATGATATTAGAATAGTCCAGATAGTCCAGTAATGTCTCATGTAGCTTCTTGTAGAATTCTGATTTCCCCTCGTTCGGTGCATAGATTCCTAAAATCAAAACTTTTTCTCCTTGGATTTGTATTTCAATTGCCAGAGTTCTTCCTTGTTCATCTTTAAACAAGAATTTTGGTGATAAATTCTCCTTTGCATAGATCACCACGCCTCTCTTTTTGACTCTGTCTGATGAAATAAATTCTTGGCCTAGTCTTTTGTTTATTAACACCTTCCTGTGGAGCCTGGTCACATGTGTTTCTTGTAAACATATTATGTCCAAATTTTCTTTCTTTAAAATATGGAATATCCTTTTGCGTTTTTCCGGGGAATTTGCGCCATTAATGTTCCAGCTATACAGCTGCAGAGACATCCTGTATCAATCTGTTGTTGCTCTTATGGGGCGTCTTCTTTTTTGTCCAAATCCGAGGGTGCTGGTTCTTTTCCAGACTCTGGTGGAGGCCAAAGAGTTGCTGTTCCTTTCTGCAGGTCTTCTCCGTGGTCGTGCAGAAACTTCTGGCTGTCCTCTTTCGTTTTGATTTTAATCTTCTTTCCTTTGTAGTTGAATGATATACCTTGTGGAAACTCCCACCTGTACGGTATTCCGTTGCCTCTCAACAGTCCAGCTAGGTCAGTGTAGTTAGATCTGAGATCCAATAATTGTTTAGGAATATCCTTGTAAATTTGTGCTCTTCTGTCCTGGATCTCGAGTGCTTTGTTAAAATGTAGGTCCAGTAGCTTGTCTCTCTCCTGCTTGGCCCTTAAAATAATCAAACAGTCTCTGGGCCTGTCTTTCCTGGTAACTCTTCCCAGTCTGAATGCAGTTGTTATTTTAAAATCCGTATCTTCCTTTATACCCCAGAATTTAGAAAATTCTGCTGTCAAAAAACCAATCAGGTCCTCCTTCTCAATCTCTGGGATGGAACGTAATCTTAAATTATTTTCCCTGTTTCTCAGTTCCGCTAAAGCCAGGTGGGTTTGCTGGTCGCTAATATGTTTGTGTAGCGGCCTTACCTCTCCTTTCAATTCCTCCACTTTCTGAATTGCTTCACCTGCTTTTTCATTCGCAGCCTCGGCCAACTTCCGATTTTCAGATGTGGCGTCCTTTAAGTTTCCAATATCTTGTGAATGCTTAGCCACCTGTTCAGAAAGTTTGGTAATTGAAGATATGGCTAAATCAACTTTTGCCGATTGGTCATCAACCTTTTTATTCAAAATTGCAAATTGTTGTAACATTTCCTCTAAGAGAGTGTTGGAGCTCCCTGCTGCCATGTCCTCAGCTGTTGGCTGATCAGCTTCCTTGGATGGAGCTGCTGTTGTTGATGCAGCTCCCTGTAGAACAGCAGGGACTGAAGATCTGCGAGCCTGAGAAATCAAAGTTGTTTGTACCAGTTGGCCTTTCCCTGCTTTCGATGAAGCTCTTGTTCTTGGTGGGCCACTCATTCCACACCTGTCTTTAGATTCAAGGTCAAACTGTCAAAAGTTCCATGGGAAAGACAGGCTTCAAAGTAAACAACCAAGCCACAGAGAGTCAAAACAAAGTTGGTTCCCAGAGAGTTGTAAATCCCAAGCCCACTAGAGGGAGTATTGTTACAATTCAAGAAAGAAGGAAGAAAGTTTCAGTCGCCATTAAAGTTTCTGCAGTTAAATAAGTAAGCAATAGTCCTTAGAGAAGACTTTTTCCCCTCTAGCAGAGCCCTTTCAATATTGCCAGTAGTTTGTCTTGAGGTGCAAGATACAGTTATTAAATTGTATCCACCAGTGCTGCCTCTATATATCCATTTCAACTTTGTAATTGTATCCGCAAAGAAGCCTTTTACCCCCTGCAAGTCCGAGGCTGGGGTTTTCGAAGTTTTAGAGTCCAATAAAGAAGATAGTCCCCACTTGAAGTAAACACTATGTCAAAAAAAAGTAAAAGTTACTTGCCTTTCCCTTCAATTGCTAGCTTCACCAGACGCATGTATTTCCCAATTTAAAGCCTTTTCCTGCTGCTTCCAGCTTGTCAGTTCCTTTGCCTTTGATCACAAAGCACCACCGGGAGACGGACTTCCTTTTTCTCGTCTCCCGCTTTCAGCCAAATTCATAAATTTGTAATCCAATTCCGAGTAAATCTTACTCACGAGTAGTTGATTTGTAATCCAATATTAAGGAAGAAAGGTCGGCGCTCATCAGTAACAGCCGCGCGGCTTCACTCCCGCAGAAAGAGCGATGAATCCACAGCACCGCTTCCCCTCCGCGCTTCCGGAGCCCCTTACGGGGTCCCTTCTTCGTTTTGGGGGTCGCTCTTGGTGCCCGCCGGATCCCACGGCCACGAGCTCGTTCTGCTCGTGGTTTTACTTAATGGGTCGTCGCTTTGCCGCAGCGAACGACCCTTTCCTGCGGAGCCCCTCTTCGCAGCGCAAAGAGGACCGCCATTACTTGTTTCGCGCCGCCTCCGGAAGTCAAAACAAAACAAGGAACTCTTGAACCTTTCTGGCTATCAAGCCTCACATGAATTTCAGTATTTACATTGATGCTAATGGTGTGTGTTTTGGTAACAAGTTAATTAAAACAAGCTCTGTAGCTGCTAGAAGTCTCCTTGTATCCAAGGCATGAACCTCTGCAGGTTTCAACAGATGACCATCTTAGTCAATTGTTTGATTTTGGAGGAGTGAAGAACTCTAGAAAAGAACCATATTGCCCCTCTTTGGCAGGGGAAGAAGAAATTGGCTAGTTGAGCCTCCTATAAGAAGTCTGGGTTGGATAGAGGCAATTTGAAAGAACACAAGACTTCTTGTTATCATAGAATTGTAAGGGACCATGAGGGTCATCTAGTATAACACCTTGCAATGCAGAAATGTTTTGCTCAATGTGGGGCTCAAACCTAGACCCTCAGATTAAGAGTCCTGTGCTCTACCGACTGAGCTATCCCACTGCATAACTCAGCAACATATTGACCGGAAACAGATACATGGACAAAATGTACCCCAGTTGTAGCTAATGTGATGCCCTCCAAATGCTGCTGGACTACATCACCCATCATCCCTCACCATTGGCTATGCTGACTGAGGGTGAAGGAAGCTGTAGTTCCAATAAAATCTGGAAACCATCATGTTGACTATACATGACTATTGGCACATATAATTACAATATGAGCTATGAAATGTGCATCGTGGCTGTTACATTTAGTGGGTTTGCTTAGCTGGAATCAGTGTACAAAGCCATTTTTCATTTTGTGTGATTGCCAGCTGAAGTCCTCATGAGCATTGTGGAGCCTATGGAATGACCAAACAACTGTGACTAACATATAAATTATGTTCCTGTCACATTGTGATGCTATCATTTTCTGAGAAACAACTCAAGACAAATGAGGCAAAATCAATTTAAGAAGTTCTCAGGGGGATAAAATACAAGCCTGGAGACTTGGGGAGGAAATGTACAGAACCATATTCTGTCTGAAAACTGCTAAATCCTGTTCATTTTATCCTTGCTTTAAGTCCTGCCACCCATCCAGAATACTAAAAAATAAATACAAAATCTTTCTCTCAGCTTGCCAGGCTTGGCAGTCTTGAGTACCACTTATTCAACTGAAATAAATTAAACATATATCAATTAAAGTGGAGGAATGTGAATAATGGGAGGATTACTAAGGAATTATCATATATCACAAGCAAGTTAAATCCCTTTAATATAAGTAATTCCTATGAGAAAAATTAAAGTGTCTCATTTTACCACACTCACCTTGGCATTCTATGTTTATGCACATTTCTTTATGAAGATCCTTTTAATCATCATATGAAATGAACTGCGATGTCATTTAAGTGATTTTTATCTCATTCATTTTAGTTTATTGATTTGTATCCTGCCACTTGGGAAATCAAGGTAAAATGCTCTTTCGGTTTTTCCAGACTGACTTTTCCAGAAGTACCTTCCAAACTGATCCACCAGAGAAACCTTTTGTAAAAAGCTGCCCCACATCACAGACTATCAAAATTCCACGTGATCACAGAGTTTATGTGTTTAGAGCAGCCCTCCGCCCAATCTGATGCCATCCAATACTACAGCTCCAATAACCTCTGACCACTTTAAATGAAAGTTGTGGTCCAAGCCATCCAAAGGGCACCATATTTGGGGAAACTAGGAGAGTGCTTTAATTGTTATCCTGAAATTTTCAGCAAAGTACACAATATGCCATACTTCTAAATTCTCTAAGCTTGCAATGAGCAATCTATCACCCTCCAGATGTTGCTCAACTCAATTCTCATAATTCCTGGCCATTGGTCATGCTGTCTAGGGCTGATGATTGTTGTAGCCCAACATCTGGAGGACTTCTGAAGTTCTGTATCCCTACTCTAAACCATCATTTAAGTAAAGAAGGACCGAGAGAGGGGAATTCAGAGAAGCTATGATATGTTAAATTTGCCAAACACTATAGGTTTTATGCTCTCCATAAATAGAATAGCCTAAAAGTTATTTGTGGAAATATTGTAATACTTTTTCAAAGAAAGACCTGCAGTGGAGACTTGGGAGTCGTAAGTCCAGTGACTGAGTTTAAAATACTGTAGATTACACTTCACTGCTAATAGATCTTCTTTGTTCATTTGCTGTGTGACATTTACAACACACCATGGCACCATTAGTGTTGTATTTCATCCACAGTCTTCACAGATTTCACAGTTTCTTCACAGGAGGTCCCCTGCAAATCTGGCCCACTTATTTAAAATTGCTAAACAACTGTTGCTGAAGAACAAACTTAATACAGTTGGCTTCAGGGGTTCCAACTTCAATAAAATATGGGGGGGGGGTTACCTGCCCCACATAATCAATCTTAAGACACAGCACACACATGGCATTTGAATGGCAAAGCCCATCAGCTCTGAGGGGTGGGTGATTGGGCCCCTCAAATATTTTCTTGAAGGAGACGGAATGGATTTCAGCCCCTAGGTGTTGGCTCCTATGGTTGGCTTTTTGTGGGGAGAGTGTGATAGGTGTGTGAACACTGCGAGAAACTTCTTATCCAATGAGACTGACTCTCCCATTCATCTTCCTCTCACACACCTCCATGGGTAGGAGTCAGTGGGTAGGGATAGTGGGGTGCAGGAAAAGTGACTTTCATTTAAAGAAAGGAGAAACCTGTCCCAACTTACTTAAAATAAAATAAAAAGTATAGTGAATGTGAAGGTTTCAACAGAGCAGAGCCCAGCCTCCAGTGAAACACCTGAGGCCCCACTGGGATTGATGAGAAAGTCACACATACTCTTCCCATTGAAATGAATACTTAACCTTGAAAATGAAATGACTGCTTCGGCTTTTGATGTTATTGTAATTAGTCAGATTTCTATTTTGACAAAAGAGCTCAATTCACAGCGGATTGTAGACCTATTAATAAAAAGAGCTTTTATGCACTGAGGTATGAGAAACAGTACACCTCTTCCGATATTACAATGGAAAAAGATAACCAGAGCGTCATTTCCTGCTGGGCAGGAGATCAAATAGGCCTCCCCAAGGCCAGCCCATGATGCTTCGCCACTTGAGGCAAATGAGAAAATGGCACCCCAGCCACCTTCTCCGCCCCTGCCTGAGGTGACTGGAGGCAGCCTGGGAAAGCCCTGGCACACTGAAGGCAGCAGGGGAGAAAAGAGGAGGTCAGAGAGGAGCAAGTGGTGGTGGGGCCGTGGTGGCAGAGGAGGTGGGTGACAATCGCAGGAGGTGGTGAGTGGCAGAGCCCTTGGAGGCCTGGATCTGCCACCCCTCCCAACTGTCCCCGGCCTGACACTTGAAGTGACTGCCTCACTAAGCCTCATGGATGGACTGGGCCTGGGCTTCCCCATTGTCACTGAAGCCTTCCTTTGCCTGCTACACACTCCTTCTTCCCCATGACAAGTCTCTCTTCCCCTTTGGAGAGGAGGGCAGGCAGAGGAATGCTAGCACTGGATTCTTCAAGCATGAAGTTGGATGAAAAGCCCAATACAAGTGGCTGCTTGTCCAGAATCAGGACATGAGACCGTTTCCATTGACTACCAGCAAATGGTATTCAATGGCACCACATGAAGCCACTTGTTGAATTTAAAAAATCAGAAAGGAAGCACATTTGTGTCTGTCTGAAAGATACTGGCAGTTACTAACACACTGCCGAAGTTCCACTGAAACCACCAAGTATTTGAACTGAACAGCCAATACTCTGAATGATCCTATCCATCTTTGGCGACAGCACTGATTTCCCAGGACAGTTTGCAATTTACTTCCCTTAAGGCAATTTCACAAGTGACACTTAAGAATGCCTTTCTTTCAGGAGCTGCATTTTTAAAAACGAGTGAGTTAGTTTACTACATCATGTAATACAGAAAGATTTAAATTTCGATTGTGAATGCTAGTCCATAAAAATGGAGGCTCCCTGTAGCCATCATGACTAGTAGCCATTGATGAACTCTTCCCCCACAAATTTATCCAATTCCTTTTTAAATCCATCAAAGCTAGCAGCTATCATCAAATCTTGTGGCAGCAAAAATCTTGTGGCAGCACTGTAAAGAAGTATTTACTTTTGTCTGTCCTGAGTTTTCTGCCAATCAGCATTATTGAATGAGCCCAAGAGATGGAGAAAGTCAGACCTTATCAACAAGCCAACCAATCAGCTAAGGTCCTTGCAACCACTAAATCTTTCATTACAGCAGAACATCTACTGGAAGAACTCTGAGCTGTTCAGTTTCACTTGAGCCTCTGCCTTGCCAATGATTGAGCAAGTGCTTTAGAACTAAAAAAAGGTAAAAAAAAACAACGACACACAGCTATCTATGAAACATTTAGCTTGACCGTTGAAGTAGTGGTGTTCTCCTGAAGTTTTGGACTACAACTCCCATTAAGCTCAGCCAGCTCTAGTCCAAAATATCTTAGAGCTGCCATATTTTCGGATTTCCCTGGATCTTAGGCAAGTTTTTGTTCTGGTTCAACAACTTTTGGGGTGTCCTAAATATCTGGATAGCACCAGATTGTGGAAGGCTGACTTAAGGATCATTGAGAAAGCACATTTAATGCCTGAAAGATGCTGGCATTTCTAATATATTGTTGAAGTTCTGTTCCACCAACTACTTGGGCAGTCAATGTTTGGAATGATCACATCCATCTTTGGTCGACAATACCAGTTGCCCAGAACAGTTTGCCATTTACTTCCCTGAAAGCCTTTTACACAAATGGAGGTTAAAAATGCATTTCTTTCAGTAACTATATCTTAAAAGCTCATGAGTAAGGTTATGGCAACATGGAACACCGACAAATTGAGAATTTAAATGTGAACGTTGTTGCTTCAAAATGTGGGCATTTAAATACAGGTGTTCTTTATTCTGTTTCTACAGACAAGTTCTTAAACATGTGCTCTCAGCTGCCAACTTCACATTTGAGAAGCGGAGCTTCTGGATTTTTCACGTTCAACTAAAGATTGGTAAATCTGTTGATTTTGGTTTCCTTCGGTTTCTCATTTTCAGCACTCCATGTTTCCACACAGGTTGGCAATTTTTTTGAACAAAAAACTTCTCATGAAAATTCCTCAACATTTTAATGCAAATTTCTCCTAGGACACACATTTTGGAAAGGTTATTTCCCTTAATGCAATGCACTTCTGTATGTTCACTAACATATGCATTTATTTATTTTTGCACGCTTCACCCCAGTGTATTTTTGTACCCATTAATTGGTTGGAGAACTGCATTGCAAATTTAGGCAAAGTACAAATTTCAAAGGATAGCTGTGTTTCAAAAAGTGCAAATTCGGTAGGTTCGCCTTCAGATGCTCACTGAATTCCATTTCTCCCTCATCTGTGAGCAACATACCATATTTTTTGTTCTATAAGACACAACAGACCATAAGACGTACCTAGTTTTTGGAGGAAGAAAACAAGAAAACAAATATTCTGAATCTCAGAAGCCAGAACAACAAGAGGGATAACTGCGCAGCGAAAGCAGCAATCCCTCTTGCTGTTCTGGCTTCTGGGATAGCTGTGCAGCCTGCATTCACTCCATAAGACGCACACACATTTCCCCTTACATTTTAGGAAGGAAAAAGTGAGACGTATAGAGCAAAAAATACAGTATAACTTCACGTGGAGCAGAGAGCAAGGTCACACCCGTTGGCCATTATCCTCACCATGACATTGCCTGATGGGCCTGCCCAACAGCATCCACACATTGGTGGAAGGTCTCAAGTAGGGAGCCTGATCTTTGCGCATAATCTGGTCCTCGGATGTAGAACACAATTCTGTGTCAGAATTAGTGCAATACCATAATAATATAGGAAACGTAATTCAGTTTTGTCTATGAAATCTTAAGCAACTCAAACAATAATGCTTTTTAAAGGAAGCACCCCCCCTTCTCTTCTCCAGATGATTATTAAGTTTAGCAACAAGGCTGACAAGGGGGAAAAAGAACGGAAATTAAAAGCTGTAGACTTCTTATCCTGCTTTCTTATCTCTCATACTCTTTTTTTATTATTATCAAGTTTGTATCCTTTGGCGTTGCACATCCATGAGGCCCTGTTATGTGATGTTGCCGTAGGTGCTGCTTCTGTTCTTTGCAGTGAACAAGCATCAAAGAGCAAATGTCTCCAAGATTTTGTTCTCGCCTGCTTTCATTGTGAAGCTCACATTATTGCCAAAGACACTGGGAATACTTCTTGGCCTGCTTTGTAAACTCCCTGCTTATGCCGTGCTAAACTATAGCTGTAAGCAAAGCAAATGCTGAGCAGAGATATGTGGCTACAGGGAAATCAAACCCTTACTAAAACGGCAGAAGGAGCCCCCCAGCACCAGTATTTTGTAGAGCTAACAGCAATAAGTTGTACCTTTCTCATTTGCCAACAAAGTTCCAAACGTTTAGTTTCTTTATGATTTATTTGGCTTTATTTGGGTCTCAGTTAATTCCTGTTGCTGTCACTTTGTGCTACTTTCATATGGATAGTGGTCTCCTTTGTTAAACACTAGCTTGGCCTGATGAACTGCATACATATTGTTATGAGGTTAGTTTTTGTGTGTGGGAGTAGGCTCTGTGCCTGAGCCTCCTTCTAATTCCCAGAACACAAATGTTAAAATCTAAACAAGGATTCAAATTGTTGAAATAGCCAGACAAGTCTTTTGGTAATGGCCCTCTAAGTATGGGCCACTAAGGTTACGAAAGAAGTGGCTCTGTGCCAGATAACAAATGGGTCCCTTCCCCCTCAACTCACTGGTAGTTAGAAAGACAAAGGCCAGAGCTGGAAGTTTTGAATCAGGTAAGATAGTAGATAGAAGCAAGGTTGTGGACTGGCCGCTGGGAGTGTTTGAATCTCTCTTTCAAAATACAGACTGTCTGAAGATATTCTATATACCACAAAGGGAAGACAGGCATCTTTCTGTATCAAGTGAGGATGCAGTTTCTTAACTACCATATAATGTCCGTCCGTCCCTGAAAGACATAAGTTATGGATTATTTCCACCCTTGCTTCTTCTAGTTGCAGAGCCACACTTTCTCACCTTCTGAATGAGAATAGAGTTCCTCTTTTGTCTAGTGCCTTGTGCCTGACCATTTCATTTTCACATCTTGAGGCGTTCTACATTTGGAAAACCTGCGTCTGTTCAATGAGTCACTCTCCTATGTGAGTGGCATGTTCTTGCTGCCTCAGAATTATAGGAACATATATTTGTGGAGTCCAATAATAATTTCAAAGAGAAGGTGTTCGATATTTGAAAGTCTGCTAGTGCAGTGTGCAAAAGCAACTTGTGGAGCCTTTAAACAACAATATTTCTGGTCTTCGCTCACTAGAACTCAAATCATGGAATCAATTGTTTGGTTTATTCTCCCCACTTGCAGGGTGGGAAACACTTGTTTTTATTTTGCTTATCTTGAGTTGCTGGCTAATTGTTTGAGAACAGTGGGTGGTGGATAAAATAGAAAGCTCACCTCACAATTCCAATTGTGCCACCATCAAAACTGCTGAAGAAAAATAGAACTTTTAGTCAAACAGGGCTGGCTCTACTATTAGACACAGTGAGGAAGCTTCCTCAGGCAGTCAGTGCTGGGGTGTGTATGTAAGGCACACAGCCCACCTGACTGCTCCTCTTGACTTCCTCAGCAGAACAAGAGGACCAATCTGTGTGTGCCTTTGCCCCATGAGCAAGTTGTCTGCTCTCAGGAGTGGTGGCAGAGGCTTTCCCATCACCAGTTCTGAAAATGGATTTAACTGCCAGTTTGGTAGGGTTTTGTACATAGACCGAGTAAGGAGAAATAGCCTTCTCCTTAGATCTGAGGAGGAAGATAGCCTGGGCTGGCTCTGAAGAATAGAAGTCACAATAGTGTAGAAACCCAAACACAGAGATTGTCAGAATGCAATATATTTAACGAGTAAACAAGCATCATGTGGGTCATAGAATCATAGAACTGTAGATTTGGAAGGGGCCATCTGAGAGACATCTAGTCCAAGCTCCTGCAATGCAGAAATCTTAGCCAAAGCATCCATGGCAGATGATCATCCAGTCTCTGCTTACAAACCTCTAATGAAGGAGAGTCCACCACTCCCAGGGAAGTCCATTCCACCGTCAAACAGCTCTTACTGTCAGGAAGTTCTTCCTGATGTTTAGTTAGAATCTCCTTTCTTGTAACTTGAAGTCATTATTTTGAGTCCTACCCTCCAGAGCTTGTTCACTTTTCCATGTCACCAACCTTTTCAGGTCTGTGGGTACATCTGCAGACCCGAGAAACTTTCATTAGTACCACAGGCACATCACAACTAAGCAAATACTGCAACCTGTTTTACTGGCTACATTAGAATTAAGCCTAGTTTCAGCAGGGGGTGGGGGTGGAATTTATTTAGGCATGTAGGTTTGTGCATTCCATGTTGGCACCTTGAGTTACAAATGCCTCAGGTTACAAATGCTTCAGGTTACAAACTCTGCTAACCCAGAAGAGTTACCTCGAGTTGAGAACTTTGCCCCAGGATGAGAACTGAAATCGTGTGCCGGCGGTGCAGCATTAGCAAAAGCACGCCTCTGGTTAAGAACGGACCTCCGGAACGAATTAAGTTCGTAACTAGAGGTACCACTGTATTAATAAAGGTGGTGGTGATGGTGATAGTAGTCTTGATACATGTCCAACGGAGTGTTGTCGGTCCTGTGTTTTTCAAAAAGCAGCTGTTTGTCTCCTACTATCCCTTATGTCACATGGCAAACATTTTCAAAAACTAAATAAAGGACAGGAGTCATATCCAGCCCCATAAAAGTTAAAGGTTTTGAGTTAGTCTGCAATGAATAAGCTCCCAAGGCCCTTATTAGTCCTTACTCACCCTGAGCAGAAAAACAATTGTGATAGAGCAACCGGAAAAGCAAATCCTAAGATATACAGCATTTACACCTTCCTTGTATAGGAAATCCATGAAGTATTGAGATGCTAATCCTTCAACACTGGAAAATGCACACAACTGGCATGGCACAGGTAATCTATATAAACACACACAGGTAATGAGTTAAACTGGCTAAGCACACATGCACAACAGTTTGCGACAGTCCATTTTTAACTTTAGGATAATAAAAAAAGCTGCAGTGTAATAATAATGGTCTTGGAAACACATTTCTTTGAAATCCTTCTCCAGGAAGGCAATAAACCCCCTGCTGTGACTCAAGGTAAATCACATATTTAAAATATTTATTGTAACTGCTATATAAATAATTCCTCCTGTAAATCTAAAGTCAGGGGGTTTTGATTAAAGAAAACAAACCTTTGTCTTCTGGATTTTCTTAGATAATGGGAAATCTTCCTTCATTTTAAGGGTAATGAAAGAAAAACCAATGTCAAGTTTGAGACATTGGTGTTGATTCGCATTGATTTTTGTTTTGGAAAATACTCGCAAACATTTTTTTTTTGGGGGGTGGAATCACAATATCAAGTCATGCTCTTAGCAAGCAAGGGTGCATACTTTTGTGAGGAATACTTTTCATTAATGTCCCACTTTATTTCTTTTTTTGAAGAAAAAACCTAAAGTTTAACCACAATCATGGTACCCAGAGCAAAGTAGTCCGCCTGGCTTCAAAGAAATTGTCTCCTCAGAAGTAAGTCCTTTTAAATGCAGTGTGGCTTACTTCCAAGTAAGTGGGATAGGGCTGTAGCCTGAGAGTCTTAATGCAATGCTTTGCTTGTGAATATACACAAAGTTTTGGAAAAATCCACAATCCCATGCATTTTTGAGAGCCAGTGAGAAGTGCATATAGTCACAGAATGCTACCATAGCAACTAAAGGTGTCCAATGCAGTGCACCAAGCAAAGCAAATAATGTGGCCAAATATTAGTTCAGATAACAAGCTGCTTATCATGTTCCATCATGCTGTTATGAAAACTGGAGTGCTTCTAGAATTGAAATGTGATTTTTCTCTCTCTGGATAAACACATATCATTAAAGATGCATGCGTTCTTCGACATCAGTACTTACTTATTCATCACTTATTTTGTGTCTTATTATTTCCATCTTCACATTTGTTTGGAAATTATCTGCCACATCTAAGAGCGTAAAGCAAGGATGATAAACTACCAGCCTGCAGGCCTGATCCAGCCGACCAAATCTTCACCGGTGGCTTGCCCTCGCCGGAGAAAGACTGTGGAGGGTGAGCTGGAGACATAGCACTTTTTGTCCCCATTACAGCACTGAAGATGCAAATAAGTTCTCATTCATTGCCTTCTTTGCACCAGATCATCTGGTGCGTGGGGAGCAGGAAAGATGTTCATCTCCATCAGGGATGTGGTCTTGGCAGAAGGTGTTAATCTATCTGCCCAGGCCAGTGGCCTGATGGTCATGCAGATTATCCACTTCCCACTCATCAGGTGGATCATATATTGAATGGAGACAGGTGATAACTCCCCTTCCCATGGATCAGATGCAGGGAGGCTGTGTGCCTCTCTCTGTGTGTTGTATATAATTGTTGTGTGTATGAAGTGCCTATGAGTTAGAGAGGTGTGTGAGTTTAATGGTCACATCCACTGCTGGCAGCCAGCCAATGGAGGACTGGTCAAGGGTGAATGTGGCTTGGTGCAAATATTAAATACTCTCTCTCTCTCTCTCTCTCTCTCTCTCTCTCTCTCTCTCTCTCTCACACACACACACACACACACACACACACACAACTGATTCATAGTTAAAAGCAGTTTCTCCCCTATAGATCCTTATGGCTACACTTCTATAATATCTGTTGAGATAGCCAAGCTTTCTGAAGTTCTCTTCAGTTTGACCCAAATTTTTCCGCAATTGGAAAAAAAGTCCAAAACAATTTTCAAGCTAAGCTGAGGGGTCAGAGTGATGCCCCCCCCCCAGCCCCTTCACAAACCTCTACTACCTGAAAGCCTGCCAAGGCCCCCTGCCATCCCCCAAACACAGGGCTGCTATTTTCCTGGACATTACTGGGATATCAAAGGTGGAATTGATGTCTGGGAAATTTCCAAAAGGCAGCATTTTGACCTAGATCTTAGGCAAATCATTTGAAAAAGAGCTCAACAACTTTGGGGGTGTCCTGGTTTTTATTTTTTGAAATATGACAACCCTACCCAAACACACACACTTCACTTTCCTTTGTGGTGACAGGAACATCAAATGCATGTGGGGAGAATGGGGAGAAGGAAGACTACATCTCCCATGGTCCATTTTGTTCCATCATGTCATTAGTCAGTGTAAAGGAGCAATAAAGAAGAGAATTAAAAACAAAACCCTCTGCATTTAGTGCTTCTTTTCCTTAAAATAATGTTTAGGGGTACTCTCGTTTTCCTACTCATATCGAAATACTGCCCCTCAATGAGGCCAAGCTTAGATTCACAAAATGTTTAGGGGATTGCATACCTCTGCGTCTCCCCAGAAAAAAAGCAGTGCTTTTATGCATTGTGTGGCTTCACTGCTGTTCCCACCACCAACGTCAGGGGAAAGGAGCAGTGAGTATCTTTGGGGTGTGTGTGGCATGATTTTATGGGACAGGGAAGATGAAAGCAAAAGGCACCAGGAAGCTGGCACCTCTTCTTGTTCTTGGGTATTGAGCAGAGCAGAAATCCAGGACTTACCAAACCTGCCTCTCCTTTTGCAGAAGTTTTACAGATCCCTAAAGTTCATTTCCAAGCCGAAGTTCAGAAAACGTAACTGGCATCTCTAAATAGGAATACGTACCCATGAAGACATGTTGTGGGTGGAGGGTCAATATGTGATCCCTTTCCAGGTGATGCTTGCTGGCAGATTCTGAAAAGTAGACTCCTTATGCAATTAATGGTGGTGGTTGGGGCGAGGTGCTTGCATGTGTGCAGGGCTGAAATAATTTGTGTAAACAAGTGCTTAGCAGTTTAGTCAGCTCTTTCAGATTAAAACTGCACACTGTGGTCATTCCAAACTTTGCATCGCCTTCAACAGTTTCATCGCACTTGCTGCACTGGGAACTTTTGCCTTGGAGTCGCAAGCCTACGCTTCGCTTGCGGCTAGAAATGGCTTCAAACAGCCTTCAGCGGGGCTTTGCACTGGGAACACCTTGCTGGACCTGCCTCACATAATAAGATCTCCCTCTCCCACCAGCTTAATTAACCTCTCTTCACCCCCTCCTCCTGCACTCGCAACCACTGTGGAAATTTAGATTCTTTATCTGCAAGCACTGAAAACGGAGGAGGACAAAATCCCACCCTTTCCCACGCTTCAGCTGTGTGGGTGACAGGGCAGTTTAAAGTGCATTAAAGGGTAATTAATGTACATTGCATCCTCTGGAAGAAGAGTCCTTTGACTCCTTCTGGCTTCTCCAGCTCCCCTGAGTTCATCTAGGTTCACACCATTTACTTCTACTCTTGCTAGGTGACTCGTTATCCTTGGCACCCTTTCCCCCCCCCCCTCTTGCTGAAGCACACGGTTTTATCTACTGTCTGGCAAGATACCTTCAAAATGATTCAGTGGGACTCCTGTAATGAGCTTACAGTGTTTCCCCAGCATTCCTTAAAGTTACAGGCACTTGCTGCACCAGGGAAGAAAATGTCATACCTTTAAAAGTACTGTATTACTTGACTTTGGGAAAAGAAAGGCTTACAAAATTGGACCTTTTTAATCTAGAAAGAAAGAAAAAGAAGCAAATGAGCGAGAAGGAGTTTTATAAAGTTGTGAACAGTGTGGAGAAGTTGAACAAAGGGAATGCATTTGATATCATCCCATGAAATTAATGGCTAGTGTATAGAGGACACACATGGGATAATTTATGCCTGTAGTTTGTTTCATATGAAGATGAAGGTATGGCCACTACTGTTGTATTTCAGGTGGACTTTAACAAGGGACTACAATCCAGGGGTCAGCAAACTTTTTCAGCAGGGGGCCGGTCCACTGTCCCTCAGACCTTGTGGGGAGCCAGACTATATTATGAAAAAAAAATGAACGAATTCCAATGCCCCACAAATAATCCAGAGATGCATTTTAAATAAAAGCACACATTCTACTCATGTAAAAACACCAGGCATGCCCCACAAATAACCCAGAGATGCATTTTAAATAAAAGGACACATTCTGCTCTTGTAAAAACATGCTGATTCCAGGACCATCTGTGGGCTGGATTTAGAAGGCGATTGGGCCGGATCTGCCCCCCAGACCTTAGGTTGCCTACTCATGGACCACACAAAGCCTTGGAAGAAATTATCATCTGTAGCTAGTAAAATGGCATAGGACTTTACAAAAAGGGTATGTGTGTGGAATAATCAGCTGATTTCATGCTTTCTGTTCTTGGTTTGTCTTTTTTGTAATGTCTAAGTGGGCATCCACATTACACATTTAAAGAACATTTAATGTACATTGCTTTCCCCAAGTAATACTGGGAACTGTAATTTGTTAAGGCTGCTGTGAATTGCTCTGGTTCCCAGGACTCTTTGGGGAAGCCATGTCATTTGAATGCATGGTATGGATGTGACCTCTATCAAGTCCAGCTAAAACAAGTTTAGCCCCTTGTCAGGTGTGCAAGCTCCTGATAGGAATACATCTCATACATCGGACTGTAGGGAGAGATTAAAAAACAAACTTCAGACATATACTAAAAGACATGTGGAGAACAGTGGGTGTAGATCATTTGTTATGACTCTAATGGCTCAGTGATTTTTGTATGACCACTCATCCCATGCAAAAGTGTGAGGATGGATGAAATTGGAGGAATGCGTGAATTTTAAGACTTTGTGGGGGTTACCTCTAAATATGGGGTATCAGATGATTTTTCTTGTTCTTTACTTTTTTTCTAAATGAAAAGAAGTGGCTTAACTGTTCCCAGCCACGCTGTGAGTCTGAATGCCTGGGGAACTATGCTGCATCATCACGACACAGCATTCCCAGGGGCATGATTCACACCGGCATCTTTTTCTTCCTGTGATTGCCCCTGGGAATGAGGCAACATCATGATACAGCACAGTCCTTGGGGCATTTTCTCCTAGGATGCAACCAGGAGCACCGAAGCCACCACTCAAAGGGTGGCCACCCCATAAAATAGAGAGAGATTGCATGCAAAGAAGATAAGAAAACCTCAGTCACCTTGGTTTTTAAGGTAAGACCCCTCCTTTTAATTTCATAAAATTTGGCAATCCAACAAAGATCATTACAATACTTGGAGATAATTTCTCCCTCCCCCAGTGACAGTTGAGAAATATAGCTGGACCTGGTCCTCACTGTAGATGCGGGGAATTTTGTGCTAGTTTTCCTGAATTTAATGCCACTGCTTCTGTCCCTTTTCTAACGCTCCTTTCACACTGCAGTGCCTATCATGTTGTATTACAGTGGATTTTTGACCTCTATACCGGCAAGTCATGCTACATTTCGTTCACATCAGTGGGCATGGTGTGACAAAACAATGAACATCATTTAACAATGTTTCTACTCCCCCACCCTCTCCACTTCTGTTTTCCCAAGTATCACCCATGAAAACAGCAGGAAGAACTGTATGTCAGAATACTGCCTCAAATTGTGTCCCTTTACTCCAGGTTAAGGAGGCTGCAAACAGATTTCTTCTGGGAGCCAGTAGTGTGGAAACGAACACTAAACTTGTTCTTTATATTCCATTGGTTTTCCAGAAGTGGCCTTTGCATCATGCGAAACCTCAAATATAATGTGGAAATTAACAGGGAACTATCAAGGAAACAGAATACACTGCTGTGTGAATGCAGCCTGTGGCAGACAGCTATTTGTTACTACTACTACTAGGACTACTATGTATTTGTCCACACTAGTTTTATATGGCAATAGAAGAGCAGGTGATGCAAGTTTGTTACCAAAATTACTGAGCACATTGACATGAAATTCCATACCTGTCCAGTTTATTATTGGCATTTCTTCTGAATGCCTTGTAATGTCTACTGAAAGAAACGGCATTGGAAAGCAACAAAAGGACAGTGCCAATCAATCAAAAACAGCAACAAGCAAATAGAAGACAGGACACAAATGCCACACAATGCACATGATTTATTGCAAAAATATTAAACTCTTGTTTTTTATATAAAAAAAATCTCATAAGCTCTCCTTCAGGGAAATGATTGCTTTCATTATTATTCCATAGCTTCCTTGAAGAAGAGCTTAGGTTCAAAACACATTGGGATTTGTGGAGGTTTTGTGAGTGGTTCACATACGAAAGCTCTATGAAATTTTAATAATTTTGTGATAAATCCACAACCACAGCATCTTTAGCTTTTCTTCCTTTACAGGGATTTGGAAACTTGAGGACTGCGGTCATTTCTCTCTCTCTCTCCACATACCACCAACAGGTTTGTCAGCTTCAGGAGAAATGATGGCAGAAGCCAGCACAGAGTTAAGTGCATTCAGTGGTCACCCAAATTATTTTGTGGCAAAGGTGAAGCCAAATGGTTTCCCCCACCCAGCTGAGAAAGTAAGGGGGGGGAGGACAGGGTTCCCACACCTTGTCTTGCAAGCTAAACCTGCTTGAACCCCCTTTTCTGTGAAGGTGCAAGAGCCCTCCCCTCTTTTCCAACTGCCCACTCTAGCCTTAACATAAACCAGTGGTGGCTGGTATCCACTGAGACTGGTGGAGGGGGAGCAGAAAGTCCTACTGTCAGTGGAGCCAGAGCCATGTGACGCTGCTTTGCCCTCATCCTCTTCCCTGCTGAGTTCTACGGTGACAGCACTGAGACTAAGAAGGAGGATGAAATATACCCGGAGTCGAGTGTGGATTTCATGCTCTTTATTCAGCTCATAGTAGTGAGGAATGAAAGTTCCCCCAAAATATCTGCTTTATATACATTATTTACACAATTGGCCGCATGTGATTGGCTAATTCTGGGATTCTCCTGTAGGCCAATCAGGTTGTGGATTCACTTCCACCTGGAGCTGGATTGGGTGGCTCCTGAGGACCAATCATACTGCTTCACTGTTCCAGGACCAATCAGACTGCTGCATTCTGGACCCTATTGTTTTAGGACCAATCAGACTGCTGCATTCTGAATCCTGTTGTTCTAGGACCAATCAGACTGCTGCTTTTGAGATCCTATTCAACTCAGTACATAACAGAGGAAGTGGCCAAACCAGGGCCATTCCCTGGACTGGATTTAAGTAAGAAGGCAGGCCAGTGGGAGCTGGCTGCGATTGATGGGGCAATGCCTCGTTTGCCACCACTGGCATGAGCTAAAACTCCTTGTTGTTTATTATTTCATTGGAGGAAAGGAGAGGAAAGGAGTTCCATAGTTAAACTGTGGAACTTGCTCCCATATGAGGCAGTGATGGTCGCCAACTTAGACAGCTTTAAAAGAGTATTAGACAAATCCATGGAGGAGAGGGCTATCACAGGCTACCTGTAATGATGAATAGACTCTGCCTGCACTTTCAGATGCATCGCGACTGTGATCACCAGTTTCTGGGAATTGCAGTTGGGCTGTTGTGCTCACATCCAGCTTGAAGGCTTCCCAAAGGCAACCATTGTAAGAACAGGATGCTGGGCTAAATAGGCTGTTGGCCTGATCCTGAAGGCTCACATTACGCTCTTATGCTGCTTTCCTGTGAATCTGCTGAAGCTGCGAGCCTAGGCCAGAACACAGCAGAAAGCCCAAAGAAGAGATGGCTCACTACGACCTGCAGTGAAATACGAGACTACAGTGTCTTGTTTTCTCCTCTGTTGTTAGATATTAATAAATTGCAAAACTCCCTTCCTCCTTAAAGATGACAACACAACACTTCCCCCCAAATTGTGCCTGAAAATACACATGAATTGCAAACTGTAGAAAGCAAATGGGGCTCTTTGCAATGCCTCTGTGATGTGCAACTTAAGGCTATATTTTTTAGACAAAAAGCTATGATTACTATGAATCCTCATGGCTACACATAAAAATAAAAAAGGGGGAATTGAAAATCAGGGACATTGTTCTGTGACCATTGCCTTGAATGGCTCTTTCAGGCAGCAGCCATAATTTCCTGGGACTTCCAGGAGGAAAAAATAGGAGTATCTTGAAGGCCAAAATGTCATTGTGACTTGAAATTTGGTGACCATGAAGATATAGAAAATAACTTTAAAAGAGCAAGGGGGAGTTGCCCAAGAACCTCTTTACCATGGCTTTTGACACCTGAGATGTATATTTTGAGGACCCACTTTATTTTTGTGATCGTATGTGAAGTCTTTGGGCTATCGAAGTCCATATTTCCTTGTTTCCCTCCTCTTCATTTCTGTTATCCACTCAGGCCACCCTCCGCTGTATTACAGGTTTTTACCACTCACGTCAGGCCCGAGTAAGAATTTTAAATCTGTCCATGCATTGGCCTAGTGGGCTGGTTTGGTGCACTGGGGACATTTCAAAGTTAGGTGGAGGGGATTGCTTACTGGGCTGATCTGGTCACATTTGAACAGGGTGGTGTAGTAGATGATGGTAGTTGTTCTGGAGAGCAAACACCCTTAGGCAACCTTTAAGATGATGGATGGTTAAAGAGGCCAACACTTTGGGGTTATGTGACAAGGGAGGCTGGATATGGACCACCTTTGAGGCTTATCTCACCCATTTCAAGTTGTGGGGCCCCAGAAAGGTGGGGTCAAGTAAGCCTTTCTACTCACTTTAATGGTGGAGATAAAACAAATGGAGTTGTTACATCTTTCCCAATGCAGGTTGGCTCCCCCAAGAGATTCAGATCTGCTTGCTCCTGCACTGCTTTCCCTTCTACAGACGGGCAATTAATAAAATGTGGTCCCAGCACAACCCAGACTCATGTCTCATGTCTCATCCCTTTTCACCTGTTCCAGTTGTATATTCTAGTTCCAAAAACACAGATTCATATGAAGGTATTAATATTCTACAGTTGCTGTTCTGGACACACTTTAGGTTATGCTGAGGTACCCTTCCCTCTAAATGTTGCTGAGACTTGAACACCCATCAGCCCCAGGCAGCATCACATAATGGTCAGGGATTATGGGAGTTGTAGTCCAATGACAGCTATAAGGCCATTCCTGATTTAATGCAATGTCTCCAGCTCTTTGAATCTGAGGAGCTTTAGCAAACAATTATTCCATTAATGGTCAATTTCAGCATCTTTATTCATTTGCTTTCCATTATTGAACTGACAAAACAAACCTCTTTAGACTCACCACGTTTGTATTGTAAAAAAATAATTCTCAGGACTCCACACAAGTTTCTGAAACAAATCAAAGGTGTGGTTTATTTCCTATTGTGTAACAATTTAAAAAGATTATGTTCTGTGTCCCAGGAACCATACCCAATGCCGAAAAGCTTGCAATAAAAAAAAAAATTGTGGCAGCTTTCAAAATTGCATTGTCTTAATCAAAACTTTTGTTCCTGTAACATCATCATATTTTGAAAAGTATGCCATTCACTTTCCATTCCCAAAGAGAGAATTACATGTTTCTGTCTTACAGAGAAACTTTAAACTTGACAGAAGATTAATAAAAGGAAGAGTACTTGAAATACCAAGCAACAATAAAATGCAGGTTCCTAATTCCTTATTTTACATTGCCCTCAATGAGTACTTTTGTCTGTTCCAAAATCGAGTCCAGAGATTATTGCCATCCCACAACCAACGCCAAGATCCATCAATCCATACAAAAAGAAGCATGATGAGTTTGGTCAATGGAGTGTCGGGAGCAGATTGATGAAAGAATTCAGTTCCCTCAAAATAACACTGTTCCTCCTACCTTACCACAAATTCCCAATATGGTACTTTTGCTTAAATGGATGTCTTTCCCTTGAAACTAACTGCAGGGATTTATGGTAGTGTGTATGAGTCTGGTGAAGGCTATTAAGAAAAATAATTCTGCTGCCACATTCTTCTGACAAAACGTTGGATGGAAGTAGATTCAGACAACTGTAAGTCAACTTCTTGAAAGTTTGTGTGGTGCCTGTTATAATGTGAGGCAGTGGTTGGCCATAGTCTTTGACTACACGGTTAGGTCCAATGTTATTTCCATAATTGCAAGGATCACCAGAAGGCTGGTAATGCTGGACTTAACAGTACTGGAAGACTATAGATCAGGCACCCCAAACTCGGCCCTCCAGATGTTTTGGGGCTACAACTCCCATCACCCCTAGCTAACAGGACCAGTGGTCGGGGATGATGGGAATTGTAGTCCCAAAACATCTGGAGGGCCGAGTTTGAGGATGCCTGCTAAAGATGATCCTCTATTGTAGTATTTTAAGCAGTTACTTGGGAGATGCAGCTTGAAACTGGATGCTGATACTGAATAGTTTGTTTCATCTGAAAACCCTGAATCTGTGCATGAAATCTGGTTTTTCCCTGAGCCACAAGAGTCTACTCATGGTGGACAGAACAAGTCTTAATGTGTGCAAGACAATCATTAGATTGATCATTTGGCAAGCAGGGAGGGTGCAATAACCCCTCTCCTTCGCTGATAGGCATGGATCAACTGAGGAGAGGGCTTGTGGTCCTATGTATGTGAGAGTAGGATGACCATACACACCACTGGCAGACACCAAGGGTGAGTGCAGTCCTTGGGTCTAAATAAGCTGGCCACCCCTGCAACAGAGGGAAACAAATTCCTACAAACTAAACTCAATGAAAAGTTCCTCCAAATTGAGTGAAAAGTTCAGAGATTGCTAGAATGAAGGAAGGCAAGTGTTTAAAGCCAACACAAAATTAGGGGGAGGGGGGAGGAAATCAGCAAGAGGTCAAGAATTGACAACAGGGAGACAACTAATGTATACTTTAAGCAATTCAGGCAGAATTCCTTTAGTGCCTGTCTGGCCAGAACAGAGATGTGATTACAAAAGTCAGCAATTGATGGAAGTGTAAATTAGTCCTCGAAACAGCAGGAGACAGCTTGAAGAATGAGATCATTGAAATGCTGAGTTACTAATGAGATGTGTGGTGTTACATGGATAAGATGCAGCAAGGTGAAATGGTGGGATGTCTGGTGTTGGAGGTGACCCATCTCTAACCAGATGTACGTATCTTCTAACATGATTTATTTCCATAGTTTGCTACCACTAGCCATATCCCCAATACCAAACCTCTGTTTATAGATTCACCAGAAAATGTTTTACCATTTTTGTCCTTTCTTAAGTGGAGAAAGATAGAATAAAAGAGAAATAAAAACAATTAAGATGACTATCAGAAAACAGGAACTATAAAAGCTTCCTAGCAGATTTGTCACACAGTTTACTTGCTACTAATCTGCGGTTCTCTTCCCTAATATATTACATTTTCATATGTTATTTTCACCAATGCACACTTTGCTGCAATATATGCATATTTGTAAACACTGGTTGGTTATATAACTACATTGCAAAATTCGGACAACTGCGAATTCCAAAGGATCCCTGTGTTTCGGTTTGCATAGTTTGGAAAATGAAAATTTGGTCACTTTGCCTTCAAATGCACACTGAATTGAAGTTGTGTCTCATCCCTATTCACAACACAACACAACATCTTCAGTTAGAGAGGTTTGCGAAGGTCGAAAAATAAATGTTTCAATTTTTAAAAAAGGTTACTTATGTGAACTCTCCTGTGCCTTGATCAGTAAACTGTTGTATGTAGCTCTGTTGTAACAGGTATGAGAACCTGCAGCCTTCCAGGTGTTATAGGACTCCCAACTAGCATCAGCTCTGGTTAGCACGGCCGATGGTCAAGGATCATGGGAGTTTCAGTGCAGCAGCAACATCCAAAGGATCCAAGGATTCCCCACCCGTGTGCCACAGAATGTAACATTAGTTAACTCTGCCTACCTACCATCACACTAATGAGCTGGTCCTTTGGTGGAAGCAGCCCTTATTTTAGGCTGCAATTCTGTACACACTCACCTGGGAGTTTCCACTACAAGATTTTACAGCTATGAAACTGTGAAAGCTATTAGTTGCAATGTCACCAATTCCCCAAACTAGCCCATTCTGATATCTCCCTTGGAATTCATTTTCAAAGTGTTAATCGGATACATCCGAGGGGAGAGACTCCATCAGGCAAGGCCTCTTTCCACCTGCCTTGCCCCACCCTCCAGCCCTAGGAGTCCTCATAAGGGAGCTGGTCCTGGAGGAAGAACTGTGAGGGGAGAGACTCCATCAGGCAAGGCCTCTTGTCTGCTTTTCTAATCTCTGCTTCTCAATTTGTATTGTATTATTTTTTGTACTGTGGCTTGCCATTTGTTTTATTGTTTTATTGGTTATAGTTTATAAATTATTTATTGTATCTGTTGAGTGGATTTCTGTTTAACTTTTATATGTTATTATTATTTAATACTATTCTAATGATTGTTGAAGTTCCTTGTTTGATGTAGGTTGCCTGTTTTAAAGTTATGTTTTATTATCACATTTTTGTATTGCATTAGATTGTTATAGTAAAGGTAAAGGGACCCCTGACCATTAGGTCCAGTCGTGGCTGACTCTGGGGTTGCGGCGCTCATCTTGCTTTATTGGCCAAGGGAGCTTCTGGGTCATGTGGCTAGCAGGACTAAGCTGCTTCTGGCGAACCAGAGCAGCACACCAAAACACTGTTTACCTTCCCGCCAGAGCAGTACCTATTTTATCTACTTGCACTTTGACATGCTTTTGAACTGCTAGGTAGGCAGGAGCAGGAACCGAACAACGGGAGCTCACCCTGTCGCGGGGATTTGAACCGCCAACCTTCTGATCAGCAAGTCCTAGGCTCTGTGGTTTAACCCACAGCGCCACCCAGCTTGTAAACCGCCTTGAGTATTGTAAGATAGAAAGACGGTATACAAATAAAAAATCATGGTGGTGATGATCCTAATAATTCTACCCATTCATCTTCAAGTTGGAAACTCAAGTGGCTCTCTAGCTTCATCAGTATCCCATGGAATCAGTTCAAAAATATCTTTATTTGTGGGACCTCATCAACTATGTCTGCCAAGTGTTTAGAAGGGTGTGCATACATGACATTTGAAATAGAATAGGTCATATATTTGGCTATATGGTTGTGGCGGTAGTAACTTCCAAGTAACATAGGAGCCAACTCTTAGGGGCTGTGGGGGCGTCAGCCCCCACAATAAAATATTTGAGGTGGCTGGGCCCCCACAAAGTTGATGGACATTCCCATTCAATTGGTGCATGTGCACTGTGTCATGTGATCAGTTATGCAGGGCGGGGCTTACCTGGGCCCCTAAAATATTTTATTCAAGTTGGCACCCCTGCCAAGTAGATTAGTGGCACATCATAAGCAGGTGTTTTACATATGCCTTGGGTAGGCATCTGGAGGACTATAACTTAGGAGTTATTTCTTGTGAAAGGAACACAAAATCTAAACTGTCAAACATGCTTGTTTATACAGCAACTGTCATTGCACTCCAGAAACCATTTTGTTATTTCTGCACTAGCTAAATTCACTTGGAATATATTTTGTTTCGATAACTACATAAAATCAATCTGGAATGGAATTAAAGTGACCACAGGTTTCTTGCAGCCCTGTATAATCAGCTTTTTTTCTTTTTACCTACTATTTTGAAACGAAGATATAAAGGACCAATGATGCATTACTGAAATTTGTAACCAAATTACTGATAAATTACTAAAACAAAAAGTATTTGGAAGAGTACTTAACTGTAGAAAAGTAGCCAATTTGTATGTTACTATATTTAGTGAAGTCAGAATCTGGGGCATCATCCAATCAAAGTTAAGCACTTCATCAGTTCTAATTAGTCCCATTGAGTTCATTGGGAGAGCTTCAAGCTTGTGCTTAACTTTTCCATTAAAATCCATGGATCTTAAAAATTGCTTAAGGCTGCAATCCTCTGTTCACATTTACCTGGGAGTAAGTCCTACTGAAGTCATGAGACTTACATCTGAGTAAACATGCTTAGAATAGCACTTAGTTTTGATTGTGTTTATTTATTTTACAGTCCGCAAAGGTTCCACGAAAGAATCAGACACCAAAGGATGAGAAAAGGCAAATATGCCTGTTTATTTTTTACCATTTCTTTGATATGTTCTTAATTATTTGTTGAAAGGTTTTTTTGTTTTTTAAAAAACAACAGAAGACTCCCTCACTTCCCAGTGTTGCAGTCAGTCCTATAGGACATGAAGTATTTAAGCCTCCATGTCAGGTAACTGTTGTTTCAAGTTTTGCGTTTTTCATATTAAACAACTTGCATTTATCCCTTAATGTATACACCATTTGGGGTATAAAGATAATTGCTTTTCTAAATGGAGAAAAACATTAAAAAGAAAGAATGACAAAGAGAAGAGAAAAACATAGTGTTTGTGGTGCAGAGAGGAGTGTAGTTCACAAGGAGAAAGGGTCTGTTTCTTAATTCAGAACCATATCAAGCTCAGGGCCAAGTGAGATGTGATGTAAAAAGCATCTCTGCATTTGAGTCACAGCATTTTGGTTAATTGGTTTTTAAAGGCAAAAAACAGCTGCTAGGTGGGGGAAGGTTGATAATTATTGTAGCAGGTTGGGAATAGGGGAATTTACTCTTTCTAGACCAGTGTTTCCCAAACTTGGGTCTCCTGATGTTTATGGACTACAACTCCCATCATCCCTAGCTAGCAAGACCAGTGGTCGGGGTTGATGGGAATTGTAATATGAAAACAGCTGGAAACCCAAGTTTCGGAAACACTGGTCTAGACAATCAAATAGGGTGCTTGAGAGAAGGGGTTTTTTTTGTCAGGACCCACATCATTCCCTCTCTTCCCAGCTGTTGTGATATTGTTAATTGTCCCCATTGGTTGCTATCGGGTTATTTGTTGTACATTAAATGCAAACTCACATTTAATGCCTTATCTAGTTTGGCCCACAACTACAATGATTTGAAGACATGCATCAGTGGAAAATATCAGTGTCCATAATACAATACGTTTAAATAGTTCATATCATTCAGTTACTGAAAATGCAGGAATGAGGAAGGATGCAGAGACCACCCTTTAAGTTCATGCAATGTTTACCAGATGGGATGCGGGTGGCGCTGTGGGTTAAACCACAGAGCCTAGGGCTTGCCGATCAGAAGGTCGGCGTTTCGGATCCCCGCGACGGTGTGAGCTCCTGTTGCTCGGTCCCTGCTCCTGCCAACCTAGCAGTTTGAAAGTATGTAGTGCAAGTAGATAAATAGGTACTGCTCTGGCGGGAAGGTAAACGGTGTTTCCGTGCACTGCTCTGGTTCACCAGAAGCAGCCCAGAAGCCAGTAGAGAGAGATGAGCACTGCAATCCCAGAATCGTCCGCGACTGAGCCTAACGGTCAGGGGTCCCTTTACCTTTTAATGTTTACCAAATGCAGCAAAGGTATCACAGCAGTTCCTCACACTGTACCAGAGACAGCATGTGAACAAATATTGCTGGGTGGACTCAGTAGGCTCAGAAACTGGAGTTTCGTTTATTCTTGGTGGGTTTTATCCATTTGCTAGGAATTGGTGGGTTCCCCCACACACACACATTTGTGTCCCTCCAATACAACTGGCTTGTGATCAAGATATTGAACTTGTGTATTCTGGTGGTTTTACTACAGACAGCATGTGCAAGAGGGGCAAGGAAAGTGTCTTCCACTCTGAAATGAGAGGGCACTGGTATTGTTCAGTTGCGTGTTTAATGCTCCCATAGTTATCTGAAAACAGAGAGAAATTAACACAGTCAGGGTTAATTAAATACAAGTTGTTCCACATGTTTGACCTGCTTGGTAGGAAATAATCATCACAGCATCACATAGCTAATTAAAATGCTGGGAAATGAAAGCAAAGGACAGGAGGAGTCAGTTCCTCTCTGAGACCTCCATTCAATATAGTAATCTAAAGCTCTAAGTAACTTCTGTTGAGAAGTATGGCAAACTGAAAACGCAGTGCATTATGGGGGAAACCAAATGCAGTCTGGAAAATGGCATTGTTCTGGGCAAAGCTGCATAAATCACTTCTGCAGTGTACCTGTAGCCTGGTGAAGGAACGTCAGCCCATAGGGAGCTGCCTTACACCAAGTCATATCAATATTCACAGTATTGTCTACATTGACTGGAAGCAGCTCTGCTGAGTTTCAGACAGGGACATTCCCAGCTCTGCTTAGAGATGCTAGGAATTGCACACCTGTCCTACTGCATTCAGAGCATCAGCTACCATTGAGCTACCATTGAGCTACGGTGCTTCCCCACAATGGGTGGGTGAGTTAAAAAGGATTCCCTGTGCTCAGTGGCACACTTAAACTGGGCTGGAGGTGCCTATCCATGCACTGTTAGTGGGTCAAGGATCTGTGGCCTTGGTACTATGGCTGGTGCTCCAATTTAAGTGTGAAAGGATGCCACAAGGATGGGAAATTTTAGCCCATACCATGTCTGGATTACACGTGGGGTCAAGTTCAATTCTCAGTATGAAGGAGCTGCTTGTAGTCCTGCACCAGCCCTGCACATCCACTCCTATTGTTATGTACTGAAGTTCTCACCCTGGGCCAGCAGGGGGATACTGTAGATAGTTTTCACTCAGGTCCACATATGCAAATAAGGGATTGAAAGTGACGTTCAGTGATTGGATAGTTACAGAAAGTTGCTACTGTTGCATTGTAGTGGAGCTCTATATAAGCAGGCTGGCTGAACCCTTCAGTTCAGTTCTGTTCTGGCCTGTGAATAAACAAAAGCTGTTTGAAAAAACCCACAACTTAACACCTATGGGCTTTAGCACACCCACAGGAGCATCATCTCAGACTGTAACCTTGCCTGGACCTGTATTAGGGGAGAATCAGCAGAGGCAGATAATGGAAAGGAATAATCTGCAGCGTAAATAAAATGAAGGAAGTCAGCCAGTAGAACAGTAAAGCATAGGAATGACTCTTCCTAATATTATGAAGATCATAATTAATATTCATCTGGAGTTGTTTACCCAAGTTCTTAAGTAAAGCATGGGTGGGCAGATTTCAGGCTTGTGACATCTACTTCATCTTTTAACCAGCACTATAAGCTTCAACAGATGCTAGGTGCAAAACAGTGTTTTGAGAGCAGGGGTATGGCCACATGTAAAATGCTGGAAAAGCGGGTGGAGCTAATAGAGGTGTAAATGATGCCCACTTGCATGCCTTTCTATGATTGAACCTTTTGTGTGACTTCAACTTCCTCCTGCACTTGTTGTTGTTGTTTAGTCGTTTAGTCATGTCTGACTCTTCGTGACCCCATGGACCAGAGCACACCAGGCACTCCTGTCTTCCACTGCCTCCCGCAGTTTGGTCAAACTCATGCTGGTAGCTTCGAGAACACTATCCAACCATCTCATCCTCTGCCGTCCCCTTCTCCTTGTACCCTCCATCTTTCCCAACATCAGGGTCTTTTCTAGGGAGTCTTCTCTTCTCATGAGGTGGCCAAAGTATTGGAGTCTCAGCTTCAGGATCTGTCCTTCCAGTGACCACTCAGGGCTGATTTCCTTAAGAATGGATAGGTTTGATCTTCTTGCTGTTCATGGGACTCTCAAGAGTCTCCTCCAGCACCATAATTCAAAAGCATCAATTCTGCGATCGGCCTTCTTTATAGTCCAGCTCTCACTTCCATACATCACTACTGGGAAAACCATAGCTTTGGACCATAGTTCCATATAGCACCATCTTGGACTATAGTTCATTGCCTCAATAAAACATGCTTATTTAGCCGGACGGTTCAGTTTTTCTGACCCTTTGCAGCTTCATTTGATTCTGTATATTGCTGCATTTTAGTATTTAATTTAAATTGTATATTGCCTTTTACTATTTACACTGCCCCAAGACGCTGCTGAAGAAGTGGTATGCGAATGTTTTAAAGAAATTATGCATTCATCCAAAGTGTTTATATTTCATCCTTTAGCCAAGTTCTGAAGCAGCTTACAGGCATCAATACTAACTGTACCAACATTGGAATGTCCTCCAAATGTGATAAATACAAAACTTTATCTGAGTTGCTGTAGAATACAGATCAGGGATTTCAGCAACCTAATTTGGAGGTGGGGGGGCTTGCTGTTGATATTGTTAAACCATGGGTGTCAGAAAACCTTGCAGATCTACTGCAAACAGTGCAGATCCATGCCAATAGACATCCCCATCAGCCTTTGAATTGTCGCGTTCTTCTCTAGATTTCACAGCACACACCAGTAGTTCCAGGACATCTATTGGCTGGGCTGCCCTCACTTCTCACAAACACAGCAATCGTCAATCAGTTAGGTTCATTTCCAGGTTTGTTTGCTGAGGCTGCAGGTCATACACCAAGCATGCAGCACAGTTGCTGCTTGAATAATGGAAACCAAGTTGATTGGTTGGCTGGGCAATGCCATGTGTGAATCTCCTTTTGTGGAGTGCTTTCCCATGTGGCTGCAGCTTTTCAGTCGCAGCTGCACACAGTTTTGCCAGGTTTTGTTCTGCAGCTTTGTTTCCAAGTGGTAACCAAACACCAGGGCTGTTGAACTGAGGACGTTTGAGAAGAGCCGCTCTAAGCTGTTCTCCTGCAGTGTCTTTTTCTTGACCTTGAGTCCGACAAGCTTTTCTTTCTCTGAAGAAAATGAGTTGGCATTCCAGCATTCCTCCCTGTAGCTTCACCAAGGTGCCCAGTAGTCCTTAGGAAGAGAAGGCCATGGAGCTGTTGACGTGAGTCATTATCTAGCAACAAAACCACAAACAGGTGCAACCTGCTTGATTGCTTCACCCGGGAGTGATGTTTTCCTGTTCAGCCACAGAAAAGAAAATTACTGCTAACAAGGTAACAGTTGCCATGCTATTGAAATCACTTCATTCTTTTTACATTAAAAAGCCTTTTCCCTGTCACCTATTTGCATTGCCACATGTTGGAAAACAGACGAGCAGATGGCAGACCATCCGACAAGCTGGGTGACACAGTTAGGGTCAATCTGAGGTGATGCATAGCTTACTGACAGCCTTCCCACCAGGGGCTCAGATTGACCTGTGCTGAAATTGTTCAGTGGGACTCCATCCAAGTCCAGAGACAAAAAATCAATTAAAAGCTGGCATAGAGGCCCATGAACACATTAGCTGACAGGGAAAACACACCGGAGACCATAGAGATATTAACATGCCAATGGGAGCTGATCTAAAAGACTTTAGCTAAGCAGCAGGTGTCAGTATGAGGGGTTTGTCATGATTGCCTCTAAAGCGGAAATGATTACATGGTAAAGAAAGGCAACAGGATGATATAGTGACCACTGCTTCCTTTAGAACTGTGGCAGAGTCATTGCTATGTATGTATTTAGCGTCTTTATATTGTGTTTTTATGTTGCAACCACCCTGTGACCTGCAAGTATAGTTTGGAATACTACTACTACTACTACTAATAAATAATGAAGAAGAAAGACGAATTTGCTGGGCAGCTAGCTAGCAAAGAAGAAGAGGGGTGCTGCAGTCCAGTTCTCCAGGGTGGAGCACTACTGGTGGCTCATTAACTTTTCAAATGCTTGCCCCTCGGCCCTTTGGCCTTTTGGAGAGTCTTTTTGGGAGGTCCAGGTGGGAGAGAAAGGAGCAGGGTGGTTGCAGAAGCTGCTTGCTGCGTTTGTAACAGCTGACATTTATAAAACACCTTCTTTTTGAGCTACATCATATGTAGACAAGATGGATGTGCTCCACAGAATATATAGTATGCCAAGAGCAGGGCGCAAGGCTTTGCCTGCCAAGCTTCATGCTTACTCATTAATATATTCTGCTCTCTGACTCGTGTCATGACATCTGAGTCAGTCCATTCACACCTTCCCCTCTTGTGGAGGAGGTTTCAAAGTGGGAGAGGGAATTGCCCTCGCCACCAGCCTCAGATGTCACTAAAGCTGTACCTCAGATGCACAAGATGATCTCATTTTTCCATCTGAGAAGGTTCTGTTGCTGTCCTCAGACTCAGGCGTCATCTGCCCAGAAGCCCCTTTTCTCCCCCATGGCACTGGAGTTAGCAGCTGTTGAAGCCGTCAAGGCCAATTGAAAAGGCTTTACTCATTGGAGGTGGAGCTTAGCCACACAAATAGAGGCTCAGTTTGGGCTTCCTTCTTGTTGAAGCATTATCACTTGAGGCTGCTTGTATGACACTTCAGCCTGAACTGCTCATGGCACTGACTAGGGGAAACCCAACCAGATAGGCAGGGTAAAAATTGTTGTTGTTGTTGTTGTTGTTGTTGTTGTTTTTGGTTACCTGTTCCTTTGGCTTTACTTTGTCAGAACTTGGACCTCTGTTTAGCCTCATCAGTCTCCACTTTGTCATGCTTTGCCTTTCCCAAGCCTTATCTTGGACTTGCTTAAATTACCTCAGTCCTCTTGTTGGAATCTGAACTCATGCTTAGCACCCCTCCCTGCTTGAGCTGGAACTCAATTTGCCTGAGACCACCACTCAGAACAGGACAGCTTGGCTCTACAGGTGGCAGCCTTCACCTGATGTTGACCACATCTGCAAAAACATGAGAAGAGTACCCTTGGCTGAGTTTTCCTCCTAAAGTGGTATACGTTATGAAACTATATGCCCATAAGAACATGGGAGGGACATCAACTCTTGAAGAATAAAAGGGTGACATGGAACATGTCAGTTACTGGCATGCAGGAAAATAACAATATAGGAAGCTATCACATCTCACTGCAAAACCAAGTCTTATTCCCATAAGCTCCAAAGCAATGTTACCTGATAACCAGCTGCCAGCATCTAAGAAGCACCCCATCCTGCTCATTCCTTCAAAATATGCCTACATGGAGAGATCAAATAACCACCAGATTCTTCCTCCGGGCAAATCTCACTGAACTGAGATCGTAGATGCTCTTGAGGTGGCAGAATTCCATCTGGTTGGTTTGCAAAGTCTTTCAGAAAGAGGGACCAGTTTACTTTCATGTGTCTGTAATCTCTTATATTGCCCACCAAGGTTATTTATCCTTAGTCTTTTTATCTTTATCACTGAAAATGAGTTCTCTGAAGCGCCTGTCTTCTATATTTCCCTCAGGTGATTAAATAAACAAAACATCATGAATCAAATACAGTGATGTGTTTAGATGCTTCCATGCTCCAAAAAGAAGATTCTCTTTGTAGGCTATGAAACTGAGATAAATAATCTGTATATTTGCTTTGCAATGGAAATTTCTGAATTTTTATTCACTTAATGACTATAAATTCAGCTGATTTAATAACAAACTGCACAACACTTGATATAAATTCTTGTTATGGTTAATGTTTTCACCCATTAGCCTTTAATTTAAAGGTTTTTGTTTTGTTGTTACTGATTTCAGTCTTAGAACCGAACTAGATAGAAAATACATGGGACAGTGCCGCAGGTGAGTGATACAGCATCTTCTCTGCATGCAGAAAGGCCCAGATTGAATCCCTATAATATCCAGGTAGGGCTAGGAATGTCCCCTGTCTAAAACCCCGGAGAGCCAATGGCAGTCAAGTATACATAGTACTGAGCTAAACGACCCAATGAGCTGATTCGGTATAAGGTAGCTTTTATGTCTATTAGGTCTGTTGCCCCAAATGACTAGCTGATTCCCCTCCCCCCCCATAACTTGTGTCATCATGACATCACAGTGTTCTCTGTTTTGCCCATTCAGTCCCACCCACTGTCATTTGGGAGCCCATGATGTGGAGCATCAATAAGGGAAACACAGAATGTTGAGACACAAGACAACATCTCCTACAAGCTACAGAGAAGGAAAGGAAAACTAGGCATTCGGCAGCTAATTTTGGTGGCAGCCACAAGGGAACATACATGTTTCACTGGAAGATTAGATTTCAAAAGACAATTTGTAGTTTTTATACATCACCTTTCTGATATTATTGCTTTCCACAAGATGCGAAAGCTGTACACTCCATTGCCAAGGGAGAAGCCTGAAACTGGAAAGCATTCCTGTGCACATTTTCCTGTGGTACTTCAAAGTTTAAGGCCATGGTTATACGGGCATATACTCAGTTCAACAACTCCTTATGGATTCAGGAACTCCAGTGTGTACACAGAATCCTCTTGCCTGTAAAAATTTCCCTAAAACTATCCTGGTGGGAGAAAGCTCCAAACACAACCATCTACATGTATGAAGCTGCTCTTGCCACTGAAGTGAATAGGAAGTGCAGGGCTTGCAATAAAATCCTATGGGGCTCTGAGTTAGGACCAAAATATATAACCTGAAAAAGAAACATTCTGATCCTTGAATGCAGGCAGCTTGTGAAGACCTCCTCTCCAGCAGTATGGCTGTGATTGTCACCTTTGATAGTTTTGAGATGGCACAATCCTGATCATGTACAGTTAGACTACAGTTACTCTAACTTTTCAAGGACAGGAATTTTAAATTATAAAATATACCTACATACTGGGCTGGATTCAAGTAACCCGGGACACAGAAATGGAGGCAGTGAGAGATTTTACTTTCTTGGGCTCCATGATCACTGCAGATGGTGACAGCAGTCGCGAAATGAAAAGACGCCTGCTTCTTGGGAGGAAAGCAATGACAAACCTAGACAGCATCTTAAAAAAGCAGAGACATCACCTTGCCAACAAAGGTCCGTATAGTTAAAGCTATGGTTTTCCCAGTAGTGATGTATGGAAGTGAGAGCTGGACCATAAAGAAGGCTGATCGCCGAAGAATTGATGCTTTTGAATTATGGTGCTGGAGGAGACTCTTGAGAGTCCCATGGACTGCAAGAAGATCAAACCTATCCATTCTTAAGGAAATCAGCCCTGAGTGCTCACTGGAAGGACAAATCATGAAGCTGAGACTCCAATACTTTGGCCGCCTCATGAAAAGAGAAGACTCCCTGGAAAAGACCCTGATGTTGGGAAAGACGGAGGGCACAAGGAGAAGGGGACGACAGAGGACAAGATGGTTGGACAGTGTTCTCGAAGCTACCGGCATGAGTTTGACCAAACTGCGAGAGGCAGTGGAAGACAGGAGTGCCTGGCGTGCTCTGGTTCATGGGGTCACGAAGAGTCAGACACGACTAAACGACTAAACAACAACAACCTGGGACACTAGCCTAAGCCAGGACAACGGTTCCTGCTAGCGCAACAGGGCTTTCCCCCCCTCTCCTCTCTCCATGCCTGTCTGTACCTCCTCCAATCAATTATGGAGGACAATGAGAACCCCCAGAGCAACACCCAGGGGGACAAAGGAGGGAGTTCGTTTTGTCTCGGGGGGGGGGGGGAATGTTGCATTGATGGGACTATCAGAAGAGCACGTCACTGAATTCCTCCCACTGTTTCATAGTGCAGTATTTTATGTAAACCATTTAGAGATTTTTGTTGTTCTTGATTAAAAGGTCTACACTTAAATAAATAAAAGTAAAAAAATAAATAAAGGTTCAGGGCCCCCCTTGACCCATTCTTAGTTCATATAATCTAGGCCCTAGATTCTAGAGTTAAGCCACTGACATCAGATTCTGGAGCTGAGCCCTTGATGAGCCTTGGCACAAATTCAGCCCTGCTGTGGGATAAGAAGCAGAGAACCGGAGCAGGCAGGGGGTTGAGAAAGGTTCAAGGAAGCCAATGGGGAGCTGCATAAACCACAAAACAAGCCTAGGAAGAAGCTGGGGAAAGAGAAAGCTCTTGATCCAGAAGGAAATGAACAAAAACCGCTTAGGAAGCCAAGGGCACAAAGGAGCCAAAAGGGAGGCTGAAATTCAAATATTGATTTGAACTAACTAAAAGGCCACATATTTGGCTACAGGGCTGTAGCTCAAATTTAATTGACTGGAATCATTCTCCTCTTTCTTTCCCAAGCTCAAAATAAAACAAAGGGAAACATACACAAATTGTTTATGGTGTCTGTACATGTCTCTACATGGGGAGAGATCCTCCCCACACACATTTCAGGTTGCACTCTTACTCAGGAAGACCGGAGAGCAGAACCAACACAGTGTGCCTGCTGTGGCACCTGATGCTCCTTCATCCACATGGCTACAAGAACAACATCCAACATTCCCTGAGTTCTCTCTTTCTCTGCTGTGCTGAAGCAGGAAGTGATGCTAGGATCTCATTATTTGTATAAACAGAGCCCGCCCTTGCTTTTGCAGATGGCAGCCGGCGCCTGCTGCAGCCCAGCAGCCCAGATATCCAAATGTAAAAGTTACAGGCTGATTATCAGCATTCCTTTTTATCGCACATTTTCAATACGAACACTGCACGGCGTAATTATGTTGTGCAATTACAAGATAAGCTTTGCAGGTTTCATTTAAGGGACGCCAAAAGAAATGGAAAGCTGACTAATGAGTGCTATCACGTGATTGAGCCAAATGGCACTCTTGCCAATCTGCCATATATTTTATTACAGAGTTGTTTTTAAACTCATAATTTTCTTGAAGACACAAAACAAAAGACAAGACAATTATAGAGCAAATCAATATTTAAAGAGAACGTTACTGCGGCTCCATCATAAATATCAAAAGGTTAGACATTAGAAAGGCAATTTAAAATGACTGACCAAGAAGCAATTGGCTTTGCCAGTAATTATCTGTAGCACCCTTGTTGTAATTAAATTTATTTATGTTTGTAGTGGAATATTTGCCTTGCCTCCCACAGGATACCAGTGTTGCTAATTCCTGCACGGAAGCTGTATAATCCTAGGCCTAGCAGTGCTCATCTGGAATCGAATGTGTTTCAGCAAAAGTATTGCATTTCCTTTCCCCTTTCCTACGGGATCCTCTGGGTAAGGAAATTTAGCTGTGAGGGATTAAGTACTTCAATAAAATAAAGAGTAAATAAAATTTGATTGTATGCAAAATCTATTATTTGCCTTACTGAGTGAACTCAATACTGGCTCTGTCTCACAAGCCTCTGTTTCTTTTCTTAAAACTATTGTAGAGTTGTATACCAGCCCTGGAAAGTAACTGGGGCCAAAACAACAAACAAACAAACAAACATACAGTCATACCTCGGGTTACAGACGCTTCAGGTTGCGTTTTTTCAGGTTGCGGACCACTGAAACCCGGAAGTACTGGAACAGGTTACGTCCAGGTTTTGGGGGTTGCGCATGCGCAGAGCGCTAAGTCGTGCTTTGCACATGCACAGAAGTGCCGAATCACAACCAGCGGGTGTGCAGATGCACCACTGTGGGTTGCGGACGTGCATCCCACATGGATCACGTTCACAACCTGAGCGCCCACTGTATTTTCCTGAACAGCAGAATAACTCTTAGGCTGAGTGTTGCTAGATGCTTTTCATATAGCTGATCCAGTACTGTAATTCCATTTTCATAATTTATTGTAGTGCTGAAATGGCACAGGGAGGGGGTAGGTAAAAAAAAGAAAAAAGGCCCCAATGAATGCTGGGGTTTGTGGGACACGATCCCTATCTTAGACTGATTTTTCTTACTTACAGGTTGCTGATTGGCCATTACACATCTCCAAAGCCCAATATATTTTGCTGCCTGAGGGAAAGGACCAAATGGCAACTCCTGCCATCTCATGAACAGAAACTGATGGGAATATCAGCTGAATCTTATCTGGAAACCGGCAATGGGACAGCATCCTTCTGAGGACAGCAGGCTATCTTATTGTTATTGAATTTTATTTATTAAATTATATCTTTTCCTTCCTCCTGAAGGAGCCCAGGGTGGCCAATAGATTCACAACTGAAAGAAACAAAAATGTTTTCCATTGTCCTGTACTGAAAGATTTTTGGCAGAAGGTAGCTGAAACTATCAACAGAACTGTATGGAACAACCTTACATTTACAGAACAAAATATCCTTTAGAATTATATGTCCAGCACATGGAACTTCACAAAAGGACAATATGAGTGGACTGTCTGTGCCCTTACCACAGCAAAAAGACTGACACTGATGAATTGGAAAAATAAAAATGTGGCTCCCTTCTACAGTTGGATTTAAGACTTATCCAAAATTGCAACATATGAACAACTTGCATATAAACGCAAATTCAAGGATATTTGGAATCCATTCTTACAAATACTGTAATAGGTTAAGATCTGGTGAAGTACAATAACAACTTTATAAAGTATACAGCTTTGGGGCTCCCTCCCCCCTTTACTTTCCCTTCTACACGGGTGCATTTTCTCTTTTTCTTTTTCTCTCTTTTATTTACGCCTCACCATGATCAGCCCTAAGTGCTCACTGGAAGGACAGATCGTGAAGCTGAGGCTCCAATACTTTGGCCACCTCATGAGAAGAGAAGACTCCCTAGAAAAGAACCTGATGTTGGGAAAGATGGAGGGCACAAGGAGAAGGGGATGACAGAGGACGAGATGGTTGGACAGTGTTCTCAAAGCTACCAGCATGAGCTTAACCAAACTGGGAGGCAGTGGAAGACAGAAGTGCCTGGCGTGCTCTGGTCCATTGGGTCACGAAGACTCAGACACGACTAAACGACTAAACAACAACAATGATTAGTGCACATATAATTATGCACTTTTAAACTTTCAATAAAGATATCTGGGGTGGAAAAAAGCATTCTAAAAAAGTTAAAGCTTTCTAAAAGTAGTCACAGTTAAAAACGTCTAAAAGTGGTGACAGTTAACTTTATTCCATCTTGGGGTTTCAAGGAACAGTATTCTTCATCCATCAAATGCCTGGGTAAACAGGGATGTTTTCAAATTCCTCCTGAAATTTAACAATGATGGAAACCAACAAACCATAGCTATGATGAACCACAGATTAGGGCTGAGACATATAGCCACATTGTGGCTGCACTAGAGCAGTGAAAGGGAGGATAAAGCAGTTGAATCTGGGACAAAACACATACAGTATATTTGTTTATATTCATTGCATCTATTTTTATCACATGAGACTGGTTTTAGTAATTTCCTCTGTGGTTTTATATGAATATAGCCAATAAAAACAAGAATCAATACAACAAATTAATCAACTCAAGATCTTGTAATAAAAATAGATACAATAAATACAAATAATTATGTGGCAAGTGGTTCGGTTGGAGTTGTGGACCTGTCAACTAGCACTTCCTGGGTTGCCAATGCAGGTATAATAAATATGCAAGAGTGCTCCTGGTTTCATCTGTGAAATATTGGTGGGCTGAGGCTCCCATCTAAGCTGACCCTCTCTGTGGATTTGACTAATTCTGCTCTGCCACACGTATTTGGTTTTCAGGCTGTGGCCATGTATGCAACGAGAAATACTGCAGCTTTGACCTTTCATGTCAGCCCCTTGGTCCCTGCGGGCATAGCTACAAATGTGCATATCTGAAGGTCAGATTGGCAATGGTCTGACACACCCTTTCCCCTCCCCATTTGTCATGCAAACTTTGACCTTTCTCTAAGGAACTGCTCCGCTATAATATATCTCAGCTGAAAATTGTTCCAAGCAGGAAAAAGTCAGACACACATACATGCATAGAACACAAAATAATTATTGACCTGAATATTTTTATTATTATTCTTGATTCCTGTTTAAAACCCCATAGATTAAAGATGTGTTTAAAGCAAAAAAGGAAAAGGAAAGTCAGGGAATTATTGCCAATTATAGAGCATTAATTTGAATAATTGATTTGATCTAAACTACAAATTACTACATCAGCATCATGCAGTGCCCTTATGCTCCCTTTGTAGAGAACTTAATTTTGTTAGCAAGGAGGTAACTACATCACAACCGTTTATGATCGATCATAGTCTATATGTAGGAAGCAGATTTAACAGGAAGCAAGAAGTTTTATTTTATTTCATTTTATTTTGCCTGAGGTCTACTCACTGATTGTTTGAGTTCTGGCAAAGTTTAACCACTCTGTGAAATCTAGAATTTGAACGTAAAATGAAGTTTTACAGTGGGAGGCTGTGTCCTGCAGACACATAGTTAATCCACAATTTGCAGATAGAGGCATTCCCATTAATTCCTGGGGAAACCTGGGCAGCTAACATCTTATCTATGCTTCCTTCAAAGGTTGCCCAAATTGAAAAGTTTGAAGCTAAAATACGTTCATTCAAAGATTTTGTTGTTGTTGCTACATGTCACCTGATTGCAAGCGAAGCAGAACTTTATTGAAGTGTCTATCATCGCATATAACGCTTATCAACAAAGACTACATGGCTGCAACTTGGCGGAGGGTGGGGGAAGGGTTGCACTGATAATGCCAAAAATGCAACTGTTTTTCTGAAGGTAACTGCTCCTGTCAGTGTAACAATGATTTCTGTGCCTTGCCATATCAACCAAGAGAGCAACAAAAGAGAGGAGGGTTCTGCAGATAAGGAAAATAACGCTTCATTAATGTTCTTTAGTGCTTAGTATTATTCTGTTTCAGCAGCCATCAAGCCAATATTACACGTGTTTGGAAGCTGATATGTAAAATAATGAAGGACTCCACCAGATGACCTGTTTGTTGACCATTCATCCTGATTTGCTTGTACAACTTTCTATGTCCTTAAACTGGGTATAAAGTTTGTGAACAATACTAAAATATGGAACAGCTTCCTCAATAAGCCTTACAGATGCATTAATACTGTGCAGTTATGTTCACATGACTGTAGCAGCACTCAGAAACAAGTAAGCTCCACAACTCTATATTTACAACGGGTGGTAGGTGCTTGCCAGTATCGTTACTGAGATAATGACTTTAAAATGTAATGTGTGAAGCAAACGTGCTTAATCTCTTTGGAATGTCCAAGGTGGAAAGTATGTGACACAGGAGGAAAACAGATCCAGGTGATAGCTTTCCAAATAAACAGTGTAGTCATTCTGATCTGCTGTGCAAAGGGAGAGAGGAGAAATTCAGTTCCAGCAACATTAAAAGCAAACCTCTGTGATATGCTTTCACCCTTCAGAATTTGGACTTCTCCAGATTTTGCAGTGTGGTTCTCTAGTCAAGTAATGTACTCAAAAATGTATATACTAGGGTAAAGTGTGGATCAAAATGCATGTGCTATTGAAAATAGCACAGAAATCATTTGGGGGAATTTGCTTTGCAAAAGTGTGTATACCAGGATACATTTGCACTAAAATGCTGATAAATTTTCACAAGGACTTTAAAAATACCCACAGATAGATGGGGAAAGTTATGGAAAAATGAGAAAGGGAAATAGACATATTCATGCACTCTAACTGTGCATAAAGATCTGGCACCACCTCAGGTGCAGTGTAATGTCAGTCAACACAGAGCAGTTTGACAACTGAAGTAATCAGCTGGCTTGAGTGTCTTCTCAAACACATTTCTTACATGGTTTGAGTAGTTTATAAGAAGGCTAAGTATGTGAGTCATTTTAAAAGCCAATTTTGCTGAAAGCATTTGACGTGCTGCATTTTCTCATGTTGTTATAAGTACGGTAATGAAATATACCCATGTTCTCTTCAGCCTCCTCAAACTTTTAGTATGACAGTGCTTTATTTTAAAACAATTTGGCACTGTATTTAGACACCCTGAGTTTTAATGTGCAGTCCTCTAAAGCAGGGCGGGGATTAGACCGGAGGACCTGCATAGGTGGGAACACTGCATAGCTCTGCAATATTTGTTCATATGTAGGGCTCTAAATCATTGAATTGTAGAGTGGGAAGAGTCCATCTTAGAGTCATCTAGTACAATCCTCTGCGATGCAGGACTCTCAACTAAAGCACCCATGACAGGTGGCTATCCAACCTCTGCTTAAAAACTTCCAACGATTGAAAGTCCAGCACCTTACGTGTGGAGTTTGGAACTGACAGGGTTAAAACTCCATGGTGTCCTGTATCTGGGAGGAGCTTGACGCAGATAAGTGCATCACAGTCTGTGTCACTGTTCAGACTTGCTTTCGCTTCTGCCTAAGACACAGCTTAGCTCAGAGGCTGCGTGTGTGCTTTTGGAGCACGGAGAATGTTGGAGGTGTCTGATGGATTTACTGCTTTGTAAATAAACGCTTCTAGACATAAGAACCGAACTGTCACCTGACGTGATTTATCCCTCATCTCACACGGACGCAGGACCGCTGCTACTCTGCTCCCCTGCCAGGTCAGCTCCCGAGCAGAGCCACGCAGGGAAGCCTGACTGGATGCAGGATTATTTTCCCAAATTACGAGGGATTTGGTTCCACTGTCGAACAGTTCTTACCATCAGAAAGTTCCTCCTGGTGTTCTGTCAAAATCTCCTTTCTTGTAACTTGTAGCCATTGGTTTGAGTCCTACCCACCAAAGCAAGAGAAAGCAAGCTTGCTCCATCTTCCATGTGACAGCCCCTTAGATATTTGAAGATAGCTTTCATATCTCCTCTCTTGTTGGCATCTGTCTGTCTCAGGAGAAAGTGGAAGAGTGCACCTTCAAAGTAAAGTCAGACTGTTGCAGAGTTACAGCACCTGCTGTGGCTTTAAAGACTTCTCAGGATGAGTGTCAGTTCACCCTGAGCTCTGCAGCAGCAGCACTGGAAAAGGAAATAGGGACATTCCAGGATCAAATCAGGAACCAGGATGGCTTCTGTAATTCTGGGAATTCTGTTCCTGGAAAACCAGGACACTTGGAGGGTTTGCATTATTCAGCTACTAAAACCACAGGAATTTTTGTCCATTCAAATGGTGGTTAGATCTGGTTAGTGGAAGCCTGATGTTTGGTTACCCTATAAGGATCTAGCCAGAGGAGCACATTTGTTAAGAGCTGGTGACCTGCATCAAGTGTTTTGCAGCAGATCACAACAACAACATCCTACCAGTGTTATATCAGCTGTTGATCATCTTCACTGCAGTTCCACAGAAAGGTCAAAAGGGCCAGTACCCTTTGCAAACGATATTTTTATTATATGGCTGCACCTTTCAAAATACCCATTATCTGTCATCAAAGCACATCTGAAGAAATAGAGAACCCAGCCATGCCGCAATAAACATTGCTATCACCTCTGCTAGGTGAGCTATAAATCAGCCACGGAGAAGTCATTGTATAAAGGCCATGTAAGGCATCTGGGCAGTAGCAGCACAAGACAGCCATCATCAGAAAACTCTACCTGTGCAGGTGGGCTATCACTGAAGCAGGAAAAGAGTGAGGGCAATACATCAACTGGTAGCTATTAGAAACCTATTACAAGAAGCCTTGGTAGACTTATGGGGTTTGGGGAAGAAATGCGATATTTTCTGCATTTTCAGGCTTCTTGACAGATCATAATCTTTCCTAATCCTATAAACAAACTCTTCAATGTGAATAAGAGCAGGTGGGGAAACAATGACATCTTCCACATGTATTGGAGGTACAGTAGATATTATTCATCTTCAGTTCAGAAACTGGAAGTAATTTGTTAATTTTGTGAGCTTTGTTATATCATTCCTGGGTGTGCTACAATGCTTCCAAGGAGTCTCCCATACAAGACTGAGCTCCTCCTTTAATAGGTTCTATCACCCACTTTATGGGTGCCTGTATAAATGGCCATACCTATCCCCTTGATTTCTAGAAGTGACCATATCATCCCAAAGCTTGATTTACACTAGTGGCCTGACAATGGCAAAACTAAGATTTAACAACTGGATTTAAAGGAAGCACAGTTCCTTTATTATCCGATGGGTAAGCCCTGGCTTCCCATCTGATAATAGATTAAAGCCATTTCCATGGGAGAGTTAAGTGTTGAGTTGAGAAGCAGTTCCCGTCGAAGTGTTTGCTTTGTAGAAAACCGACACACATTCTTTGCCACTGTTATAGACAAAGCTCTTTTCTATAACAGCATGGTAGGGCACATTGTTTTGTTGCAGGCTGGATTAATGGAACCCATTATAAGGTACTAGCGGCATGCTTGTTGGCAACAATCCACAGCAGACATAAGCCCACAGCAATCAATGGGCTTTTAAAAACACTAGCTATCAAGCACCACCTTTTTGGAAAGGCTACGCTTCCTTCTACTGAGGAGGCAACAAATTGCCAGCAGAACTTCAGCGTTGCCTGCCTGGCCATTTAATTCTTCCATTTGCATAAAAGACAAGCAGAAATTCATTAAATGAAGTTAAATAATGTCACAGTGCGGTGATTGATTTTGAAAATCATATCCTTTTATCTTTGTCAGAGCAGAACTCAAGTCACATAAGTGGAAGAGTTTTGCCATCAATGTGAGGCAAACCCTGATGAAAAGAAGAAAAATAGGCCCTGGTTTGCTTTCAGTGTTGCCTTTCCCTTTCCCCTACCCACCCACTCTTTTCTGCTGTAGGGAAAAGTCACACATGCCCTAGGGGGAAGCTCAGAGTTCTCTCTGATGTTGTGCATCTGAGTAACAAAATGAATACTGAGGCTTTCATTAAGCGCTATACTTTCCACCTGTGGACACAATGTACTTACCAATGCAGATTAGGGCCTTCTGATTTGCAATGCAGACGAGTCCTTTACACATCCATAGTGTGGCTGGAGACTTCAAAGCCTTCTTTTTTTCAAAGAACAAAGCAGATTAATGACGAAGGATCTGTTTATTGTATGAATTCCCCTGTAGATGAAATGTTCGTAACCTAGGGGGCGAGCACAAAAGCACAGCAAATCATAGAATTGTAGAGTTGGAAAGGAACCCTGAGAGTTATCTACTCCAACTCCCTGCAAATACCTACCTCAAGACCCAGGCCTGAAGCCTTATAACCATTGTCCTCAGAGCGAGCAAGAGAGGCTCTGTTCAGATCCTCACCACTAACTCTATGTACATTAAAGTCGTATTGTCATGGTCTACAAGCAAAATATTAATGGAAGAACAGTTGAGGCAGGTACATCCTGGGTCTTCTAAGGAATGACAACCTCTGGTTGGCAACTGCTTCATAGGATGCACAACGAGCCAGCTCTCTTGCTGCTTTAGGACAGGAATAGCCCATGTGGTGCCCTCCAGATGTTGTTGGACTACAACTCCCAGAAGCAGCATCACTACAGCATACGAGAAGCAGGAGGAGTGAAGTAACAGTGATATTAAACGCGGCCAAGGCAGCCCCTTCCCTCTTTGCGCTGCCGGGTTCTTCATCGGGTTCCGGTGGTCGTGGATTCTGTCTGATGCCCTGCTGGGCTGGTGGCCGTGGCACGACCCCCGGTGACATCAGGGCTTACAGTTGTATTTGCATCAACAGGCTCCCCCTACTGGTGATTAACCCCCGCTAGACTCACCCCTCTCTGAGTGGGTGGAGTCAACTTTGCTGTTATTCCAATGCCTAAGCCAATACCTCTCACATCAAGTAAAGTTGTAGCCTTTTGTAGCCCATAAACCTAAAATGCTGTGTCCATGTGTCTTTCTTATCCCAAGCAAAGGGGGTATGGTCCTCGAATAACAACACCCCTTCTCCACCGGCCAATTCTGATCATATGTAAGAAGAGCATGCAATAAGTTTTTCGGTAGCTCCACACTTGTCCCCCACCCAACAAACTCAAACTTTACCAAAGTTGTCTGACAGAGGAAACCACTCCATAAACAGGCTGAGTCATTTCCTGATAAGTTGGGAGGTAATGAATGATCACTGACTTTTATAAATGAAAGTAAGCTCCCCCCCCCCCCGGTTCCCTTCTCTCCCAGACAGAGAAGTGACACCTTTGAAAGAGGGCAGGGTGAGAGCTTCAAGCTTCATGGAGTTAAAATGCCATGAAAGAGCCCTTGGAAGCTGATGAGAGCTTTTACTGGGGGGAAGAAAGCAGGAGGCAGAGCAAAAGGCCATCTGGTGTTCCCCTTGGGGGAACAGAATTGTACTACTTTGTACTGAATGTGTGTTTAATGAGTTTGAATGGCAACTATAAAAACTAGTGATCAAACGGGTAGTAAAATTCACTGAATGCAGAATAATTCAATGCTGCTAGCCAGCAAAGAAGAAAGGGACACATGGGAGCACGAAAAAGATAAAGAGTGACTGGGCAGTCATCCTGTTCCATCATTGTTAACACAAAAGTTAAACCCACTCATCATGACTCAACTTTTATCTTTTTAGTTTCTTGATTTATGGGAAGCAAGCATAGGCACCCTCTGCTACAGAGATCCTTGTAGCACATACTCCTTCAGGTGGGGAAGCAGCTCTTGGACCAAGATAGCCTGGCCACTGTGCTCCTGGCATTCATCGGCTGAAGACTGAATTACTGCAAGGCACTCTTCGTGGGGGTTCCCTTGGACTTAAACCAGAAGCAGCAAATTGGTTGATTGGGTTATCTCATCCATACCATAGAATATCTCTGTTGAGGGATCCACACTGGCTGCCAATATGCTACGGGGCACAGTTCAAGATCTTGTGTTTGGCATTTAAAGCCCTAAACAACTTGGCTCCGGTTTAGCTAAGGGATCAGCTTGGCCCATGTATTCCCGCCTGGCAACAGCTATATGGCTGCCATTGTTCTTCTCTGGAAATAGCTGCAAGAAAGGAGATCTATGTCTGTGATGAATGTGCAGTTCTGCTTGTGATAGAAGCCAATTGAGACCCTTTTAGGGTCCTGAAGGCCTCAGGGACACGCTGAAATGCAGTGTGCATGCACAAAGAAGGAGCTACCAACATGGCACTATATCCTCAATGTGGGACTATCATGCAATTCTACTGCGGATGTTTTATGGGGCCTCCACTCACATATTGGCAAATTCAGGTTATGCAATTATACGATAGGGAAGTCTTCTGCAACAAGTCTGCTTCCATAAAGGGTGGAAAGGCAGTCCCGTAACTTACAAAGTAGCTGTATAGAAGAATAGAAGGAGGGGTTATTGCCATGTACTTTAACGCAGGCTCTTCAGAAGGGAAGCTAAATAAAAAATGTAGTATCTTTGCTGCTGAAACTGGTTCTTGCAGAATTTGAAACCCATCTTGTAATGGGAAGTTTTTGTCAGTAGGCTGGGGTGTGAACCCTTGGCAGATGCCTGACCCTGCAGAGCATTGATGGCAGCCCCCACCCCCATTATGCCCCCTTTTCCAGCCACTTTTGGGGTCAGCGCCTAAAATAGTACTTGCTTGCATTAGCAAAGCAGTAACCAAGAAATGGGCTAAACATTATAATGACAGCGTAAGTCCTATGATATAATTAACAAAGAATCAATGAAGAATTTATCGTCTATAAAACATTAATAACATAGCTATAAAAATAAGCTAAATACTATTCTGTTCATACACACATCCCCCCCCCCAAATGAAACACATCCATCATACAGGACAACCTGATCTAATAGAAATATCTACAACAGAGGTATACTTTAACTTTGTTAGTTATTATTCCTATACCATCACAACCCTTCCTACAAGTGAGCTTTTTATTTTCCTATGCTATGATATGTTGGAAGTGTTTGCACATTTTATGTACACTCCCCTGTGCTTTGTTTAATTGGCCGTCAGGCCCACTAAGTTCCATGGAGGTCACCCAGTGCCGGATTTATGTGTAAGCTAAACATTCTATAGCTTAGGGCCCCACTCTCTTGGGGACCCCCCAAAAATATACTTCTTCTTAATTGTATTTCACTATTAATATACTTCTTCTTAATTGTATTTCAGTTCAACAAACACTTTGATAAAATACATATTTTGTTAGGTGCAAATGGCTTTAGATACCTATTAGGTCCATAAATTACCATATAGCATATATTCAACACAAAAAACAGCGACAATTTGTTGACAAAGGACAGCTGGACATACAAAGGGCCCCATTACCTTCAGTAGCTTAGGGCCTCATCAAACCTAAATCTGACCCTGAGGTCACCACCGAGTAAAAGGGCGTCAGATTGCAGCCTTTAACCTCCATTCATTTCTCCAGAATTTAAGCATGATGAACATCAGTTGGATTGGGGCCTTCACATTTCAGAACGTATCTTTGACATACTGCTGCAGGAGAACCTGCCCCTTTCTCATGAGTAAACCAGAAAGCACATGAGGTGGGGTGAAAAAGAAGTCCAACGTTTATTTCTGCGCAGAAGTTTGAGCCATTGGGATTTCTTCGCAAAGACTGGACCTCGAATAAAGGATCCAACAGTTTTTATATTCATTGCAGAGATTACAAATTCAGTCACCCAATCAGATCTTTTTGTTTCTCCCTCTCTCTTACAAAGCTCATTGGTATGCACATGCTGTCTTCCTGTGATTGGTCCGAACTGCAAACAGTGAGAGAATGCGTACTAGTGGCCTATAGACAAAGGAAACTCTTTGTGGTCTGTTAGATTTTATTGCAGGATTAAATTTCACCACAGTTTTAGATTTCCCCACCGTTGTCGAGCATGCTCAGGTTGTACCAAAACCTTGGTCCAGTATGTTTCCCTGTTCTTCATTACCTCAGTATAAACTATCCAAGACAGGCAGCAGCCTTTGCCATGCTGGCAAACCTACCTCTTTCCTCAGAACTTCTTTTCTGTCCAGATAAAACATTAAGTTATGCAGACAAGCAACACTGCACACCTCTATTAATAGAAAAAAGATCCAACAAACTACCTGTTCACTCAGTGAAAAAAAATCCAATTAATTTGAATAGAGTTGGGTTGGCTTTTTTTTTTAATATTGGCAAAATTATTCACCCATTAAACTTCTGCTTTATAGCTACTGATCTCTTTCAGAACCCTTCAATAAAATATATCTTCCTTCTCCCATATTTCTCTTACTTGATGAAAGCATTCAATATATTAGGATGAGAGGAAAAATTCTGTTCGGAGGGGGAGAAATATTTTTGAAGTAATATAATGAAAGGTCTTCAAAATGTAATTAAAATGGGTGAAACTGGAAAAACGAGAGAGGGAGAAGAGGGAGAAAGAGAAATGGAGGGAGGGAGGGAGGGAGACTGGATTATACCTTCTTGCTTTCTTTACAGAGAGCATTGATACCATGTATATCCTGAAAGGGGGAGGCAATAATAATTGCAAGATGTACTAAAGTGATGATAAGGTTCATCTGTTCAATATGACTCCAGTTAGAGTAAGGTGCCAGGAGATGCAAATATGAAGAAACTTGAAACTTGGGTTTTTGCTGCTAGTTCTGCCTCTAAATTATTAATTAATTAATTAATTAATTAACTAATTAATAAATTCTAGGTTGGATCCAGTACAGTTCTTTCTGCAGACATAGGCTGTCCTTATGTTCATGGATGGGATTTTGATCTGGTGGAGGCATCTGCAAGCACCTTCTTCTTGCAGCCTCTCCTCTCCCGCACCTGCTGTCACACACCATATTATTTTGCAAAATGAGCTGGAATGTTTTGTGAATTTACTTACATAATATGTAAGTAAATTGTTTTTTGCATGAATGACTGTTTTTTGCATGAATGACTGTTTTTTGCATGAATGAATGACCATTTTTGGAATGAATGCAAGCTCTATGCAAAAGAGCCAACAGCAGCCATCCCTCTTTGGCAATCTTAAATAAGGAGGACTTAAAAAAAAAAAATTAAAAAGAGTATGAGATGGCAAAACAACCTTCCTTGGAAGGAGAATGTCACATTTCAGGACAGATGTGCCTGTTTTGCTAAAGGCACCTTGATGGGGGGTCTGCAAGATGGTGCAAACAGCCTTGCATTCCTGAGAAGATGTCCTTGCCATATAGTGCTTGTAATCGAAAAGGAACATCTAGTCTAAAAGGCTGAGCAGAGGGCATGGAATCATTGCCACCTTTGGGCAAAAACCTCTGCCACACCCCAAGGAGGAACATGAAGTATCCATCAGTCAGAGACAGATTTAGGGCAACACAATTGGTTCTCCCACACAGGGTGTAGGAGCCAATGAGGTATCTTCTTGCCTTCTTCCCACAGTCCAGTAAGTACTGGGTCCTAGATTCTTCCTACCTCCTTCTCAAAGCCTAGTTAGTGCTTTCCCAGCTTTGGAAAGGAGGTGGGAGGGCTGTAGGACCTGGCAGAGCCTCATGGCTCCTTCCCAAAGCCTGGCACCGTCCTTCCTTTGCTTTTAGAAGGTGGCATGAAGATTGGGGCAGAAGTCAAATTTTGGCTTGGCACAGCATGCCATCCACCAAGGCCTGCTTCTGCATTATGAATCCAGAACAACCATGCCTGGTAATTACATGCCTGCGGAGCATGTTTGAATGTAATGCTATACATAACGCTTTCACGCAGTTAAAACCTCCTCACATGCATGATCCAGTTTTATTTATTTTTCATCCTAACATCAAAGTGATATCCAACTAAGCCATATTCAGAATAGTGCCACTGAAAACTGGGACCACTCTAAGCATGGCTGATGCTGGTTAGCACCCTAAATTTATTGCAGCTTAAGGTTAAGGGCAGCCCTTAATTATTGTGTCTCAGTAATTCTGGCTGTCCACAAGACTAAAGACAGGCACATCAGATTACTTTCAGCCTGTGTCTGTCCCATGTGCTCATTAATAAGTTTGTCCTGACCTTTTTTGCATTAATCTGTAGGTTTTTAAATATTAAATTATTAATATTAAAAAATCTGTATAAAACCCCATATTTAACATTTTATCACATAATATTGTCTAAATATATGTTTCATCTCAGTGTTGTGTTTATCCTAAAATACATGTTTGGTACATTTTCAAGCCAAAAACTGCATTGCAAAATACAGAGAAGTGTGAAATCTCAAGGATAATTAAATTCTGATCTGCGCATTAATGCAGGAGGTGCAAATTAGGTGTTTGCGGGCTGACTCAAGATCCCTTTCATCCCTATACAATAAGTTTTCTCTCTCACACACACAGCATAACAGGGAAATCCTATACACAAGAAGCTGGTACAGAGCAAGCTGGTGTAAATATGACTGATGTAAAGCTATGCCAGATCCTGAGCGCATTAAGAAGCCCCAAGGAGAGGGGAAAGCCAGCCATAGCCCAGCCAAGCACGAATTAATACCGCGAGAAAGCAAAACACAGAATTTGCTTCGGTATCATCTTTAAGGCAAACGTAATGCCCACTACGCTCTTGTTCGATGTAGTTTCAGAGCTTACAGTGCCACCCGCTGATTCATCAATAGTAGCTTCCTGAAGTTTTAAACTTTCCTATACCATCACAACCAATAACAGGCACAGATGGACTTCATTAACTTGTATGGCCTCACATCCTGAAGGAGTTTAGTTGTGTATATGCAAATACTATGAAGCAGGAAGAGCAGTTTGGCTGACTCTGTAGCATTGCCGTGACTGCAGCTCCTGGCATACATTTGTGTTGCTGACTCTATTACCAGGACAAGAGCTGTCACAGACTTATGGGTTGCATTCATAGGGTGGGGGAGAATTGGTTTGTGAAACATCATCTGCCTCAGGGCACCAGAGATCAAAATACCAGGCAAAATGAGACAGGGAGCTTGCTGTCTCATTTTTGTAACCTTGGGTGCAAACGGCATTGAAAACAAAATTGAATTTGATTGAGCATGAGATCATAAAATCTGTGTGCTTTAAGTTGAAAGTGTGCATGCGTGTTTTCAACACCCTTATGCTGGCAATTGTTTTGGCAGAGGAATTATTCCCCATAAAAACAACAAGTTATTCGATAATTGGCCGAGTCGCTTGTTAATTTTTTCAGCAGCGGTCAGCCACAGTTCAAGCACTGAAAAAGTGGGAAGTGCTGAATTAAATATAATGTTGGCATCAGGCCAAGATCTAAATAATCATATTTTTTTAATGTGTACGAAAGAATAAAAATTGAATGACAAAGATGTTAGGGAGAAATACGATTTTTTGAACGGGCAATACTATGCATGGGTTATATTCAATGAAGTCTTTGCACTCAAAATATAATTTCTGCTTATGCAATGGAACTTCGTCTCCCTCTCCTCCCTCCCATTACCCCCATCTGCTCCAGAGGTTTTGGGGGCACCCCCTTGAGGATATTTGGGAGGGTGCAGGGGGTGTGCAGGGGGATGAGAGGGAGAGGAAGTTCTGTTGGGTGAATGGAAGCAAGAGTAACAACCTTGTTAAATACCATCCCATATTTACTTGAAAGTTCATATACTGTAGTCTCTATAGCCAATGGGACTTATTCCTTAGTAAGTGTGTTTAGGATCACAACCTGAGTGACTCAGTTGCCTACAAGAAGACACAAACATTGGTCTGAGATGCTCTAGGATGACTCTGTGTGAGATGCAGAGATAAGATGGTAAATGTAAAAATAAGCAAAACTGCACTTGTTTCCCCAGAGCAAATCACAAGAGAACATTAGAAAAAATGACTTGATCAATACTTCACATTACCAGAGATGCATGCTGTCTGACAGCAATGTATCTGATGAAATATCCTACTTGAAAACAATATTAACAAAAGTAGGGAAAATTTATTATTATTATTATTAGTAGTAGTAGTATTATTAGTATTATTAGTATTATTAGTATTACTACAGTTTTCATTTTGATAGACCTATTGGCTATAAACTAATGTAGAAAACAAAAAAAATGAAGACTGAAAAATCTATTATTCCTTCAAAACTATAGTCATTAACATTAATTAATAACCAGTTAATAGGACTCAAAGTGGAGATGAGGTACCACACCCCCAGTCGAATTCGACTGGACTTAACCATACAAGGGTCCTTTACCTTTCCCTTTTTTATCAAAAAATAAAAAATAAAAACTAATCTACTCTCACTGAGTACAGATAGGTCTATTTTTATTTTTAAATCAATTTTGGACAAAATTTAGCTCTTTTTAGGTGCCATTTTACAAAGGAAATTAAGAGATGTATTTTTTAAAAAATAATTCAGTGGCAGGAACAAAATCATGCCTTTCTGTAACCAAAAGATTCTCAGGCAAAAATATATTTCGACCTGGATAATCTTTTAAATTGCATCTTTGACATACAAGGTCAGCATGATTTCCACAGCCGGACTTCAATTATATTCAGGAACTTGGTTGCAACTTTTAGCAAAGAAGCTTCTTTAGAATGAAACTATTGCAAGACCTTCAGCGTGACAATTTCCTTCATTTAATGAAAGGAAAGAGAACATTTGTTTTTTGAGTGTGGAAAATGCTGAAAAGGGCAGACTGGAATATTCAAGGCACGCTGAAGCATACAGCAAAGTGTCAGCATTTAGTACTGAGGAGAGGATTGTGACACCTATATATGTCAGTGAAACAGAAAGCTGCCACCATATAATTTCTTAAACACAACCCCCTGCTGCCACCAAAAAAAGTTACCCAGATATCAGCCATTTAGTAAGGCTTTCCCTTAATCTTGGATGAGGCATGAATCCAAGTCAAATAGGAGATATCTATTCGGACCACCTCAGAGTCTGAGGCAGGGCGGTCCAAAGTGCAGCCTGAGGGCCGCATGTAGCTCTTGAGACCTTTTTGTGTGTGGCCCTCAGCAACATTTGACCCCCCCCACCCCATCCAAGCCCTCAGGCTGCCTTCCCAAATATGGGTAAGTGAGGTGCTGGACTTTGAAAGGAGGTGTGGGGGCTCTGACAGGGTCCTAGTGTCCTGCCTCCTTCCCAAAGTCTTTCCAGCTTTGAGAAGGAGGTGTAGGGCTCTAGGACCTGCCAGAGCCTCACACCTCCCCAAAGTTTATCTGGCTTTGGGAAGGCAGCGAGGTGGTTGCTAGGCCATCAAAATTTGGCCTTGCCCCTCTCCTCGTGCACAACAAGGCAGTGTGCAGCCTGCAGGTTCTGTACTCTCGGAGCCCACTTTTTATGAAAAGTTGAGCCACCCTGGTCTGAGGCAACCAAGGGTCTGAGACAGTCCAAGGTGTTAAGAGCAAAATGCTTACAGCACTGAAGTAAATGTAGGAGCTGCATGGAATGCAGAAACTGAATGAAACACAATGTCTGCCAAATATCATGTAGGCAATGCAGGAAGACGGGCAGTACAACCCACATGTGTTTCATTAACAATTAACCAGTGTATGTGTGCATGCACAAGGTGGGAAATTCAAAAATTGTTTGTTTGTATAAAAGTTTGGGTAGCTCCTTTGACATTTTTGGACAAACATGTCTTATCAAAGATTTTCTCTGGGTGTTGACCTGCCGCTGCTGAAGCAGCAAACAATAAACTCGCACCTACTGGATGCTTTGCTTTTAATATCTCCTAGTTTGATCTTTAAAAAGCAGAGACATCACCTTGCCAACAAAGGTCCATATAGTTAAAGCTATGGTTTTCCCAGTAGTGATGTATGGAAGTGAGAGCTGGACCATAAAGAAGGCTGATCACCAAAGAATTGATGCTTTTGAATTATGGTGCTGGAGGAGACTCTTGAGAGTCCCATGGACTGCAAGAAGATCAAACCTCTCCATTCTTAAGGAAATCAGCCCTGAGTGCTCACTGGAAGGACAGATCGTGAAGCTGAGGCTCCAATACTTTGGCCACCTCATGAGAAGAGAAGACTCCCTGGAAAAGACCCTGATGCTGGGAAAGATGGAGGGCACAAGGAGAAGGGGACGACAGAGGACGAGATGGTTGGACAGTGTTCTCGAAGCTACCAGCATGAGTTTGACTAAACTGCGGGAGGCAGTGGAAGACAGAAGCGCCTGGCGTGCTCTGGTCCGTGGGGTCACGAAGAGTCGGACACTACTAAACGACTAAACAACAACAACAGTTTGATCTTTTATTTAATTCCCATGTTTGAAGACGTTTGGGAAAAACGCCTCTCATGACAAAGGCAAAGTGGGCTGGGCTCTTGAGGCACTGAAACCAACTCAAAGCCAGGGGAGAGTGTTTTCTGAACTGTTGTAGTACATTTTTGTATCTCAACCTTTGCGACGCCATCAGATACCCAGAACAAGGACATTCGTAATTTGGAAAAGTAGTTAGGACACTGCAAAAGCCTGGAGTCTCTAGATGAAAGAGTTACAAGGATATGTTAAAGTGTTCAGGTCTGTCACTCATAAATTATTGGGGTGGGTGTGGGTGGGAGAGAGAGAGAGATAGAGAGGGAGGATTGGCAGTTACAGTTGCGTATCCAGATCCCCTGACCCCCTCATAAACTCAGACATTCCCAGTAAACCCTTAGGGGAACATCCTGCCAATGGACACATTAGAAGCAGGCTTTTTTTGAGTTTTGATTTTATGCTGGCTCTGAACACCCAAATGCTCCCTTTTTCTCTCTGCCTATGAAAATGTAGCTACACACACACACCAGACAGCCTTTTGCTTTCCCAGTGGGCAGCCTACTGCCAAGTAAATATGCCTCCACTGGCTTATTTCCATTCCTAATTTGTCATGCCTAGAATCATGTTAACAATACACTAAATAGGTACTTAACACTAAAAGTGCAATGTTCGCAGCTTAAGCCATGTGGATAATTCATGCTTTATTACATAGCAAATTCTCCATTATATTCTTCATGTATAAACATTAAAAGTTGTGGCCAGCAGCAGTCAGTAAAGGAATGTGATGAGCAGGAAGGGCCTGGGAGGATGACACACGCACTCATTCCCTTTCGCAAAACTTCCTGCGGCCTCCTGTAAGCAGGCAATAGGATTGTGTGCATTTTCTCCAAGTACATGTTGAGTTCCCATTAATTTCCTATAGGCAATAGAAATAATGGGAAAACAGACATTCTGAAGGCAGAGTGGGAAACAGCTATGAGAAGGAAAATGGACCGGGAAGACCATGAAACTTAAACCACACTCAGCGGATATGGTATAATGTGCGTATAAAAGCTGTTAGAATTGCATAAGTAAAAGGTTTTTTGTTTTGCTTTTTAAAGAAAATCCAAACTCAGAACCCAGGCAAATTATTTTAGCCCTCTTCAGGCATTCAGAATGAAGATGTGAAGAGGCTCTCATGTGCAAGCAAGCCAGCCCTGCCCTCTCAATGCCACTGACCACACACATTGGACACGTACCCCAGCTGGCAAGGGGGCTCTGTATATGATGGGATATGCAAAGGGTTCCCTCCATGAGGATGTGAACCCTGGATTTGTGCCCCACTAATCACATGTGCTGCTGAGCAATGCTTTAGACTGATACCAATTGAAGGGTGTGGCTGGTGCATGTGTTGGCATCTAGGAGACAAGGCTAGTCAGGTACCAAATTTCTGTTGAGTAGAAATAACTCAGCATCCATCTGGTCAGTAGAGAGCAGGGTTGAGACTTGGGGTTTATCCACAATTACCATTCCTCTGCTTTTTCCAGGCATGGTCCTTGCTTTAAAGCTCTGTGTCTGAGTGCCCTCTTTTTTTCCTCTTTTTTTTTGCCCTCGAGCTTTCCCCATGAAAATCTCCTCTTGGGGGGGGCCCTAGGGGCACCTTGGAAGATGGCTGACAATACCATCTCTCCGGCTCACACGAGGTAATTAAGAGGCTGATGATGGGAGTAAATTAGCCTCCCAAATCTTCCCAGGGGATGGGAAGATGCTGCCTTGTCCGTGGTTGCCAATAAATCACCCCCAAGTTCAAAAGAAGGAGGGGGTGGGGGCACTGGACGGAAAGCCCTCGAGTGAGTTTCTGGATCTCCTGGACGCTACTTCTGAGTGTGATCCTAGTTGCATTGCTTAAGATAAAATAATTGGAGAAAAGTAAATGCACATGTTTCGAGCGAAGGAAAGGGTGTACTGACTGCTAATTAAATCTACCACTGAGAAGCCAAGAGTGATGGGATGGATTGAACGGAGGACTACATCAAAGAATCACAGTTATGCCGGTATGTTGAAATGGAACGGAAAGGGGGGGACTTTTCTCTTTTTCAATATGATTTACCTAACAACCCCTCCCCTAGAAGAACCGTCACATGATTGATAGCAAGTGAGACTGGAAAATAAACTGTGTGGAAATAAAAATATTAACTAAATGCTTTGTTTTGCGGAAGATCTGGAAAGGAAACGAAAGGCTTTTGGGTGACGCAGTTCTAATCGGGATCCGCCATTATGAGACAGACTTTGTTGCGAGATTTACAGTCAAAGGGGGAGGCGAGCCACTGCTCTGTTATCATGTTTGGATTGTACGTCTGACCTGGCAAGAACTCCCCTGGAAAGGCTGATTTATGGAGCAACTGGTCTGGGAAAATTAATGAGCAGACGCTTAGACTTTATTTCATCGGAACTGTCAAAGTGGTGCTTGCCGCCCGAATAGGACTTTTGGATCAGCGTGAAAATCCACACAGAAACATAATAATGCTTGCTTCAACTCGCCTGTGGAAACAACTCAGAGGTTATTAAGAAGAAAAACGATAACAACAAGAAGATTGGAAGATGGGACTTGTGAACATCAAAGCAGCAGAAATATGAGATGATTGGACCCTTACTGAACTCGAAGCATGGGTACCCCCAACAAAAATTTTAAAAATTCGGCAAAATATTTGGATTTTATGATATGTATTGGTATAATTTGGGTTAACTAATGTGATATGATTGGATTGTTAAATGGAAGACTTAATAAAAATTATTTTTTTAAAAAATCTCCTCTTTAAAGTTCAATTCACAATTAAAGGGCAATTCACAAAAAATCCAAACTGATGTTTGCACAGAGGACAAGAAAAAGAGTGCTCAGACACAGAGCTCTTAAGCACACACCTGTGCCAGGATAGAGCAGAGCAGTGCACACACACCATTTGAATGGGAGTGCCCATCAACTTTGGGGGAACCTGGCCCCCTCAAATATTTTATTGTGGGAGGCAAAACTCCCACGGCCCCTAGGAGTTGGCTCCTAGGAATGTAAATAAGACAGAATGGTCAGTGGAAGGACTGTGTAGATCCAGCTTCCAAGCTGTTAACTCTGCTATAAACCAGACAATTTAATTTTTTTTAAGAAACCCCAAGAATGTTGGGTTTCCTTGCTGTCTATTTCACAGGACTGCCATGCAGATAACCATGGAACAACCTACCAAAATATCACCACAAACTATTTGGATAGATCAGATTGAATGTGTAGATCAGCCTTCCACGACACTGTGCCCTCCAGCTATTTTGGACTTTAGACTTCAACTCCAATTAGGCAAGACCAACATGGCCAATGGTCAGAGATGATGGCAGCTGTCGAGGGTACCAGTTGTGGAAGGCTGGTGAAGAGGAGGGTGGTTTTTTATATATATAAAAAACCCAACAACAACAAACCCATGTCTGTGGATGTGCCTTGAAAATTTTAATCCAGTCATTATACAGGAGATCACTCTGTTCATTTTCTTGGAGATAGTAGCACTGGCACAGTCAGCAGAATAAGGCAAACCACTATGACAAATAATATTTTCCAAAGGAAAGTTTTGAAATGGCCCTGATAAAGTGACAGAAGGAAGAAGCAGGAAAGAAGGGTAATAAAATCCAACAAAAGAGAAGAAGTTGCTGACTGTGCAGAGGAAAAAATGCCAAGTAAACATCAACCTGGTCAATCTGTAGAAGTTTACCTAGGAATGGGATTATTTACTTTGTGAAGCTTTCATATAATGACAACTCCAGCTGCATTTGTCATGCTGGCTGCCAATGTGACCAGAGAAGAGGGAGCGGAGGAGAGCAGAAAGTACTATATTAAGGAGATACCTTGTTTGGTTTTCCCAGTCCTCTGTCAAATCACTTCAGGGAAGAGCTGATTGATCATCGAATGAAATCTCTGCCTTGAACACTGACAGGGCCAAAGAGGAATGGAGAAGACAGCAATCATCGGGGAGAAAGAGTGCAAGAACTATAAGACAAAGCTAGAGGAGGTTGCAGTGAGTTTGAACAAGGTAAAAATGTACATTGCTGAGGAGGAATAGGTGGCGAGAATGGAATGGCTCTTGCTTTCTTATGGCAGATTCTTCTTATGTAAGTAATAACAGCAATTGCCAAAGGAAAATGAAAATAAATCTGTTTCAGTTACCTCTCTGGAGAAGAGCTGGTAAGGAGCCTTACCTGAGGGCAATCGCATGGAGTTTTCCTCATCAGGGCGGGAAGAGAATCTTCCGCTGCTGAATTGTTAAAGTTTAGATGCCTTCAGATGTGCAGTCCTAACCAAAGTGGCAGTGGCAAGGCACAGTTGTGCTATAATAGGTGTTTGGGAAAGTCCCGCCAGAGCATACCTATACCAATTGCAGAAATTCAGTTTGATTTGCATTTCAATTCAAGACAACTTCTGGACTTCCTGAAACAACACATGAACTGAAACACAGCTATCTTTCCAAATTCCTGCATCTCTGAATTTTGAGATGCGGTTAATCAATCATGTGCATAAAAATGAATACAGTAGAGGAAAGAAGTGCTTTAAAATGCTTGCATAAATGTGCATATCAGTCAAAATTGCGCATATTAGGGAAAATTTTGCACTTAAATAACTGATGAATGTTCATGATGATGGTGATTAGCAAAGGGATGCAGAAATTTGGAGAGTAGGACTTCAAGTTGGAACAAAGAGAAACTGAAAAAAACCAAACTTGACAGATGTGTCCATCCCTGTTAGATTTGACTTTTCTAGGGCATAGCTTGAAGCTCTTTCAAAACTTGCAAAGTGAGTTTAATTAGAAGAACCACTTCAGAACACAAATTAATATGCCTACGTAAGGCAAGGAGGGCTGCTCCATTGACCTCTTCTGGCAAGCGATCATCTTTACATAACATGAGACTGGAGTATTTTTTATAATGTCAGAACCACAGAACCTATTCTGCTAGCGCTCTGTTGGCATGTTGACTAACAGCTTCCAGTGGCAATTTAAAAGTCAGTATCTCTTGCTGCATCAAATTAAATATACATAGTTAAACAAATGGCTTTTGTTGCTGCTGTTGCACATGCTTATTTACTTCAGAGAATTTCTATGCACAGCTTGTCATTATAAAGACTTAAAACCTTCAGCTAATTTGTGTTAGAAGTAGAAGCTGCTGTTAAACGTTTAATGCATCAGAAAAGAAAAGAAATCACCTGGTACAGCTGAAAATAAACACTGGGAATGTGAAAAAAGAAGTGTTTTTGAGCATAAGGAATCAGAGAAGTCTACACTAGATGGAAGGGGACGAAGAAGAAGAGGAGGAGTTTGGATTTGATATCACGCTTTATCACTACCCTAAGGAGTCTCAAAGCAGCTAACATTCTCCTTTCCCTTCCACCCCCACAACAAACACTCTGTGAGGTGAGTAAGGCTGAGAGACTTCAGAGAAGTGTGACTAGCCCAAGGTCAACCAGCAGCTGCATGTGGAGGAGCGGGGAAGCGAACACGGTTCCCCAGATTACGAGACTACCGCTCTTAACCATTACACCATACTGGCTAACACAAAGGGCTGCACATTCTGGCTTAAATGGACTTTAGCATGTCTACTTCCTTATGTCAGACTGAGGCTCAATTTATACAATAAGCAGAATCCAGTAGTCAACGTGCCTGGGTACAGGAGTTCCAGGGTGCTGCCACCCTCTCAACCAGGACAGGTCAGGAATGGAACAAGTCACTGCCCCAATAGCACCAGCTGCTCCTGTTCTAGATGAAAAAAAGGCTTCCTTGAACGGGTTAGATGGATGGTGCTCCCTTCCTCACAACCCATCCTACTGTGTGAAGGAAGAAGAACTGCTGTAGCTTTTTCTCTAGCACAGACTCTACCACTGAGCTATGCTGCAGCCAACTTGGTCAATGCTGATGGTGAGCCAGCGGCTGTGAAGCCTAGAACATATTCCAGAATTCTCTGCACATTGCCAGGGTTCCGTGGTAGATGCTGAGTGCATCCACAGTGGAAACGTCAGTGTGGAATGGACTCTTTGAAGGTGGGAGCTTTCCTGGAATGATGGCAGCAGTTCGTTCAAATCAGTTATCGACATTGGTAGGGAGCAGGATTTTAAAAGGGCTCTTCCACATATTACATAATCACATTCACAAGGTCATTTATTCATCAGAATATAAGAAGTACTTTCCCCCGCCACCTTTTGTGAAACCATCCTAAAACTGAAAGGACTGTTTCATTCATCACAACAAAACAATGCAGGCAATTACACCTAACAAGGGCTAACCGAAACAGTTCAGGATTCATTCTTAGCTTGTGGGAGGAAACAAGAGAAGATTTCTCTGGGGCATCTGAATGCACAGGGGGAAATATGTTGCTAAGCCCCAGACACAGTGGGAAAGGAAGTTGTCATTTTAATATTCCACTCAAGCTCCTGAAATACCCAGGGGGTGATCCTGGTGAAGACTAATTGAAGGCAGAAATCCATTTAGGAATATTCATGATTTTAAATTATATGAAAATGATTTATCAATGGTATCGAACACCAAGTAAATTGGCAAAAATGTATAAATGTAAATCAAATAAGTGTTGGAAATTTAAAGAGAAAGAAGGTTCCTTTTTATCAAATGTGGTGGTCTTGTAGTAAGGTTAAAGCTTACTGGGGAATGATATATAATGAATTGAAAAAGATGTTTAAAATGACGTTTCTTAAAAACCCCCAGAAGATTTCCTTTTGGGAATTATAGCGACAGAACTACCCAGACTGTACAGAAACTTATTCATATATGCTACTACAGCTGCAAGAATGTTACTTGCCCCAAATGGAAAGAAGTAGAAGTCCCAGCAAAGGGAAAATGGATACAAAAACCTATGGAATATGCAGAAATGGCAAAACTTGCTGGAAAAATAAGAAATCAAGATAACAAACTTTTTATAAAAGAATGGAAATGGTTTATTGAATATTTACAGACAAATTGCAACAAACAGATAAGAACATTGGCAGGATTATTGCAATAATAAGAAAATATATTTAAATTAGATGAATAAATGAATTTGGATAGGAACTGCAGAAAGAGGGGGAAGGAAGTCAAGTTTTGAAATGTTAAAATGACTAAAATTATTGAAATGTATAAACTTGAAAATTATATATATATTCATGATTCTGAGGCCATGGTCACTGTATATTTTGCGCTATTATACTACTTTAACAGTCATGGCTTCTACCAAAGAATCCTAGTAACAGTAGTTAGTTAAGGGTACTGAGAGTTGTTAGGTGGTCTTTATTCATAGAATTATAGAACTTTGATTTGGTCATCTAGTCCATTGCCCACAGAGATGTACATTCCCAGAGTATCCTGGAAAGAGGGGCTGATCGTTAAACCACACTGAAAATTCTAGTACTGTGAGAGGAATAGGGGTCTTCTAAACACCTCAAGCCACCTTAACAAACCTCAGTTCCCATAATTCTTTGTGAAAAGCCATGGCTGTTTAAAATGATATGATACTGCTTTAAATATATGGTGTGGATGTTGCCTATATGATTTATCAGCTTTAAGGTTGTATCAAGAAAAGAACAAGCATGTGGGAATGGACGGGGAACAGGCAGCATTTACTGAAATGTACACATTTAGGTAACACCACGGCCTTCTTGGGTATGTTCATCGGTGCTTTGGATTAGCAGACAGTATGGAGACACAATGTCTCTGCATTACTGTTGCCAGTACTCCCAGAAGATGAAAATTATGATTGCTTATTTGCAGAGGTTAATTAATTTCAATGTATGCACATTGAAATCTGTCCATTGCCTGGCTGAACAAAAAGTAATATTGGCCGCAGGGACAAAAAAAGAAAAGAAAAATGCTTCTAAGGCTAATTTCAAACTGGCCAAGTATTAAGCTTAGCATGAAACTATGCTGCTTAGGGATGGATAAGGAAAGTGTGGGGGCAATGTTCTTAAATGCCAGAAAGGAAGGAGTGGCAATGGTTTGGCACAGTGTGCAGCCTTCCTTCCTTCATCAGTTTTTCTCAGCAAATGCCCTCATTTTTAATCAATTTCCCCCTAGCTGGGCTCTGAGACCCAACTTAAGTCCAGCTGTGGAAAAACAGCTTGGAGGAAGGCAATTGCTAAACACCTCTTCCTTCCGCCAGCCAATTCTCCCTGACAAATGCCCCCTTCCATCCCTATCTTCGTATAATCTCAGCAACTGCAAGTTTGAAAACAAACATCTGCAAAGGTGTGCTGTTTCACCCCTGGCCTTGTTTATGGTCTTCCCCTCTTGTAGGATTCAGGGCCTTCTGGCAGAGAAGGAGGATGACTTTTTGTCAGAAACAGTTGATGGAAACCCTATTCATGTGTCAGCCCTCCATGTGGAGAAGGACTATGGCTGCTGTCCTCTTTGGCTCCATCTCTCTGACCTCTCAGTGTTCAGAGGACATCTAAAGGCTAACATGGAATGGAGGGCAAACACAGGAACAGGGGAAAAGTTTTGTTAGGGCATGTCTGAGAATTAGAATCAGGGATGAGGAATGAAAGAAGTACTGAAAAGACCAACCATTGCAGTGCTGAAGGGAAAGAAAGAAGAGAAGAGAAGAGTTTGGATTTGATATCCCGCTTTATCACTACCCTAAGGAGTCTCAAAGCAGCTAACAATCTCCTTCCCCTTCCACCCCCCCCAACAAACACTCTGTGAGGTGAGTGGGGCTGAGAGACTTTAGAGAAGTGTGACTAGCCCAAGGTCACCCAGCAGCTGCATGTGGAGGAGTGGGGAAGCCAACCCAGTTCACCAGATTACAAGTCCACCGCTCTTAACAACTACACCATACTGGTTATGGGAAGGCAGGGCAAAGTGGCCAAAGGGGAGCAGGAGAGCATATTATGATATGTGCAACCCAAAATTTAGTCTTTGATAGTGCATGCCAGTTGCAGCGTATGTGAGTTTAATGACACCAACTTATTAAGATCCATTTCGACCAGGAATAATTTCTAGTGAATTGACACCAACACTCCTGTTCGTCATTGGGCATGTGTTTTACTGCTCTGACCACTAAACCAGGGTTTTGAAAAGCCAGTAAGATTCTGGCATGCTCAAACAACGACTCACCAGATTCTAGGAAGCTTTACCCATGATCCACCAGTTCCTTCCTCAGTCCCTCTCCTTGATCCACCACAGTATTTCAGGCTCCACCCCGACATTGTGACTTCCACCTTGCTCCAGTGACCTTGAGGCCACTATCCTACAAATCATAAGCTTGCAGCCTTCATTATAATCATTTCTTACATACCTGGAACTCCAATGAGATTCACTCCTCCAAGTACTTTTCTAAATGGGGGTGGTGTCGTTGTTTTTCTCCTCCCGAAATCCGATACAGGGTTATTCATTAGATCTTTGTTTATATTTCCTCTCAACTAAAAATAAAATGCATTCTATAAAACATGAAGTTGTCCAATTCCTTTCTAGTGCAACCAAAGATTGAAAGCCCAATTAATAAGCTCAAAACTATTTGGACCCGGGGAATTTAACAATCACTTTTGGAGAGTGGTAATTTACGAAATGTGGCGACTTGCCAGCGTGCACACAGCAGCATGGCACCATCTAATGGATGTGGTGACAGGACAGAAGGACCAGGTCTAATTGGAATGCCATTGTGACAAGAGCCAGCACCAAAAAAGAAAACATGATTCTACTGAGGAGTGAGGCATTAATATGAGGCTGCAGGATGGCGATAATACAGGATACTCTATAGTTATGTAAATGAGCATATGAATCAGCTCACTCTGTGAAGTAATAACATTTTCTGCCTACATATGCAAAGAGTTTCCTTTTTCCAAAAAAGGAAGACAAATAAGAACGAAGCTTCATGTGTGTCAGAGTGTCCTAAAAGTTAGCCCAATGGGAACAACTCCCACCCTCAGAAAAGGGCACAATTCTGCAGAGACATCACAATATTGCAGTTTGGACAAGGCTAGCGGTTACCTACATTCAGTTCCAATCTTCTCACTCTTAGTGTTCCATTCCAAAAGGCCACAAGAGTCCTATATATAAAAAAAATGCCTTTCTTTAATGGTAGCTCTGGACAATTCCAAAGTTCCTGGATATTTGCAGGTTACAGCTGTCATAGCTGGCTCAGCACAATGTTCCTGCACAGAGTATGGTGGTGGAAGGGAACCTGGGGAAGGGAGCAAAGAGCGAGGAATTACAAAAGAAGCAATCCATAAGAACGGAGGAGATAAAATGTCAGCCCAGTTTTCCTACTCAGAGAGGACAGTCAATTTGTACATGACTCATGACAACAGGGCACGTGTACAGAAAGCAAGTAGGGAAAGGAGAACAATCTGTACATACTTCAGATTCTAGGAAATAATGTTTCTAACACTATCCTGTAATTGAGGATCCTTCCAAAATCTGAAAAGAAAATACAGTGGTACCTCTGGTTACATACTTAATTCGTTCTGGAGGTCCGTTATTAACCTGAAACTGTTCTTAACTGAAGCAGCACTTTAGCTAATGGGGCCTCCCGCTGCTGCCACGCTGCCGCCACCCGATTTCTGTTCTCATCCTGAAGCAAAGTTCTTAACCTGAAGTACTATTTCTGGGTTAGCGGAGTCTGTAACCTGAAGTGTATGTAACCTGAGGTACCACTGTACAGTTAAGCTTCAGTCCAATAGATTCTGTGCTTTCTGGATAGTAATCATCACTGAAAGCAGTGGCGCTTCCTTTCAAGTAAACATTCACCAGATCAGGTCATCAACCATGATATATCGGGGAAGAATTTATTCAGTAAGAGATTTTGGAAAGAGTCCAGAACAGTTTTTCCCCAACCCCACTCCTTTGATTAGTGTTATCAGGCCCACCCAAGCCTTTGTCCACCTTCTGTGGCTGCTATGGGAAAGATGTATCCTCTCTCATCGCTGCTATAGTAGTGGCAATTGTGGCAGCCTGTATTCTGCACCATATCAGCAAAGACCAGTGATGTCATTAGCCTGCACTGACACTTCTGACAGCTCAGTGCTACCCAGGATTGCTATGTATTCTCTGTTAGCTGGTGTTCTGCTTGAAGACACCCTCTATTTCAGCGATGGGGTTCTTGGAGGCTTCCCACATGGCCTCAGGGCCTCCTTCTCTCTGACTGTGGGAGGATAAGAAAAGCAGTAAATTGCAGGTGCTGGAGGCTCTGTCTGGATGGCATAGGAGCAACAATAAAATATTTGAGGGGGCCAGGCCCTCACAAAGTTGATGGGCATTCCCATTCAAATAGTGTGTGCGCACTGCATCGTATGATTGGTTATGCAGGGGGGCTTACCTGGGCCCCCACAATATTTCATTCAAGTTGGCTTCCCTGCTGGATGGGGAACCTGGCATAAGAGCTATGTGGACACTGAAACAAATGGATCCTTCTCATCAAGGCAAATTGGTGGTGCAAGGTGCTTGATCTAGATCAAAACCACAGTCTAAGAAAGGGTTAGAGGCCCCCATGACTCAGACTCCAATCCATAGCTTTTGGTATTTGCATTGGGAATAGATATCCCATTGGAAAAATTGAATTTTTCTCCCTTAATGCAAATTGCAGTGGTGTGTGTCTGTGTACAAGAATAAATGGATGCTGGATGAAAATGGGTGGGCAGGTGTGGTGGGTGTATGCTGAAAGTGGGTAGAGTGGCTTTTAGGCTCCATCCCCTTCCCCCGCCCCCCGCCCCCGATATGCAACCCATAACACTTTATCTTAAGAAAAGGTGGCTCTCGGGGGCCAGGAGGTTGCCCAGAAGGGCTGTCCAGTCAGAGTCCAGTTAAATCAAAGAAGGGAGAGGAGAGCAGAAACTTTGAAGTTGCCCCTCACCTGTTAGCTCCTGCACCACAGCCTAAGCAAACACACAAATCATTGCCTTCGAGGTATTGCATTTATATTTACATTACAATAATCCGTTCTAAATTTGCATCCATACATATACATTAGTATATGCAATTTTTATGAAACTCTGCATTTTCTCTGGTCCTGTTTTTGAAAAGTGATAAGTGGCCGCCCGGATGCCATCTTTACATTAAAAGATATTATAATTTGGTCCGGTTCTGAGAGATACCGATGAAAAATTATGTCTGTCAAATTACAAAAAGATTAGGCATCCCACACCACTTTAATTTGTCTTTTATATGTTTTCCTCTAAGTATTCTTCCATGGACAAAAAGATTACGGAGTGGTTTTCCCCTTCACTCTGCTTTCTCTGTTTGTTTTACTATTTTAGCAGTTATTGCTGGAAAATAGTGCCGGGTTAACAAAAAGAAATGCGCAACTTAGCTTTGTGGAAAAACCCAAAACCTCTTATCATGGTGGTGAACAGAGCTAATGCTGGATGCTTCCACAGAAGGTAACAGAACTGCTGCATTCAGCTGATAGGGAATAATTTGGTCAGGAGGGGAGTTTTCTTTCTAAACTGAATTAGTAATTGGCAGATGCCTCAAAGAAAGAAGGTTTATATAATCCTATTGCTCCAAGCTCTTTTTTCTTCTGTGCTCCCAAATGAGTAGGCACCCAAAGCTGCCAACATTTAGTCACCAAAAACACTCTGGCCATTTTCACATTTAACTATACTCTTTCTGTCTTTCCCCCACTTTTCCTTCCCCACAAAAAATCTCATTATTTCCCCCTATATAAACAAGTTGGTGGAAGGAGGCAGATAAGCTATCTCCTAACGGTTGGGAGATTGTATCCAAAGGCCCTGGAGCAAACTGGTGAGTTTTGCGTCCTCTTTCTTGACTTCAAGGCAAAATTAATCCAAGTAAGATTGAGAAAGTAACTCAGAACAAAAGGGAGGGGGGATACTGAGGGATTCAGTCCTGAAACTGGCAGTAGGCTCACTGAGGGGGCATAGGATAAGTTGTCAAGTACAGTGGTACCTCAGGTTAAGAACTTAATTCGTTCTGGAGGTCCGTTCTTAACCTGAAACTGTTCTTAACCTGAGGTACCACTTTAGCTAATGGGGCCTCAGGCTGCCACCACACGATTTCTGTTCTCATCCTGAAGCAAAGTTCTTAACCCGAGGTACTATTACTGGGTTAGCAGAGTCTGTAACCTGAAGCGTCTGTAACCTGAGGTATCACTGTATTGGAGTGAGCCAGCAGGGTTTGGGAAACAGACCATCCCCATTATAGTCAAAAGGAATAAACCAAGCAGGAAGGGGGTGTCCTCCCTCCAACCTTCTAATAACTCACATGTAGGCACCGAACAGGTTATCAGGCTTTATTGGCATCTTCTCTGGCACCAGTTACAGGTATCAAATGACAGTCTAATCTACGGAGTGTTCTCTCCTTCCTCTTGGCAGGTTAACTCGAAGATTTATAGGTGCCGAGGAATGCTGGCAACCCCATCACCAGCTCCCACTTTGGGGACTAATTGTTAACACCTGCCTGAGGGGTCCCACCCAGCGATACTTGCTTACAGAATCAGGTCCAGGGCCAAGGACCTTCTGGCGGTTCCCTCACTGTGAGAAGCGAAGTTACAGGGAACCAGGCAGAGGGCCTTCTCAGTAGTGGCATCCACCCTGTGGAATGCCCTCCCATCAGATGTCAAGGAAATAAACAACTATCTGACTTTTAGAAGACATCTGAAGGCAGCCCTGTTTAGGAAGTGTTTAATGTTTGATGTTTTATTGCGTTTTTAATATTCTGTTGGGAACCGCCCAGAGTGGCTGGGGAAACCCAGCCAGATGGGAGGGGTATAAATAATAAATTATTATGACAGGGAGGAGTAGCCTTATATCTAAAGGTTGTGTACACCTGTGAGGAGATCCGTGACTTGGAGCATGGAAGGCAAATTAAGAATATTTGGGTACATTATGTAGGAGACGAAAACAGTGAAGTCACCACTGTTTCCCTGTCCTCCTCCTCCTTTCCTGTTTGGTCTTTTCTCTTTGAATGGGTCTTACTCCTCAGTTATTTCAGTAATGCCTATTATATCACATTTGTATTAAGAGCTCAAGTTCATCTTGTGAACTTTAGCACAGAAAGAGGGGAGGGAGCTCGACTTCCCTGTTAAGTGGGAGCAGCTGTGTGTGTGTGTGTGTGTTTAGAAAAAGCAGTGCTGGAACTCCCCATGAACACCTCTCTTGTTCTCTTAGAATGGCAATGGTGCACACCTGAGAAGTGCTGGAACTGAGTTCTGGCTGGAAAAAAGCCCTGTGTGGGAGCACAGAATGACAACAGAAGTTGGTGGGTGAGAACTAGGGGAGACATGGTGACTACATTTGCCTTCTCAAGGTTTCATCACCTGATGAAGTCTTTTGGAAGAATGTGCATGTGTGTGTGTGTGTGTGTGTGTGTGTGTGTGTGTGTCTGTCTGTCTGCCTGTGTGTGTGTGTGTCTGTGTTTTGTGCATTTTTACAAAAGTCTGAGCCATTTCGTATTTGAGTGCTGTGGCTTTGAGAGAGAGCGAGGTTCCCACTAGGCTTCCGGTAATATAAGCTGCAATTTCTTTTGAGTTCTGTCTTTCAGGAGAATCTCTCATTTGGAGCCTTCCCTTTTGAGTGACAGAATAATGCTGATGATCATTAAGCTGTATCACTTGCCAAGCTTGCCTCCGTTGTTGGCAGTTTTCCTGAGACACTCCGGTGTCGTGGCATGGCATTAATCTTTCTAATGGTTCACACAATGCTACCTGGCATGATATTCAAAAGTCAAGTTCTTGACACAAAGGCCCTTTACAGCTACAAAGTGCAGGATGTCATGATAATTCTAGGCAGCGCATTACCACAGGGAGCAGGGCTTTTCAAAGCATGCACCTTTTCATCGGAAGCTAAAAGATGTGAAGTGTCTTTTTGGGGGGCTGGGGTGGAAATATAACAAAAAAGTCAAACAAAATATAGAGATGCCGTGGGATTAGGTCATTAAATTCCACTACGGTGGAATTTACTGGGCCGTTCACTCTGCCATTGTGGAGTTTCCTTCAAGAAAGGCAAATGAAGCAGCCTAGAAGGACAGAATTGTAATTAACTTTATCAGCCATCAATCCCATTCCCATAAGCACCATGATGTGTTCCTGCAAACGCTTTCCCTTCAAGGTGGAACTCCAAAGGAACTCCCTTTGAAAAAATTGTCAGGAAGAACATTTATTTTATACTTGCTCGATTCTGGAAGTAGGTAGGAAAGGTATCTGTCTACTTAGCACTCATTGCCTTTGTGGTACATACTTTCAAATTTCACTAACAGCTATCGTGAATGCACTCTCTTTGACAAAATTTCAGTATATAAGCCAAAATGCAAAGCCAATATATTATTATTAATCAGAATAGATTATTGCTATTACTGTTCTGCCACTGTTAATAGTGTAAATGTCACAGTCTGTTCTTTCCTGCTTTTTTATGCATCTGATTAAGTGGACTATACTTCATATGAGCTTATGCCATAATGAAAGTGATGGTCTTTAAGGTACCACTCATTAGTGTTAAAATATATTGTGATATAATAACATTAATTGCTATATAATCATTATATTATATCACTTTATGTTATATTATAGTCCTAATAAAACAATCAGTTGGAAGTGGACAAATTTGTCCATTTCAGTTTCTCTCTGTTTCTCTTTTTTCCAATCTTAATTTCAGTTCTCTGCAGTTTTCTTTTCTTTTTTTTAACTCCTCACAAAATTTCACCAGGATCTTAGTCCATGTATTTCTTACTACAGTGGTACCTCGGGTTAAGAACTTAATTCATTCTGGAGGTCCATTCTTAACCTGAACTATTCTTAACCTGAGGTACCACTTTAGCTAATGGGGCCACCACTGCCGCAGCGCAATTTCTGTTCTCATCCTGAAGCAAAGTTCTTAACCCGAGGTACTATTTCTGGGTTGGCGGAGTCTGTAACCTGAAGCGTCTGTAACCTGAGGTACTACTGTTTGCACATTTTTTTCCAAAGAGCTTCTCCTAATACAATATGCTTTGTATGTTATTTTCACTAATAAATTCATTTTTATGTCCACTTTCCCCTAATACACATATTTCTGCACACATTATTTGGTGGGAGAACTGCATTACGAATACAGAGAAGTGTGACTTTTGAAGGGAAACTGCATTTTAGTCTGTGTTGTGGAAGTTAAGTCACTGTGCATTTCTTAAAAAAAGTGACCCAACCTTCACTGAAGAAGCCCTCTTTCATTTGTTTGCCCTGTGACGGTAGACAAAATATTTGTAGTCATGGGGATCTAATGTGGTTTTAATTGGATTGTGGTTTTTTAATCATATCTTGTACAACACCTTGGAAGGGGAATTGTGCCCTGAAAGGCAGTCTATAAATCAGTTAATAAAGGAAATATCAATAAAGAAGACAGAGAACCATTGCTGCTGTACTCTGCTAGCTCTTCCTGAGCTTCCTTCTGCTGCCCCCACCACCATTATGAGCACATTCATACTTTATGAGCGGAAGAAGACGCAGCAGGGGGCAGAAGCAATGGCCTACATCCCAATGAGCGCTGGTGCTCCACAGACCATCTCCCATCAAAGGACAGACTGAGACACCCCAAGCCAAAGCAGATTCCTTGCAAGAAGCCTATACAGCACAGTAGGGCTACTGCAATTATAATCTGAGGACCTCCTTCATGCGCCCACCCCACAAGAGGTCCGGAGGGTGGTGGCCTTTTCTGTGGTGGTTTTTAGACGTAGTTTTTAGAGGAGGAAAATCCATAGGCATGCCACCCGTAGGTATTCCCTCCACAACACGCACAGACATTTCCCCTTACTTTTTAGGAGGAAAAAAGTGAGTGTTATGGTGCAAAAAATACGGTATTTCTTTTTCCACTTTGGTTTTGATGAATCTATGGGGAGGAGTTGTTTTGTTGGTTGGTTGTAAGTCGTTATGGGCTGTCTCAGGCAAAGTAAAGTAGCTAACAAATTTTATTAATAAATAAAGTGTTGCCAAAACCTGTCTTCCTGTTTCTCTAAAGTTTTCTTTCCCTGCAAAAGAAGCTTTAAGTTTCCTGGCTCATTCGCAGGGTGCTTTTGAATGTCTTTATAGTTTCAGTCACAGAGGGGCTGAGCTTACCGTTTCATTGTAAACCAGCCAAGGACAGTGTGCAAATTTCTCTTTTCATTAAACATGCCTCTAGCACTCTATAGCCCCTGTGGTTATCTGCCCTACCTATTTTTATTTTAAGTCCCATAAATGCAATGCAATTTCTTTTCTCATTGATGGTGCAGACTGATCTGGGGCGGGGGTCCTCATGAAATCTTCCCAAAGCTTTAAGTGAAATGCAGGAAACTAAGGAGGCTGGCATCAGTGCACTCAATTCTTTCATTTTTAAGGAAAGTTAAAAAAATAATAATAATCAAAAAATCTGTGCTGCATTCTTTAAAGGTAAAAAAGACCTCATGTAGAAAAACAACAACAAGGAACCGCTAATCAGCATCCCCATCGTTCCATGCTTACAGGAAAGGCCAGTTGAGGACATCTTTTTCAAGATGTGTGGGCATCTGGGAAGTTTACAAAATTAAAGTCACTGCAGAGAGGTGACTTGCAGAATGGAAGCAAGGGCATTCATAAAACTGCTCAGCCACCTCAGAGGTAAGGTGAGCGCAACAAAAAGCCCATGAGAATTTCACCAGTGATTCCTCCTCCCTTCGATAATTAATTGATGGGGTGGAGGGGGAACCACGGTAGTAATTGTTGATGCAGCACTAAGTAGGACAGAATTATTATCCTCTTGTATAAGAAGTAATAACACTGAGAGCAAGCGGATTGTTGAAGGCCGCCCACTTAGCTCACAGCAGTGTTTCCCTGTGAAAAGGGGACATCCAGTTTATAACTCTTCCTCTCCCTCTCCCTCTCCCTCTCCCTCTCTTCCTCCCTTTCAGCAAGTAGTGATATCAGGATAAATAGCTCTGCTGCTCTGAAGCCCATTTTCACACACATTGAAAATGGGTGTGTAATATCTGAAGTTACAGGATCATGGCATGCTTTTCCTGACATAGTAGCAAACATGCATTAAAAATCAGCTAATTCCCAATCTCTTCTCCCAGCCATGCTTAGGAGAAAGAAAGCAGAGTATTCAAACCTCGGTAGATCACAGACTTTGCATGCAGTAGGTCACAGGTTCAATCCCTGACATCTGCTGTCTGAGACACTGCATCACCATTGCTGGTCAGTGGAGACCAGAAATGGAGAACCATTTCTGTGGTCTTCCAAATGTTGCTGGACTACAACTCCCATCATCCATGACCACTGATCATGTTAGCTGAGGCTGATGGGAGTTGGAGTACAACCACATCTGGAGGGTTATAGATTCCCCATTCTTGGTGAAGACAATACTGGATTAGATGGATTAATGATTAACTAAAAGAGAGATTCCTGTGCTCCAATGGCTAGAAGTGGCCATAGGGTAGGACTTGGAGGGCACAATTCTGAGAATGAGCCTTTCTATGTTATGCGCTCTGCTGACAGGAGTGTCATCTAGGGGAGGTCATGCTTTCCCCCTCCTCTTTCACCACCAGGTGTGATTATTCCTTGGAAACATCTATACCTCTAGTTATGAGGAACTATAAAAAGTAGATGCATATAAAACACGCTGCTTTTTATTTTGCAGGGTAACCTTGAAAGCCTCCAAGATTAAGCCTCTGAAGCTTGCTCTTAATTTCCACACACACACACACACACACACACACACACAACCACATAGTGGCTGCAGTCTCTTCACCCTCATCCCAATAAAGCCTGAAATAGCGTCACAAATCAAGCGAGTAGGAGTAGCCAAGTTTTGGCAAAGGCTGAAGAAGACAGGCACAAGGCGACAAGAGAAGGGGAAGGAGGCAAGTCCCTGTGCTCCTCCGACTCTCTTGACTTTCAGCCTGACTTCCATAGTTGGAAGTCAGTTTAAATATTTCATCCGCTGGAAGGCATTCTTAGCAGACATGCATAAAAGCCCAGTGAAAGCCACATATCTTTCCACCCGGCCTTTTAACAAGAGAACAGAACACTCTCTTCATCGAGCGACAACTCAAAAATCACTAGAGGAAGGAGGTTTTTCTCTCTGCTGCCACGAGATGTGGAGCAGCACTTCTGAATCCTCCTGGTGCATTGCTTCAAGATGCTTGTGTCGGAAGGGAGCAGAGCGTCTTTTTCTAAAATGTAATTGAAAATTCTTCAAAATGTTGTTAATAATGCTAATAATGCGCTGCTTTTTAATACCCGGGCCGCAGCTTGCCATTTCAGAGCATTCAGAATGCTTAGCTGCACAGGGGAAGTAAATTGTTCATGTATCACCGTCAAGCGCTGATCCCATACGGCTTCATGTTGTGCCATAAAACCAGGCAATGACATGAGCTCTGCCATGCTACCTGGCTATAAAGAAAGGCTAAACATTCAGAAAGTGACAGAGAAGGAAAAATGATGGGTGGGAGGTCACTTTTTCATCATTCATCGTCTTCTCTTCTAAGCCGTGAATTAAAAAATTAAGGAAAACAGTTGTTTACTCTGATTGGCTTGCCTACTCTTGCCAGGAGCAAAGATAAGTAAGAGGGAGAAACTACTTCGATTCTAGATTCGAAATAGAAAAAGAAGTTTCACTGAACATCAGCTAGGAGTGTGTTTATTCAAGAAACTAAAGTAGTACTAGTATTAGTAGTAGTAGTAGTAGTAGTAGTAGTAGTAGTAGTAATAATTTATTGTTTATACCCAGCCCATCTGGCTGGATTTCCCCTGCCATTCTGGGCGGCTCCCAACAGAATTAAAAGCACAATAAAGCATCAAACATTAAAAACCTCCCTAAACTAAAGTCATTAAACAACCTTTAACTTTCTTGAAGGAGGTGGGTGGTCTGGTCCTAAATGTGATAACTGCCCATTATGGAACAGCCTCATCTGGGATATTTATGTCCAGGATTAAGCCTTGCAAAAAAGAAAAAGAAAAAAAGAAATACTCTGGCATTCATTCAGGGCCAGATTAAGATTTTTAGAGGCCCTAGGCATTTGAAAGATTTGGGCACTCCCATACATATCCAATTCAAAATATAAACAATAATAAAACGTAAAGTAAAATTTTATTTTTCAAAATGAAATGAAACCTACAGTAAGATGGAAAAGAATGTTTATTTGTATATTTGTGTAAATAATGCCTATTTTTGTTCAGCTGCACCATACGGTCTATGACGAACCCAACAATGGAAAATTTCTGGGGTGCCCCCCTTCCCTTGATGCCCTAAGCACGTGCTTATTTTGCTTAATGGTTTATCCAGCCCTGCATTCATTGCAAAAAATATTTATAGCAGCCTGGCTCTTTAAGACCGGGGAGCTTGAGTCTCTTCTCTGATACTCTGACAATTAAGATTGTGCCTTGTCATGCTCCCAGCTCAGTCACCCAGCCACTATCATTTCAAAGCATGCAATTACACCGATGGTATTTCTAACCTTTCTAACTCCCCTCTTAAATGTATTTTAAAATAAGTCAACAGAAATCAATGTGAATTGCAGCCAAGTAAATCAGCTGATAATTGGAGTGTATAAAGGCCACGAAAAGTGCATGATACTGGTTTTTTTCAGGACTAGGTTGCAGGGTTCATTGGCAGGGCTGGCTGCTCTTCATGGGATCCCAGCCTAACTTTCCTATTAATGTGCTAGTTTTCTACATGCAAGGAGCATATGACACAGAGAACATCCGGTGGTGCCATCTCCCATCTGCTTTCACTGGGAAGACCTATGTTGCTTTATACCACTTGCATATCACATCTCTATCCCTCTCAGAAGAGTTTCATATACCTTATATTTAGATAATGCCGGTGACCTAAGCAGGCAAGACTTTCCATTAAGGAAGTGTAGCTGCCTTAGCTTATTGCGGATTCTGACAGGTTTTACACAGGTTTTCAAATATATTTAAGGTAAAAGACTTGAGGAACGATTTCAATAAAAACCAATTCACTCCAAAATATCAAACAATATTTCCATAATAACAAGATATGGTGGGAGAGCATAAAACATAGGCAAAAAAAAAAAGGTGGTAGTGGTGTTTCCAATAAGAGCAAGCAGATTTTTTATTGATCTTGAGCTAGCCTTTCAGCAAATACCTTACACAAAATATATCTCCAGGCGATACGTCTAATGGAGAAGAGAAGATACCAGGAGGAGCTTCCCTGACATAAAGTCAGGTCATGACAGGAAGAACCCAGTGCTGTACCATTTCAGTCTAATACTTACATCCTTAAAGTCACATAAAGCAGCAATATCCTCCAATTTGGAAAAAAAATGTCTTGCCTCATCATTCTCAAGCAATGAGCTGTCTGAAATCCAGTTGAACGCCCTACATGTCAGCATTTCCTAAACAAAGTTTCCACTCAGATTCAAAACCAAATCCTTGACTTTAGGTCAGGTGCGAGTTCCCCACTTACAATCCCTAACAGAACTGTTTGGAAGCTCCAAAAATATTTTCGCTGCATGTTCATCTTGCAGTCATAGCAAGCAATACTAGCTTAACGAGATTTCTTCCACTTAAGTCCCTGTCAACATCTTCCTTTCCTCTTCAGGAAATAGGAAAAAGAAAGCGCCTACCATTAAAAAAAATAAATGGCAGGAAAGAAACAAAATACAGTCCATTATTTTTTTTTACAAGGGTGGCCAATCTGGTGCCCATGGGCAGAAGGAAGGTCTTCGTGGGCACCATGGTGCCTATCAGTGCTGGGATGGCAACCCCTATGGAGGGTGAAAAAGAGGCATCATTCAGGAACTAGGTTTTTTAAAAAACATACTTTGTTATTTTGTTCCAGAACCCCAGGTACCAAGAAGAAGAAGAAGAAGAAGAAGAAGAAGAAGAAGAAGAAGAAGAAGAGGAGGAGGAGGAGGAGGAGGAGGAGTAGTAGTTTGGATTTGATATCCTGCCTTTCACTCCCTTTAAGGAGTCTCAAAGTGGCTAACATTCTCCTTTCCCTTCCTCCCCCACAACAAACACTCTGTGAGGTGAGTGGGGCTGAGAGACTTCAGAGAAGTGTGACTGGCCCAAGGTCACCCAGCAGCTGCATGTGGAGGAGCGGAGACGCGAACCCGGTTCCCCAGATTACGAGACTACCACTCTTAACCACTACACTACACTGGCTCTGGTCACACATAGGGTCTGATTCTAACTATCTTATTAGTAAGAGGCCTACCTATCTGGATCTTGCTTAAACTCTGACAGTGACACCTGACAAAAAATTTTTCGAATAGCAGCACATATGCTTATGTAGTGTTGTGCCTCTTGCTCTTATTCTCCTGGGATCTTATGTTCCTTCTGTGGCTGTCTGCTTGTTATTCTTCCCCATAGGATCACTGTTCTGTTGCACACTGCTAATGTTATAGGTAGCAGAGTGTGGCAATATCATGGCTGTTGTGCTCTGTCAAAATACATTCCATTCTTGTGGAAACTAGAGCTTGGGGACATTCTTTTTCATAACTTTGCAAATGTGCCTTTGACATCAGTAAGAGATTTGTGCAAAGCTCAAGGACAGAAAAGGACCTCAGTCCGTAAAAATAGCGCTACCATATGGCTCACCTAAGCAAAAACAAAGCAAAATCACAACATCTAAAATTACTTCACTGATCTGTTCAAAACATCTCAAATGTTTTTATGCAGCCAGATGTGCTTTTTGGCATTCCAAGGTTTGAATGGCTATATGAATTGTATCACTATAATTAGCAGTAAAACATAGCAAACATGGTCATTTTCCATATGCCTATTATTATTTTCTTTGGGTGTATATTTGCTATGTACTAGACTAGCGTGGAGCCAGGAACTGTCAGTCAGAAAGCTGCAATTTGAACATCTCAGCCACTTTCCTGATTGCAACCACAAGAGAATGATATGGCTGATGGCCCAGTTACCACCCTATCTGGACAGGAATAACTTGGCTGCAGTCATTTATGTCCTGGTAACCTCAAGATTATTACACAGGTCTGCCTTTGAAAACGGTCCAGAAATTGCAGCCAGTGCAGAATGAGGCTGCCTGATTGTTGACAGGCTCAATGTGAGCAACTCATATACCGCTGATCACAGCACAGCTGCACTGGCTGCCTGTATGTTTCTGGACCCGGTTCAAAGCGCTGGTCAAACCTATACAGTAATGCCATTTGTGGCTCAAGACCCTGTCCTGATATGAACTTACTTTCAGTCCTTCCAAGTCCTTCGCTGAGGAGGCTCAGCATGTGGCCACAAGCATGAGGGCCTTTTCAGTTGTGGCTCCCCATCTTCTCAGTGAAGTCTGCCTAATGCCATCATTAACATCCTATTTGGTGCCATGTGAAAACTGATCTATTTCCCCAGGTATTTGTTGGGTTATTATGACAAGCTTGGATGGATGGAAAAATTGGCTGCAGAAGTGTTTGTTGCTATTCTGCTGGGTTTGTTTATGGGGTTTTGGAATGATTTTCTTGAAAAATGTTGGTTTATACATTATGGCTTGGCTAGTAGCCTTTTTGTGAGTCATTTATTGTGGGAAGCAATACAACAACAACAACAACAACAACAACAACAACAACAACACAGCATATGATTAAGCACCAAACATCGCTTCGCACTGAGTCATGTATAGCTGTGGTCCACATCTAGATGTTGTATATGAAAAACCTTACCCCCTGTGTAGACAATCATGTGCTCTGAGTCTGTCCAGATCAATATCACATTATGTTTTTGACATATGAGTTTATTTGCAGCCTTTATTCCGATTGTCACATTAAACTGACAAGGGGGCAAATACGGGCACATCCACAAAACACTACACATTGTTTCTTCTGTTGTATTATCCCACCCCATTTTGCTATTGTTTAAGCATTTCCTTTGGTCTTCTACAGATTCAAGTTACATGATGAAAGAATAAAGTCAGAACAAATGAGGAAAATCTGTTGGACGTGAACAAGTACTCAACCAATTATTTTTGGTATGTAATCTCCCCAGATTCCTGTGTAAACCTGGGTAAGTATATTTCATAGACTGTGTTACGAAGGTCAGGCTAACTAATTAAAATAGCCACTCTTGGATCTATCTATCAAACAATTGGACTGCTTCTTTTTTTTCAGACAAAGGCTGATCAGATAACAGGCTAATTCCTTAACTGAAACTGACACAAGGGAACCAAATTATCTTTCATACTAAAGACTAATTTGATCTGAAGCTGGCTACTAATTGTGAATGTTCTGAAACTACCAATCTGAATTTCTTGCGAGACCTCAAACCCTAAGCCAGTAATTGTTTCCTGGCTACTCTATGGGATTTACTTAAATATGTTTGTGATGGATTTACTTAAATAGGTTTGTGGTTTGCACAACTGACAGTTGGTAGAACAGCAGAATTTGTTTACTCTTTGAGTTCTTTTTTCCCTGCATCACAGATGTGCAACCTTTTTTAAGAGATTGCTCATGATCCACCAGGTAGCACAGCTTCTCAAATATGCCTTTTCAGTGTATGTACAAAGGGCAAATTTTCAAGAAGCAGCAGCGACTACATCAATAGGCACAGGAGGATCAAATCCGCCCTGTGAAATTCAGCTGATTTCAAGAGGAACATGCTGAGCTACAGAGGCTCACACCTCTGTTATTTATTTGGTTGACTTTAACCCTGCCTTCCCAAAGGCATAGTGTAGATAACACTTTTGAAACTGTTAATAATACATTTAAGATCACACTGAAATTTTAAAGCATCAAACAGCACTTTGTACAAGCTTGCCTCCCAGAATGATGTAGTTAATCACTAAGACCATATATTTATTACAGTGACTAACAAAACAGAGATACTGAAGTCTTAATAATTTCTGTTTTGAGACACATCTATATCTATATATAAACAGACGGATCCATTAACATATGCTCACCCAAATCCTAATTTTCCTCCAAGCTTTGATGGGGGACAACTCTGCTAACCTGCGCTTTAGAGGTATTCTGAGCAATCTCATCCTAAGGTTGGAGTTGGGATGTGTGTGTCTTGTGTGTTTAAAGGTAAAGGACCCCTGGAGGGTTAAGTCCAGTCAAAGGTGACTATGGGGTTGTGGCACTCATCTCACTTCAGGCCAAGGGAGCTGGTGTTTGTCCACAGACAGCTTTCTGGGTCATGTGGCCAACATGACTAAAACACTTCTGGCACAACAGAACACCGTGATGGAAGCCAGAGCGCACGGAAGCACCGTTTACTTTCCCGCCACAGCGGTACCTATTTATCTACTTGCACTGGCATGCTTTCGAACTGCTAGGTTGGCAGGAGCAGGGACAGAGCAATGGGAACTCACCCCGTCACAGGGATTTGAACTGCCGACCTTCTGATCAGCAAGCCCAAGAGGCTCAGTGATTTAGACCACAGCGCCACCTGTGTCTCTACTAAGGGCAAGCATATGGTATTTTGTGTATGTGTGTGTACGTGCACTATTTTTATAGAAATCTTTCATTCTAAAAAAAGTCTTGCTGAATATATATATATATATATATATATATATATATATATATATATATATATATATATGCTTTCGTAGATTTTCACGGGTACAGGAATGCAGGTTTTGGTGTCTTCGGGTGTCTTCCCGTGTAAGAGTTGGGGTGTCTAGGCGACGTTTCGACGAGGTCTCACTCGTCATCTTCAGGCTGGTGCTTTCGGCTTCTTGTTACCTGTTCCAGTAACAAGAAGCCGAAAGCACCAGCCTGAAGATGACGAGTGAGACCTCGTCGAAACGTCGCCTAGACACCCCAACTCTTACACGGGAAGACACCCGAAGACACCAAAACCTGCATATATATATATATATATATATATATGCATGACAGAAATTTGAGTGGGAGCAATGGGAATCTATCTGGAATGAGTTTGCTTTTACATTTTCCCCAAATTTATAAGATGGAGTGTAAGACAGATTTTTTTTTCCTATTTCAAATCTCCTACCCACCCACCCTGGTTTGTTCAATTAATTGTAAACATTTCCCCATTGCCTTCCTCTAGCTTCTCTGGAGCTCCCTCAAAATATTTATGGATATTTGCTTCTCTTTACCCACCCCTGGATATAATTGCCTTTGCCTCCGTTCCTTTGAAAAGCTTGGTGTCTCAAGTACAACTTGTGAATATTTTCCCCTGACTGTGCCAAAGCTTTTGAATCAATTGTTATGAGGTGTTTTTAAAAGAAATAATTATCTGCTGTTTGTCCTGAGCTTTTTATTTGGCCAGGCTTTCCAGGAAGTCAACTCGCTGGTTTAAATCAGGTTATTTGATTGCTCTTGCTAATTTGCTACACTACTGTGCTTGATAACTTTGTATTTCAGCACAGATAGTTTCTAGGTCCAGTTCATAATTTTGGTTGTGACCTAGAAAGGCCTGGAACCAAGTGATCTGAAAGACTGCATTTTCCCACATGAGTTTGCCTGGGATATATGGTGCTTAGGAGAAGCCCTAAGTGTCTGGTCCACCAGCAGCTGAAGCACATGTAGGCAGAATGTATAGCAGGGTTTTCCCAGTGGCTGCTTCTAGGCTCTGGAACTCTTCACCAAAGGGGGACTCAGCTAGCCCAGTCCGGAATGACTTTTCTGCCATCAGGCAAAAGCATTTTTACTTAGGCAGATTGTTAGCCTCTAACCTGACTTCTAAATATGTTGTAATTACCGTATTTTTTGCACCATAACACTCACTTTTTTCCTCCTAGAAAGCAAGGGGAAATGTCTGTGCGTGTTATGGAGCGAATGCCTACGGATGGCAAGGGGATCTGCTGCAGTTGTGAGCAGAGGATCCATGGTTCCCCTTCCTTCCCTCCTCCGTGGCTCGCTTTGAAACAGCAAAGCGGGAGAAGAGCCGCTGAGTGGGGAGGAGAGAGGGACAGAGAGCCTGCTTCTTTAAAGGAGCAAAGTGGGAGGGGAGAGGAGCCTTCTCCCCTTATACCCCTCTTCTTCATTATTAGCAGCATCCTTCTCCACACACCCCACGCGTGTTCCTTGTCCCTTGAATGCTTTTCCTTCCCCAATTAAAACGTGGTTACAAAGCACGGATCCACATGCATCCTCAGGATTTTTGCACTGGGTCACCCCAAATTCACCATCAGATCACATAGCATGTCCATGGCTACATCTTGCACCAAAAAATCACTCACCCACTGTTGCCTGGGGCCGCAGTGGTGCAAAAACGTGGTTACAAAGCATGGATCCACATGGATCCTCAGGATTTTTGCATTGGGCTACTCCAAACTCACTGTCAGATCACATGTCTGTGGCCACAGCATGAACCACAAAAGTCATATATCCACTGTTTCGTTTAGAATATATTTTTTTCTTGTTTTTCTCCTCTAAAAACTATGTGCGTGTTATGGTCTGGTGCGTGTTATAGAGCGAAAAATACGGTAGTTTTAACTGTTTGGTTTATTGCATTGTTTTTAGGCCTTTTACTTTGCATTTCCTCATTTATAGCGTACTTAATTTAATTTCTATAAGGCATTTGTATACCAGCGGAATAGCTAACTGCTCAGGTGCCGGGTGCGGCCTGCGCGCCCTGTAGCCGGACGCAGGGCGAGCCGCCCAGGGGGGCGAGGCGTGCTGTGTAGAGCCTCTCCACCACCTCCCCCTCAGCTGTAGGGTAGCTGAGGGAGAGGCAGAGGGCAGACACAAGTCCCACGCTGCCATTTTAGGCAGTGTGGAACCTGCAGGCACCCAAGCCACCATGTCACTCCTAGGACGGACGCGTGACTCAGGCATGTTGCAGGCCCCGCAGTAAGTGCCAGCCCCCGAGGTGTAGCGCCCAGTGCCAGCCCTGTTTCATTACATTTGTTGACTGAACTAAAAAGTTTTGTGAGACCAGTTTTTTTTAAAAAGAACAACCAAAAACTCATATTTTTTATCATTTTGTCACCCCCCCCCCCTCAGTGATGACACCTGGGGTGACCTGCACCCCCCACACCCCCTTCCTCTGCCACTGTTGTACAATCGTTAGGATTTCTAAAGTAGTTGCGCTTACATTATTTATCCCTCTTTTCCCACCTTTCCCCATCTTGTGTGGAGGCAGGAGTGATCTTAGGATGGCTTAAGGGATGCAATCCTTGGCATGCTGATCTGGATGTAAGTTGCCCCGCAGTAAAATTGAAGCCATTCTTCATTGTCTCGAAGGAGGTTCCCAACATTAGTCAAGGAAGGGAATGTGGTGGAAGAGTCTCTTTTACAGGCTTTATTCTCAACTTTAATAGCATCTGAAGCCCTAAAGTGCATGCTACCATCTCTCATCCATGGCTGGTTGAGTTAAACCTCAGGACTCTTTTGTCATTCCTGTCCTTAGCTAATGCCTCACTGTCACTCCCCAGATTTACTTACTTTAAATCACTTCTTGCAACAGTGAATTTTTCATTGAAATTGAAACTTTTGTTCTTATTTTGGGCTAGGAAAGTTTTGGGGAAATGCATCCTTGTGAACCAAATGCACAATCCCGGTCCCCAGATGTGTTCACAGTTCACTATTAATGTTGTTGACTTGGCCACAACTAGGGATGTACTTGAGCAAGCAGTTCCATATCAAAACTCATAACAATCCCCTCAAAATTCTTGAGATTGTCTTGCCTAAGGAGGACCCTCCCAGTTTGCTATAAGCCAGTGCTCAAAGTAGGGTGAGGTAGCTGGGGTTGGGATTTCATTTGGCTTCATATAGAGCTAACCCAGCCCCACTTCATTTCAGTCAACACCACTGAATCAGACCTAATTTGAAACAAAAGCACCCCACGTGTTTTTCTTCGTCTTCCACTTGGAACACTAAGCAGAATTCCGGCAGCTTCTACAACCGCTGTCATCTGTGGGATCAACTGTATCACCAATCATGTGCTTATTGACATGAAGACTTTACCTCAGAAGCCTTATGTCAACGGGAAAGGAAGAAATCAAAGTGTTATAAGAGCCATGGAGAGTAAATTCATACAAATTCATGTTTGAAAAAACCATGCATTGACTCAGATTATTGTAACTGGAAGGCCGCAATCCTAACTCCATTTGCTTGGGAGCAAGCTGATTAAGTTCGATAGGAATTAATTCTCAGCAGACGTTACTAGGATTGTGCTGTAAGATTCCACTGAAATAAAAGAATGGGAATGAGTCATCATTATGCTTTGTTGCAACCTGATTCTCACACGGTACCTAAAAGAATCTTCTTTCAGTGTCTGCTACTTCCTTCCTTGTCCTGCTTTAAGATTCTGAAATATCTCCTTCCCCAGCCCCTCACTTTGTTTACGATCTAGCCTGATGAAGAATTCTGCAAAACCCAAAAGCTGCACATTTATTTTTGATACTTTGGTTGGCCGATTACAAAAACTGCCCCAATATGGAACATCTTCTTTACTGCCTTCACGAATCTATTTGCCGTGTTTTAGCAACAAATCTATCAGTGTTACATGTGTGTTCAATTTTCCTTTCTAATTCTTCATTTTCCAAATAGAGAACAATCCCACTTACTTGGATTTGGAAATCCCAAGGGATTTCCTTGAGCCACCACTGTTAAAAAAATCTCTCTTCATTTGGTTTTCATAAAACATATCTGGAAATTCATATTGTCCATATTCTTTATTTCTTGTGCATTTTGTATATTGTTAGTATTTCAAAGATACTTGTTGCTACCTGCTAGAAGTATAAGTGATAGGGAGCAGCATCCTGATAGGCAGGGGCTTAACTCAATTGTTACCCCTCTTGATTCTATGGAGTCACTGAGCTCGTGGATTTGGGTGTCTTTTTGATTTTTGTTTAATGACAAGCACTTTTAAAATTCTTAGATTTTTTTTTTATTATTTTACTGCAAAGGAAGGTCCAGACATCTAATTACAAAGCAGTCACAAGTAAAGAACTGTGATCTTTTTCTGGCTCTGCTTCCAGACAGTGACTCAGCTTGCACAAGTTCCCTGTTGGATCAGGCCAAAGGCCAATCTGGTCCCCACAGTGACCAACCAAATGCCCATAGGAAGCCCAAAAGCAGAACCAAAAGCAGGTCCTAATTTAGCACTCTAACCACCACACCACCCTGTCTCTCACACCACCCAACTGAGACTGAATAAAACTCCTAGTATTTAGTGTAATCCTCTAAGCACACTCATAATAATTACCTCGATTTTCTTGATATATGCAGACAGCACACAGGAAGGATGATCTGCGTGAAACCATGTACATGACTCCATTGTTCAACATTTGTCCATATGTTTAAGACCAGCTGCTGGCACTTTATTGTCTATTTCAATCAAAGAACATAGTGTGGAATTATATTAAAGCAGATTAGTTCTATGGATTACTACATCAAGATTAGACCTCAGTTTTTGCCTATCTGCAGCTTGTAAAAGGCACTTGACGCTAGTGAGTAGTCTTTAAATGGAAAGAAAATTAAGTAATTCAACTGTAGAAGGCGTTAATGGGATTTGTTTTTAAAGAAATATATATGAAATAAATGTAACTAAAGGTCAGATAGATAGATAGATAGATAGATAGATAGATAGATAGATAGATAGATGATAGATAGATAGATATCTGAAAAAAATATTCTGTTCCTGCTAGGCTTGGATTGAAAATCATGAGTTATGAAAAAAAAATGTTTTCTAGAAAAGGTTACTTTTTCCCAAGCATTTCTAAATGCTAGAATTTTTTAGCTGTATTTTTGATTGAACTGAACAGTATAATACTGCAATGACTGCACAGGGATTTATGTTTTTCTATCATTTCATAGGTCAGTCCCAAACTGCAGTAATTCTCAAATGTCACCTAACTAGTGATGAATGCAAGTGCCCCTGCGTTAACTTTAATAAATGTCCACTGAATTCCAAGAACTGCTATACTGTTGGGTTGTTCAGGCAAAAGCAGAGCCTGAAGTAATAGGAAAGTAGTTAACAGACAAATAGATTCAGTCGCTAGTCCTTCTAAGGCACATAATTTCTGCCATTATTTTCAGATGTTCATTCTCTATGGCTACCAGAGCCTTTCAATGTAGTCCCTGAAACGCTGGTTTGCTCTATGATTTATTTATTATTACATTTACACCATTCACTATTATTTATCATTTATTACATTATTATTATACCACCCCTCTACAGAACCCACAACAGTGCTGGATTAAACCCTGTGGAGGCCCCTAGGCAGTTGAAATCTCGGCCAGGGGGTGGGGAGGCTTGCAAATTATATCCTAATATGTTTTTGTAATTTTATTTTCAAGATCAAATCAGTATTATTTTGATCCGTTGTCATGGAGCTCCTAAAAGGCGTGAGGGCCCCTAGGCCAGTGCTTACTCTGCCTATTTGATAATTCGGCACTGGTTCAAGATGGTTCAAGACGGTGTACACAGTAGTCCCTCTCCTTATTTTATCCTCACAGAAATCTTGTGAGGAAAATTAGGTTGACAGACTGTGACTGGCCCAAGGACTGGCCCATGGCTGAGTGGGGATTTGAACTCTGATTTCCCAGGGCCTAGTCCAACACTGTAACCACTATGCTACAATGACTCTTTACTGAGTAATGTGGGCTATAACTGGGGGACACACATACATGATTTTGGAAGCTCACCTCTGGCTACAAAGTCCAGGCTGAGAATCACTGGTCTAAACCAGCCTTCCACAACCATGATTCCCCTGAAGTTGCTGGACTGAAACCCTGAAGGCTGGGGAAGGAGGCAAATGGTGGAATGGTACCAGGTCACTAGCAGCTGACCAACTCTTCTGCTTGAGACCACTGGGCTTGGCGCTGTCAATGCCAGGAGCGCCATCCAGGCCCTGGGAATAAGCCCACAAAGCCCCTGATGTTGAGAAAGATTGAGGGCACAAGGAGAAGGGGACGACAGAGGACGAGATGGTTGGACAGTGTTCTCGAAGCTACTAACATGAGTTTGACCAAACTGCGGGAGGCAGTGGAAGACAGAAAGAAGAAGAAGAAGAAGAAGAAGAAGAAGAAGAAGAAGAAGAGGAGTTTGGATTTGATATCCCGCCTTTCACTCCCTTTTAAGGAGTCTCAAAGCGGCTAACATTCTCCTTTCCCTTCCTCCCCCACAACAAACACTCTGTGAGGTGAGTGGGGCTGAGAGACTTCAAAGAAGTGTGACTGGCCCAAGGTCACCCAGCAGCTGCATGTGGAGGAGCGGAGACGCGAACCCGGTTCCCCAGATTAGGAGTCTACCGCTCTTAACCACAACACCACACTGGCTCTCCAGTGCCTGGTGTGCTCTGATCTATGGGGTCACTAAGAGTCGGACATGACTAAATGACTAAACAACAACAAAAGCCCCCATGAAATCTCTAATGACAGTGGCAATCATATTCTGGCGGTGGGGGGTGGGGGAGGCAAAAGTGTAGACCCTGTTCACTGGGAATGTTTCTGCAGCTGAAGCCTATCCATGTCAGCCAGCATGCACACCTTCAACCAATGAGGGGAGATTGCGCAGGTAGACAGGTCAGTACCTCTGTCTTAATAGGAACCAAGAGAAGCATATCTACAAGCCTTTGTACTGATGCTTCCTGAGGTTTACAGTATCTATAAATCCATTGCACTGCACAGCCAGCCAAGGGCTGCAATTAGTCTGGTCTTATAAATCTCTACCCGCCTGTCTACTGTCAGAACCTGCTGAGATTCTAAAGAGAGACCAAGCATGCATGTACTTATGGTTTGAGGACATCAGAGCTTTTCTGTTCTTCACAATCCCAAAGACGTATTTTTCAGATCAACTCCATAGAAGCATACTTTATATGTACTATGATCATTTTCTATTTTTATGGGGCACTTACTGTGCAAAGAGGTTTATAATCGCACTGCGGTGTGCCCTGTCCATTACCTCAAATGGGGGAAAGGATGCATGTCCCCCCACAGAGCAATCCAGTCACCATTCTTGCAGCCCACAGGCTATTCATGCTCCAAGCAGGACACTATGGGTGCACAGCAGAGGCGCAATGTGCCACTGAAGGAAATGTGCCTGGCCCTGTCATTCAAGGCAATGGCTGGGTGGGTTGCAATATGCTCCATGCTATGGATGGCTACAGTATTCAGCTCAGGGCTAGGGAGGTGTGAAACTGTTCCATTTAGATTCACCAATATTTCTTTCTTATTGATGTATTTTGAGGCTGTTAGGCAGAAAAGCAGCTGTTTACCTAATTCTTAATTGGCCATCACCTTCAATTGCCATTTTATTACCTTGTAACAGCATCTTTTGTCCATTCTAGTTGCATTTTGCCAACAAACATAAGGCAGCTCAGCTGTGAGCCCAATGGAGACTTCGTTTCCTAATGAGAGTTAACCCTTCATGGCCCAAATTCATCCACAGGTGCATTGGCATTCCACATTTCCTTCCATTCTGGCAGTAACTGACCAAGAAATTACTTCCTGTTCCCCAATACATTGATCTTCAACTAGTGAGACAGGACTCACTGCTGCATCACAGCCTAATCCAAGGTGGGCCGTGACAGCAGCTCTACCACCACCAAAATATGTGGTAAAAATATGAAGAATTGGGTCCCATGTCTAAAAAGGTTGAAAACTACTGCCTTCATTGATAAGGTAATGAGTGGAATATATGAAGGGAGTTTCCTTTATAGTCTACTTCACCCTGATTCCAGAGCAGTTGCCTCAGATCAAAACCCATTGGGTGGTGGGTTGGGGGCAATAGGCGATTGTGTGCTAGCTGGGTGTCCATGCAATAGTTTGAACCTCAACAAACTAAATCTCCTTAAAACTTCAGGACAAGTCATATAATTTTATCTCAACTGTTGCTTTTCAAATCAAAAAGGAGAAAGTATCACCCCAAGGAAATTTCCACAGCCCAACTTAATAGGCATCTTAATTCCACACATCATTGGCGTTTTTTATGGTAATAGCCCAGCATCAAACACTGGGGGCTGGGAGCAGGGAAGATTTGCCGAGTTTGATATTTTTTTTACTGAACAACAATTTTTCTTAGAAGATCAGGTAAGAAATAAAAAAACCTTACATTTCCATGACAGTAAAAATCAACCAACCCAGGCCTCTAAAGTTCCAAATTTAACGGAATGGGAGTGACAGCCTTCACCCTTCTCTCCAGCTTTTCAACATACAGCAGCATAGTTCTCACTGAATGAATTTTAATTTGGTTTTAAGTGTCTAACCAGATTAGCCTTCTGTATTCTGCTAATGAGCTGACAGGTCAAAAGGAGGTGCTTAGCTTTGTGCTAGTTCATCTGGGAATTCTATCAGAGATTTGCCCAAGGCTGTAGTAATCACTTCTTGTGGGTCTACAAGACAACCAACCACTCAGACTCATGAGGAGGTTTAAAAGTACTCTTGCAGAAATGCTGCTTTGTTTTGCAAAATACCCTCTTCTCTAATATGGGAGAGGCATGAGAGAAAGATGGAGGGTACCAGTTTGCCCTCTGTGTGTGAAGGGGAGGAGGGGGGTGAGGGAATGGAATACATCATCATTTTCTAATTACTAAGCACAGTAAATATTATTAATATGCATAATTTTGGGTGGGAACCCTCTGATGTTTTCAAAATCTTGATGAAAGGAACAGGGCTATCACAGGAACCAAAGAATTGACATGATTAATCACCAGTAGTCTTTTTAAAAAAATATTTTCAACATGGAAAAAGCAATTTTTAAAGATGGCTAGCATGAAAACTCCCCATCTGAAATTTGGCAGGAGCTACCATGTCTACAGATTTCATGCTTTTATGTGGAAAAAAACCCTTAATCGTTATATCTATTTTAATTTCCAAACACTTTAAACTTTAAAGGTGGCTAGTGTGAAAACTGCTGTGTCTACCCATCTGGAACTTGTCGGGGTTAATCCATTCTCTATCTCTAAATTTCACACTCCTTTGATTAAAAATAAAACACCCCAATAATGCTATGGCCATTTGGCTGTGTAATGAACTGAATTCGATTTTTGGAGATTTGTAATGTTCATATCACAATCCAGATTCAGATCCAGAGTGGGTCAGTACAGTTCTGAATCAGTCCAGACAAGGTCGGATTTAATCTGTATTTACAAACTAGGGACACAAATCAGACCTAGCCTGAGATTGAGCTAAATTCTTTATAAGCATGCAGTTAAAATTTACCTGACATTCTGTGTTTCTTTTCATCCATGTTAAGAGAGAGAAGAAAGTCAGCAAGGCTCCCGAGGAACTGCTATTGCTGTGCAAAGTGCCACAAAAGAGTCCAGATTTTTGCAGAGCAGCAACAGGTGCTGGCTTCCGTCTTTCATTTTTGCTGCAGAGTGGTCTCTACCCCACCGTGAGGGAGTCCCAGCAGCCATGGCAAGGCATTTTGACAGGTGGCCCAAGGGCCCTCAGAAACCCGGAGCCAACACTGCCTCTTCTCCCTCAAGCAGACATTGTTCCGCACCCACTCCGAAGCAGCTAGTCAGGATATGTAACAGTGCCACTACTTTTCAAGGCTCCTGTGTCTTTAATCAAAAGATTCCTGTGTGCATGTTCAGCCTGTTTTATTAGTGAGGAATTACCCCCAGGGTAGCTTCCCTTAATTACCCTCAATGCCAATTTCTATTCCTGCAGGAGTTTAATTACTAATTTCTTCTCACTATTATTTTCCCCTTTCCCTTTTCAAAATAGTGGAATGGTGCCATTTTGGTACGTGGAAAGAAAAAACCAGTAATTAACCTTTCTTCCCACCTATCCCCAACAACGTGGGCAGAATGTGCAAATACAAAGAAAGCTGTTAATTAACGCTGGAAACGTTCACGAGGGCGCTGTAGGATAAAATAGCACTGTGTTAAGGCTAATAGTGTGCAGAACCTCCAGTTTAAATCTCCTTCCAGATAACCTACATTAAAGAAACTTCTCAGCAGGGCTAAAGGGCTTTGGTGTGGAAACAACCCATGTCTGGCTCCTCTTCCTCCCCTGCCCCCCCCCATCTATCTGCCAACTCATTGCACGTTGCATTGATCTTGTGCTGATGGATCTGGTGAGAGTATGTCTCAACAGCGTAGCCGGGCGCACTCTGCTAGCTCATGCAGGAAAGGCCTCAGCTGAACCTGTTTAACAGAGTTCTCTTGTGAGACTAAAGGGGATGGGGATTTTAAATGCCAGAGCAGATAAATAATGAAGCAGCTGTTCGTAGTACAATAACTTTATTTATTTATTTTCCTGCTTCTCTAAAACATTAGCTCGGAATATAAGTTAAGCACATTATGGGGAACGTTGGCCTGCCCTGCCCTATAATTAGAAAGAAAAGCACAAGCCTCTAGCTAGCAGCAAGCTGAGTGGCACCTAGGGAGGCAATTTACCTTTGCTTCAGCAGTCCTCTGTTAAAAAAAAAACAGATAAGAGGCCTCTTAATAAGAATGTTTTCTTTTAGAAACAGAGGCTTATAAGTGGCTTTTCAACTCAGTCATTGTGTTCAAGGGAAGAATTTATAGCACGGTGGCACATTCTTTGATGGCAGGGGGTCCCAGGTTCACTCTCTGGTATCCCTGGGTTTGTTTCTTTCTTTCTTTGTTTTGTTTTTTTTAAAGAAAAACAGATTAGTAACAGGTGATGGGGAAAACCTTTCTCTGCTGGAAGTCCTAGACAGATGCTGCCAGTCAGAGTAGGCACTGTTAGAATTCCTGCTCCATGATTGCAGTCATAGGATTGCTGTTTTTCACATGATGGTATATGTTTTGACTCCACAGAGTAGGAAGTGACGGAGACAGGATGTTTGTGTTACTGTGTTCTGTGAAGTGGGACTATTGTCCTTTGTTCCTTTTCTCTTTGCTGTCTGATGCTAGAGATAGAGGGAGCCATGTTGCAGTGCTCCGTGTGTTTTTATATGTAAATAAAGTAGATTAGCCAAAATGCTTATTTGCTGGGATTCTGTCACACATGAGGCACAAACTCTGCGGATCCCTAAGTATGCTGGTGTCGGTTGGCATTGGTCGCTGTGATGTTTGGGCAGAAGAAAGCTTTTGAAGCTCCTGAACGAAAGACCAGGAGGGAGAGAACATGCCATTCAGGCATGTGTCTCTGCCAGAGTCCTACTCGAGTGTAGGCTGAACTCCTGACAGGCACTATTGAGCTAGAAGCCGCAGACGCATACTCTGACTGCCACTTCCTATGTGCTTAATCTTGGGCGTGGGGGGTGGAAGAGACTAACGCTCATGTAATCCTATAAAGCTAACACAGCCTTCTCCGATGTAGTACCCTCCAAGAGTTTTGGACTACAATTCTCATCAGCCCCAGAAATGGGGAAAGGAAGGGATTTTCACAGTCAACAAAGAAGCAGGTTTAAACAGCAAGGTGGGCATTATCAACTTGTACCTCCCTTCCCCATATCTCAGTGGACATATATAGTTGAAAAAGAACATGGCATGAGACCATTGCATCATTGTTCCCCTACACTTTCTACTTTATGAGTTGCCACATTTGGTGATGCAGTGAAAGGTCATCACAGCTATGATGCACAACATTTTTTTTCTTCTAAACTACATATGACGGTGGAGGTATTGGATGAAGGGTGTGGACAGCAGTCCCAGTTAACAGTAGTTTTGGTTGAAGGCAGGGCAGTGGTGACTTGCTCCAGTCTCCTCGCATTGCCTCTCTTACCTTAACATAACATGCATGAGATAATAAATGGGCCAGTGATAATGCATCAAGCATGAGATAATAAAGTGCAATGTGATGAATTCAAATGAGCTATTTAACATTACATAGTGATACCCTGAGTCTGAGTTTTGCTTCTGTGGCACCAAGATAAATTGCATTTGTGTGGAACTTTGCTGTAACTGCAACTCCTGATAACAGAACCCAGAGACCCAATGTCCACAGATAAGCAAAATTAAAACAAAAACAACTCCTCTGTTGTCTTCGCTTTTTCATACCATGGGAATCTATGACTTTGTTCTGCTTGACTTTAAAATTCTACATCAAAACATTGTATGCTATTAGAACAGCCGTTTCAGTTATGTTCTCATTGTGACTAGGAAAGTAAACATTGTCTCATTGCTCTGAAGGATGGATAACTTCTTACCACTGCATGAGCTCTGCTAGAAATGCACAATATTCTATTGACAGTGTACACCTGGTCCATGTGTTAACAAAATGTGGTTGCTTTGTCATTCATATCCACTTAGCACCAAGAAAGAAGTGTGACACAGCTAACCAAGTTTATCTCTTTTCATGTTTCAAGAGTTTTCATGGGCAGGGTCTTCAAGCAACATAGCTCTGAAAATGATATGGACTTGCTCCTGGGATCCAAGCCAGCAGGACCACTAGCCCTAGATGATGCCCTCTGAACTCCAGAGAATTTGTTAAATTTATTATTATGAAATAATAAATCAATCAAACTCTGAGGAGTGGGTCTTGGGTTCCTCTGAAGACCAGGAAAGCCTTGAGAAGCGTTCCTTACCAAAGTCACAACTCTCCAAATCTTGCGACCTAGAACAAACAAACAACTGCATTAAAAGGCACCAACTCTTTCAGATATCCAGATATAGCATTTGCGAGGGGGGGGGGGAGGTCAGAGCTTTCACGCTGGCTCTGTTGGTCAAACTATAAAAACCTGGCTGTTGCTCCAGGCCACTGCTAAAATCTTCTTGCCTTAGCTATAGGATTGCTAGCTGTGGTCCTGAAATTTAGCTGCTGGCCTCTGTCCGTGGTCCTGTGGCAATTCCAGCCTATGCTGCCTACCCTCAAACAAGTAACATGCATGACAAAAGAAGTACAGTGGTACCTCGGGTTACAGACACCTCAGGTTACAGACGCTTCAGGTTACAGACTCTGCTAACCCAGAATTAGTACTTCGGGTTAAGAACTTTGCTTCAGGATAAGAACAGAAATTGCACGGTGGAGGTTCAGCAGCAGCAGGAGACCCCATTAGCTAAAATGGTACCTCAGGTTAAGAACAGTTTCAGGTTAAGAACAGACCTCCAGAATGAAATAAGTTATTAACCAGAGGTACCACTGTAAGCGTTTTAAATTATGATGCTGTAGAATTCTGATACGACCTGCCCTGTAAGACTCCAAAGAAACTGTATTAAAACTGTTGCATGTATGAGCATTGGGGAACATGGTGAAGTGGAGCTGTGCTGCTTACCTAGACAGAGATGGGGCATGGGGCACCAAGGTCAGAGATGCACAGGTGTGCTAGTGAGAGCAGCAGGTTGATGCTAGTAGACCCACCAGTGCAAGTTGGTGACCCTAGCATCCATGTTGCCCCAGCCCAGTCCTTTCCAGGTAAGCAGCACTGACACCAGTGTTGAGAAGGAGGCTCCACAGCTCTTCTCCACAACATGGGCCATTATGCTATAAGCCAGCTTTTAAAACTATCCGGCAGAGATCTCTCTTTCTTTCTTTTTCATATAGGGCCCTTTTGATAACCAGCTGAGTACGTTTGGTTTGAAAATATTGTGCAAAATTGCTACTAATTAATTGACTGTAAAGATGTACCCTCAAGACAAATTCCAGGTCATTAACTTCCGAGTCAAAACACTTCCCTCTCCTCAATAGCTTATTTCCAAACAAGTTTCCACTCAAGCAAATTTTCACCAAACAAGATATTTGAATAAGGCATTTTTATGGCAAACTGCATAAGCAGAAAAATGCTAATGTGCCATACAGAAAGGTCAAACAAATAAACCTGATATGAATGCATGAGATAAGGGATTCCCCAAAAGAGCAGTTAACTGAACAAAGTAGCTTTACTCTGCTAAAATGCTGGCAATTATTTCAATAAAAATAAATAAACAGTCAAGGAAATATGGAATCAGCTGCTGAGTCTAGTGTTATTTGCTTTCTAAATGGGTATGCTTGCTTTGAGAACAAGGAGAAACAATAGCTGCACTTATTTTATAGAATTACAGATTTACAGATGGTGACTGATGGTTTGCTCATGCTTCTGCATCATTCCATCTGTTGTGAGAGGCAACTGTGGTGGTGGGAACAACTGATGGTCTTGTAGCTTATTTGGAAGGGGGGCAGTATCCACCATGACCACTGCTATGGATCTGCAGCTAGTGAGGTACCAAGACCAGCAAGAAGGACAAGACACAACATTGTCACCCTGATGTCTCTAACAACCAATGCTTTCAGCTTCCTTTATGTACTGGTAGCCACTGATGTTATGTGATTTTAGCAGCCAGGGTTATGGAAGCAGGGACTGCTGGTGGACTGGGGAAACACATAAATTTCCCAGGAGTCCTTGTGTCTGACATGCAGCCAGAATTCTGTACCAGGCAACAGGGCAGAGAGTGCAAAAGAGACTTCACTCCTTCCTCCTCCTCCTCCTCCTCCTCCTGCTGCTGCTGCTGTTGTTAGATCAGCAACAAAGAGAAATATGTGGAGGGAGGGACATGTGAGAGAAGCAAGCAGGTGGGTTGGTGAATGAGTGTTAGATGTTTGTGGTTCGAGGACCCGACCCCTGCGAAGTGAAATGAAGACACAGGGACACGTGATATAAGGTTAATGGGCTAGAAAAGGCCACAACTTTATTGATTACAGCAATGAAAAGGTATTGGCTTAGGCATTGGATCGCGAAACAAGTGGGTTTATTCACCAGGGGGTCAACACCTGTTGATGCTAATCCAACTATAGGCTCACCCCTGATGTCACCGAGGGTCGTGCCATGGCCTCCCGCCAAGCAGGCTTCGGACGGAATACACAACCGCCGGATTCCTTTAATGGAATACCCCTAGAAATTGAAGGCATAGGCGATGGCCACACCTAGCACTTCGACACACCACAACACATTATTCCAATGCCTAACCTACCCACCAATACCACCAAAAAGTTGTGACGATTGCTACGAGGTAGGCGAAAAAACCAAAAAGCCTAATGCCAAATGGAAAAACTCCTACCAGGCCCCCCGGGCAACCGGGGCGACCAACCTAAGGTCCATAGCAAGGCCAATGACCTAAGCCCTAACTCAAAGGGAGTGGAGGGTGGGTGATTCGCACAGGACGACGAAGAGAAATGAGGCCGGGGAGAGGCTGGCACTGCAGCATAAAGGCTGCTGGACACGCCCCCCCCATGGCACCTGGTTGGACGGCCTCCGGGGGGGCGTGAGCGCCAGCCAGGTGAGCTGGAGGCAGGGGGCAACGCCCCCTGCTAGGAGCGGTGTTCGGGCTCCCGTCCACAACCACTCCCCTCTCTTTCAGGGAGGAGAGTCTTTATCAGATGTCCAGGGAAGGGATCAGACCCTGTCATGTTCCCAGTGACGTCACTGAGAGTGGAACAGACTCTAAACTAGGTGTGTACCTGATTTGAAAAGTCCTTAGAGATGGGGCAGAGAGAGTTTACTTTCCCCCAAGCCTAGTTCTTAACTTGGGAGGAACCATCGTACCATCTCCCTTACACACACACACATACACCAGCATAGTTTCATTGCCAGGAAATGATGGGCCAACCTCTCATTTCCTTCTCACTCACCTCCTCGTTCTAGTTGTTCAGGGATAAAAGAAGTGTCAGGTTAGTGAACATGTGGCAAAGAGCTTATTTTACTGGGTGGTGAACATGCACAACGCAAGTTATCCAGCTATTCCATTTAATGCATGCTGACATCATTTTACAGCTTGAAATAGAAGAGGGAGGGAGGTAAGAAGGACAGCAGGGGAGTGACTGGAAAGGGTAGGTGGAATCAGAGTGAGTGACAGGCAGAGCGTGTCAGTCAGAAACGACAATTAGAGGAGTCAGTTGAAGAGTGTCAGGTGAAAAGGCTAGTGGGTGGAAAGGTCAGATATGTTGGGTCAGTTTATTAAGCAGGGACATTATTTCCCATTCTTTATCAAACAGCTCCATCTTCCTGGCTTTGTTCCCTAAATAAATAAATAAAAATCAAAGAGTCTTGTGGCGCCTTAAAGACTAAGATTTATTATGGCGTAAGCTTTCATGGATGCAAGGCCACTTCATCAGACCCATTGATGCACTCTCATCTGATTAGTTTCCTCACATTCTTCCCCACAAAAGTTCCACACAAACCGGGATTAGCCCAACAGGCAGGAATCATTCCCCTACAACCTTCCCTATTAAAGGTATATTTTCATAGTGAATGGGAAGGCTGTCCGCAGGCGAAGCATACAGCCACTTCTGGCCAGCCCTAAGTACTTCAATGCCCTACAAGAGAAGTAACCAATATGGTACCCTCCAGGTGGTACTGGACTACAACTCCCATCAAGCAGCATTTCCAATAGCCCCTGTCCTAAGAGGAACTCGTACAACAAATCCATTTTGATGTTTTAACAAATTACACTAAGTTCCTGGGACATTACCCAATTACTCTCATGCAGTGTGGTTATTGACTGCTAATCATAAGTACAGTGGTCTTCAATTAAACGTTGGGCTTATGTCTCCTAAAGTAGTTGATGCAGTGTTCCAACAGAAGAGGTAAAACTAGAAGTGGGAATATAAGTAAGGAAGGAAGTAAATATTTGGTACATACTTAGAATGATGTAAATTCATCTTACTCCATACCTTCCATGAGAAGTGCACTGATAAGGAATGGTGGGATAGTGTGGACTAAGAGGTAGACCATAAGATTTATGTCCAGTATAAATGGTAGAAGTCTGTTCTTCTTAAATAAGTTTTCACAGGAAATAGAAAGCAACTGAAAGTCAGAAGCAATGCAACATCACCACCAGTAGATGTGAATGGGAGAGGGCACAAAATAAATAAGAGTAAACCAGTCTGCACTCAGTCATCTTCTAATCATGATTCTCTCAGTCTTTGTAGCAATGACAGCTACCTGGACTATAGTACATGGAACTTTCTTAATTTCCATTTTTCAAAAAGGTAAAGGACCCCTGACAGTTAAGTCCAGTCGTGAACAACTCTGGGGTTACGGTGCTCATCTTGCTTTACTGGCCGAGGGAGCCGACGTTTGTCTGCAGACAGTTTTTCTGGGTCATGTGGCCAGCATGACTAAGCTGCTTCTGGCAAAATCAGAGCAGCGCACGGAAATGCTGTTTACCTTCCTGCCAAAGCGGTACCTATTTATCTACTTGAACTTCGTGCTTTCGAACTACTAGGTTGGCAGGAGCAGGGACCGAGCAATGGGAGCTCACCCTGTCACGGGGATTCGAACCACCGACCTTCTGATCGGCAAGCCCAGGGCTTGGGTGGACATCCTTTCAAAGCAGAGCTGAATGTGCCAAACTTTGTTTAAAATTCAGTAGTGGGGATTTCCATTCTGTATTCTCTTTATGGGAGCCTTTTAGATTACTCCCCTTGACTTCCAGTTCTGTATTATACTTTGACCTTCCATTTGCGGCACTGGAGGGAAAAGTTGCTGCCTTCACTTGTAAGGATGCTTTTATATTCAGTAATGCTGCCATGCACTCCAACAGAATGACTTTTGCTCCAAACCTACTGTAAAACTACCCATTTCATTCAGCATTTATTCATAAAACATGCATTGAAAAGCAATGTATATTTTCTACTTTTTGAGCAGTTTCACCAATATTTGCCTGTAGAGAAAGCCAGAAGCAATCACAGCTGCCTCTGGGTGTTCCCTTTAAGGATCCTGCTTTGAAATTTCCCCAGCTTTCTCTCCTTGTGGTCAAATTTTACTGCCCAGAAGCGTTTCCTTGACTGCACTCGCCAATGGCCCATTTCCAACCACTGCAGATTTTTAGATTGTTCAAGAACACAAAGAGTTATTAGCTAAAGAAAACAGTATATTATATATAGTATGCTGCGTGCAGCACATATATTTAGTTGAGGCTGGTCCACTAGTGTTGCTGTGACACAGCCCTCCCAATGAGAATGTCAAGCAATTGAAAAAACAATATCCTCCCATTGTTTGAAATCTGTGTTTGGCTACACACACACACACAGCCACCAAACTTTGATGGTAGTGGGTTTTTGTGGCAAAACCATCCAAGGGGGCAGGAATAAGCAAGGGGATATTTAAGCCCACTCTGCCCCTCCTTTGACCTCCTCAGTTCTTCACACAGTGCTTGCATAATTTGATGGCTTTGGATTTTTGCTGACAAGCTGAAAAGGAGGAAGACACCCCATATTATGGGAGGGATAAGCCATTTCTAATTATCAGGTTCCAAAATCAGAAGATCGTATTCAAGGATAGGGAAAGTATCAAGCACTCCATTTTTAGGTACTCGGGTTTCTTCCAGCTCCGTTCATAAAGATGAATCCTAATTAGAAAGCTTCCCAGATACTTATCTGAAATAATAGGAGGTAACAAAATGTAATCGACAAAAAAGTCCTCTCTGTATTTTCCCCAAGAACAAAACTTTCACCCCTATAGTGTTCATGTCCTGCTTGTGGACTTCCAGTAGGGAACAGAATGCCAGACTTATCAACTTACAACAGAAATGTAATAATAGTCCAGAAGCACTAGCAAAAGTATTACTGCATAAGCTTTCATGGATTACCAAGAATGATGCATCTGGAGAAGCAGACTCTAGCTCAAGAAATCTTATGTCATAATAAATTTGTTAGCCTTTAACATGTTAGTGCTGTTCTGCTTGTTTTGTTTGCACGATGATCTACTTGGTAGGATTGTTGTGATGATAAAAAGACTATAAAATACTCTGACAACTTTAAAATACAATTGCAAAAGGTAGGCTGGTTGAAAGCATGCTTAAGATGAGAACTTTATGTGGTACTGGACCATAGATTGTACTCTGCCTGCACATCCCACCCAGCAGTCAACCATATATGGCACTCATAGGTCTCCTTTTCCCTCATGTTATGCCCACAATAACCATGTGAGATAGGTTTGGCTGAGAGACAGTGAGTGCCCAAAGTCATAGTCATTGGCAATTTATTTATATGCTCTATTTTCCACAAGAAAATCTGTGCTCATAGCGGCTCGCACAAAAATCAAAGCCTAAATACAGTAATACAATAACATATTGTACAATACCTATAACTGCAACATAACAATACAAATGAATAATCAACAGTTCATTTAATATAACTGTTTCAATATGCATATAGATTACCAACAGGCCAAGCCAAAGCATCCATTAAGCAACTCTTTATGAAGGCTCCTGGGGCTGAAGGCAGGACAAGGTTAGTAAAAAAATCCCACCCACCCCCTGCCTGAGTCAACTTCATTGCTAAGTGGTAATTCTGACCTTGTACTCCAAGATCCTAGTACACTCAATATCCCTCACCTTATTCCACATTATGGGGAAAAGATGTAGCAGTGAATAAACTGTAGCCCTGAAAATTTCTGTGTGGTATTTTTCAAACTAACCAATTCAGACTGATGTCCTGTACCTATTTATCAGGGAGCAATCCACATGGAATCCAGTGGGATTTACTTCTGAGTAATGTACAGTCAGTGCTTTTTTCCCTAGAAAAATAAGTTGTTACAGCAAGTGCCACACTTTTTAACAACAAGTGTGCACTGCATACCCTTGACTACCCCCTGGAAAAAAGCACTGTGTACAGTTATTATGGGACACAGGTGGCACTGTGGATTAAACCACGGAACCTAGGACTTGCTGACCAGAAGGTCGGCAATTCGAATCCCCGCAACAGGGTGAGCTCCCGTTGTTTGGTCCCTGCTCCTGCCAACCTAGCAGTTAGAAAGCACGTCAAAGTGCAAGTAGATAAATAGGTACCACTCTGCCGGGAAGGTAAATGGCGTTTCCATTCGCTGCTCTGGTTCACCAGAAGCAGCTTAGTCATGTTGGCCACATGACCCGGAAGCAGTATGCCGGATCCCTCGGCCAATAAAGCGAGATGAGCGCTGCAACCCCAGAGCCGGCCATGACTGGACCTAATGGTCAGGGGTCCCTTTACTTTTACCTTTACAGTTATTATGGCATGACACAGAGGTGGATTTAGGGGAGCGTGACTGGTTTGGTTGCACTGGGGGAACCACAACTATGATGGAGTATGGAAGATGAGAGGCGAGAGGGAGTCGGATTTTGGCACCACACAGGGTGCCACTGAAATTTGAGACCCCAAGTTCTGCCTCTGCATGACCCCAGGCTAGAAATTGTGACACTTAGGTGCTAGGTATTTGTAAACCTGCAAGTCCCCAGTAACTTTGCAAGGGAAGATTATGGGGCACAAACCATGCCTACTTGCCTACACACTATGACCTCACTGATCATGCCCCATGATCGCATAGGGTCACATAGTGCATGAGGACAAATTTGCACAGTGAACAGAAAATGACAGCATCAGTTGCGTCTACTATTTGACACAAAGTGTTTCCATGTTACAAATTACATTAATCATAGTCACATAAATTTGTTTCTCTTTTCGAACATGTTACACACAGCCGAGCAAAATGTGTGAAAGCAACATTAGGCTTTACAGGTAGTCAGACAAGTATCTATTTTATATTAAAAAAGAAAGAAAGACAACGCAAATACTCCTTTGCGAATGCAAACCTCTTCTCAATTAAAAGTTCTTAATAAAAATGAAATCTGCTTCCAAAGATGTTAACATTGACTGTCATATTATCTTGTTTTAAACTCCTAGTAAACAGCGTGTGGCTTCCGTGTGCAGCCTCCACAACTAACCAAAGAAAATAGATGAAAGCATCTGAACTCTCCAAGGTACTAATGCTCATTATTTTGCTCTTTAAAGAAACATTATTCCCATGGCTCAACTGGAATACAAGGCAAGTGATAGGAGACCTATTAGAGTGCTAATTCTACACAGGAACTCTAACAACTCTAGAGCCCCCATAATCATACCGGCTCATTAATTCATACACATACATTATATACTCATTAGAATGGGAAGCTGGAGTGAAGAGTATGGTGCTAGCAGAGGAAACAAAACAGATTTGTTGAGAAAGGCTTAAATCAGAAGTAACCCCAGTTAGAGTGCCAGATACAGCCAAGAGGAACAGAATCAGGCCCTGCCTTTTCCTCGTATCACATTAGTACTCCTAATTGCTAATGCAGCATAATCCACTAATCCTACTTTGTAGATTTATCGAAAGCTGCTTCTGATATTTTTAGAACCTTTTTAATGAGTGGGGTCAGATACTCAATAAAGGAAGCATCAATACAATAGACAAGATTACCTAAGAAGAGAAATTTCTGGGAATACTGTTGAGAATGTTTGACAGGGTGTGTGCGTGTGAATATTTACAGCACAGAAATGGGGTTGGGGAACTAATAAATTTCCCCAGATTCCCCCCTCAAAGAAACTTACCATTTCATGCAGAGTCACTGCAAAGCCATCATTAAAAAAAAAATTAATCACCCATTTTATCCTAGCAACAATGACTTCATCATGCAACACTATATGCTCCTTTGAGACATAGTCAAAGGCAGGTTATATATTTCTTAAATAAATAAACTTTTAAAAATACATACACTATCAGCACTTAAAGAAGAGAATGGCAGGGGAACAAATGAACAAAGCAGATTATGGAAAATCATTAACTTCTCTGCATGGGGCTATCAGACATTTTTATTTGATATTACTATGTTGATCATGCTTCTAAGTTTATCAAGTATATTTCTCTCAGTAACTATAGTCCTGGGTCATGCAAGGATGATACATGGAAGATAAGCAGGCCTGGGTCTGGTCAGTTCCTGGATGAGAGGACATCTGGAAGCATTATTTAAGCTGCCTTGAAACTGAGATTCATGAAAGAAAGGTAGAATATAGATGTAACAAATAAACATATCTATATTTTTAACTTTATATACTTGGTGTTTCTGCTGGTCTTGGGGAAACTTCATTGCAGAGCTTGAGAAACACAATTGTAATTGGTATTGAAACAGAATTAAAACCTTTGCATAAAGTTACCACAATGTTTTTCACTGCATCCAGGGAATTAGTTCAGCATTAATAATATGCAATGCCCTTCAGACACCCAGTACAATCTCATTTGAATTATTTTTCTCTAACATAAATAAGTTGATAGTCAACTCCATTCCACTGCCAAACTCATTTTATTGAATTAACAATCAGGTCACATTTATACTTAATTGCTGCAACATTTTGTTTTTGCTTTTTTGAAGAAGAAAAAACCTAGGAAAACAAAACACATTCAGAAAACAGAAGTTCCTTCACGGTGACATTGGAAGTGCAAACTTTCTTAGGTTTCTGTCTTCAGCATGACCATGACCTATTAGGGATCATGTCAAAGGCCTGGAAGAAGTTACCAGATAGAGACTCCCTTGACAGTTCTGTTACCTCAACAGTGGTATACAATCCAGATTCAGAATCATTAACATGTTTTCACACATCACACTGCAGATTTTAATAATACTATAACGTCTTTTAAATCTCTGGCATCTCTCACCCTCCCTCATTTTTTGCACTGAACAATTGAGGCATCTGGTGTTCAGTGCAAATTACCAGTACCAACATTTGGGGAAGGACAGCTGCTTTATATGCAGAAGGTTCCATGTTCAATTGCTGGTATCTCCAGGTAGAGCTAGTATACATAACATAAACTCGGAGAACACTGCACATGTTACTCTGTTTCTAATCCCAGGGGTTGTGGTGGCAATTTTTTTGTACAAAAGATTAAAACTGATTGATTGGTTTTAGAAAACAAACTCTACAGTAATTCTAAACTTCTTAAACACACACCTTTAGGTATCTCCTTGTTCACTGTATCCTTAACATTTCCTTTATGAAACAAAAAATATGCCGGTCATTTAATTCCTGGTGTTCATGCTAAATTTTCTGTTAACTTGACCTTCACATATCCCCGGGGTGGCCAACTCCCGAGAGACTGCGATCTACTTTCAAAATTAAAATCTGGCAGTGATCTACCCCAGTTTTTTAAGGGGGTTCAGGTCAAAGTTGTTCAGCTTTTTGGGGGGAAGGGGAAATGCCCCATTTGGTGGCTGGTGTGGACTTTTTTTCAGCTCTTTTGAGGGAGGAACAGAAGCAGCCACTAACCTTACAATCGCTGGCCAGATAACAGCCTCCGTTTCTAAACTCCGGCTTCCCTTCTGTAACAATAGAGGCCGGCGCAGGGAGAGGGGGCGGGGCAGGAAGGGGGCCAGCGATCGACTGCGATCTACCAAAACCTCACAGGGATCGACCAGTAGATCACGATCAACGTGTTGGACATCCCTGACATAGCCCATTCTGTAAGTGAGCATGGAGAAAGACTGCCCTTGGATGCTCTCCAATTATGAGGCAGTGGGAACTGGCTGGTGCTATGCACCTCCCATGCCCTCAAATGCCTCTCTTAGAAATGTGGTTGTAGGTTTCCAAAGGTGGCAGCCATTTTAGAACTGTAGAAGCTGTAACATGAGAGAAGGAACTGTCAAGCAACTGAAATATGGCTGTTAAAGTTTTTGGTGTGGGGGCTATTCTGTAAAGATCAATCTATACAGTCCAGAATGAGATATACGACAAATCAAATATAGTTAATGTTATAATTTTATCTGGTTACTGATTTGTAAAGAGACACCAGAAGACATGGCTGGAAAATGTGAAAAATATGTTTGCTGTATGTCCTCTTAAGGGGCTTTTCACAGCCTTCTGGCACACAAGGGTGGCAGAGACATTAAATTGGCTCTCTACTCTAAATCAAATTACTTCAGAAAGTACATAGTGCTGGCCCACATTTCCACTGTTAGCTTTTCTAGAGCTCACTGAACTTAGCACAGATACTATTAAACAAGATGCTGAAATGAAACGTGAAGCCAATGGCTGAATGCTAGCAATGGGATTAAAAAGAGGGCTTCCGAGCCGAGATACTAATCACATTCTGCTTTTTCAGAACTGCAGAGAAAACAGTTAGCAATGCATGACGATGACTGAGGAAAGAGGAGCACAGGGCATTTTTCTGCCCAAGTAAAGCCACAACTGAAGATAACATTGCAAGTGAGAACAACTTTGGAATCTTCCTTATGAGTCTGAGTGAGGCAAAGTAGCCTTGAATGATGAAGTTCAAGTGCATGTCTCAGACAGTAAAACATACAAAGATTATGTGAATACCAAGAAACCATATTCACGTGATCAAGAAAGGGAGACGTTGAACTTACAGACTGGTAGTCAGAGAAGTTTAACTTGGAATAAATTATTGTAATTAATAAACATGACCATGTTAGGCACATTAATTTTAATCAGTCTGAGTCAAACTGAGTGGAATACCTTTCAATAAGTTTATCTGTTCTTTTTCTCAGAAGCTCCATGATCATGTTTCGCCCAACACAGCCTGTTCAGTACCTCCCATTTGAAGAAGAGTAGAAAATGTCACAATGCAGATATACTGAAGACTACCTTTAAAGCCCTGCAGAGTTTAAGCTTAAGAACCACCTTCTCTGGTATGAGCCTGCCCCTTGTTGGGATTATCAGTTGAAGGCTTTGTCTCAAACTCACCATCATCAGAGGGACAACTAGCTGTGGCTTGGGACATGGGCTTTTCCCTTGTGGTGCCCAGAACTCCCTGTTAGCAAAGTCACTTTCATAATGCTGAGGGAAAGAAAAGATATCCTGATAACATTTTGCTGAGTAAAGTGAACAAGAACAGTGCATAACTCGAGGAGAAACAAACAGAGAGGCTTTTTTTTAAAAAAAGGGATAGGTCTTGTACAAAATAGGGAGAAATTAAACTAACCACCCAGAGGAAAGCCGGATAGTTTTCCCATTAATCTCTGTGCAGGAATTTAGGTTGCCATCCTTAAAATAATCAGGGGCAAGATTCACCAGTGATTTTGGTCCGTTTCGCCTTGATATTTTGAGGACATGCAATTTGTTTGACTTCATGTATGAAAGGTTATATTTAATCAGATTGATCGTGCACAGTTTGTGACCTGCCAAGCCAAACGCAGCACAAGGAACTCAGTAAGCGTTGTGCATACATTTAGTCATAAATTTGGCTGTCAACTGCAAGACTGTTCAGCATGACCAATAAAGCAAAGCGTAGCTCACCACCATATATGGTAACCTGAGAGATGCTTGATAAGCCTCTTGCGTTTACACTCCCAAGAGGGTAGTCTATGAAGTCTCTGACAGGCAATCACACAAGGCTGGTTGGCAGCATGCAACTTGGTAGGTCATGTTTTCAGGCCTACAATTCCTAAATTATGAGAATGATGGAGGGGGGGTTCAAGTGGAACCAGATGCTTTCTGCTGTTGGAACATTATACAGGAACAGACCTTTCCTGAAGTATTTATTTTATAGTGCCTCCTTGTCTTCAGCTCTCTTCCTCCTCATCTGTTCTGGAGCTTGTAACGCAGTTTGTTAGTCACATGGTCGTACAGCCCCATAGGGAAAGATTCAAATGCAACAGCTAAGTGTACACAGGAACTTGCATTCCTACCCACCCCTTCCCCACTTTTCAACACATATCATTAAAGTCTACATGGATTTACTAGCATTCATGAGCTGAGAATAATCAAGTGTGTGCCTATATTTATCCTATGATGAGAAGGAGCCAAATGTAGCTGGGAGGGAGCAGAGTCCAAAACAAATATGTTTTCTGAGGTGGAAATGCAGGTCTGAGCAATTTCAAAAATGTATGGTGTTCAACTCAGAAGGGAAACTCACTGTTTCTGCTTACAATGGTCTTCCTCTGAGATAACACTAAAACATGGTATAGCATTATGAGAATAAGGACCAGTAAGCCTCAGGATGATGCGCTGCTGCTCCTCTTCCAGCATGGATATGACGACGTCTTCAGAAATTTCTGCTTGCTTGGTTTAACTGCAGCTTTTTGTGTCATCCAAACCCATTAAAAGTGTCATTAATTTTAACTATAGTTTGCTGAAATGATAGGTGGCTTGCTTCAATCACGCCCATGAGGCAGATAGCTCAGTCAGCAGAGCATGAGACTCTTAATCTCAGGGTTGTGGGTTTGAGCCCCATGTTGGGCAAAAAGATTCCTGCATTGCAAGGGGTTGGACAAGACGACCCTCCAACTCTACAATTTTATGAGTCTATGTTAGTTCAAATTAATCACACTTTAGGGTTCGAACAATATGGCTGAACTGAGATTAATCAAACAGAAGTTCTGAATTATTTATTTATTTTATAATAAATTTTTATTGGTTTTACAACATTTTTAAGAAAAACAAACAAACACAAAAAATGACAAACATACAGAATAATTTCAAAGATATTTTCATAAACCTCTTTTCTTGGACTTCCCCATACCCCCCCTCTCTGCATCCCAATGTCCATATTTGAACTAGCAACTCCCAATTGTTACTTTCTAATCTCTGTCATCTTAGTCCTCTTTTATTGTCTAACCTTGTATCCCTGTACCCTATTGCTTCTGGCAACCACAACATTTTAACATTCATTCAGTTTATAGTAGTCCTTAAGATAGCTTTTAAATTTTTTCCATTCTTCTTCCACCGTCTCTTTGCATTGGTCACGGATTCTGCCTGTCATCTCAGCCAATGTCATATAGTCCATCACTTTCATCTGCCATTCTTCCAGAGTAGGTAAATCTTGTGTCTTCCAATACTTTGCGATGAGTATTCTTGCTGCTGTTGTGGCATACATAAAGAAATTTCTATCTTTCTTTGTCACCAATTGGCCGACAATGCCCAAGAGAAAGGCCTCTGGTTTTTTAGGAAATGTACATTTAAGTACCTTTTTCATTTCATTATAGATCATTTCCCAGAAGGCCTTTATCTTTGGGCATGTCCACCAAAGGTGATAGAAAGTACCTTCAGTCTCTTTACACTTCCAACATTTATTATCGGGCAAATGGTAGATTTTTGCCAGTTTGACTGGGGTCATGTACCACCTGTAAACCATTTTCATAATGTTTTTCTTTAAGGCATTACATGCCGTAAATTTGATACCGGTGTTCCATAACCATTCCCAGTCATCTGACATAATGTTGTGTCCAACATCCAGAAGTTCTGAATTATAGCCATACCAGAGGAGGAGAGTGGGGAGCACTCAGGTCCTATATCAGGGATTATCATTATGTCTGAATTCAACCATTGACTCTCTATAAAGTGAGGCAAAATTTGCTTTACTCAAGCGCACAATCTGTAGAAATTTTATCCTTAAGAAGTACCTTTGAAAATTGTGGGTTTGCGATCTAGAAAAGCTATTTAATTCCATTCTGTTCAGAAACATTAAAGCAGCTCTTCAAAAATATACAGACATAGGAATTATTATAATATTTTTAAGGGAGAAAACCAGAGCTCTATCCATCAAATTACTAAGCGTCAACACGCTATTCATTAGTACCACAGCACTGGATATCCATCTCCCATACAACAAATAGGCATCTCTCCACCACAGATTTAAACTGGATTAGTAGCAATTCCTCTCCTCAGGAAAGTTAGGGATTTCAGGCAGTAGTCCCTTATAAAATTGCTGCTCTTTGGGAGAATCCATGAGAGTTATGCATACCTGCACAAGACCAACATAGGTGTCTAGTTTTCATATCTTCTTGGAGTACTTTCATAAGATTCCCACAATTAATTCAAAGATTGAACCTGGATTAAAATAATTGGACCAGTACATTTAGTCACACAAGGGTTATTATACGAACAGTAGAGATTGCAGAAGAAAGACCTACATCACTACAACTTGTAGGAGCAATTTTCATAGTTTGACTATGCACTGTGTAGAAAAGTACTTCCTTTTGTTTCTCCATAAATTTCCAACATTCCGCTTCACTGGATGTCCCTGAGTTCTAATATGATGAAAGAGGGAGGAAAACTATCCTCTATCCGCTTTCTCAACACCATCCATAATTTTATTCCAGTAGATGGCTTGTATCAAGCAAAAGAAGCAGAGAAGAAAAGGGGACTTGTGGATGGGACACTTCTTGGGACATGTCTAAACAACAGAAAAGTAAAATAAAAAAGACAGTGCTAGCTATTAGGGGGAATGTGTGATACTGCTAGAAAATGTGATTTTACCCATGTTTATATCACAGTGACAGTTTACTGCAAGCTGCAACCTTGCTTGATAGTTAGCCTAATGAGTTTCTCTACAGAGCAATATCTTTTTGTTCTTCAATATCTGAAAGTCTCAAATGCCAACTTGAGAAACCATGCGGATCCAATTGTGTAGCAAAATGAATATCTTGGAAGGAAAAGCTGAACTACCAAAAATTTGCCAATCACAAACATGAACTGAAACACTCAGAAATTATAGGTAGCACTGGAAATGTGTGCATTTTAGAGATGAACGTCCACCTTGGTTGGAGAAATAGGAGTGAGCTATAAAAGTGATTTTATATATTTTTTCTATTTTTGTCATTTAGCAATAGGTCGCCAAGGCCAAATAGTGTAAGAGAAGATATTCTGACATATGTCAGAAGCATTCTTTCAAGTTCAAGGGAAATCAGTTTTCATAGGAAAGTTTTCATAGGAAAGCAAAAGAAAGAAAAATACCTTTTATGAACAATGCTAGAAACAGAGATGGCCTAAGTGATTTTTTTCTGCTTGAGGCTGAATAGCAAATGGTGTCCCCTCAAGTCCAGATGCAAAGTACCCAAGACTTGCCAAGCTATTTTGGCACCTAAAGCAGAAATACCACAACCACCTCTCCTTCATACTATTGCTGCTGCTGCTGCAACAGCTGCTTCTACGACGAATAATCTAACAACTTTCATGACCTCTAAAATCAGTTCCAGAAGACTAGCACCTCACAAGAACTTAAAGGGGGAGGCACACGGGTCATTTCCATTCATAGGAACTAGGGGCTGAGGTCCCTTTGCCACCCCACCATAAAATATTTAAGGAAGCCGCTCTCCCCCAAAGTTGATGGGCATTGCCTTCAAATGGTGTTTGTGTGTGTGCTATATAAAAATATTTTATTGAAGTTGACATGGCTGTTTCCGTTGAATTTTGCCATCTATATTTCTACTCCAACATAAGGGTTCATAGAAAATTAGGATCATCTAGTTCAACCTCCTGGGATGCAGCAATTGGTTGCTGAACCATTGATTGTCTGAACCAAAAGTTGCAATGCAAGTTATTGGTGAACCCAAAGTTTATAGCTGTGGACTGAAAAGCAGCAGAAACAATTAAAAAATGATCCACTTTCTGCTTAAAGCAGGGAAGAATGTAGAAGCCGTGGTCCTCCAGATGGTGTTGGATGACAAGCCCCATCATGCTGGCTGGGGTAGATGGAATCGCAGAATTTATTTATTTGCTAGCATTCTGAAGTACTGTACCTTTCCATGTATAAGATTGGGGGGTTTTTTACTCTAAAATAATGTTCAAAACTATGGTTCGTCTTAAACACGGAGTCATCTCCCCCCATTTTCTTAAATTGGAGTCCCCCAGAATGGGGGGTGTCTTATACATGGGGGCGTCTTATAGACGGTAAAATAGGGCACATTAAAAAAATTGATTTTAATATGTCACATTCTGTTCTAAATTGGCCATGCTGGCTGGGCAGATGGGTGTTAGTCTAACCACCTGTATGTATGTATGTATGTATGTATGTATGTATGTATGTATGTATTAATCTAGTGCAAATTGTTTTAACTGATTTTAATATTTAATAGTCTGCTGTACACTGCTTTCACTGGTTTTAATATTGTTTCGTTGTTAATAGCGTTGTAAAGCCACCAGCCACCCCACCCCTTCTGGTAAAGGGCAGATAAGGAATCCTATAAATACATACATAAAATGTTGTTCATAGAAGATTGCAAACACTTTGACAACAGTTTTCCAACAGTACAATGTGCACAGCCTGTTTCCTCTTCTCGGAAAGATGGTGGTCTTTGCACTGCTTTGCAAATCTTGCTCTTCATGTCTTCGTGCTTCCCTTATTTGCAGTAATTCTAAAACAGGGATTTACTGTGGATACCTTCTGAGAATGGATGATATTGAGCTTCCCCGTAGGGGGAAAATGTCTCTTATCGAACCACCTTTCCCTCTGTAGCCCTAAGGACATGAATTATGACCTTCAATTTAAGCCTGGATAAGTAGATAAAATTATATTTACATATACAGTTATTCATAGAAGATGAAGAACTTCTCCTTGCAGTGTGCTTCATGTTGACAAAGTATATTTCTATTCTAAACATGTAAGACACAGAATTGCAACATAATAGTAAGACTAATATGGAGGATGACATATAAAAAAATACAACTTTTTGTGAACATTTTTGGAATGGAACTGCAGAGCACTTTTGAGTTAAGTAGACCTGACATATCAAAGAAAAGCACAGTAATAGAAGTAAATTATGTTGAGTAAATCATATGCTATTTCCACTGACAGTCTGAGGTCTCGAATAAATGTCTGCCTTAAAAATATCCCAGGGCAACCAAGCAGAATCAATATTTCAACTACTCTGCAAAGTCAATAAGGGCATAAAATCTCACCCCGTCCAGCCATCAAATGTGGAACAGGTGCATATATATGCCCTTGAAAAATTTGACCATTAGGTGTGCCTAGGGTCAACATATTTATTATTTTGGAATCTGTATACTTTATAGTTAATAAGACGGAAACAAAACTCATCTGGAAGAGAGGTAGTTAGTTGATGGCATTGTCAACTATACCACCGTGATTAAATAGAAAACTAAATTATAAGATCATTCAGTGTTTGTGGGAACCATCTCCCAGATAGACAAGCATGTGTCATAATAATGTGTAATGAACAGCTTCCCCCCCCCAAAGAATTCTGAGATCTGTAGCTTGTTAAGGATGCTGAGAGCTGAATCCTGTTCCCAGAGCTCCCAGAGCAACCATTCCCATAGTGGTTTAACAGTCAACCCCTTTTCACAGGGAATTCTGGGAATGGTAGCTGTGGGAAAGGAATAGGAGTCTCTTAATTCACCGCATCCTAAATAATCACATAAGTACAATTAACACATAACCAGTGAGTATTTGTTATTCTGGGCAAATTAACATGGATTAAAAGAGTGATGTCTTTTGTTTGTGCCTTAAGGAACAACTGAACAAATGGACAGCAAGTGATATACGTGGCATTATTAATCTGCTGCTCTCAAGTCTGCCCAGGTAGTTTTGAAATTTGTAATCAAGCTCTTCCACACTGAAAACATTTTCCTTGAAAATGTCATTCATTGCATTACTTAACCTAATGGCTCTGATTCTGCATTTTAAGTGTTCAGCACTCCGTGTGGTTCAAAGGTGTTCAATAGTTCATCTGGTAAATTGCCAATTACCATTTGGCTTGGGTCTCAGGAAAAGGTTTCCCCCTCACTCTGTTGGGCAGCCCCTGCATTGCATTGTGTCCTTGGGGAGGCACTTAACACTTTTCTTGGTACTTAAATAGATGCCTGAATACTGGTAAGCAGCAAATCAATATATGCACCATGTATCGTGCTTAGTGCTAAACATTTAAACAACCCTTCCCTCACAATTTCCCCCTCTATATGTCTTGTAAGTAGAGAGAAGTACATGGCATTCAGAATTAATGGATTTTTTTCAAGATTTTATTGTTTGATTTACTCAGCTTTTCCTTTCAAAATACTCTAGTTTGTGTGGGTGTGGGTGGTGTAGTTTGCTTCCCCTTATAGCATGTGTGGGGAACCCTTGGCCATCCAGATGTTGCTGGACTACAAATCCCATCATCCATTGTCACTGGCCGTGCCTGTTGGTGGGGATGAGAGTCTCAGTTCAGCAACATCTGGAGGGCCAAAGGCACACCATCCCTGCCTCACATCATTTAATGTACACATTGTGGTGGTGTGGTTGTTGCTCCCCCATGATCAGTTCCCAGGACACCACGTTGTTGAAGCAAAACAGGGTCTGGTTCTGGCCAGTGTCTTGGTGGAAGACCATCACATGTACACAATAATAGAAAGAAAGGTGGGAGACTAACATATGGAAAGTAATTCAATTAATTTGTTGATGTAGTCTGACGTTCCAGGTCATGTAGCTCACGCAGATGAAGTTGCTATTTCCCATGCTAGGGCTACTTATCCCTGGGCATGTGTAGTACCTCATCCTTGTGAGGTGCATGGCACACACAATATCAGGCATTACCAATGTGGCCATAGAGGAGTACAGAGGAATGGCAGAAACATCACAGAGGTAACATGAAAAAATTACCCCAGTATAGTTCTAGAGACTGCTATAGAATACATGGTTTTCTTTCTCCTCATTTTGCTCTCACAACAACCCCGTGAAGTAGATTAAGCTAAGGGGCATTGGCTGGCCCAAAGTCAGTGAGCTTTGTGGCTGAGTGGGGATTTGAAGCATGGTTTCCCAGGTCATAGTCCAACAGTCTAACCCCTACACCGAACTGGCTCTCTTTCCTGTACCCCTGATCAAACACTCCTATCTCTGTGGCTCCCAAAATCTGCATTTGCCATGCAGAAAAGCAAAGCACTAACTTCATGTTTTCATTCCTCCCCGAGATTTAGATGCAATTAAAAAAAAATCACAATATAAAGCTTCATCTTCAAGCAATGGGGACACAGTGGGATGACTGCTTTTCCAAACAAAGCAATCATCCACCAGATAAGGTGCAAGCATTTTTTTGTGGGGCAAAAAGAGGGGAAAGCTAGAAGGCAAAACTACTTCATATCAGGAACCACTGGCACTGGTTTCTTTGGGGAGTCCAATGTATGAAATAAAATCCCTCCCTGTTCCTTTATTTCTCATCCTCTTGTAAAGAAAATTAATTGTTTAGCAAGGATATTATCTCTCTTCACTGGAACGGCAGAGGGAAGGTGCTATACTCAATACCAGGGCAATCTTCTTTCTGTCTATAATGCAATAACTGCAGAAAACAAAATGGCATTTGATCAATTCCACATTATCAGAGGAGCTTCTCTAGATCGAGGGCACACAGCCCTATTGATTTTGTTGGAAGCGGGAGAATCCAGAAGGCCACTATAAAAAATAAAATAATATAAAGGCTATGAAGCCTGCTTGCACAGTTGGCTTGGTAGAATTGATGGCATCCTTGTATGCAATATGGCAGAGAAGAAGGACTGATAGGTTAACTTCTCAAATTCGAATGGATCCATCACCACTAGTGATGAGTAACGTTCCCCTCGCTCCGTAATAATAATAATAATAATAATAATAATAATAATAATAATAGTAATTTATTTATACCCTGCCCATCTGGCTGGGTTTCCCCAGCCTCTCTGGGCGGCTCTCAACAGAATATTAAAAACACAAGAAAACATCAAACATTAATAACTTCCCTAAACAGAGGAATGAATGCATGAATGGGGATGAAAAATTATGAGCAACCTGGGAGAGCACTCAGGGGATCCCATGTCTGAAAATCTGGATAGTCATTGGCCTATTCCCATAGGCAACACTAAGCTAGGTGAACCAACACCCTGACTTAATAGAAGGCAGCTTCCTGTGTTCCTATGCCCCAGCGGCCTAGCTAGCTGCTCGGGTGCCTGGGGTGGCGCATGCGCCCTGCAGCTGGGGGCCAGAGAAAACCGCTGATGGGGGTGGGACAAGTTGCCCATGGGGGAGCCTCTCCACAGCCTCCCCCTCAGCTGTAGGGCAGTTGAGGTGGTGGGCAGACGCAAGCCCCACGCTGCTCGAAAAAGCAGCAGGGAGCTTCCAGGCAGTCCGCCCACTGCCTCCCCATCAGGAGAGATGCATGGCTCAGGCACACTGCAAGCTCCACAGTGTGGCTCCCAGTGCCCCCTACCTCACCTAGCTACACCTCTGGTTAGGCAGATCTGCAAAGTTGGAGGCAGGAATGCTTCTGGTTTCTGGAAATCACTCGAGGGGAGAGTGCTCCTGCAGTGGCATAGGAAAGGGGAGCAGTGGGTGTGGGAGTTATTTTTTCAAAAACACATATTTTTGCCATTTTTCACCCCCTCAGTGATGACACCCATGGAGGCCCGCACCCACCGCAACCCCCTTACTATGCCACTGCCATGCCCCAAACAGTTATAAAAAGTTTTAAAAGGAAATACAGTGGTACACTTCAGGTTACAGATTCTGCTAATCCAGAGATAGTGCCTCAGGTTAAGAACTTTGCTTCAGGATGAAATCGTGTGGCGGCGGTGTGGTGGTGGCAGGAGGCCCCATTAGCTAAAGTGGTGCTTCAGGTTAAGTACAGTTTCAGGTTAAGAACGGACCTCCAGAACGAATTAAGTTCTTAACCCGAGGTACCACTGTAAGGCAAAAAGCCACCCCTGGACTACTTAGGAGTATGCCTTCTTTCTGCAGAACCATGTGGATTTCATAGGAGCCTTGTTTTTAAAAAGCATGTAAACACGGCAACACAGACCCTGTTAGGATATTTCCGTTCCACCTTAAAAGGGAGCAGGCTGTGAGTCACAGAGTCTGCGTATTTCCTGTTTTCACAGGATGTTTCTGTTGTGTCTTTGCTTTTGTTTCTCTCTGTGTCGGAGACACTGACGCAGGCAGTCATGTCTTTCTTTGTTCTGATCAACGCTGAATAAAACTTGTAAATAATGCTCTCCTGAGTGCAACTTTCGCTGTGCATTATCTGCTGACAGAGTGTGCATGAGCTCTAGAATGTGGCAAGATATTTTCTAGAAACTCATGTCGCTAATTGCTGATGCTGCGTGCCTACGGGAGATCGATGGATCGTCCGGCAGACGGCTTGGGGCCATGATGGACTTTGTCTCCCTGGCAGTATCCCAACAGACCCATGACTGTGTGTGGACGAAACCTGGGCCACAAGACGAAAATAGCTCTGGCAGTAGGGATGAGCAGATCAGCCTAACAGCAACTTTTGGGTGGCAGAGTTGGGGAGTGAAGAAAAGCCTCCCAGTGTAGCGCAGTCCCCATTTCAACCCCTGACAGTTGCTATAGGAATTTTTAAAAGCAGATGCGTGAAATGCAGGTGCACGTTTAATGCATCACCCTCAGATCTTGGGGAAAGAGAAGGAATGTGTAAATCTGGCGCTGCTTTATTGTAAAGGGGAGGGAGGGCGGGAGGGAGAGTTTGCGGTAATTTTCTAGTCATGTTTGTTGAAGAAACATGGCTAGGATGAGGAAGGTGAGCAGAGAGAAAAGGCCTTAAGTGCTCCTGAATGGCATTGTTTGTTTCTATTGAGCAAGACATTATGGCACTTTGTGGTGAACGATGGATATTCCTTTGCAAGCAATATAAGAAAGTGCAACAGCTTCTATTACGAGAAAATTTATGTTGAATTAATTCAGCCAACATATGTTTGTGAAAGCCGTAATTAGATGTTGAAGTATTTGACAATTCTTTGTAAGCATGAACACACAGTTGAATACATTTGGAGCAGAAACGTAAACTGTAATTTCATGGAGTTACTATATAGCAAGCAGCCTGCCTAGGCAAGGAAGTGTTTTGCTACCCACACATTTCATACAATTTGCCTAAAGCTCAAATCCCTTCCAGAAGGTAATATGCATCCAAGACAGTGGATTTTTTGTGTGTGCTTCTTTTTGTTTTCTTAAAGAAGCAGATTCTAGTCTGGAAATTTCCTGTCTTAATGAAGTCTGATTTTTATGTAAAAGTTCTAACAGAAAAGGCTTCAGAGAGCTGTTTGAAGCTGTTTTTCTTGCAGTGGATAATTTTGTTCCTATTGATTCACTGTATTAAACAACAACTTTTAAAGAATGACGCTTCAATAATCTTGAACACTTTTATAATATGCCAAGGAAAGGAGATAATCTGCAAGAGTCTTATAGTATTAAACTCACAATGGTTCCACTGGTATAATAATTATCATTAAGTAGATATAAAAATACCTCAAATGTAATCAAAATGTGCTAATTCGGTAGCAATTGTAATGCACTCTGGTAGATACAGTATATGGTTTTAAACTGGTTTTTTAACCGACATGCACATACCACCTGAATGAAGCTTGTGGAACACGGTTTGGGCTCTCATACCATAATGCAATCAGCTAGAAATATTAAAAAATAAATAATTATATCCTGCCTCTCCATCCATCAGAATCCACAAGGCAACTGTTTTAAAGCAACAATCTGTATCTGTAGATCTGCTTCTTTTGATTTTTCTTTTAAATTACTCTTTATTGGATTTCCCCCCCCCCCAGATACAGTGACTTAAAAAGATGTGTGAAATGAGCAATGTGTAAGGTCAAAAACGGTCTGTTTCTGATATGTATTCATCATATCAGGTGAGACTGCATTCCCACTCCTGCAACCCTAAGCACAGGGATTGAATTTAAACACATACATTTTGTATGCCAGAATATGTAGAGTGAAAGATATATAGGAAAAGGAAGTCTGCATGTGCAGGCACAGCAACCGTACAAGCTACAAACAAATGCTCTTTCGTGTAGCTGTCTCATCTTTAAAACACACCAAATGAGGTTCTAATTTCAGGAAATGTGTGTGGTCTTTTAAAGCTTTCAGCTTTTGCCCAAACCAGCCTCAATCTGTTAGTTACTCTCACTGCTGAGTTGGGAGGTTTCAATGCATCGATCCACAATACATATTCCATTTCCTGACACAGCAGAAGATGAGGGAGCCTGCCTGAGGGGTGCCATGCCTGCAGTTTTGCCACAGATCTCAGTGCTGCAACCTGACAGCTCTAAGGGTGTATTCAGTATGGGGGCGGTGGTATTGCATTAGTTTTCCTGAATATAATGCCAGCGCTTCTGTCTTGGTTTCCAATGTTCCTTTTACGCTGCATTACCTGTTACGTTGTGGCTTTTTTATCATCATACAACCATATCACACTTAATTTCATTCACACCAGTGGCCACGGTTTGACACAACAGTGGATGTCATAGAGCGTATCGCCACCCTTTATGCATATGTGTGCTTCTGTTCCCCCCATGATTCACCCATGAAACAGCAGGAAAGTAACATACGCTGGAACACCACTCCAAATTTTATCACATGCTGTGGCCCTCGCAAATGGCGGGAAAATTACAGTGCAGAACTCCCACGATTATTCTGAGTTAATGGGGTTGCAAAGGGGTTTTTTTTTCTGGAGGAAATGAACACAGAAATTAGTGTTAAACTTTTGCAAGATTCTGCAAGTTTTCCAGAAGTAGCTTTTCCTTTGCATGAAAAATCACATAAAATGCAGATATTATCAGGTAACGTAACACTGATATAATGCAACAAAGTGCTGCCTGAATGCAGCCTAACAGATGAGCATTATTCTAGGGAGTAGCCATAGCTCAGCAGAAAGACATGTTTTTTTATTGCTGTAGGTCCCTCGTTCAATCCCTGATTTCCCCCACCCCTGTTAAAAGGATCCCAGGAAACAGGGAGGAGCTGTGGGGAGATCCTTCTCGGAGATAGCTGGATGAACCAATAATCTGACATATGGTAAGGCATCTATATCTGTCTAATGCTAGGGCTGATCCAAAATATATCTTTATATTTACTAACCTCCGTAAAGGCACAGAAGGATCACACACGCACACACACACACACACACACACACACACACACACACACACAGCGCCATATTATGCAGGAGTTGTGGAGCACCACATGCATTTCATGCAAGCTCTCCCCTTCAGTGCTGAACATATAATAAACCAATGATGCTTAAAGTGCTGTGGTGATTGAATGAGGGAAAAGAGGCTCTTTGTGTGCTGTTTACAGGAGAAGTCTGCAACCCCAGGCAAAATTAAGCTTTCACCTCTTGTTATTTGATATAGTAATACAAAAACCATAGGTTTCGGATTCTGTAACTAAATTGACTATTACCATTTCATAGAGAGCTATAGTAAATAATGGTAATAAATATCACCATCTTACTTCCAAATAATTCAGGTGAGAGATAAAGTATTGACACAATACTTGAAACAGCAAAGGCTGTGCTAGAATTTCTCCTTCTGAGCCAACTTGTAAGGTTCTAGCGCTACAAAATCAGCCAGTAAGGATAGCAAAATATTTTAACACTGACCTTTCCTTTCTCCTAACACTTTACCAAAAACACAGATAAATTTTATATCTCCATCCTTATCAAAAATTGGAGAGGGGGTCATATTTATAGCTTCACAGTTCGAAGACACCAAAGAGTTATTCCATCCAGTCCAACTATTCTCACATAAAGCCTGAGCAATAACCCACCAGGCCTCAATAGCTTAAATCACACAATCCAGATCATCATAGAATCACAGAGTTGGAAGGGACCACGAGGATCACCTAGACCAACGCCCTGCACTGCAGGAATCTTTCACCCATCGTGGGGCTCAAACCCACAACCCTGAGATTAAGAGTCTTGTGTTCTATCAACTGAGCTATGGGGAAGTGTCTGACCTCAAGTGATTTGGTTGACAATGTTAGGAAATGTTGCGGTACAACAGCACAAACTGATACTGCCAACAGAAAAAGCATCCAGCCCTGACTGAAATGCTAAGTAGCTTTGATGTGTGTTGTAATGTGATTGGTGTGTGTATGATAATTTATTTAGTAATTTTTTGAAAAATTAAGATAAAAAACAAATTAAAAGTTTTGTTGGTAATTATATATTCCTCATGGAACACTAGGTCTTGAGTCTTAAAGCAACTGAATCATGTGCTTAAAACAAGCTGATAATTAAAATTGTGTTCACATAGCAATGCTCCAAATAAACATTTATTGTTTCTAAATTAGTCCCCTTGAATAAAACCTTGTGCAAGCTTCTAGTAACAGCCCCCGGACTTTCAATATGTATTTTGAGGCATTACACTACTATGAGATTTGAAATACAAATAACTGGTGCATGCATGTCAACTTGTTGTTCTCCTTTCTGAGCTTCTTTGGGGTTCCTTGCCTCTTAGTTTTCCAGGCTACGCCCTGCTTTAACCCTGCTACTATCCCGATCCAAAGGGAATTATCTGCTGCCATGCCACTGCAATGCACAGAAGTGGAAGACCAAGGCTGAGGAAGTGAGCTCTTCACGTTATGGATGACCAAGGTACATCAGAGGAGGGATGTACTACAGAGTTGTAACTGCACTATCTGAGATCCATGGAGACTGCAAATCAGTCCAATGAGTTTGGAGAGCCGCTGTCAACAAGTATTTGACAGACTACCAGAAATGCCTCTTTAGAGTCAGTAAAAAAAATAAAAATCCAGCCAACTACAAAACATTTTTGGCCGAATTGAATAGATTGTTACTATTATTGGGTTATTATCGGATTGTTGTTGGGTGAAATAAGGTGAATGTAGGTCTGGTCTCACCCACTCATCTGGCCGTTATTACAGCAGTGAGCCAAATGGTAGCACAAACCGGTATAGTCGTCATAATGAGGCCTAAATGCTCAATTATTTGTTACATTTTATACAGACACAGATTTGAGTTCCAGCCTAGTGTTGGCTTATTTATGCAGAAGCAATATGTTTGTCAAGACATGAAAGCTTTATAATTTCTGTGGAATTCGTTTTTTCTTTCTTACATCATTATTTTACCTGACCTTGAAAATAAAGTCTGAGACTTTGGGACAGAAAAACAATTTTCTCACTTGAACAGCAACATAAACCATCATCCTACAGCTTAGGCATAATTATGGCCTAAACAGAACCCTATCAAGCAGAAAATAGCCACAGCAATCTGTGATACTCGAGCTCCCGTTAATATTTCTCCCTTCCCTGACAATCTTCCCCTTGTCTAAAGCTCAGAAGGCCAATCACAATGATAATTCTCTCTACTCGTTTCCATGATCAAACTGGAAATATTTCAATAGTAGAAGAGAAACCACTTTTGCTTCATTTCATACCTTTGATTATTGCTTTATAATTTGGCTTAGCTGTTTGTTTACGTCAAGGTTATAGATGCTGGCAACCCCCCCCAAAGTCATGAGAATTGCTGCAATCTCCTATTATGTGTGCATGTGCGCACACACATGGCAATCTCCACACAGCTATGAGATTGGACCTGAAGTCCCACTCGTGGGACAGTTCTGCTGATGAGAGGGAGGGGAGAACTAAGGCAAATACTAGTGATGAAGTTGGTCTCATTGGCAAATTAAAAATTAACAAATTGCCAAGTCCAGATGGCATCTGTCTGAGAGCTTTTAAAAACCCAAATGTGAAATTGCTGACCCTCTCTACTTCCTGGTAACCAGTAGTCACGTGACCAACCAGAGGGCAGGTGAGCAGAGGCACACCATCATGCTACTACTGGGAGGGATTGATAATGTGGAGTGGATGACAAAGAAATAATCAATGCCACGTAGTTGTACTAGCACTTGTACCTGTTTTAATTTTCAGCAACACCCATTTGCATGCTTTTACCCTCTGAATTCCAATCATGAACAAAGTAAGATTAGACATAAACTCAGTTTTCAGAGTCCCGTGCTTCTTTTCTGCCAGCAAATTTATCTGACACACTTTTTTAAAATGGAAGAGGAAAGGGAATTGCTGGCTTTTTCTTTATTAATAGCTGAAAGCTAAAGAAGTATTATGGTTTGTGAAGAAAAAAAATTACTTGGACTGGATGAGGCTCTAAGGTTTAGTCAAGTACCATACATTGCTTCAATCTTAACCCCCGTGTGTAAGTATTCTGACAGGCAATCTAAGTAGAACAGGGGGGAACACCTTTGTGACGCATTCAGAATACAAATGAATTAGAAAGAAACCAGAGAAATGAACACAAATCCAAAAAGAAATGGAAAGCAATTGTGTTTCTTTGGGCTCTGGCATAGACAGACATGCACCATCACCACACAGCTCTAATATTCAGGTTTTGGGGGACTAATGGTTTCAGGACGAATGGTTTGTTCCAATGCATATTTCCTTGCAAAAAATTCCCACTGTATAAGGGTTGTTTTGAAGTAAGCGTATATAGCAATGCAGCCTAATTCTGCCCCAGAAGGGGGAAATAAATGTTTTTAAAAGCTTAACAAGTCTAAGAAAACCTGTTTCCATCCAGATAAAGGTAGGCTACTTCTTGCCTTTAGGGCGCATGGTCCTTAGCCTAATTTCATGTTGGTGGCAAGGAAAGGGAAGAGTTGAGATAATCACCACCCCATCCTCACTATCTCTCTTTTATTACATGTTATTTCTCCCTCTCTTAAGAGTCGGGATGGTGGTTCCTGGCCCTGCTCTGCACTAACTCTGGCCCCAGCCAATACCGGGAATGCAGCCTTCCATGGTAAAAGGTTGCCCACTCAGTGTAGACAATGCTCACTGGGAATATTATGAATAGTTACTTTGATCAGAGAACGATATCTCCCAAACTTTATGGGAGATCAACAGGAGATCCATCCTATTATGAAACACTGTCTAAGAAGACACTGTTGTCTGATGTAAATATAAAAAATAAAGTAAAAGGAGAGATGCAGAATTTTGAAAGGAAAGCATGTTTATCTGAATTCAGAGAAGGCCAAAGTGAAAACTTGGTGCCCCCAGATGTCCTTGGACTACAAGTCCCATCATCCCTGACTATGGCCATGCTGGCTGCAGCTGGTGGGTGTTGGGGACATCTGGAGAGGTTCTACAGGTTCCCCATTCCAGAAATAACATATCAGCTCTAAAATATCATTGCACATTGTTGTGGTGCACTAAAACATCCGTATAGGATTGGGGTAGAATTTCTTCTGAGACAAACATTTTATTAGAACTTGAAATTTTATCTAATTTTACACTTTGAAGCAAAACCACAAAAAGAAGTGGTAATCTCATATTGTACGTAGAATTAAGGATTAATACGTATAATGAATCTGTTGTGAGATTAAGATAATTGCTTTCTCTACTGCACAAGATAATGAAGACATATCTTTATTCAATTTCCCAAATCTATCTATAATATAATTACATCCATGCTGAGGTATACAAATCAGTCTGAGTATGAAAGGTTTTCTGACTGAAAAAATTCAGAGCGAACAGAAGAAAGGGGGGGGGAATAAAAGCAGTGGCACAGCAGGGTGTTGGATTTGATGGACAAAAATTAGTTCTCACCCCAGATTTAATTAAAAGCACTTTAAGTGTGTCTTCTTTTTGTGAGGCAGTTCACAATGCTAAATGAAGACCTTTAAATGCACTAGATACAGTTGACTTTAAAAGCCTGTGAGCAGATACGGTGGTGTTTTGGGTTTTTTATCTGAGAGGAGAAGAATGAATTGATCTACCAGTTGTATATTTTGTGAGATTCTCCAAGCCACTGCAGGAGTTACTGAGAGCAACTCCTAAAATTCTAAACAATCCAGTTATTTATATTTTTATTTATTCTCAGATAATATATTTAAAGGGTACCAAAATGTATCATTCTGCCCCATTAAGAATACAGCCAGTCTCCCCAACTAGTTTAAGGCTATACAGTGGTACCTTGGTTTACGAACTTAATCCATTCCAGAAGTCCATTCTTAAACCGAGGCATGCTTTCCCTAATGAGGCCTTCCACCGCCAGTGCCCTTCCACCGTTTGGATTCCATTCTTAGACCAAGGTAAAGTTTGCTAACCAGAACACTACTTCCGGTTTTGTGGAGTTCGTAAACCGAATAATTCGTAAACAGGGCTGTTCTTAAACAGTACTCAGTTTCCCTAGTTCTCGGGTGGCCTCAAGACTGGATTACATTGGATTTCCCCACAAAGAGATACAGTTCTTCTGATGTCCTTTACATGTGCCAGCTTGGGTCAAGGGTACATGCAGAAAGGATCTAGGGGTCTAAAGACAATCACAAGCTGAACATGGTCAGCTTGAGCAAAAGCTATGAAAGGCAATGAGCAAACAGATAAACATTCTGTTGAGCAGATTGTGATCAACCTAACTTGCACTGGCTGTGACGGGTAAGGTTTAGTGATTACTGGTATCAATTTTTAAAAGAGCCTAAATTCTCATTTTAGGAACCTTATCTGCTTTGAAGGAAATGCCTAATTCCTAGGCAAACTACTTCATCTTTAATTCATCCCTACATGGACCATAAAGAAGGCTGATCGCCGAAAAATTGATGCTTTTGAATTATGGTGCTGGAGGAGACTCTTGAGAGCCCCATGGACTGCAAGAAGATCAAACCTATCCATTCTTAAGGAAATCAGCCCTGAGTGCTCACTGGAAGGACAGATCCTGAAGCTGAGACTCCAATACTTTGGCAACATCATGAGAAGAGAAGACTCGTTGGGAAAGATGGAGAGCACAAGGAGAAGGGGATGACAGAGGACGAGATGGTTGGACAGTGTTCTCGAAGCTACCAGCATGAGTTTGACCAAACTGCGGGAGGCAGTAGAAGACAGGAATGCCTAGCGTGCTCTGGTCCATGGGGTCACGAAGAGTCGGACACGACTAAATGACTAAAAAACAACAACATGGTAATTCCAATCAACCTTTATTAGCACAGGGGATTTTATTTATTTAAGAAATGTTATAAACCACTTAATCAAAAATATACGGGGGTGGAACCAGCAGAATTTAAAAACAAATGTACATAGCTCATCTATATGCATGGGTAGGCTTGCTTGCTTGCTAAAAAAAGGGGGGTATTTGGAAATAGAAAGTTGATATTAGCATAACTTTTCCCTGATTAACTTTTACTAGTCTTGCCTCTGGTAATGTTTCTCTGATGTAAGATTTCGATCGATTTATTAGCAAGACTGAGTTAACTCTCTTTGCTCAATCCTCAGGAGTTTGGTTTCAAAAGGGAAAAGCTTGTGTCCCAAGAGCAGGTGATGTGACCTGGCAGTGCCTGGGACACCCTCCCAGCATCAGTATCGTTGTAATTTACCTGGATGGGATGAAGGCAAGGCAGGGTGGCAGGAGGCTGGGATTGCACAGGAACACCAGAGGGAGAGCTAGGTAAGTTCTGCAGGACTGACCTTGCCACCCTCATCCATTCCAGATGGCAGGTGGGAGAACAGTGGTCTGAACAAATCTGTCTTCCTTTCCTGCCTTCAACACTATGCTACTATCTTAACAAGTGCTTCCTATAGATGTCTGAGCAGGCATGCATAGAATTGCACAGTCAAGAGTAAACCCCATTGAATTTGATAGGGCTTGCTAAGGATACATAAGATTGCACTCTGAAGCATGTGTACCCTTTACACCATTGTGGAAGAAAAAAAGGTTGCTTCTTAGCCTCATTTAGAACCAAATCGTTTCTTTTTATGTCTTGAATTCCAGGGTGTGGCATTCTTAAGAATAAGCCTATTTTACTAAAATGCCCACAAATTCCTCTGGAGACAGCTATGCTGTATTGCTCTGTTCTGCTGTATGCGATTGGTAAATGGATATTCTAATTTTAAATGAGAAAATAAGACATCTCTATGCCAAGAGGGTGAAAAGCAATTAATTTATTATGGAATATTAATTATTAAGTGCCCAATTGGAGTGGTGTCAAATGACAGTTCCCATTCTTGTGGTTTTCAGAAGTAAAAAGCCAGTCTTCAGCAAAGATCAATTACCAATAGTGTTGGACTCGACACCGATCTCTGAGCAGTAAGAGATTCCAGTGGTGACAAATGTTTGTCCAGGGTTTGTGTTTCCTTTTGAAGATGAGGAGACTGTGGTATCTTTATGAGATATGGTCTATTTACACATATACACAACCTGATGAAGAGGGTCACAACACTGACACTCCAAGAAGACTCTGCTTTCCCATAGCCACAGCCTTGAGTTTAAATCTGCATATAATTTTGAACAGTTATTGCTTCACAGATTATGAGAGTGACAGAAAGACTCAGCTCTTATTTCTGTTTTAGGGTCTCACTCCTTTTGTGATAGTAGAGAACAAAAGGAATGCACGGTGTTATCCTTAATCAAAAAAAACCAACAAGCTCTCTCTCTTTTCCAGATTACATTATAGAACCGTATTTATGAGCACATTTGTATTGTTGTTTTGTCTCTGCTGATTGCAATTAATATTTTCCAGAGGCAGTGCAAATTATATCATTGTATGTTATGAATTGACAAAATAGTCTCTTGCCTTTAAAGCTGTTTTGAAAAACATAGCTGCTCCCTGCAACCTTTGGATCCTACTTTTACCTATTTGAGATCCCACTTGTTGGAAAAAGTAAGATGTGGGGAAATGCTTTCAGTTGTAAAATGCTTGGGCTTTCTTTCCATCCATCAAGGATCCTGGGGCAGTTCACTGAAACATGTAGGATATTTTAGAATATTGTTAATCTCTATTGAATTAAAACATAGTGAACTTAAACTCAGCAACAAAAGAACTGCTTCAAAAGTATACAATCTCTTCACCAGTTCCCTTAAAGCAGCCTTTCTCAACCTGTGGGTCCCCAGATGTTGTTAACTACAACTCCCATCACCCCTAGCTAGCAAGGCCAGAGCTCAGGGATGATGGGAGTTGTAGTCCAACAACATCTGGGGACCCACAGGTTGAGAAAGGCTGCCAGAAGCCTCAGCAACACTGAAATGCCATGACCAGTTTGTAAATGATAGGCTCAGTTCAGATGTAAAGGGAAACTGGTATTCTACTCCGAGAACAAACCACATTATTTGGAAAACTGCAGTGCCTCCATGTTCACTATATCTTTGCAAGGGAGGAAGATAGGGGAAAAAACCAGTAAAACTTGGTCACAATCAATGGACCTCCTTGCAGCCCCACAAGGTCTAGTTGGCAACAACCACCACTGCTTGGACTTGTGTGCTCTCCTCTTTTCTCTACCTCTTTTGTACCTGGTGAAAGGAGACAATTTCAGTTTTAAACAAACCACAGTTCCTTACAAATCCAAACTCAGAACTGTGATTTGCTATCTATAGTCTGAGAATAAGCCAGGATCTGAAACCACAGCTTGTTCCTGGTTTGTTTTTACTAGCTATGGTTTAAACAAACCACAGTTCCATGCCACAGGGAATGGTGGTTAGTTAGAAATTGAAAGTTTTTGATCTTCCACACACAGGGACAAGAGATGGGGAATGTGTGAGCCCAGTACTCATTGTGATTAAGTCTTATCATGTGAAACTATGGTTTCCTATTATTCCCAAACCAAGCCTAGCAGAGGAACAAAGGACATTTCAGTCCCAAAACTGGACTCGAAGCAGACTAATAAGAAAGAAAGCTTCCCTGCTAACCTTCTTACTCCTTTCCAGTGTTACAAACTACAAAGTTGGTATATCCCTCAATTTGTACACACTCCAATTTGCTGGGGGACACATTTGACAGCTATTGAGCAAAAGACAGTTTGTTTCACACCCTTCATCTCTTTTGGGACACCCAACTAAAACATGTCCGTTGCAAACATTTTTATACCTTTGGAATATAAAATAAAAGTTTTCATTCTCTACCCTCACATAAGTTTTGTTAGCATGCCCTTTTTAATACCCTGAAAGACTCAGGGACTGATTGTGAGGTTTCTGTCCTTTGTTCCTTCTCACTGCACCAGGTCAATGATAGATATCTCAAATCAGATTGTGCTGTCGTCACGTGGCCTCCTTCTGGTTTTCCAGCGGCTGTCCCTTCTATGGATATATGAGCTTTCCATTGCTTACCCCCAAAAGAGAAGTTGATCCTTTGTGATGGATCAAATCAAATGCTCATAAAAAGCCTGCAAGTGTCAGGACCCTCCACCCTGAGCAGCAGCCTGGGCTATGACTCAGTTGAGGAGGAAGAAACCAGATTCAGCAGACCAATAGCATGGGTGGCAGACACGCTAGAAACTGGCAAAAGTCTTAGCATAAAAACTGGGCCTGAGTTAAAGTCTGAGCCAATCAATTTAGAGTTACTGGAACCCCTGCCAGAACCATCCTGCTCCACTCTAGAGACCCAGTGCTCCCCCATGTTGGTCCATCAACCCAGGCAGCAAGCTGGGAGGGAATTGTCTGAGAGGAGGAGCCAAGCATCTGCCCCTTTAAGACTTTCTGCTCTTCAGGGAAGAGGCGGAGCCTAGGTGGAGGTTGTGGAGCAATAAAAGCTTCAGGCCCATCCTACACTATTTGGGAAGATCTTGCGCACTTGGAGCTGTCCAGGGTGCTGGAACTATTAGACTACCATTGTTACCTTATTCCCTTTGTGCCTTTTGTCAAGGACAGGACAGGGCAGAAGGGTGTTCGCAAACCAAGTATTGTCTGCTGTACTTCAGGACGGCCTGCACCAAGAACCCAGTATTTTACCTTGAGCAAGGAGGGGCAAGGGAGAGGAAGGTAGAGGCAGCAGGTATTCCTCTGGGGGAACATCTTTCCCCTCCATAGATGCAAGCAGAACTGGAGATACTAGCTCCAGAAACTCCAACAGCAAATTTACACAGTAAAGTGTAAAGCACATCATTTCGCAAGTGCAATAAGTGTGATGCATGCCTAGCATCAAATCCCACTGGGGATTCTGGGACTAGTAGTGCTATCCCAAGGGGGAGAGATGCTCCATCAAAGCCTGGAAGTATCTGTCATTGCTGCTTGCATCTCTCCTGTGCCCCAATAGGGCTTCTTGGAGCAGGAGGCAACATTTGCAGGATTAAGGCAAGCAAGTGTCTGCTCTCCTCAGTTCTGCCTGTGCATTTAAACAGGGCAAGTACCCCCATCCAGATGATAATTACATCTCTAGTCCCTTTCTTTCCAGCAGTCTTATTCTATTCCCTTTAATTCTAAGCACTCTATTCATCCTTCTATTAGCCCATAGGTCAGAAAGAATATTTTTTTTAAAAAAAAGCGATACGTTGCATATCACTTATGTTTGAAACACTTGAGATAGTGACAACTACGGTGCGAGAAAGTGATGCTTGGGCTGACTAAATGCTGAAAGTCTATCACGGTGTTTACCTCTATGAAGGCTACATCCTGCTTTTACACATAATCCACCAAGCTTCCAATAGGAATGGGTGGAACACAAAGTCTGGAAAGTGGCACCTGCACCAGAGGCACATGAACAACAATTCCCATAAGCAGTGTGTCACAACTTGCTAGCCGTTTCTAGGCCAAGACCTTTGTGGATGGGAAGGTTCATACAATTTATCACAGTGTTGGAGATGCTTGGGCTCAGGAACCAGTCATGGCCCTCTGAGCCTTTCTATCAGGCCCTCATGACTCTTCCCCTCAGACCATAGCTCTCAATGGCCCTACTTCACATTGTCCTTTAGTACTTTTGCATAGCTGGAATGTGCCCTTAAATTCTGGATGGAGGACAGAGAGAGGTGTGCAGAGGCAAAGGTGGGTAGTAGGCTAGTTTCTGTGCACATTTGCACACCTCTCTATGTCCTCCATCCATTACTAGCAGCGAATATTTCCCTCCTAGGAAAGTATACCTTTGCCCAGGGATAGGGAACTTGTGGCTCTCCAAATATGATGGACTCCAACTCCTATCAGAATAAGCAATGATCGGAGATGGTAGGGGTTACAGTCCAACAACATCTGGAGAGCCACAGATTTCCCCCATTGTATCTTAGCCAGTAAAATCCTGAAAAACATCTTGTAAACATTGCCCAGTCTGCCCCATTTTGTAGGAGAAGTGAGATGAGTGGTATTTTTTGTTAATAAAAAATAAATGCACTCCTGGGAAAATGTTAATGATACAATAAAACACTTCATAAACACCACTGAAGTATGGGGATTGCTGTCTACAAAAGAGAAGGTAGGAGGCTCTAGCTACTCCAGTCAATCATTTTTTTCTTCAGAAGATACAGTACAATCAACCGTGCATGGCTGCATTGAAGGGTGCTCATTAGAAGCTAGTTATTAGTCACACTGTCATTCTACACAAGTAGCCTAGAGAAGAGTCGCCACATGCAAATTAAGCAAGGGAAGAACACACCAGTAGCATTAATCTGGGGAGGCCAGAAGATCTGGGGCTATTAGGAAACCTGTCTGTGGCTGATAAGCACAAGGGGTTTGGCCTTGGTTGCAATCCTTTCAGTTCAAGTAACATTTGCAATGGGAGAAACTGCATATATAAGAAACTCTCGGATGCTTTGTGTGCCAGGATTCTAAGGGAGAATGTGCAGGCACTAATAGGCACAGCAGTTGGTGCTATTAGAGATCTTTCAAGATAGCCAACAGCAATGATACCCAACCATCTATTCTAGAGAGAGATAACAGCCCAGCAGCAGTCATTTCTGTCAATATGGGGCCCATGTGATATGGTGGAGGAGGCATCCACATGGATTCCACATTTCCTGCCAGTTGTTGCATTGAAAGTAGAGAGGTTTCTGTAGGAGAGCTCCCCCTGGGGCGTCACAAGACATTTTCACAGGTGTACAGTATAAAATCGGTGTGATTACTGCAATTACAAAAGAAACAATAAATGAACCGGCAACAAGATGCCGCACTGTAGAAGTCTGGATGAAGATGGCAAATGAAATATTCAAAGAACCCCTCAGGCAACCATTTAGTTTGGAATCAAGGTAGAAGGGAAAAAACAAGCAATTCACCTTGTTTCCCAGTGCGGTACAAAAGAGTGCCAGCAGGGTAGAAGGAGACTACAGAAGAAGTCTGCAGGCAATCCTTTTGCTCCGATCATCCTGTGAACATTGTCCAATGATCTAGGGAGATGACGGAGGATCAAACAAATTCACGACACAAACGTATATAACTCTATCAGCAGTGGGAAATCTGTGATCCTGCAGATGTTTTTGCAGTCCCAACTTCCATCAACCTCAGCCAGCATAGTTTATAGGCAGAGATTATGGTAGCTATAACCCAGGAACAGTTGTAGGGCCAGAGGTTAGCTACTCCTATATAATCAAGAGAACCAATCGCAGATAAGAAACATTTTCAGAAAGTGCAAATGCAACAATATCACCACTTATTAGCAGCATTGTTGTCCCTAATGTCTGAAGCAGAGGAGAAAAGTCTCAGCAACTTCCCTTAAGCACCTGCAGAGAAAGGCAAGCAGGCAGCTGAGAGGCTGTCACCCTAACATCCTTTCTTCAGGCAAACAGGAGGTGAAAGGTAGCAGAAACTGGGTCCTCTACATTTGCCAAGTACAACACAAAGACTGCCGTGTTTGGGGTCTCTGTGCTTCTCTAGTGGGGGGGGATGGAAATAATATTGCACTGAATGAAACAAAGCAGAAATTGGAAAGGTAGTCTTTGGAAAAATAAGGAAAGGGGGAAAGGGGCAACATCGGTCAAAATAATCTCCCCATTTCTTCTATCAGGAGAGTACGGCAGGCAGAATTCTGCCCAACAGTTAGCCTGGATCCAACTCATAGCAAACGAAACTTCCTGTAGCCTTTACAGCCCCCCGGAAACTTTTGCAAAGTGAAGCCATGGTGCTCCAGAATACTTCAGGTGGAACTGATATGTCAGTCATTGGCCTCTGTATATCTGTTTGGAAAAGCATCATTATTAGTGTGCGTGGATGCTAAAAGGCAAAGATGCTACGTTTTGAATAAGTTATACTCTATACACAGTTTTCCCCATATCAACTGGTGGTGAAAGACAATGACATTGAAATTACATGCACACATTTCACAATTACTTAATTGTTCATAAAAGAGAAAATGTTATATTGCAATTAACCTTGCAGAGAAAGATTTTAATTTAAAGCATTTCTATTTAGCATTTGAGCATTGCACATTTATTATGGGAAATTTTTGCTACTAAGCCTTCTGTGCTGCTGCTCAATTCCCTTCTGAAACAGTGAAGTGAACTGTTCTTTTCTTATGAATATATTGCAGTTTTATAAATGGATCAGAGCACAGATAACTCACCTTCCAGCAATCACTATTCATTATAACAGTTTATGGCTCCATGATTTTAATGCTACTTGTTTTGGTTCATTGACAATAACATCCATAAATATTACATATAATTTTGAGTTTAATGAACTCATTAGATGTCACCCTATTAGGGAGGCAATTTTGAACTATTGCATTCAGGGTTATATTATTCAAACAGAAGACACCCTTCCAATATAATTCCACAAGTTGAAAGGAAACAAAAGGCAAATTGCTGTCTTCTCCAAGTATTTTGCAGTATGCTAGTTGCTGTGAAAATGATTTCCCTTGATAGGTATTTTTGTTTTGTTTTGTTTTCTAGCAATGAATGTTGAATTGTGATTTTAAATGCCCTTAGTTCCCTGGTGTATATTGGGCATTAGGCATGGGCCTTCTGGAGAGTTGTCTGAAGTTCTAACAACTTAGCAATAATAAAGATTGTAGAGTTCTTGCTGAAAATCTTATAAATAAAGGATTTGTAAAGAAGGCAAGTTTCACTGTGCATCCAACTTTGTTATCCAAGTTACAGTGGATGCCTGAAATTTTATCAGTGTCTTTAATATTTCACATGCTGAATGTTGATGTTCCTCCCCACCACCCCTGAAAAAACATGCAATGTCTGAAATCCCAAAGATACACCAGAAATTATCATGGCCTCCATTTGTATTTCTGAATTTAAATTTCAGTGACAAAATTCTAATTGGGTTGGGTGCCAGCAGTAGTACAATTCTTTCATTTGGTTGCAAACAAATCCCACAAAGAGAGATGTTTGTGCTAAGCTGATCTGCAAAAATTTATGGGCATAATGCAGCTGCTTGTAAACACATGTATTCCCCAATTATTCCAAAGGGGTAAAAATAAACACCTGCTATACATTTGCTTTTGACATCAGCAGGACTTTAAAAATCATTGACCAGATCTTGTCTTTGGTCTATAAAATCCATGTTTATTAGTCTGTTCAAGAGGTTGAGCTGCAGCCACAAGAAACCACTGTTTCTATCATGGCTCCTTTGTGTCCAATAAGAAAATGTACAAAAAATATTTGGTGTAGTTAATTTTTCCATATAAATCATGACAGTGTTTCCACTGCCACCTTGGTCTCCTTTGGGAGGAAGGGTGGAATATATATTGAATAAATAAATAAATGTGGTAAAGATCTGTTTTTCTTACAGGATAGTGCCTGTCTCCCAAGCAAGCTCTCAGTCTCAGGAGAAATCACAATCTTGGCTTGCCTTACAGTGTTATTGTGTGTATTGCAACCAGGTAATCATAGAATCATAACATTGTAGAGTTGGAAGGGACTGTGAGGGCCATCTAGCCCAATTCCCTGCAACGCAAGAATCTTTTGCCCAGCATAGGGCTTGAACTCACAACTCTGAGATTAAGAGTCTCATGTTCTACCAACATGACTGTTGGCTACATTCCTCTTAGGAGTTGTCTCTTTACCTTCGGTCACTCCCTCACCATACATTTAAAGCACATTGTGTTCCTCAAAGGATCATGGGAACTGTAGTTTAAGGGTGCTTGGAATGGTAGCTCTGCAAGGGTGAAACAAGAGGCCCCAGGATCCTTTGGTGGAAGTCATGTGCTTTAAATGTATGGTGAGGATATGAGCTTAGTCCTGTTGCAATTAGATCAATGCAGAATTCCCTCTTCATTATCCCGATGTCAAGTTAGGACACAGAGCTTACAGAAGAGCTCTTAAAATCTGTCTGTGACCTTTGAACTTTTTCAGCCTAGGACATAGTAAGTCTAAGCTAAGTGCTTTCGAAGTTGTGCAAGACCTCTTTCTTATTTAGGAAGTCATGCCCCATGATAATGTAGGAACAAGTCCTAATCTAATTTCATTTAACAGGAGAATCAGAACAAGACTACAGCGATTATCAATAAATCACTAAACTGAAGTGGCTGTTATGGAAGTCTGTATTAGACGATCAAATACAATGCAAATTACGGTACCTAGCAGTATGATTACTTTGCAAGAGCACAATACTATGATAAAAATTCTCTGTGCAAATTGGAAGAGAATTGTGATTAATTTATTATAGTAGTAATTCACTTTAACCAGGTAGGAGGGTGAATTCTAGTATGAGAGATTGAAAATATAATACAAAGTGAGAGTGTTTTCATTTCAGAAGGTACTGTACTTGAACTCTGAAATGGCAGTGAGGTTATAGCAATTAAGCTGTTAACTCCAGCTGGGGTTACACACATGACCCAGTACTGCAGCAGATGCGAGCAAAAGTTAAAACTCCTTTATGCTAGGTGGGAGAGAGCTACATTACCAGTAAACAGTAAGAGAATAGCACCATAAGCCACATCTCTATGATTTAATACAAGCCAGAAATAATAGCTCTCTGCCTTGAATGCTCTACATGTCCACTCTACACATGGGAGGAAGCAAGATCTTGCTGGATGGACTTGGCCTTTAGATGTGGTTGTGAAGGTGGCATTTGGACTTCTTCTACATGTAGAGTGTGGCACATATGTAGATCCTTCCATGTGACCAGGAACGCTGGGTGAACAGGGTTCCCAGTCACGTAGAGGAGCTACAGTATGTGTGCACCACTATATGTGCCCATTTTCACCCTTATCTCAGTGTGTAAAGTGGGACGAGTCAAGATGCCTATATTCTGCATCTCTTTGAAGTTCCTAAAATATCAGATGCCTGCTCCACAGTAACTCAAAGCAGGGCTTTCAGTGTGGCTGCCCCCATTCTACAGAACAGCATATCTGTTGAGATATGGCTGGCACCTGCTATTTGTACTTTGTGGATACAGTTGAAGACTTTTTGTTTTGACAAGACTTTTCTGCTGAATGAAAAGGTCCCTGCCTTAGGTGTTTATTCTGCATTGTTTCTAAAGCCTCTCTTTAGTTGTCATGTTTTGTGCTGTTTCTAAAGCTACATTTAGTTGATTTCATGTCAGTTGCCTTGAGACTTGTGCGAAGCAGGTGATTCATAAAACAGAAAATCATAAAATGACACAGCAAAGGTGGGGAACCATTCTCAGTCCAAAGGCCAGGTGCAAAAGTGGGTGAGGAAACAGATGGGGTTCTTACCTTTGTACAGCCTTCAGTTCCCACAGTGACTGTCCAGAGTCCAGGCAGATTGCATTACATCCATTCTGTCATGGATGCTTTAGCTTAGATCCTTGCATTGCTGGAAGTTGGACTAGATGACTCTTGGGTTCCCTTTGAACTCTACCATGCTACAAACTGACAACAAGCTCTACAAACCAGGACTGGTGGTCTGTAATCTGGGTTTGGAGACCTCACTCTGAGAAAAGAGGACTCATCTCCAATCCTCCAAACCAGAATCATGCATGCAGTTATGGTGCAGTGTAGTCTTCTGCAAACTGGCTGTTGTTGGGCTCCAGTTTCCATCATCCCAGACCATTGGCCATCCTGGCTGCAGTGATAGGAGTTGTAGAGCAAAACATCTGGAGTGCACCAGTTTTGGGGAAAGCTGATGCAGTGAGTGGGTTGTTAGCCTTAAGCTAGGTCACCTGGGTTCAAATCTTGGGACAGTAACAAAAATGAGCAGACCACCCATGCTAACTTTTTCTATATTAAAAGAGAAATAGAGAGAGAGAGAAGAGAGAGAATTTGACATAGGCTTCATTTTTTTGCTGACTCCCTTCTCCCAGGCTTATTAATTTAGTCAATTTGTTCCCTACAATGGTGATCACAAGCAGGGCCAGTCAGCTTCAGCTAATTAATAGTTTCTGCTCGTTGTTAAAACCAAGCAAGATACTAATTATTCCTGTTCAAATAATAAAATGTCTGAAGTGGGGGTACATGGGTGACCAAAAGGCCCACAGTGTGAGATTTGTTTTCTTCTCCTGCCCTAACTCCCACATGCAAAAACCTTGCAAATAATCTGTTCTGCTTTCCCCAACCAGTTTAATATTGTATTAAATGTTTTCCGGGAAAGGATGCTTACATAAATAGTGCTTGTTCCAGGCTGAGCTTCTGTAATATTAAACTTCTAATAAGATGACTGGCAAGTGCTTGGGGGCACTGGTGGTCGTATTTTGATCTGTCAGAGCTATACTACTATTTCCAGCTGTTAAACTCACAGAAATGAGAATAAGTCCCCTGCTGCCACCTGATTACTGTGGTTCCCTTTAGAACATATTTTGTGTTTTAGAACAGCTGTATTGATTGCCAGTTTGTTTCCGGCCCCAATTCAATGTGCTCACATTAGCCTTTAAAGCCCTAAATGACTTAGGCCACAAATATCCTTTCCTACAGACCCTCTTGGGTGTTAGCAGAGGAGAGCCTCTTGGCAATTCCACCACCCTCGGAAGTTCAGGGGTTGGTGGCCCCAGAGAGGGCATTCTCTTTGGCAGCCTCTGAGTTGTGGGGTTCACTTTCCACAGAGGTGCACATGACACTTTCATTATATAGATTCCACTGTTCTCTGAAGGTGAACCTCTTTAAAACCTGAGATGTATATTTTATGACCCACCCTATTCTTTTTACTACTATGTATTTTAACCATTTTCAATACTATATTTTAACATTGTTGTAACTTGCCCTGGGACCTCAAGGTGAAAGGCTGAGAAAAACAATATTGTTGTTGTTTTGTTGTTGTTGTCATCTGCAATGAAGCACAGTACAGTTTAGCAGGCACCGTGAGAGGGGGCACTGGGTGCAAATGAAGGTAGGAATTGGTGTCTAAATGGTTCAGCAAGACTTTTTAGTCTGCTCCTAATGCAGATTGCACAAAACATCTTGGGCTGGCACTATTGACATATCTTAACTCTCTGGGGAGCTGGAGCAGGAATTGTAATCAGAGCGAAAAACAGTTCTTGGCAGGCAAGTAAAGAAGATAAAGCTATATCTTGAATTTACATTGACTGATGTGTCAGGGGCAGGAAGAGTCCATTCAAGGTTGAATGGCCAGTGATGGCAACAGTGGAGAAGACATCTACGCAGGGTCAGCTTGATTATCTGAGTTGTAAAGCTAAGCTGGTGAAACAGCAGACATTTCCCAGAATTGCCATGCAAACAGGATACAACCTTTGCATTCCTTTAATTTCATGTGTACCTACCGTAAGTAGAAATGAAAAATTGCCTCACAGCGCACAATGTGAAGATTGAATAGTGAGAGGAGAACAGTTTCTACATATTGGTTACTTCACGGTGTGGATGCCACGCTATGTTTCACACAGTACTTTGAGGTCCTCAAGAGTCTAATATAAGCCCTTGAAGGCATTTCATGAAATATTGAAATTGTATGAGGCTTACAATTATATTTATGAAATACTGAAATTACAGCTGATAGTCATAAGCCTCAGAGGCCCTGTTAGAGGTATAGAAACTAGGGCTAGGAATTGGGTAGGGATTTTTTTTGTCCACGTTCTGAACTGTTATTGTGCATTGAAAAGTATTTATTTTATGTAAAAAGAGTGTCTAAAAATGCCTACAGAATGCAGACAATGGGCTAGAACAGCACACAATGGGTTCAAAATTGTGGGGAGGATTGTAAGCCTGTCCATTGTGGGGAGGGAAGGGTGTAGAGGGCAGGATCAAATTGCATGGACCTATGCCTCTCCCTGATACAAATTCTGAACAGCTGAAGAGGTCCAGACTTAGGTTCAAATCCTCTGAACACTTACTTAGGGAGTTAAGTCCCATTTAATCACTGAGGCATATTTTTTAACTAAGCATTCATAGGATGGCATTGTTACTCCGTATTTTGCAATGCAGTTCTCCAGCTAAGATGTACAAAAATGTATATACTAGGTAAGGTAAAGTTAAATGACCCCTGGACGGTTTTGAGTCCAATCAAAGGCGACTATGGGGTGCAGCGCTCATCCCGCATAAATATGTACATAAATTACTGAAAAAAACAAGATGCATGTAGTCATGGAAGGCTGCCCGCAAGAGAATGAGGCCTTTAAATTGTTGGTTTTCTTAAAGAAGAAGATCCCCTACTCCTGCTTTAAATACTCAAAAAGATGAGGAAGTTGCACCTCAGAGAGGTGATGTAGGTAGCTGATTTGAAAATACAATATACAGTCGTACCTTGGAAGTCGGACGGAATCCATTCCAGAAGTACGTTCGACTTCCAAAATGTTTGAAAACCAAAGCGTGCCTTCTGATTGGCTGCAGGAAACTCTTGCAGCCCATCGAAAGCCGGAGAAGCCCCATCGGATGTTCAGCTTCCAAAAATAGTTTGCAAACCGGCAGTGGCAGAGCAAGCCAATCATTCGCCTGGGGCGGCGTGCAAGTCCTGCACCTATGGGGGCACAGCCCGCCACCGGTGGGGCAGGATGCTCCGCTGGGCCTCTGAGGAGTCTGCCTGCCTCCTCCCACTCAGCCACCCTACAGCTGGGGGGGAGGTAGCAGGCAGACCATTGGGTGCAGTGTGGAGCCTGCGGGCACCCAAGCCACTGCATCACTCCCAGGAGAGACGTGCTGCTGCAGGCCCCACAGGGAGTGCCACCTGGCATTTTGTCACACCCCTCAGTGGTGGCACCCGGGGCAACCTGCCTCCATCACACACCCCCTTCCTCTGCCCCTGCAAACCGGAACAGTCACTTCTGGGTTTGCAGTGTTCAGACGCCAAAACGTTCAAGAACTAAGCTGTCCGAAAACCAAGGTACAACTGTCATGGGTTTCTTGTCCCCATCTCGCCGCCGTAAGTAATTGCCTGTCCCAGCTCAGACCTGAAGGGGGAATAGCTGGTCCCCAGACCAAAACCAATACTTCTCTACTGATAAACAGAGATAAGAATACAGTGGGGCAAGTGAGGGAGAAGGCAATAACTCCTTTTCCACACAGCCACATATAGAAGAACTTGCAGTATGACAGAACTTCTGCACAGTCACTCTTTGTTCACAGAACCAGAGTGGCTATGTATATATATATACATATATATATAAATGTTAACAGGGTGACTAATCTAGCAGACCTAATTATAACTGGAAAAGCAAGAACAACTTTTTCCCTCAGCGAAGCCTTTCTGTGAAATGTTGGGTGAGGGCATTTTGTCCTTACTTTTTTAGTCCTTCTCAGCTGCTGCAAGCAATTGTTTAGATTTAAAACGGAAGGAACAATGGAAGGCTTGATAGTTTTGTCATTCCTAATGGCATTTGTCCACCCACCAACAATGATGGCACAGATTAGATGATACACATTCCTTAGAATTGCTTCTAAAGTATAGAAGACGGTTGGAGAAGAGTAATAGAGGTTAAGCCTATCAGGACCTTGCTTCTATGGAGTTCACCACCGAGTTAATTAAGCTGTCAGCCTCACAGTCTGGCCATTTTGATGGTGCAGATCCCATTGACTTCAATGCAGCTTGCATCAGAAGACTACTCTGTGGATGGGACTTCCATTATTTAATTTACAGCAGTTAACCCAAATTGAACCTCAGAGGAGGATGCGATTCTGGATCAAGGGTGAAGTTCTCAAAATTAAATTTAATGGTGTTAGGCAAATGGGTTGCACTAAGGTTAGAGAAGGCAATGCACATTACCTCTATTCCATGTTAATCAATTTGCAGAGATAGCCGCTTTTTAGAAAAAGGGGGGGGGAACCATGCTGAATACTCTGCCCTTCTGTAAGACATCAAAGGTATGGGAAGCCATTTTCAACTTGAGGGCCACGTTCTCTTATAAGAAACTGTGTGAGGGCCACTGGTAAGGAGGAACACAGGCAAAAGAGGGTGGAGAAACCAATGTAAATTTTACCTTTATACAGTAGGCAAGTTTCCATGCGCAGTGGCCGATTCCTCTCTATTCTTCATTCAAACAAGCAAGAGGCATTATCAGAGTTCAATGTACCTTCCCTGGCATCCACAGTGCATCTACCCCACCCCACTTCTTGCTAAAATTAAGTCTGAAAGAAGCTTTCTGTTTCAGCCCATAGCATAGGTTGGTCATGGTGTGTGAATGTGGTGATCACGGCAGTTTCTCTAATCTGCCAATCTGCCCATGGGGCTCGAAACAGGTTGGTGACCCCTGAGGTGAAGTAACATCAGAGGTGACCCTGAAAGTTGAAAAGTTTGAAGTCTGCAGAAACTTCTGAAGAGTAAAACAATATAATTGAAGCTGCAAATATACTGAGAGCTTCACTTTGAAAGTATGCCACAAGACTTTGGCTTCCTTCTACTGAGGAGAGGAGGACAAAAATGCTTTCCTATTAGCATGACGGCTGCATGTCTTACATTTCTGCCTGCTATACAACTGTGTGAGGGAGACTCAGGCAGGCATTATCGGAATAGTAATTTGATGTCAGAAAGCTTCTGAATTCTTACATTGAAAGGGAAGCCAATTGGTTGCTAGGCAACTGATGACCGCCCAGATGAAGGGCCACTTTATATCTTTAAAAACACTCATTTATACATTTTTCCCCACTGTCTGTGGAAATGTGCCATATTATTGAGGACGAAATGCCCCCTGTTAAAATACTCACGGCAACAGAAAGCTCTGTAGCATCCTGCGCAAAAGAGGTATCGCTAAACGTTCGGTGTAAGGGTAGCAAGCAACCTGCAATAGCCTGCAATGGCCACCCAGCTCTACCTCTCTTTCAGATCAGAACCAGTGAAGGCGGTGAAGGAAACAGGGATGCCTTTCAAACAAACACTACAAAAGCAATTTCATAATAACATAGCAGAACAAAAATATAAGAACATACAAAAAACCAGTTAGCATCAAAGACTTAGGAAACTCCTTAAAAACAGCCAAAGTTATACCCACCCTACATTTCTAGAATCTAGCAACTATTTGTGCTATTTGTCGGGGGTGGGGCGGTAATGGGTGAAATCACCCCCAAAGAGAAAAATGGTCTTCAGGGGCTTACCAAAATTATAATAAACTATTTGGGGGGGGGGGTTCCTTACTTACTGATGAGGCAACAGATGTTATGTTTCTCTCTCCCAGCCATCTCTCTATTTGACCCAAAGAATCATTTGCTGCCAATCTGAGCACCATTGGGGCTGTTTAGACAGCCTGGTTGTGCCTTAAGCCACATAAATTCAGAGCATATTTGTTTTTTCCAAAAAAAATTATTCATTTTATAACACAAATAAAAAACACAGACAGAAAAGACAAACAATACGAACAAATTCTTGTCATATCCTTATTTTCCTAAACATTGTTAAGTTGGCTTCCCCAAGTCCCACCTATCTGATTTTCATTTTACTTCCTCTTTAGAAGTTTACATATATCATAATTTCTAACCATCTTTTTTTAATCATACTTAAAATAACTTCACATTTTATCACGTACAAATAATACTATTTTAAAATACCCTATCTACTCCTTCTAACCCTACAGCCTATATCCACTTCCAAAGCTATTCTAGGGTTTAAATATTAACATTTTTTCCCCAAATATTCCTTAAACTTCTTCCAATCTTCCAGTCTTCTTCCACCGTCTCTTCTCTCTGGTCTAGGAGTCTCCCGGTCAGTTCGGCAAGTTCTATCATCTTCATCTGCCATTCTTCGATAGTTGGTAAATCTTGTTTCTTCCAATACTTCGCTAACAATATTCTCGCAACTGTTGTAGCATACTGAAAAAAAGTAACATCTTTTTGGGGGATTTCACCCCCCACTATACCAAGTAAAAAGGCTTCTGGTTTTTTAGTAAATGTGTTTTTCAACACTTTTTTCAATTCATTATAAATCCTTTCCCAGAAGTCTTTTACCTTGGGGCACGTCCACCACTCAGAGCATAGTTGAAGTGCATTCCTTTCCTCACTCCAAAACTCCTGGGAGCTGTAGTTTCTTAAGGGTGCTGGGAATTGTAGCTCTGTGAGAGGTAAGCTTATGTTTCCAGGATTGTTTTTTGGGGAGTGCTTTAAATGTACAGTGTTTATGCAACCCTGCTCTTCATTTTCCAACAGAACCCAATAGGAATGTCTATGTTGTGAAGAAAGAACCATCTCTCCTCCCACAACAGTGCCCCAAAGAATGGCATGGGATCATGACTCAGTCTCATCTACACTGGGCATCTACTTAAAAATAAAGACAGGGACAACAACAGCCTCCCTGACCAACCTTACGGTTGATGGGAATTTATTTTATTTGGAATTGAAAGGTCCAAAAAGGTACATAAAGAAAACCACAAAACACTCCTGATCAAGATGATGCTTTGTCCTACAGAGTTCCAGATCAAAGTGTTTACTCACACAGTTTTTGTGACTGTGTGAAGCTGTTTGCAATTTAACAACAACAGAAACACCATTCAATACTCAATAATTCATCTGAGTTGACTAGAAGCTATCCACAACAGCACAGTATGTTTTATTATATTGACTAGTAGCCAAGAAAACAAGGTCAGTTGCATTTACACTTGATTGTTCCACTGTGAAAAGAAGCTATTCAAATATCTACAAGACAGCTAAGAGCACTGGGCATGCTATTCTGTTTCAAGATCATTCCAATACAATATAGTTTTCAGATCCATTCAATGGCTTCTTTTTTATTTTTTTATTTTTTGCTGAGGCAACATTATCCTCTGTTTTATGTTAACAACTTAAAATACAGCTTGTGGAGCAGAAGAGGTTTCAGCTGTTAGCAGGAGAATAATGGGATTAAGTACAGCCATGCTTTCAAAAAACTGAGTACTGCGTTACTAGTGGAAAGCTGTAAAATTATTAGCATGCAGAAATGCTGAGGATGTGCGCTTGCCCTTGATTTCCACACATTTCGCTCATCAAAGCTATAATGCGCTACTCACATTGCATGCCTTCTGTGTATAATTTCTAAACCAAGTCTGGTCTACTGTTTTTTTCTAAACTGCCTAAACTTCCATTCTCAAAATGGGCACCTATACAAAATTATAATGCCTGGCAAATGTTTTGCCCAATTTGGTGTCTCTGAGATGGATCCAGATGGTGTTTGTATAAGGTAAAGGTAAAAGGTAAAGGACTCCTGGAAAGTTAAGTCCAGTCAAAGGCGACTATGGGGTTGCGGCGCTCATCTCGCTTTCCGGCCAAGGGAGCCAGCATTTGCCCACAGACAGCTTTCTGGGTCATGTGGCCAGCATGACTAAACCACTTCTGGTGCAATGGAACACCGTGACGGAAGCCAGAGCACACAGAAACACTGTTTACCTTCCCACCGCAGCGGTACCTATTTATCTACTTGCACTGGCATGCTTTCGAACTGCTAGATTAGCAGGACCTGGGACAGAGCAACGAGAGCTCACCCAGTCACATGTATTCAAACTGCCGATCTTCTGATTAGCAAGCCCAAGAGGCTCAGTGGTTTAGACCACAGCGCCACCCGCATCCCTGGTGTTTGTGTAGTAGTGTGGCGCTATCATACACCAAGAGTAGGGAACATTTTTCAGCCTGAGGAATACCTCCCCTTCAGAGGAGCCTTCTGCAACTCCATAATAAATAAATAAATAAATAAATAAATAAATAAATAAATAAATAACTGTTGTTGTTGTTGTTGTTGTTGTTGTTGTTATATTTGTACCCTTCCCATCCAACTAGGCTGCCCTAACCATGCCATTGATAGGCAGAGGTAGAAAAAATGTGGGCAGAGCAACAAATGTAAGTGTTTTGATTTGTACAGCAGGCTAGATTCTTCAACTCACACATTCCTCTCCATCCTTTCATGCAAGCATCTTCTCATTCACTAAGCATCAGCAGAGGTAAAGGACACATTCCATCCAGGACAAAACACTCAAGGAAGGTGCAAAGCAGGGCTGTTGAGGGGTGTGGCTCAAGAAGGCTGTAGGCTGGGGAGAGTCCCAGGGGCCAGACAGAGAAGACTGAAGGGCCACATTTGGTCCTCAGGCTTGAGGTTCCTCACCCTACCATGCACAATAAAGTCTGGTTACTGTTCCAGACTAATGTTTTGCCAGTTTAAAAAAACTTATTTTTCAAATGTACAGTTGGGAAGCCATCTCAAAGTACTTTCTCCTATCATATATATGATGTGTGAATTACCAGGTGTGCCCAAGAACCAAGTGCTTCAGGGTATTAAAGGCAAAAAGATCCTGAAGCTTTATCAACTGCTTCCTGACACCCTCTCATTCTACTGCAGTGTCCCCAACACATTGCCCAAGTATGTCCAAGAGGAGCTCCAAATGTTATTGGGCTCGTGGAGTATAAGAGCATCAATGGCTCCTAGCCACCGTGATTATGTTCTTCCTCCAGCTGCTGACAATCACAAGTGAGGAGGCCACTAATGCACTTAGGTCCTGGTTTCACATAAGCATCCGTTTGGCCACTGCAATGATGCTGGACTACATGGGTCCTTAGTCCGAGCCAGCAGAGCTCTCCTTATATGCTTATGACTCCAACTCCTTATCAGCCATAGCAAGCATGGGCAATATTTAGGGATGATGGGATTTGTAGTCCAACAACATCTGGAATGTCCACAGATTCCCCATCCCCTTGTTCAGGGCTCCTGTGTAACCAAGAGGCCTTCTTAAGATGGAGCAGGGCCTACCAGCACTCTGATTTAGTTTCTAGGCTGGACTCGACTACTGAAAAATCCTGTGTAGTTTAGTCCCACATTGTACAGTGCTCTTCTGAAAGTACCATCCATGCCACCCACTCCTTCATGCAAACATTTTTATTATTCATGTCCCACTCCAGGCCTTCCTTTCTAATTTTATGCCAAATTCCGTGCCAAACTCATTCTATCTTTCTCTCTGAATAAAACAGAAGGTGGAGAAAAGAAGCCATTTGGGGGGGGGGGAGTTTTTACATCAGGGTGGAAAATATGTTCACATTTGATTCAGCCTCACCATCATGGAATTACGGAGGGTCCGTGAAGGCTTACAAATAGCACACATAAATACATTTAAATTTAAGATTATAGGTTGGGTGGCACCTTGGCTATACACCCAGCCATTATGCAAAAAATAGGCTTTGCTTCTTTTTAAGCACAGCCCCCCCCCAACTCATTCATGTCTGGATGAAACTGTGCACATGTCTTAATCGATGAAGCATGTCATTATCATGGCTTTCATTCCAGCGTGAGCTTGATGGACACATGCACCATTTTCCCAGACCCTACTATCTTTATGGATTTTCTTTTGCCTCTTGAGATTTCAATATTAATACTGCTGTGACTGACAAAGTTATAAATATCTTTTTTAATACTCATCAGACTGCATCCACACAGATAAAGTTGATGGAAAGAAGCCTCTCCAAAGACAGCACAGAGGAAAAGCTATTTATGAGCATGTTTACTTAAATTCAGCGGATCTGCTTAGGTAAAGAGATTTAAGCTACTTTCTGAAAGCTTGTCAGTAGCTCTTTCATGTACAGCATGAATTAACGGCAAGTAAGCTGAGGTTAGCAGTGAACAAGAGGGATGAGTAGCATGTATGGAAACAAAAACTAAATCTTGTCTGTTCACTTAAAAACTGAGAGCATAAGCATGTCAAATTCTTCTCTACATTACTTTTAGGAAATAATCTGAGCAACTGGACTATACTGTATATAATAATACAATTCAATGAAAAAACTATGTTATCAAAAAAATTCATGGAGTTAACTGCAGATTGTATCTCTCTGTGTGTGAATTGGACTTTCAAGCAAGAGTTAATTCGGTGTTTGAGTATAAACATTCAAATCGGGGGGAAGACAGTCACATCTGTGCAGTTTTCAAAGTGTACTACCATTCCCCAAATACTTTTCCAAATCGTCTACTAGTATTGTAGCTTAATTTTATCATTGGCATGGGATGCCGAACATTTGGTACTCGCTGCTATCTAGTTAATTGGGTTTCATCGACGACGGACTTAGTTTAAACCTCTGGACATTGATTTCTTTAGTGGAAAAGAAAACCACAATGGATTGATTTATTTTGCCCTTAAATGTATTGTTAGTGTAAGGGAGCATGAGTGGAGAGGCAGTTCAGAGTGGAAGAGGAAAAGGAGAAGATGGTGAGGGAAGACAGAAGAAAAGGATCAATGGGTGTGCAGCCCACATCTTGTTCCTTTAATTGTTCTTTTGTTGGCTTTTGAGAGGGGTGATCAGGGGAAAGAAATCATGTCCTCCCTAAAAGAGGGCACATGTTGCAGTGAGACCTGGAGACTGACTTCCTGTGTTGTGGGTGGGTAGGATTGGACAGCCACAACACCCGATTGGTAGGTCCCTCTATCTTGGGTTCAATCTGCAACCTCTTTCAGTGGGTGCATCGGAACACCCACCCACCTCTCCCTACTTTTAGGGCATTTTGCGATTGACCTTGCTATGCCGTCGTGTGTCATCTGTTGTTGGGTCCGGGGCACGGCAAGAATTTTCCCACCTGGCTGATTAGCTGTTGCCATCTGGGTTTCGCCTGCCACATAGCAAATCGTCACAACTTGTAAGGTTGCGGATAGGCACTGGTTCAGGTGATAGGGATGGGAGAATGGTCTCGCCATCCCTATGTGGAGGGTATTACGTTAAAGGAATTCAAAGACTCAGCTGGTTTGGTCAACCCCCGAGAGGGGGTTGTGCCTGTGCCTGAGTCCAGGGGGGCATCTGGGTGGTGAACACAGTCTGTGACCAGCTTTTTGCCTATCCAGGTGTTCACCCTTGGCTGACCTTTGCTGGTGCCCTGGATCAGTGCTGCCTGCAAGGGTGCAGGGAGCTAGTTGAACCAGAGCCTATGCAACCACTCACCTTCTGTAATCAATAAAGCTGTGAGTCGAGTGTGTCTTTATTTAGGGGGGGGGAGGTCCCTGGGTCTGAACATGCTGAACATGCAACTACAGTACTTAATCAGCTCAGTCTGAACTCGCGTTCACTGCCTTCCTTGTCAAGCAGAGAGTAGCATTGTTTGGGTCCATTTAAATTAAGTGTCATTTTTTTAAAAGGAAGGGAAGGGAAGCAGAAAGTGTAACACCGTACAAGAATTGACCCTATTGCTATTAGTGAACATGGAGGAAAGATGTGATCTGTGTGGTGCCAGTGTGATATAGTGGTTAAGAGCGGTGGACTCGTAATCTGGTGAACCAGGTTCGCGTCCCCACTCCTCCACATACAACTGCTGGGTGACCTTGGGCCAGTCACACTTCTCTGAAGTCTCTCAGCCCCACTCACCTCACAGAGTGTTTGTTGCGGGGGAGGAAGGGAAAGGAGAATGTTAGCCACTTTGAGACTCCTTCGGGTAGTGATAAAGCAGGATATCAAATCCAAACTCCTCCTCCTCCTCCTCCTCCTCCTCCTCCTCCTCCTCCTCCTCCTCTTCTTCTTCTTCTTCTTCTTCTTCTTCTTCTTCTTCTTCTTCTTCTGGAGCCAGTCTCCCACCAGCAGCATTAGTGGAGCTTATGAAGGCAGGACTGGGGTTGGACAGGGTGGTGGGGAGATTGGTGTTGCATAAAAGCAGCAGTGGTGTCAACCTGGTGCTCTGTACAAGTGTCTATTCAACCTGTGCCTCCACAGCATGGAGACCACCCTGCCCCATCCCCACCCAGGGAAGCTGTAGCAAGGTTGGTGTTGAGAAGGCAGCTCTGCAGCATTGCCCCACCACACAAACTACTACTGGGGAAGTATGAAGTGGTTCAGTTTTCCTATTAAACCCCCCCACCCCCCAAAAAAAAATTACAAATATTTTAAATAGCTGCTGGGGTCCACAGCAAGCCCATTAATGTAGGAGATTTATAACAAGAACAACAGGCAAACATTTGCATATCTCAGCAGCAGAAGGGGGGGAGCATTCTTTTTTAAAAATCCAGCGACTTTACTTTTCTTCTTGCCACCAGGTGCCTGAAATACCATTTCATTTAAAGCCAGCGTTAAATCACAAGCCTTAAGATCAGATAGGTTTTCAGGAATCTGCTGTTGTCATGATAGAAGATAAGAGTTTGCACACACTGGGTTATCGCACTACATTTCAAATTAAGCTTTGCATCTGAATAACAAAGTATTAAAAAGGGAGGGGCGCGAGGGGAGAATGTTTGATATTATAAATTGTTAAAACTCTATTAAAATTTAAATAAAAAGGAGAAGATTGGTTTTGCCGTGCTACAATGATTTGAACAGAAGGAGAGCAAGCCTGAAGATCCTTCTGTGTGAAGCTACAAAGAGACTGGTATGAAAAGGCAAAGCACCAGGGGGAGGCAGCAGGGATGAGATATAATCCAGACAGCAGAGTCTTCTGGCTCTGCCTTTATAATATTAAATCAAACCCTGTGGCACTTCGACAGAGTGAAAACCATTGTTCAGGAGGCGTTTTCCGATACACAAATCTCACAGCATGCTCGTTCCCCCCCCCTTCAGACATATAGCAAACTGCTGTCTACAACTTCAACACCTGACATATTTCTATGTATGCTATTCAAGGCATTGTTAGCATTAGTATCATCGAGGTTACAAACCAAGTCACACATTAAGGTCAAGAGGAAATCACGACGGAGAAAAGTGTACTCGGGCTCTTGCTGCCAAAGATCATCCACTAACTCATGGAATGACCGCTCCCCGCATTAAACGGGGGGTGCCCTTTGCGTGGTCATGCGCAGCCCCTGGACCCAGTGCGGCTCCATCAGTACAGGCTTGGCTGCGCCTTCCCCCAGGTGGGACACCTGGAGGTCTCCGCCTACCTCAGTCAGTTGTCCAATCCCGCCTGGGGGAAGCATTGCCAAGGTGATCAGGCCAGGTAGGGGGAGGGACTACCTGCCCACACAATAGAGGGAGGATCTTACCTGGGAATCCTCACTTGGCTCCAGACCTTCTCCCACCTTGCCCTCCCTCAGTTAAGTCTTCTTTTGCAGGTTAACCTTTTCTTCACAGGTATGCGGGTGCTGCTACGTCAAGGTCGCTGTTAAAGGGCCGGAAAGGAATTTCCCTGCATTGGCAGGTTTTGCCTTTCCTGTAGCAAAACGTCACAACTTTGGCGGTATCAGGCCTTGGGCGGAATCCTTTAGTCTATCTTCCTGAATGGGAGGGGCATGCAGTGGTGACCCACACCCCCTTCCTCTTTGCAGCAGCAATACCAGGGTTCCCCGTTAAAGGGGTTTCTGAGGGGAGGCTTTGACCGTACGCCGAGAGGTCGTCATTGCTCTCCCCTGCGACGGCGGCGTAACGGGGGCGGCTATCTCTGTTTGAACATATGTTCTCCAGAGCCGGCCCATCTCCCACTCACACACTGGATAACCCTGATGTTCCCTAGATCCCCGGACTGGGGACAAGGTCTACCCACATCTGAAATATAATAAAGTTGTGGCCACTTTAATTCCATAGCACGTTGCCTTGAGTTGTTATTCCACATGGGGGAGGGCCGCCCGGGGTTTGGGGGACTCCGCCTGTCCATGCAAAGATCATTAGAACTGTGTTTGGGGCAGAGGTGTCCATCTCTATTGCTCTTCCTCTCTTGCGTGATTATTTATCAAATGTCTGAAAAGTACTCTCTGTTGCACACATTTGTTGAAGGTAGTGTATGAGTCAGAGGTTTACAAACACATCTTCTAAGTTGAAAGTCCATTCCTCATACTTTCTCTCACTCTAATCAGACATGGCTGTACCTTTTTAATAGCTACCTACCTTTTTCTACACACTGTGTACAATTCCAGGCTTGTGCCAATACTAGTACCCAGGACCAGAGGATTCCTGCAGACTACCCACCCATCATCCTGGTTTTCCCCGCATAAAAACAGGTTCCAATAACTTGGTGACATTAAGCAAAACGTTCTTAATTTCTAAGCTGTTTATTGTGGTCATGGTGCCCTGCGAGATAAATCATTCAAGTATGCAAATATTTTTGCAGCTAATGTTTCAAAAATCCTTTGGTGGGGTCATAACCTGGAATTTAATGGCTATGGTGAGTTTATCGCTGATGGTTTGCTAACCATGACAAAGTGGGCTTGTGGTTTTCCTTTGATGTGTGTTGAAGAATATAAAGAGGGATTGCATGGTAGTTTGATTACAGCAAATGTCTTAACATTGGAATATTACTTTGATGAAATCCACTGGGGATTCCAGCATGGACACAATGGCATCCTTCTAGACTTCCCATGGTGCCCGTGAAGCCTCTGAGGCTCCCACTTCACTAACTGCCCACTTCATCAACAGCTGGTAAGGGTGGGTACCATTCCCCCCCCCCAGAAAATAGTACTCAGAGCTATTAGTAGCAGTAGCAGTATATATGAAATTTGTATACCGCCCTTCATCCAAAGAGCACAAGATAAAAATACAAAGTGAGAACACAAAATACATCACAAAAGGGAGAAGGTGGAAGAATGCTGTGTTGTCGTCGTCCCGTCCCCCCACTTCCTCTTTCAACTCTATGAGTGGGAGGGAAAGGGGGGCCTTGGTGGAGGGGGAGAAAAACAAAGTGGCCAGAGGGAGACAGGAGGAAGAATATGGGGTGCATTTTAAGTTGGGAGGGAAGGAGGGAAGGAGAGGGAGAGGGAGAAAAGCAGGGAGAGTATGTGCACATGCACAAGTCAGATCAAAATGGCATAATATTTTTATTATTGATCCAACCTGGTAATCCCACTATCAAATCACGGATCACATATGCCTCCATTGGCTGAACCATAAAAAAAATCACAGATCTTGAACTTTCCAGTGCTCCCACGGTGCAAAAACATGGATCTGAGGCATTGTTTGTTATGGATCCCCATAATTTTTACAAGGGATCCCCATCACAGAATCATCAAACTACAGGTCAGCTTTGTATCCAGAGATATGTTCTATGATTCGTTGGTGGATTTTCTTTTAGTCCTGTGCAAAAAATCATGAAGATCCACACACTTTGCATTGGTGTTTCCGAGGTGTTGGTAAGTACTGGTTCTGTGATATTATGCAGTAAAATGTAAACTTTGATTTGATGACAGTCTTTTCTGGGGGGGACTCCTGTGTAAAATCATGCTAATTCAAGAGGATCAATTTTAATTCTACTGGATTTGACTTAAAAAACAAACCAACCATGGGAAGATAAAGGTCAATTTAATTATTTTGAAGCAATTGGTCTTAAAGAAGTGCACTTTGCTTGAAATACGCTGGGAACTTTCAGTACAAAACACTGTGCTTTCATAGCAGCATATCGCCGCTAGTAATAGCAATATACAATAATAACAGACCATTTAAGAAGGAGGAAAGAGTTTTCTGCACTTCACAGCCTTGTCTTTGTGTGGACCTATCTCCTGTGAAAATATTATTTTTCTACATTTGACTGACTTGATGAGCTGTTGTCATAGAAATTACTAACAAAAGAGCAAGATCAATACCTCACAGCATGAAGAAGAAACAGCCTATTTGTAATGTTTTCTGCACTCCTCGGTTTTACTTCCACATTATCCTTTGGCACACTCAGGCAAGAAAATCAAATATGCTTAAAAGCAAAAGCATAACATGGTTACTTCTGCCTCACTTCTGACTACAGTCATTTTACAAAGTGGAGAACAGCTCTGGAAGGGAACAATGGCGGGGGCACCTGAAGTATCCCAAAGGTCGTCTCAGCTGTGACGTGGAACAGTGTATGGGTAGTTGACAATTCTCCACTGCACCACTCTAGGTGCCCTGGCAAGGGAATTGACAATACTCGGCCAGCCACTGAGGCACTACCCACTAGCTGGGGACTCCAATTGGCCAATTTAAATTTGCCTTTTTGGTGGCCTGGCCAGTCCGGGAAGTTCCTGAATGGCCAGCTGTACAAACCTGAGGGCAGGATAAAAGAGCAAGCCAGAGGTTGAGACTGAAGAATTCCTAACAATACAGGGAACAGTGCAGCTCAGCTGGAACAGGATTCTGTGGTTGGTCTGGATGAGTAGAGTTAGTCTAGAGCCAGAAGATTCTTCATTGTGAAACGGCAACTCCTATTTAATGGTTCCCCACTGCTGTTTTTTTCAGAAGGTCCTCACAGCTACATAGAAACAAGGAACAGGGCAGGTTGTGGTGTCCTCTCATTGTCAGCAGTCCAACAGATGCTAGCCCTTAGAAGCTTTATAGTGCAATTCTGACATATAACCTCCACACTACTTAAATCAAACAGCCCAGGAACTGATATTAAGATTTCTGGTTCCCAGCCCTTGCTTTACAAAGGAAGCTGCCTTGTGCAGAGTCAGGCTATTTTATCTAGTGGAACAGAAAGGGAGAGGAGGTGATTTCTCCAGGACTTTTTTTTTTTTTTTTTTGAGCTGGAACTCTCTAGAACTCAGTTCCCACACCTCTCAAGTGGGCACCATTGCCATTCTAAGAGAATGAAAGAGGTGTTCATGGTGAGTTCCAGCACCTTTTTTTCTAGAAAAAATAGCACTGGATTTCCCCAAACTCACCCTTTTTCCTGCAGCCCCTTACAGTATCTTCCATCCCCCTCAACCCGCTGCAGCAGATTTCAGGGTGGGCACAGGGGCTGGAGAGGGAAGGGGGAATCCTTGAAAACTGCCCCCCTGCTTTCCATGTACAGAAAACCCCTGCTGGATCAAATAGTAATTTGTCAGCAGAAGGCCAAACTTGCTTCCAATCCATTACTCAATCCAGCTGCCTCTGATTGTACCTACTTGGAGGCAGCTCTCTAGGACTGAGGGCATGTTGCACTGTGTCCCGCCTGCCCCCCAACTCTACTTGAGACCTTTTGTATGGAGATATGTGTGCTATCACTAAGTGGCAGGCTCTCCTTTCATTTGTTTATTTTAAGAAATGCTGTGACGGAGCAAACAGTAATGTGCAGTAAACACATTAAAATATGCCATAGAATGGAGCACTGTGACCAACAAGCACAAACAACTGACGTATCAAAGCAGTTCATGTTGCTATTATTTTTCTTTCTCCTATAATGGATCGGAGCTATAGCTACTTCAGATCGCTAGAACAGCTGTTTCCAACTGTTCCTATTTCAGCACACTGTAGAAGCTTTCACACCTATCCCAGAGGAGAGACTACAGTTCAGTATGGCGGCTGCTAATGAATATGATGTCGTTCAGGCAGTGCAAATAAATCAGAGGCACAATATGATATGTATGTGTGCATGTATATGTATGAGTGCACACACACAATGTATATGTGTGTGTGAGAGAGGGAGCCATGCTCTTAAATACAAGATGGGAAGCTTGACAAACTGCCCATGATCCCTGATGTATTCTAGAGGTGCACCACAAACATGGTGCTAAGCATATTCACATCCATCATTCAGGCAGAAGCAAAATGCACATGTTCCCTCAGGTGAAGTTGCTAATATGAGCTGAGACTTTCAGACGGCTGTCGAATGCGTAAGGCTTTTCAGAATCAGGATTTTAAAAAATAATTTAAAAAGTACTTCTGCCATGTATGCTTTCTATCTCTTCCAGTCACAGTTAGAATCTCGGTACAAATTTCCAGATTAAAACAGAAACAAAAACATTTTACCAGTTAATGTGATCCCGACCTGCATGATTCATTTGGGCAGAAGCTAGTCAGAATGAATTTCTCAGGTTATGTAAGCAAAATGAAGATCTGTACTGGATAGCAGTTCTAGGAGGAGACTTACATTTTTAGGTGTGAGGAAGAGCTATTCTAGCATACCCTTCAACATTTCTCAGATGAAAATAAGGACATCCTTAACAACAACAACAACAATTTCATTATTTATACCCCGCCTATCTGACTGGGCTGCCCCACCCACTCTGGGTGGCTAGCGACATATATAAAAACATAATAAAATATTAAACATTTTTTTAAAAAAAAACCTTCACTATACAGGGCTGCCTCCAGTTGTCTTCTAAAAGTTGTACAGTTACTTTTCTCCTTGACTTGCGGGGTCACATAACTCCATACCCTCCAAAAAAAATTCTGATGAAAATATGGATGTCCTAAGGGAAAGCGGGACATTCCAGGATCAAATAAAAAACCGGGATGGCGTCTGTAAATCCAGGAGTGTCCCTGGAAAATAGAGCCTGTCTCAGTAACTCACTCCTAAGGAATACAGAGAGATAAACCACAAACTAAACAACTCTGAATACAGTTTACAAAAACTCATTAACTATAATGTACAGAATTTCAACACTGTTTGTTACATGAAATATTAAACAATATATACAATGCCATAATGATGACTTCCTCAATTCATTATCTCAAAGCCAAGCTGTCCAAATATTTCTGAAATAAGTCCATGAGTGAAATTCTGTGTGTATATGCTGGTGTGGTCCCAATGGGACTCTGACAATGAGATATCTGGATTTCAGTGTCTGTTTCGTGAATCTTCTGTTCAGCCTGAAAAGAAACTCTACATTATATATAAACCATGCTTATAAGAACCTCATTCAATGCAAGCCTTATACAATGATGAAAATTATTAGCATAATAAAAACTCAGTGCATTACGTTTACATACACTTGTCAGGGACTGGGCAGAGGAGGAATGGTGGAGACCGCCTCCCTATCCTGACCCTTCCAGGGTGGAGGAAGACAGTTCAGAATTACAACAGGGGTTGGAGGGAGATCATAACTCAGAGGCAGATGAGGGGAAAAGTTGGGAAATCTTGAGAGAGCCAGAACAACACCTGGCTGACACGTTGTCATTAGAAAGCATTCCAGACCCTCCATCTCCCAGAACCCGGCGAGCCTTAAAAGTAGGAGAGCAAAGAGCTAAAAGACAAAGGGCACGTAGCAGCACTCATAGAGGAAGTGGTGATGACGAATGAGGAAGTGGGAGAAATTCACTCAGGACAATGCCATTATCCAAGAGTCTGGGTTCTGTAGCCTCTCTGTGTAAAGACTGAAATAAAAAAGGACTTAAGAAACTTTTCCTTGTCTTTATAATTTCCTGGGCAACCAACCGGGAGCCACTGACAGCATCCTGACAACACTGGTCTACCCCATACACTCACCAAAGACCAGTAAACATGTGGGTGAAAATGCAACTAATCTGGCATGTCAGCACATGGCTCCCTCTAGCACCACAGATCTTTCCGTCTAGAATGTCAAGGGCTAAGGACACTCTGCCAATACCTTCCATTGCCTATGGCTTGGCAGGTGCTCTTGTTATGCATGGCGTGTGCATTTTGCTGAATGCTGAACAGTGGGGCTGGCGTGCACATGTTAGGTGCACATACTCAAAGCTCCCTTAACAAATGGATTCTTTTTTTCACTCTCCTTTGTTTTGGAGCCAGGATTGCTGTTTTAAGCAGGCATAGGCAAACCCAGCCCTCCAGATGTTTTTGGGACTACAATTCCCATTATCCCTGACCACTGGTCCTGTTAGCTAGGGATCATGGGTGTTGTAGTCCCAAACCCAAAACTTTGGAGGGCCGAGTTTGCCTATGCCTGGTTTTAAGCATAGCCAGGACATTACAGGGATGTGTCCCTACCAGACTGATCCGATTTCACCTGCCTGAATTTTGCTGAAGGGTTTGCAGATCTTCTGTTTGTTATATTAATAAATACAATCGTTTATTTCCAGTGCTGTGTCTCTCGAGTCTTCTTTAAGGGTGTGTGGGCCAAGACTTTCTCACTACATATTTTTTCTGCAGATCTGGGACATACTTTTTGTTTATTCAGACAGAATGCAGAGCGTGATGATTATCCGTGGTATATAATATATGTATCTCAAACAATATTTGCCTCACTTCCTGCAAGCGAAGCACCTTTCTAGTTCTACATGCCAAAGTTCATTGCAAAAGGTGACAATCAAAACCAGCTTCAAATTTGAAACAAGAACTGTGGTTTCAAAATCAATTATCATTCTTTTGCGATGCTTTTGATCATATCTCCACCTTGTGAATTCTTTCCCTTTTGATCTCTGTATATGCTAAATGATTCTTCCCTGGCTAGACCAAGAGGCCCACAACAGTTGCACTTTCTTTCTGTGCTGGGCCTTTTGACTGAACAAATGTTGTTTTTCCCTTTAGCATTTGTTTTCCACCTACCTATTGAAATTAACTCTTTGAATCCAGAAGGTTTAAGGTGCTTTCTGCCCACAGCCTGATGGAGATAGGCTTACCGAGGTAGAGCCCAGCTGCTGGATATCATAACTCTTCTCAGCAATGGAAAGGGATACAATATTGTAAATATCTGATGCCTACAAGTTGTCCATAGAGGCTGATTCAGCCTAGAAGTCCACATTGTCAGCAGGCACAAGAGTGGCTCGACATCCTATTATTATTATGCCTGGACTGGTTCTATATCCAATTATTTATTATGCCTGAATAGCTCAGTTGGTTAGAGCATAGTGCTGATAATGCCAAGGTTGCAGGTTCGATGCCCGTATGGAATACTGCGTATTCCTGCATTGCAGGGGATTGAGACTGGATGATCCTAAGTGTCCCTTCCAACTCTACAATTCTATGATTCTATGATCCTGTGCCTCTTGCAGCTCATGGGAAAAATATAAAAGGTGGAAGAAATCAAACAGTTCACGTCTGGCTGCTTGCCTGGTACCTATCTTCTGCTGCCATTAAACATAGTAGACTGAATCAACAACTAAAATCTTAATAAATTACTTGTCCCAGTCACTACACATTCTCCTTACCACCAGATTTACCAATTTACCGTTGTTCATTAGTTCCAGATATTTTTGTATCAGTCTAAGTATTATGAGAATATCCAGCCATTATCAAGTTAGGCTACCATTGCTGTGGGGATGTAACCTGGCAAGAAAGAGAGAGAGAGAGAGAGAGAGAGAGAGAGAGAGAGAGAGAGAGAGAGAGAGAGAGGAAGGAAGGAAGGAAGGAAGGAAGGAAGGAAGGAAGGAAGGAAGGAAAAGGTGGACAAACATCTTCAATTCAACTGATCAATTAAATACATTTGTCTGCTATCAAAGCCTAAACAGAAGTGTTTTTCTGAAATGCTGAATGAAGTATGAAATAATGTTCTTTTTAATAAACAAGATGTGTCACTTGTTATTAGGAGGAAAAGCAATTTCCAGTGTTTTCTTATTCATTCCTCATTGCACGTCAAAACTGGAAACTGTGTCAAAAGCTATATTAAAAATGCAGCTTTCAGACACATCAATTAAAACTTGTCCTAAATTGTTCAAATTGTCCACATACACGCCCAGTTGATCAATTATGGCTGTAATCCTATACATGCTTACCTGGGAGCAAGCCCTATTGTATTCAATAGATTTTGAGTAGGCATCCATTCTGCTATTAGCTTGACAGCCTGGGTAGAGTTACGGGGAGGAGGGCAGGAAAAGCAATCCAAGACATATCAAGTCAGAAGCAAGTCCCAAAGAGTTCAGAGGAACTTACTGTCAGGTGAATGTGCATTGCATAGGATTGCAGCCCAGGTCTCACTGAACACAGTGGGAATTGCATATCTTTATTTCATTATTATTATTTTTGATTAAAAGCTTGAAGTCTTCTAGCACAACCCTAACCATATCTGCCCTCACCAGAAATGTCCCATGGTGATTGCAGCTGAAATCGCTAGTCTCAAAATCTAGCCATTCAGCTCACTAGTGTTGTGCACTGAGCAACAAATAACTCACGTGGAAGAACAGAATATTGTGTTTTCTCTATCTATACATTTTTGCTCTTCCTCTGATGTTTCTAATCTTGAAGCCAATTTCAATGCTGATTTAACTCCTTATATAATCTTACTGCTGTCGGTTTTGAGTTTTACCCTGAATTTTTAATGCTATGTGTTCTGCTTTCAAATACATTCCATTACTTTGTGTATCTTTCATACAGTGCTGCATAAGCAATGCCGATAAAAGGTAGGAAAACATAATTCTCAGCTCTCAGAATCTTACAAGAGATGTGACCGGGTTTAACTAGTGGGTGGGGAAAATAAGGACGATCACTTAAAATTTAAGTCTGAAATAAGGCCTACAAAGAGTCATAGAATTGTAGAATTGGAAGGGACCAAGCCCCTGCAATGCGGGAATCACAGCTTTGATGTTTCCATCCCCAAAAAGTTTTTGATTTGAGTTTCTACTGAAATGAGGCTGCATTTTAATGTTGTATTTTAAACTTGTTTTTAAGTTGTATTTTAATCAATTGTTTTTATATCTGGTTAGCCGCCCTGAGCCCAGTCTTGGCTGGGGAGGGTGGGGTATAAATAAAAATTATTATTATTATTATTATTATTATTATTATTATTATTATTATTAAAGAATCCCTGACAGATGGTCAGCCAACATCTCTGTTTAAAGACCTCCAATGAAAGAGAGTCCACCGCCTTCCAAGGCAGTCCATTATATGGCCGAACAGCTCTTACTGGCAGTAAATTCTTCCTAATGGTTGGTCAGAATCTCCTTTCTTGTCACTTGAATCCATTGGAGTGGGTCCTGCCCTCTGAGGCAGCACAAACTTACTTGATGATCCTTGTGACAGCCCCTCATATATTTGAGGATAGCTAGCATATCACCTCTCAGTCGTCTCTTCTCAACCTTTCCTGGTATCAACGTCAGAATTCTGAATGCTGATCTTGCTTCCTTTTTAGCTTTTTGAAAGTGCCAATGTTGTTCTAGGGACTGTTCAGAACTCTGAAAGGACATATCTCCTTCCCAGAATGCTTATGAACTTTTTGTCTTTTTTTAAAAAAAAGGATAAGATAAGCGGTGTAGGGGCATGAGAAGGGTGTTAGTGAGTTGATTATGCCAAATCAGAAAAAGCTTTTGTTTACAATGTTCTGTGTCTTGAGGAGGAGATCTATAAAGGGAAAGTTGCTCAAAATATGAGGGAACATGAGTAGAGGAAAAGACAAAGGGACAGAGGTTGGTTGTGCTGAGTAGAAGGCAAGTAAGCAATAGAAGTTAAGATATACACCCAATTTAAATGTGCAAGATCCATCCTGGGTTATATGACTTCTGAACATAGGTGGGAAATCACACATTCACTCTTCCATTTGATTTAAAGCTCCTTGAAACACTTGCATATCAGGAAAAGGAGGTTTAGCCCAGCCTTCTCCCTGATGTCCAAGCTTCCTGGTGCAAATACTCAGTCCTCCATCTTAATTCATATCTGTTATAACCTGTAGGTCATGTTGTTTCTGCACATTTGAATCATCTTGATGTTCTGGGCGAGGGTACATGGAGAAGGGGATGACAGAGGACGGATGGTTGGACAGTGTTCTCTCGAAGCTACCAGCATGAGTTTGACCAAACTGCGGGAGGCAGTGGAAGACAGGAGTGCCTGGAGTGCTCTGGTCCATGGGGTCACGAAGAGTCGGACATGACTAAACAACTAAACAACAACAAATGTTCTGGGTAGAGAAACAGGCTGTGGAATCCACACAGACACACAGGGAATAGGGTCATTTTCAAATAAGATGTAAAAGCATCCCTGCATTCTGAAATTGGCACATCTGAATCAGTCCACAGAGCAGAGAGACAAAGCCTCATTTTGGTTCTCTCAAGCACACGGTTGGTTTGTGGGAAATACATAGAAGACAGCTTATGACCAATAACATATGTTATGACCAATATATTTTGTAAGCTGCCCAGAGTGGCTGGGGAAACCCAGACAGATGGGTGGGGTATAAATTATTATTATTAAGAGTGGCATTTCAACAGGTTCTCTCTCTGGGCCCTTATGCAGGGCTTTTATACTAACCTGAAACTGCTTAGCTAATACAGTGATACCTCGGGTTAAGTACTTAATTCGTTCCAGAGGTCCGTACTTAACCTGAAACTGTTCTTAGCCTGAAGCACCACTTTAGCTTATGGGGCCTCCTACTGCTGCCGCGCCACCAGAACACAATTTCTGTTCTCATCCTGAAGCAAAGTTCTTAACCTGAAGCACTATTTCTGGGTTAGTGGAGTCTGTAACCTGAAGCGTATGTAACCCGAGGTACCACTGTAATATTATCATTCTAGGCTGCATCCTACATATATAAGGAGTTAATTGCGTAGAAATGTGTGCCATGAGAAAGAATTGTGGTCTTTTACTAAGAGCACAGCATGAGAAAGAACAGTCATAAGGGTGGTGGGCTTCCCTTGTAAGCCATCATGATCAGACTTACCCTGTGAGCTACCCAGTCACAAGGTTCCTACAAGAGTGCTCTCTCCCTTGGCTTTCAGCAAGTCCTTTTAAGTCACACAGCGGCTTTTGCAGTCAACAGCCGTTTGCGACTTCATCTTAAGATAAAAAACAACAACAATGTGTATAAAGCCCAATAGGGACACTGCTTAGTCAGGGAGACACCAAAGCCAGTGTTAGACTGAAGGAGTAGAAGGATGTGCTGCTTTTCTGGCAACTCAAAGGACTGTAAGATCTGTGCTTTTATTATTATTATTCGCTTTGCATCCTTGTTTAGCAAATAAACCCTGTTCAAGTAGCAGTGTGGTGTTTCTTTTGATTTTCCTTCAAGGCTCCACTTTTCTTATCTGACGAGTTCTAAGCCAGGAATCAAAAGGTTGTGCTAGGCATACACAAGCCCAAGTGTGTGCACAGCAGACTATTTCACTCCCTACCCATTTTGCCATATCACCTTTGAACACCATCCTCAGTTTCCAAAGAAATTTCCCTCTTTGCACAGGAGGCTGCTGTTTTAGAAGCACAAGTGCACAGAGCTACAAATCGTCCCTTGAATATACTGTTTCTGATCGTTTCACAGATTTTGCTATACTCTGATTTTAAAAGGCATCTATATTGGGAGAGTGGGTGTCTTCTTCCTGTGGCTGTCTTGATAGTCCTATACTATCAAGAGCCAGTGTGGTGTAGTGGTTAAGAGCAGTGGACTTGTAATCTGGTGAACTGGGTTCGCTTCCCCGCTCCTCCACCTGCAGCTGCTGGGTGACCTTGGGCCAGTCACACTTCTTTGAAGTCTCTCAGCCCCACTCACCTCACAGAGTGTTGGTTGTGGGGGAAGAAGGGAAAAGAGAATGTTAGCCACTTTGAGACTCCTTAAAGGGCGTGAAAGGCAGGATATCAAATCCAAACTCTTCTCTTCTTCTTCTCTTACTGTATTTTATGTTTATGGTATGTAGTATGTAGACTAAATAAGCTGAAATGGAATTGCTCTTCCTGGCCACAACCTTTTGGGATTTTTTTTTATCATTGTCATTAAATAGAGCATGCAAAATCTCACATTCTTTGTGAATAGTGAGTCTCACAGGTTACAGCTGTATTCGTTGGGTTAGTTAGCAAGGTGACACTGAACATGAAAGCAAGCCCCTAAGTCAGGCCTGATAAAAGCCTTCTCCATTTCCCCCACATATACATCTCTGCTCTGTTAGTTTGACCCAACTCTCACAATGGTCAACCACAGGGGGAAAATTAACATTAAGGTTGTTCACCCCAAATGCATATTACTTGAAAGCAGCCAAACATTCCACCAGATACTTAAACACACACACACACACACACACACACACACACACACACACACACACACACTGGTGGGAAATTATCTTACCTCTTCAATCAGGTTTCTTCTTATTTTAAAGCAATTTCAAAAGGATGCTTAAAGCTCAAGTGGTCTACATTCTCTTGAGAGATTTAAATTGCCTTGAGAAGGAAGATTTATCAGGTTGACGATGGATGGGTGAAATAAGTCCCGTAGGATTTCTGGAGTGTGAAATATTTGGTCTCTGAATGCAGTAGGTGGCAATGTATCAGATGCATCAACCTGCAAGCCATACTAAAGGGAATGTCTTAGAAAATGTAATTGAAATTATGTATCCCATACATCAGAGGGCTGACATATAATATAATGATTCAAACTAGTGTACAGTGCGAGAGGCCGATAAAAATAGACCAGTTTTTGGTGTGTTTTTTAAAAAGGAAATGTGAGCCATCTGCTAGACTGATTTTCACACCATGGGAAGTCCTAAAATGTTTGCTAATAGCAAGCTTTCACCATGTGTTACTGGAACAGTAAATAGAATGCAGTTTGAACAACGTTTTTCTCCCATGAAACAATAAATGTGATACCATTCTGCCTGCCACTGTCATTCATTCTCCTCTTTTCTGGCAGTTTTACTCCAGACCTACCCATGAAACACCTGCTAGATTTTGAATGCAAGGACTAGGTCCCCAAAGAACCCTGGGAACTGTAGTTTGTTAAAGGTGCTGAGAGTTGCTAGGAGTGCCCTATTCCCCTTGCAGACCTACAGTTCCCAGAGTTCCCAGAGACTGACTGTTAAACCATTCATGAGATTTGTAGCTCCACAATTATGCAATGGCCTCTCCTCTGAGGCCTGGCTGGCGTCTACAGCAGCTCCAATTCATCACCAGGTTAAAAACTAGCTGTTCACTCAGGCATTTGGGTCTGGTTGATTACAGCTTCGTATTGGGATTTGCCTAGTGCTTGATAGATGTTTCTGAGAAATTATGGTTTAATGGTTTTCATGTATTGAATTATTATATTATTTTAAACATACCCTTCCCTGAGATCAAAACTGATAGGAGGGAAGGTTACAAATATGCTAATCCTTCTACAATAATCAATTTCTAAATTATTTGCTGCTCTGGCCTCCTTTGACAGGAAGAGTGGGGAAAAACATCTTATGAATAATAATAAATAAGAAAACAGACCGCTCTACCAATATGCAACAGCGATGTGTCATTCTATTGACACAGATAAAGTCTGGTTTCCTTCTACTAAATTCATATTCAAGATTTCTTCCTAGGAACTGTGCTTAGGCTTGAAACTGTCTCTTCAGTCTGGCTTAGGGACAGAAATCCCAGACAGACTGAATATGTTTAATATAGTTCTCAGGGTGTGGAGGATGTTAAGGGCGGGGTAGTACCTTCAGTGAGGGACATTTCATGCTCCTTTTGGAAGCACTCTGCTCTCACCTGTGGTTCCTAGAAGCTGTCAGCATGCAACAGCAGCCACGCACCAGGAATGGCTTTGATTGGCCGGCTAAGCCAGATGAGGGTAGCCAATGGGTCTCAAACCCTCACTGAGTTAGAGACTTCTCCTACATGGAAGTTAGGCTCCAGTGGATTGAGACCAATAGTGGGTCCAACAGACAAGAAGGTGGTTTGTGTACATGCTGTAGAGGGAAGTGAGGGGCAGATAGGGCTCATCAACTGGGGAAGATAGTCCATCTACCAGAAGGAAAGCTCTGGTCCTAAATGTGTGCTGCCTTGCATCATATCTTAGGGAGGAGAAAGGCTAAGGAGTAAACCCAACGGAAATCTGAAGTGGAGTCCCTACGACAGTTGGATGGTGCCTTGAGTCTGCATACTGACTAATTCTTTTTATAAACACTATAACCACACATGATACTAACCACACATGACAGGCTAATGTACTTATCTTAGGGAGGAAAGGAACGACTGGTCTGTGTTGATAAAGTTGCTATAATTATGATGAGATACTAAGAAGTAACATCAGAAATGATGTTAAAAATACAATGGGTTGCCACTCAGCCAGCCAGCCTTCAATTAAATATGGAATGCATCCAAAAGTGAACCATTAAACCTCAAATGAGTTCCCTCATGGTCCTCATGATCCCACCAAATTGTCTTAACTGAGAGAAATGAGGAGAACATTTTGCTAGTGGTGACCAATTGGTTTTGGATGGGCTTCTATTAAAAGGGAAGTTCTGATTCCAGAATCCCAACACCAAGAAGTCTCCAACTGAACTTTGAGCCAATCGGTGTGGCTGGATGTCTATATAAGACATTGGAAAGCTTACCAATCTTCTCAGGCGCTGAATAAGTTAAAGAGTTTTGGACCAAATGCTTCCTACCTCAGAATCGGACTGAACTTGTCCTGTGGTGTTACTCAATATACAGATTTAACTTTGCTTTGCTGAGTATTCTTTCCTGACTATGGACACCAAGGCTTTAGTATTCAAGACACAGCAGCGTCAAACACTGCAAGCAACTGCTCCAAGGTCAGCTTTCAAACAGTATGATGTACAGTTCAGGGTGTTGCTCCACTGAACTCAAATGGTCTTCAGCCCCACCTGCCTCAAGCTATTATCTTCTGTCTCCTAGAAATTGATTATTGTAGAAGGATGGCTTATTATGCAACCCAAGTGCAGCACATACTTCACCTCCTGATTGCTTGCTGACTGCATATGTCTAACACAGAACAGTGTTAGCCATACACATTTTTGCTGAACTACATATGGTATTTGCTGTCATTAGTAATAATTCATTCGGGGTAGTTATGAGCCAATTGGAGCATGCAGCGTGGTTAGCTTCACCGCAGGATCCTCTACCCAAGAGCTCATGTTAATACTGTTTGTTCATTGGATTCCCTTTATTTCTGATGTTTTGGTGGTGAGAATCAATGTTTATGAATCCAAAACAAACACCTTACACAAGAGGGTGTTTTCAGGGAGCTTGGCGAAGCTGCTTTTATACAATTATGAAAATAATTAGAAAAGAAATGCTGGGGGGGAATCCCCCCCCCCGCAAAAAAGACCCCAGAGGAACAATCATTTTCAGTGGCAGTGGAATGCTGATTGACCATTAGAGGGGAGAAGTGGAAAATGGGGGGAGGGGAATGGAATGGAATGGTGTGGCTGGAATCCTGAACAATGCAGCATTTTGTGGATTCTCCCACCAGTCAGAATAGTACAGTGGAATTGATGCTTTTGAATTATGGTGCTGGAGGAGACTCTTGAGAGTCCCATGGACTGCAAGAAGATCAAACCTATCCATTCTGAAGGAAATCAGCCCTGAGCGCTCACTGGAAGGACAGATCGTGAAGCTGAGGCTCCAATACTTTGGCCACCTCATGAGAAGAGAAGACTCCCTGGAAAAGACCCTGATGTTGGGAAAGATGGAGGGCACAAGGAGAAGGGGACGACAGAGAATGAGATGGTTGGATGGTGTTCTTGAAGCTACCAGCATGAGTTTGATCAAACTGCGGGAGGCAGTGGAGGACAGAAGTGCCTGGCGTGCTCTGGTCCATGGGGTCACGAAGAGTCGGACACGACTAAACGACTAAACAACAACAACAACAACCTCAGGTTACATACACTTCAGGTTACAGACTCCGCTAACCCAGAAATAGTACCTCGGGTTAAGAACTTTGCTTCAGGATGAGAACAGAAATTGTGCTCCGGCGGCACGGCAACAGTAGGAGGCCCCATTAGTTAAAGTAGTGCTTCAGGTTAAGAACAGACCTCCAGAATGAATTAAGTACTTAACCCGAGTACCGCTGTACCTGTAATGTGCTAATTCAGGAGTCGCTAACCTGTGTGCTTTTATATGTTGGTGGACTACAACTCCCATCATCCCTGACTATCAGATGAGGCTTTCTGGGTTGTGAGTGTTGGTTTCTGCTTCCTCACTGAGCAGCGAATGCATGTCACAAGACATTGTTTTGCATTCCACAGTCCACGTTACTGTTGGATTCCCACGGGAATGGGAGACTGGATGTGACGTACACTGGTTTCCTGTTTTTCAGTGTTCTCTCAGTTTCTTTGTTAGAGAGATGGTTGCTTCTCTGCTCTCACAGAGGCAGGATGCATGTTTGTATGCTCTCAGGATAGCTTGTAAATAAAGTCAGCATGTGGCACATTACCTGCTTATCTTTCTGCTGTGTGACGACGCTCTGCTTGGGCTCAAGATAAAATGAGCCTGTATCAGCTTCAGATGGGCCGAAGCTGGTCAAAATCTCACAGTGAGGAGCCATGACACTAGCTTCGCACTAGGGAGAGGAGGAGGGGTGAGATGGCAGGGAAGTTGCCATGATGCAAAAGCACTGGCAGAGCCAACCCAGCACACCTGTCAGCACTTTGTGTATGTGTGTGTGTGTGGTAGAAGCCCTGAAGTGTGGAAAGTCAATTGAAATTCTGCTTGCAGGATATGATGGAAGCTCAACGATTGGGTTGTGTTTGGAGGTGTCAGCCTGGAATCTACAGTACCGCTTCTACACAAGTTGTGCGCTGTCCTTGAGAGAGCTCACAAACTCCCATATACTGAGTCAGCTAACATATTTTACCATTTGTAACATGTACTTTGTCACTGCTTCTGAGTGCTTTTCACTTGACTTTAAAACAAACAAACCAAAATGGCATGTCAGAAGAGTATTGCGTCTGTTCACCCTGGAGGATTATCCTACAGAAGTTCAGCGTGTTCCTTCAAGTGGCAACATAGCTGTCTCCACAGGGACTTTTCTCTACAAACTAAAAACAAAACAAAACCAGACCACTCTACAGTCCAGCACACAAAAATTCACATCGCTAAGACAATATCCCAAGATGTGCACATGGTTAATGGCCTCTTTCCAGAGACCTTTGAGTGCTGTGCAATGGAAGGTGTACATAAGCGGCTCCTCTTGAGTATTGCTCCTTGACTCAAAGACACTTCCATGGATGATCTTATCTTGTCAAGAAATGCCCTGGATAAAATGTAAAGGACAGATATGGAGGATACTAAATTTCTTCACTTGACTAGATGTGGGCTATACTCCCCTGGTCAGGTACTGAACTGGGTTTGGAGAATTGAACTATCCCACTACCACCCAAACTTGGAAAATGTGTATTCATATTTCATATTAGACCTTGATATGCCCCTAACGATGGGATCCAACAATTGTATTTTAGTGTTTTGTTGGAAGCTGCCCAGAGTGGCTGGGGAAACCCAGCCAGATGGGCAGGGTATAAATAAATTATTATTATTATTATTATTATTATTATTATTATTATTATTATTATTATTCACCCAGCAATCTCCTGGTAAATTTCCAAACCTCCTCCCCTTTTCAACCCGATGACTTGCTTCTACCCCTCTTCCTCCCTCTGGTGCCTGGCATATAGTAAGGCAGAACGTAAGGCACCAGGAGCACTGGGGAACACTGCTGAATCTTTTAGCAGCACTAGGAAGTATTTTCCCAGTCTACTGAAAGATTTAGTAGTGTTGGAAGCCTACATTGTCCTATGCCAAGCACCAGAGGGAGGAGAGAGAAATACCTTCTTTCCTTTTTCTACCACCACAGAAACAGTAAGAAAGGTATTGCAAGTGAGAGGAAAGCAGGAAAGAAGGACTTCACATTTAGTTTGCATTAAAACTTGACTAAGCAGAAGTCATTTGGGGATGTGATGCTCAACTCCTCTTTGAAGCAAGCATTATGAACCAATAAGATTTATATTTCTAGCCAAGAAGTACAAAATTTTAAACTTTACTATTCTTGAATATGACAACTAGAGGTGGCTCATGCTTCAGTGTCATGCAACAAATTATAATAATGGTACCCAGGTGAAGGTAAGGGACCCCTGGATGGTTAAGTCCAGTCAAAGGCGACTATGGGGTTGTGGCACTCATCTCACTTTCAGGCCAAGGCAGCCAGCGTTTGTCCACAGACAGCTTTCAGGGTCATGTGGCCAGCATGACTAAACCTCTTCTGGCACAATGGAACACCGTGATGAGTGCCAGAGTGAACGGAAACACCTTTTACCTTCCCGCTGCAGCAGTACCTATTTATCTACTTGCCCTGGTATGCTTTCAAAATGCTAGGTTGGCAGCAGCTGGGACCGAGCAACAGGAGCTCACCCCATTGCGGGGATTCAAACCACTGACCTTCTGATTGGCAAGCCCAAGAGTCTCAGTGGTTTAGACCACAGTGCCACCTGCGTCCCATTACTAGGTGAAGACAAGGAAATTAGCCCAATATCTTAGATATCTTAGCTTGTGCTCAAGCATTCCAAACAATCAGCATTTATTTGACATGAGGTGAGACTTCTTCATACTAGGGAGATGGGAGATTTTAATTTTCAAAACAAATATTTCAAACTTTCTCAACTTTGTTCAGAAATAATAGCTCTGACTGTGTGTGTGTGTGTGTGTGTGTGTGTGTGTGTGTAATAAAACAGCCTTCTATGAAAATAAGATTGTCATTGTATCTCATTAACATAAACACAGTCATAAGGCAATAACTTTTGACAATGAAATTGGTACAATATATCCATCAATCATACCATAAGTTATACAGGTTTAGGAAAAATGAAAAGAAGAAACTCAAATACATAAATGCAAATCCATTTTCCTTCTTTCTCCTCTTTCTAGGCTGTTAGTTGTAGTTGATACCTATAGAATTTCCCCCCAGCTAATTACTGCTGACCCATCTCTTGCCTGCCCACCCCCCTTCTCAGTGCCGCTGGCTCTGCCACTTAGAACAAGCCAAGGTGCATGGATGTATGTATGTATGTGCATGCACACATACACAGAGCCATAACTGGTAACTGCAGCTGCATGTTTTCCCCAGATGCTCCTAGCTTTGCCCTGCTCATCCTGACCATCTGTGCTGCTGTCTCAGCATCTGCCACATCCTTCCACGCCACCATGAAAGTGAGAGGAGGGTTAGAATGGGAAAGACTGTGGCAAACCACAGGGGTTGGGTTGTGTCTTTGTACAACTGGAGTGACCCACTGATAGTCAGGCTGCACTGTTCCATGAAATATAATCTTCAAAAGAAGTTGGCTTGTCTTTCATTGTTTTGAACAAGGTCTCTGGTTTAAGATCATTAAGGCATATAATTTTTCTTTACTAAAAAATAATAATAACTTGAAGTTTTTCGTAAGCCTCTATGCCATTGATGTTGCTCTTGAGAGCCTAAGACCTGTTAGCTGCGCTGCTTCTAAACCGCACGACCAGGCGATTTTTGTTCTGTTTTCATAAACAGCTTAGCCACTGATCTTTCGGGAGAAAATGCACAGTTGCAAACAGCATGTGGGTTACTTGGGTTTAACCGCAAATGTCAAGTTTAATTTGGAGCTAGCAAAATGAAGGGGCTCCTGACATAAAGTTGGACAGCTCAGCTCTGCATGTCAGTTGGCAGAGTGCGTGGGGATGACCTCTACAGGCTAATGTCGTCATCTGCTAATGGCTATTGGAGTCCAAGGAAGGAAGGGGAAAACTTTGCTTTGCTTGGGCATTTTTTATTGCACCCAAAGTATTACAGAGGGGACTTTCATGACATATTGCGTGCCTTTGTGAGGTTCATAAGAGCCAATTTGTGTCACAATTCATGTAGTTGTTTCCTCCCAGTGGCAAGTGGGATTCCATTCTGCGCCAATCATAGCTGTCAGTGAAACCATGGCGCTAGTCAAGACTCCTTCCCACAATGATATAATCAGCTCTTATCCTGAGCTCCCTATGCCAAACAGATGACCTTCACCCATTGGTTCCTCCGCTACAACCATTAGGGCTCATCTGAAAACGATCTCTTACCTTAGAAAGCCAGTATATGCCAAGTTAGGATTGTGGGTAGGGATGACGAAGATATTTTGATTCAGTACATACTGGAAGACAGACTTACTAAATGCACACTTTCAAAAACACCAAAAATTGAAACATAGCCACACTTTGAATATTGCAGTGCAGTACCCCAACCAACTAATGTGTACAAAAAGCCACATACTGGGGTAAAGTATGCATTAAAAATGCATAGGTTGATGAAAATGACATACAAAAATGCATTATATCGGAGAAAATGCTTTGCAAGCATATGTATATCAGGAAAAATTGCATGCAGCAATGTGTGCCAGAGGGGGGAAATGCAGTTAAATGCTAACTGATATTCATGATGATTTAAAAATAATAATCACAAATTGCTGCAGAAATGTGGAAAACTGAATTTAGGACTGGGGGGGGGGGTGAACCCAGACTGGCAGATCCATCCACCCCAATTGATGCTAGCATGCAAAGATGGATTCCTGGTGACTGCTCCTGAACTTTGGAATTATTTTCTCCTGGAGAGTCATATTATATTTGATGTCAAAGGCCTATGGAACCTTCTGACTTGACTGACCTGTGTCTGACCTGAAAAGCTGGCAAAAGCCTGTCAGAAACAGCTTACAGGATGCACAAGCTACAGTTTCCATCAAGCACAGCAAATCCTATTGTCTCTGTAATCAAAGTTTACTTTTCTTGAGGACACTGTTTGCTGAAGAGAGAATATTCTAGCTGTTCTTGCAGAAGCTATTGTGCTGAAGAAACCAAAAGTTTGAGCGTGAAACTAGACCATCACACCTAAAACTAACATTTCTGCTAGTTGATTTTTCTCCTCAGGTTAACACACAGAAATGCTGGTCAGCAGAAAGCCTGATTCAGGCTCTTGGCTCAAGGGCATGTGTCTGAACTGTTTGCAGATTATTGTTCTCCAAGTTTGTTTCTGCAAGCTTGTGTTTGTCAGTTTTACATGTAAGCTGAAAGTGGACTAGTGAACTTTTGCGACATCTTGTTGCAAGTAATGGCCAATACAGTATCTATGCAATCTTCATTCCCTGAAAGAATTAATCAAGTCTATTTGTCCAGTCTAAAGTCTGCCTGCCTACCTGCCTGTCTTCCCTTTTCAAGGACTTTTGTGGTTGTAAGTTGGGCATGGTAAGTGTGTGTAGTTCTTTTCTGACACGTTAAAACCTGGGAATATGCATCAAGCAGAAATAATGTTAGCTGCTGTTTTTTTCACACTCACTTTGTGTGCCCCCCAAGACAAGACTTCTAATCCTTGGACTGGTCAGGTTATCAAAACAGTCCTCTCTCCCCTTCATTGGTAGGGATGGATGAATCTGTCCATTTGGGGGTTAGTTGGTTTTTTAAATCCTTATGAAAATTTATCCACAGTTTATTGTACATTTTACAATTCAAAGTGTTGGTGCTGACCTTTAAAGGCCTAAGCAGCATCAGCCCAGTATAACTGAAGGAGCATCTCCAACCCCATTGCTCAGCCCAGACACCAAGGTCCTCCTCCGAGGGTCTTCTACTGGTTCCCTCACTGTGAGAAGTGAGGCTACAGGGAATCAGGCAGAGTGGCGCCCGCCCTGTGGACCACCCTCCTATCAGATGTCAAGGAAATAAACAACTATCCAACTTTTAGAAGACATCTGAAAGCAGTCCTGTTTAGGGAAGTTTTTAAGGATTGGTGTTTTTATTATGTTTTTAGATGCGTTGTAAGCCACGGAGACTGGCTGGGTGGGAAACCCAGCCAGATGGGCGGAGTATAAACAATGACATTATTGTTAGTATTATTACATTTCTCCTAACATATAATTTCTGAAAGCATTCTCCTCCAAGTCATTTTTAAAATATTGTTTTCATTTTTGTACAGATTACTTGGTTTGCATTGCAAAATTCAGAGACCTGCTGCCAAAGGATAGCTGTGTTTCAGCTCATGTATTATTTTGGGAAATTAAGTAGGTTGACACTAAAATGCAAACTGAATTTCTCCCACAGCCCCACTTCCTGGCAGTAAACAAATGAATAAATAGAAGTGGAACTGGAAGATGAATGTTTGCCTTTACTTTTTAGCACCTATAAGAGGATGGTAGAGGTGTGCGAGTTGCTAGCCAGCATCATGCAAGCGCATGGGTGCTGGTGTGGGTTGCATGATGCTGTCTGCTGACACAGCAGTATTTGCACAGAGCTGGCAGCAGCACTCTGCACCCTCGGGACCAAGCAAACTACTGTACAAGTTACTGTTGGGCAGGGAAGAATAATGATAGTTACTTGCACATGTTCTCAAGAAAGAGCAGGCTCTAAGTCAAATTACATGCATAAATGAACTCTCTTATTTATTTTTATTATTGAATTTATATACCACCCTATACCCGGAGGTGTCAGGGCAGTTCACAAGACAAAATACATTATTCCAATGTATGTTGCCAGTGCAATGACTGCTGCGCTGCTCTGGTAAGATGTGAATGGGGATCACTATTTCTTCCAAGAATTATGAAATGTGTGAAGAAGCCCAAAGTGATTCAGTGGTGCATGAAAACAGAATGGCGTGTGTGTGTTGTGTGTGTGTGTGTGTGTGTGTGTGTGTAAGAGAGAGAGAGAGAGATTTTACAAAATATGTCTTTGTTTTACATGCAGTTGATGACACCCAGGTGAGAGGTGATAACCTTCTTAAAGAAATAAAAATTAGCACTGTGCTACAGATTCAATTAATTTCATGGGGTATTTTTCGCCACGCATTGGACTTTGAATATCCATTGACGTAAAAGAACATTTAAATCATGGCTTTGAAAAGCACAACTTATTTCATCTCTCATTAATGTGATTTTCATTTCATATTTTAATGATCTAGTTATTTGTACAGCCTAGGAGAAAAAGATGTCATGATTAAAATGTGGAATGGGGGAAGTCTCGTCAGAGGAACAGGCAACTTGTGGTGAGAATGCTAATCAAAGTCCCAAACAGGGACTGTTTGGTTCATGTTTTTCAAAGAGACAATGCGGATTTCAAGGAAACATATGTACTGATTCTCCTGCCTCCCGCAGGAACAAAGACCAGGCAAACACCACACTCTTGATGGATGACTGAATCAATATGGTAAGCGTTGAGAAAATATAAAACCACAAAGGAGGACCAAGGAAACTAGAACATGAAAAACAATGGATACATCATAACTAAGAATTAATCTATCAAAAGGCTTACGCTACAAGGGCAGAAATCCAGAAATCCACTTCTACCACCCAGCAGTGAAATTGCTTTCAATCATGCACAAGTAACAACCACAAAGTCCCCCATTTTGCATTTGTTTAAGAAAAGTTTGGGATATTGTCCAATGCAATCACTAGTTCATCAGTTTTCTGAAGCGCTTTCAGAAGGCAGTAGCTATAATATGGATGTTCTGAGACAACTGGGAGTGTAACAGTGCTGAATGTTGTGTGACTAATAATTGAAATCCTAATGAAGAAAGAAAATACCATCCTTTCGTTTTGAAACTGGCTTTTCCATAGAGATCTTTTATTTGCACATTTGTTTGGGGTTTTTTGGGGGGGAAGAGAGTTTGAAAGCTGCAGATGCCCCAATTCATTAACAGAAAAAGAAAACACAGTACTGAGGAATAACTGCAAAAACTGTTTTGTCAGTTAAGGCTTAGAAGTGAGTTGTCAAGAGTTTAGGAAATATCTTGAGCCCTACCTAAAGATTAATCTCTTGCATACACAGAAAAGCAGAGGCTATGTTGAAAACACACCCAATAAAGTGATAAAATACAAAAGATGTTACAACCTGGCTGTTTTCCCGTATGTGATCTGGAAGAGATATTTTCAGCAGATTCAATATTTAAACAACTGTACCAGCCAAAGACCATATGCTGTTTTCCAACCAATATCTTAAGCTTATCGGAAAGCCTTTAGTTCCACACAGGTAGAAATTAGGAAATTGACTGCTGTACTTTCTCTTTATGCCTGTGCTTCTTCATGGTTGCCCTGGATCACCGGGAGGACACCAGGGGCCTATTTCTAATGTCATGCTATGGATTTACTATACATGGCTTCTGTGGGGAAGCCAGGAGGAAACCTATTTAGCCCAAAGGGATACTGTGCAAATAACACCAAAGTAATGAATTAGCAGGCTTCATAGTGGTGAGCCCAGCAAGTCAGAGTAGAGGGACAAAAAAGTGTTAATTCCAGCGAAAAAGGTGTGGCGGGAGTATGTAATAATTCTAATGGCAAAACACTGGGTGATGTCCAACATTAGCCAGTAAACTCATTAAACTCAATCGTCTTAAATTCATTAATTTCAGTTTATGCCTTAGTTGAATATCAATCATTACTTTTGTGTGTGTGTGTGTGTGCTAGTTTTTGTGTTCAGCTTCAGGTACATTTTTGCTGTTTTCAAACACATTTTTAATCACTGTCCAGAGTTCTATAGAAACTTCCCCCCAGGGTATCTCCAGTGTCCAGAACTGTGTAGCTGCTATACTCATAGTCCTCCATTTTAGCCATCTCCACCTTAGATTTTATTCTTCTCGGCTTTACTGCCTCTGAAGTTCATTAACATTCATTCAAAACGTTCATTTGCTGCTGCCTCTGTTTGCTTCTCCTCCTCCATCCCATCCATCGCTTTATATGCAGGCAGGGTCAAAGTCGACATCTTCAGTCTGCTCCTGCAGTCACACCATGACCCCTCTGGTCCTCCTTTGTTTACACCCAGCTGTGTCAGGGCCAGTGAGGTGCGGCTGGCGAGACTGCTCCTGGCTACCTCCCAACTGTGGTCTATAAATAAATTGACTGACTCTTTGTCTGTTAGGCTGATGACCTTATTGTTCATTTCTAGACCAACGCTTCTATGATACACAAATCAAGAGATATCACTTTCATAGGTACTGTTGGGGTTCTGGCGTGGTGTCACGTAGACTTTTCTCCTGAGTCTTCACAAAGCTCTCCCTGTCTCGGAGAAACAGCGAGTAGGATGCGGCAGGCTCATTAAATAATGCCTCAAATTTTCATTATGTATTGGATTACACCACAAAGGTACTGTCACACTTCAGTTACTCAAAGTAAAGTGCTTCTGAACCAAACATGTTCAGCCCCCTTTAAGCCTGAGGAGTCACTAGACAAACGCACAGCTCTCCAGAGAACGAATGCTTGGTTCAGCAGTTCCCAGTTCTGAAACACGGGAGACACACTAAGCATCTCTGATCTGTGTGCACAAGCATCAGAGTGAAAATGACAGGCAGAGCTGTGGAAAGAGACAGATCCTGTATTTGAGAAAGTAAAAAAAAAAAGGTATAGGTCACTCAAAACCTTATGACAATCACTGGAATTATTTAGAGAGGGTGTTTTTGTTTCAAGCAAGGGCTCCCCCCCCCATACCACCAAAAATTGGGGAATACCACAGATTCAAGGCATAAGAAGAGACTTTCCAATAGATGCACACAAAAGTTTAATCACAACACAGAACCCAGAATGCTTTGAAAGAATGTATTTCTCAGGTGTAATATTTCTCATATGCTTTCTTCAAAAAGAGCTAACAAATAATATCCTAGCTCCTACAACTGCTTCTCCATGGAAAGATTCTAATCATTTCATTGAAACATGTTGAGATTGGAGCCGTAATTAAACTATTTCTTGCATCTTTTGAATTATGTCTCTTTTGTGCCTTTCCTTTTCCACACAACACTAGTCAGCCCCAAGAAAACAGCACAGGAAGTGGTACAATCCAGGAAAACTGTTCCTGGACTGTACTATTACGGATTATAGATGAACATGGACCCATTGGAGGACAAAAAATCCTGCCTGCAAATACAAAATTGCCATATTAGAGAGGCGCTAGGCTAAAATCATTTGACGTGCTTGTGTCACACATATTAAGCTATAGACGTGTATCATACACAGAGGGAGAGATATTGAATAGTGATTTCCCTGCCTGAAACCTGAAGTGGTGCACTCCATGCCGGTACAGTGTTATCTGCAGCTCAATCAATGTTTGTGTGAACTAGACCTCAATTCTTTTATGCACAAGGAAGATAACCCACAGTAGATAAAAAGGCTGCAGGTGTGTCATCACTATTCAATGTTCTCTCACCTGCTCTGCATGTATAATACAGAGTGTTACTGCTTTATCTCCAGCTTGAGTCCCAAAGCAATCAGGGTCTGCCTGCCTTTCAGCAATCCTAGTAGGTGAACGACCCCACTGTAGGAAACTTGGTCCTTTGTTTGTTGTCCTAATGCCAATAACACTTGGAGGCTGTGTTATGCAAAAAATTGTGTGGAAATTATGCTCAGAACAATTTCCCTCACAGGGAAGTTTGTAAAATGCTATTTCCTCGCAATGCTTTTGGGAAATAAGGACCCCTTCATATCCTGGGTGAGGAAGGACCTGGAAAAGGAGCAAAAGTGGGAGCTGGTTTAGTAGTCAGAGCCATAGAGAGGGATGCAGGCAAACCAATTGCTGGCGGCAAAGCTGGAAGCTAAGGAATATATCCCCCATTATTATTCTCCTAGCCAGATACTAGAAGTGTAGTTTGAAAAGCTGGGGTTCGTCATCTTTTACTACTGTTCACAGGAAGGGGAAGCTTAGTGAAAGATGTTTCCAGATTTGGCTTCTTTACTACCTTGAATATAAGTAGCATATCAGACACAGAATATATCAGACACATATCAGACAAAGGCATTGTGGTTGACTTTGTCAGGGAGTGGTCCCTGACTGACTCCAGCTACAAAAACTGAGACTGCTGAACATAATTGAGCTGGGGTTTCTGGGGGGGGCATGTGTTGTTGCTGTTATTGATATTAATTTTTGTATCATTTTAGATATTTGATTTATGTGTGAAATTTGATTGTGCACTTTTTGGTGTTTTATTCATTGTTTATGACTACTTTTGTTACGTTTGTAATTATGTATTTTTTCATGTTTTAAGACGCCATGAATATGGTTTTAACTATGCAAATGCAGCCTACAAATAAAATGATATGTGCATGTATGTATGTATTTTGATTGACATTTCAGTGCTACTGTTTGTGTTTGAAGCCAGTAGCTTGAGAGGTTGTCCTGAAATAGGGAATAGCCAATCAGGGAGCATCTGAAGATGGGGTGAAGGAAAATTCTAAAGTATTGTCAGGAACAGGAACTAGTGTGAGACTAGAGATAAGAAAAAAATGTAGATATTTATGTTTGCTGAAATATAAAAGTATAAGGATCAGCTAAGAAGAAAAGGTGGAGGAAGGGCAAGAAAATATAGATAGATACCAGAAACTAGGTACTGAGATAATGGAAACGAAAAATCATATAAAAAAAGCATAGTGGATAATTGGAAAGCTGACATAAAGTGAAAAGGGTTGAGCGTAGCATAAGTCAACGTCACACACAGAACAAAGGAAAGTTGCTGGATGAAGAGCTGAAGTTATTTAGCTGGAAGATTTAGAAGAAATTATAACTGCAAGAAAGGAAAATTGTCAGAGAAGATGTGCATAAAGGAAAAAATAGACCTTGAAAAATGAGGGGGAAATAGCAAAGAAATAAAACTGTGTGACAGGGTAACGGAGGAGCTGCGGTTTTTCAAACCTAAAAACCATGTGGGTGATATCAGGTACAGAAGAAGTGTCTGAAGGTGCTTGCTCTGAAAATGTTTGAAATATAGGGGACCCAAGAAAAGGGCAAGGAGCTACAACAAGGAAGAACATCTTCCAGCAAAAAGTGTGGTATAAATAAGAGCCAAATGATAAACCCCACCTGCAAAATAGCTTTTAAGTTATTATGTGCCACACTATTAATGTCATCATATGTGCAAAAATGTGAAGGAACAATATGTAGGACCACTATTAACATAATTTACATTCCAAAAACCAAGTGCTTTGTAAACATGATCAGGTTCAATAGATTCTGAGATGGAGCTAAGTACCAGAACATTTTTTTCAGCCATGAACACTATCTTATATAGGCATAGCAGTTTGCCAGAGGGTACAAGTCAATCAGTTCATAGCCAGGCTTTTAACTGCCTTGGTGTTTGTACAGAATGTAGATGAGTTCAGCATTTTAAAGCATTTCAGAGGGCCTGATATAGGCCACCTACTGTGCTTTGATATTTCACCTTCAGCCATGAATCCATATATTCTGAGGTATGCCAGGTCAAGCTTAGGCAAGATGGACTCCAAAGTTTTCACTAAAACTACACAATGTTTTCAGCAGAGATGAATGGCCCATTTGGACTGTACATTTACAGCATTGCTATAGCATACCACTTCAAACCGTCATGCATTTCCCCAAAGAATCCTGGGAACTGTCGTTTGTTAAGGGGTCTTGGCACCCTTATTTCCCTCACAGAGCTACACTCCCTCACAGTGATTTAAGAGTCAGCCTTCCCTTTCCACAGAACTCTGAAAATTCTTTGAAGGAAGCCATGACTGTTTAAAGTGGTATAATACTGTTTTGAGTACATAGTGCAAATGAGCCCCCCCCCCCGGAGGGGGGCGTGAGGTGTTGCTGTTACTTCCCATATAGTGACAATCCCAATCAACCACTCAACAGCATGACACAGTTCCCCTGGGGACTTGTGAATTTCTGCTTGAGAGACAGACAAAATACATACGGTAGTGAAATGAAGGCTAGCATCTGGCTCTTCACTTTGCAGACATAAAAAATGGTAAAGAGCACACCACAACCTGCTTGAATCAACAGTAACAAAGCAGTTTTTATGTGGACTTAATGCCACTTTTATTATGTACGGTATATATACATCAACCCGATCTAATAACTGCCAAAATTGGTTATTGAATATTTTAGACTTTGTCTTCTACATTTTTATTTTTGTACACTGCCTGGAGAAGATGATGGATGATGATAGATAGATAGATAGATAGATAGATAGATAGATAGATAGATAGATAGACAGACAGACAGACAGACAGACAGACAGACAGACAGACAGACAGATAGATGATAGATAGCTATTGATTCAAACGCCACTGTACAAAAGACAAAACCAGCAAAAGTCCTTCATCTCAGTCAAGAAAGGCTGATTCGGGACTGTTTCACTATGTGCAAAGATTGTGTTTCTGCAGGGAAACCATTGTTCTCCATAGTACACATAGGTTTGAAGGAAAGATGCATGTTCCTTCACATCACATGCACATGCCCAGGAGCCTGAATCAAGCTGCGATTCCCTGCTGTGGTAGTTAGTACAAAGGTTTTTGGGACATGAATCTATTCTTCACAGTTTAAATGTTTGCTATGGGAAACACTACTGTTAAAGTCGCTGTGCTTGCAATGAGGGATGGGGTGGAATTTTGATTCAGTCCACATTGAAAGACAACCTTAAAGGAGTTACAGTTTCCAACACAGTCATCCTTTGAAATCTGCTCTTCTCTGAATTTTGCAATGCAGCTCACCTGCCAAGTAAGCCATGTTGTTGGCATTCATCTGTCTCAAGAGACAATGAAGTGCGCCTCTGGGGGTGAAGTCAAACTGCTACATAAGCAGCACTGAAGTGACCTTGCTGGGATGCAGACCTGGGCAGTGTTTATGGAGGTCCTGGGCTACCCAGACGACAAGACCCCCCTCTTGGCCTCATTGATGTGGTCCAAAGGAAATCTGAGCAATACATCTGACACCAGCTTGGCTATAGGAGTTGCTGGAAGGAGGCGTACATGGCACCATCCAACTGTCTTAGGGACTCCATTCCAGATTTGTGTCAGATTTACTCCTTAGCCTTTCTTCTCCTGAAGATGTCCCACAAGGCAGCAGGTACAGATTTTTCCTTGGGGTTTACTCCAGAAGCCTTTCACACAAATGAGTATAGCCACAAGGCAGCAGAAGTTTAGGGTCATAGTTTTCTGTGTACCGTGTACAAAAATACATATGCTAGGATAAAGTATGCATAAAAATGAATACAGTAGTGGGGGGGGGATCCACAAAATGCAAAGCATATTGGGAAAGGCTGTGTCCCAAAGTCCTACATTGTCCTGGTTCTGCCTGGAAGAATCTATTAATTTAATAATTTTGACAATTAATTACAATTGTCTCTAAGTGGTATACAAGCAACTCAATACAATAAAGATAAAAATCTGTTAAAATTATGAAACTGGAATTCAGTTCATCTGGGAGGGAGCCTGTCTGACTTCAGCTGGAATGGAGTTCCATAAAAATCAGAGAATTTAGTGAGAATAATATTTTTTTTAAAACCCCAGAGAAGGACTGATGAGGATATGCATACTGTAGCCTTCAGGGGAAACCATGATAGCACAGCACAGTCATCTGTGAAAGGATTAATCCTCCCATCCTAATGAATAAAAGCAAAACAGTATTTTAGAAGCTACGTTTAATTAAAGCATGGAACACAACAGGAAGGAAAATTTTCACATTTCTGTGTGTAGGAGGAAATTGCTACAATTCAAATTTAAACAGAATAATAGTTAATAGCGCAGCTCTAAATTGTCACTAATTACAGCATATTAATCCTGTGGTTTCCTTAGGAACATCTGCATCTGCCTGTCACGACCTTTTAAGACAGGAGCGGGCAACCTTTTCTAAGTGTTTAACTAACAGGAGAGGCCCTTCTTCACACAATGTATTTCACTCCTGGTACCGTATGTCATCTTCAACATGAAGCTCCAGCTTCAATGTTGTAATTTAGAACAGGCATCTTCTTGACAAGAAACACCCATATATGTTGAACATCCGTCAATTGAACTAAAACTTCTCTAACTGAACAAGGTACCTGACAGGCTTGCTCTTAAGAGTCTATTAACATTAAAGTTACAATGACATATCTTTGCAGGGGGGTAGATAGGAGCTACAGAATAGGGGAAGGCATTGAAATTGGGGTGGGTGGGTGTGCAATGAAGAGTTAGAAAAGGGAAGGAAGAGAAGTGGGAAATGAGTTTATAAGAGGCATGGGATTGGAGGTGCATCTGAAGATGAAGGTCTGAAAGGTGCTGCAGAATGGGAGGCGATGTTGGTTTCATAATTGTGTGGGAAGTGAACAGGGCACATTGTAATTGCAATGTATGGGAGGAGGAAGATGCTATGGGGGTGGTCTGTGTGTGTGTGCAAGCTGGGATTGCAAAGTGGCCAACCAGATGCCTACAGGAACTCCAATACAGTAGTACCTCGGGTTAAGAACTTAATTCGTTCTGGAGGTCTGTTCTTAACCTGAAACTGTTCTTAACCTGAAGCACCACTTTAGCTAATGGGGCCTCCCACTGCCGCCGCACTGCCACTGTGCAATTTCTGTTCTCATCCTGAAGCAACGTTCTTAACCCAAGGTACTATTTCTGGGTTAGCGGAGTCTGTAACCTGAAGCGTTTGTAACCCGAGGAACCAGGACCTGAGTTCCACAGCACTCTAGCCTCCTGCAGTTTCCAGCAACTCAAATTCAGAAGCATTCCCTCCCCTGACAGTGGCAGTAGAGCATATATCCATTGTGGCTCATAACCATGGGTGACCTCATCCTCTACGAATGGGTCTGACCAAGTTGGTAGCCATCACTATTTGTGCGTGGAGCAGATTCCACAGTAGTTGAAGCGTGAGCTGTGTGAATAAGTATTTTGCTCCGTCCTTGAATTACCCTCAACGCTGCAACCTTTCCTCTTAGAGAAGCTGTCCCTAGCCCTTGATCAATCTCTCTTTGGAGCAGTGTTCGAAACCAGGGAAGAAAAGCAAGGCGCTACATAGCTCTCGAAACCTGGGTTGTTGTGGGGCGCTGAAACACAATATCTAGTTGCATTTTGTGTCGCCCGACTCGTGCAGAACCGAAAGGGGCTGCTCTTGGCAGCGGAAGGGGGCAGCAGGATGCTCGGGGCTACAAAGTGCTGCTGCTCCAACTTCTTAAAACAGCTTCAGCACTTCAGCGGCAGCGTGGCTGCGAAACCATCCCGAGACCCTCTCGATTCCCAAGGCAGCAGCAGCAGCAGCAGCAGCAACGATCCTGCTGCCACCATCTTCTCCCTCCCTCTGTTCAGGCAAAGCCTCCCGTTCTTCTTCCCCTTCGCTGGGGTGAGAGGGGCGATGCTTCGCTTTCCCGTCCGGCCACGTAGAGGGAGGAGGCAGAATAGGAGGAGCAGGAGAAGAAAGCGGCAGCAGGATCGCTCCTGCTTCTGCCTTGTGGAAGGAGAGGGTTATTTGGAGCTACAAGCAGCCGCGCATTTGCAGCCCCAAACGGCATCTCGGCAGCATCCACAACGGCTTAGGGTCTGCGGGGGGGGGGCTGTTCTGCAGCCTCACAGCTCTTCCCCACCCCACCCCACCCCACCCTCTCCTTACAGCCGGATCTGCAAAGCTCTCTTTGAAGTCCCGCTTCAGCTCCAGCGATCTCTTTCACCTAGGGCTGGCGGGGAGGAATGTCTACACGCGCGCCAGCAGTGGCAATTGAAATGTTCGGCGCTGTGTACAGAAAATGCTCACAGTGATCAAATTCTCTGTCGCAGAATACGCTCATTGCTATGCGAGTTCTAAACACTGCTTTGGAGGCGAGGCGACCAGAGGCACACGATATTGCAAATGTATGCAAACAAACAACATTCCATGTAGCCAGTGTGCAGTGGCATAGCATGGGGGGCACAGAGGCAATCGCGCCACAGATTTGTATAGTGGCACGATACTGGCAGTTTTATTTCCAATTTCTTTCCTAATGGTCCCTAGCATGGAACTTGCCTTTCCCATAGCCCCGTAAGGGACTTCCAGGGCAGGGCCTTAAGGCACTTGAGGCGACTACCTTGAAGAAGCTAAGCAAGTCTGGCTCTGGTAAGTGCCTTGATAGGTGACCAACTGGCACCTGCATTGTATGCTGCCTAGAAGAAAACCAGGGGCAAATGTATGCAAAGAACGTTCCATGTAGCCAGTGTGCAGTGGCATAGCATGGGGGGGGGGGCAAAGGGGCAGTTGCCCTGGGTGCAAAATTGTTAGGGGGTGCAAAATTTCAACACCTTTTGCTACCTCAATACAGCTGTGTCCTTCCGTCGCTGGGCTCCATTCAAAACGGTTTCTCCATGCAAACCAGGAAATGACGTCTCCAGACAACAGGTCTCTTCTTATCTCTGCAGCTTTGATCTCCTGAGTGATGCAGACACCATTAGGCACATGCATGCTCCATCCATTTTCCTCCTTTTCACACACACTCCAGGCACTGGCAAGCCACGCTATGCCACTTCCAATGTGTCCCCCCTCCAGATGTTGCAACTACCACTCCTATCATCCTGGACTGCTGGCTATGCTGACTAGGGCTGATAAGAGTCCAGGTTCTACCACATCCAAAGAGTACCACCACATTGGTCACGGCTGCACTACAAGATGAAGTGCTTTTCTTCGTCTGCCTTGTACCTTCTGCCAGTTCAGTGAATGGCCCTGTGTTCTATTATGAGCAAAGAGGGAAACTTTTGTTCCACTTTCTTTCTTTCCACACCTTAAGCACTCCACTGCTGCCTCTGCCAAAGGTAGTGATGTCAGACCATGCTCTCCATTTATTTATCTATCTAGTTAGCCGCTTTATAACCCATCGTAGCTCTCAGGCTCAAAGCACTTACCAGCATATTTGAAACATAAAAAAGCATATCAGAAGGAACCAAAAAGCTAAACTAACGTCACAAATATCCCTGATCCTGCACAGCAGATACTTGGTTGGGAGGCCTAAAGGCTTTAAAGTTCACTCGCCTGTGAAAAGTAAAGTTAATAGAAAGCTCTCACAAGGACACCTAACTGCAGAAGTGTCACCAGCACAATGAAGCAGGGGCATAAATAAAAACCAGATTGTTCATGGACATGTGAGGTTAAAAAAGGGGGGCAAGAAGAGGTGGTGACTGAAGCTGGTTGGCATTTTAAAGAGCTGCCAGTAACCATGACATACGATACGGATTAGCACGGCAGCAAATTCCTGAACATTATGGAACTCTTGAAGTAGATAAAAGCTCCATGAAAAAATACTAAGCTTCAAACTAAGAAGCCCGGAAACTGGGAGAATTCTGTGCTAATCTCAATTCAGCAACATGGAAAGCAGCCTTGTAACAAGTCAGACCTGTTGGTCCACCTAGCTCAGTATTCATACAGGCTGACAGTGGCTCACCGGGGTTTCATAGAGGGGGAGCTTCAAGACCTGCCTAGAGATGCCAGGGAATTTTAAGACTGGGCAAAAATAGTCTCCTTATTTCTCATCTACAGTGGTACCTTGGGTTACATACGCTTCAGGTTACAGCTGCTTCAGGTTACAGACTCCGCTAACCCAGAAATGGTACCTCAGGTTAAGAACTTTACCTCAGGATGAGAACAGAAATTGGGCTCCGGTGGCGCGGCAGCACCCATTAGCTAAAGTGGTGCTTCAGGTTAAGAACAGTTTCAGGTTAAGAACGGACCTCCAGAACGAATTAAGTTCTTAACCCGAGGTACCACTGTATTTTCAGGGAGTGAATTTGGGTCGGGGTCAAGAAATGTCAGCAAATATTGTAGGGTTGGGTGCATTTTTCACAGAAAATTCTCATATGAGAAATTACCAGTAGATTATGTATTTCCCCTTCTAAGCCCCACAACCATATAATATATACTGCTTTTCTGCTTCCAGTGACAGAGGGAGGACAGAATGAGTTTGAAATGAGACTTTGAGCATCAGATCAGGATGGCTGCATGTTAAAAAATAAATAAACACAGCTTGATTCAACTTGGGTGGGCAGACTTATCAACAGACTGATGCTATGAACAAAGACATGAGCATCAACACTTCCTTCTCAACTGAAGCTGGAAATACAGAGTAGTTACCTTAAACCTGCTCTGACCGCGATTTAATGGGAGCGGCCCTTTCACAGTAGACTTTGCAATGAGCAAATATCTTCCACGCGGAGGCCAGGCCTTTGGAACCTGGGTTGTTAGCTCTGGTCTATGCCCACGAATCTCTCCTGTGGGGGTGTCTGAGGGCCCTGCTCCTTCCTGCCACTCACCATCTGGCCCAGGGCGGGGCCTGAGGCCTCATAAGGACTGCTGCGTTCTGCTGCCCAGGAGGACTCTCCTGTGGGGGTGTCTGAGGGCCCTGCTCCTTCCTGCCACTCACCATCTGGCCCAGGGCGGGGCCTGAAGGACTCACAGGGACTGCTGCGCTCTGCTGCCCAGGAGGACTCTCCTGTGGGGGTGTCTGAGGGCCCTGCTCCTTCCTGCCACTCACCATCTGGCCCAGGGCGGGGCCTGAAGGACTCACAGGGACTGCTGCGCTCTGCTGCCCAGGAGGACTCTCCTGTGGGGGTGTCTGAGGGCCCTGCTCCTTCCTGCCACTCACCATCTGGCCCAGGGCGGGGCCTGAAGGACTCACAGGGACTGCTGCGCTCTGCTGCCCAGGAGGACTCTCCTGTGTGGGTGTCTGAGGGCCCTGCTCCTTCCTGCTCCTTCCTGCCACTCACCATCTGGCCCAGGGCGGGGCCTGAAGGACTCACAGGGACTGCTGCGCTCTGCTGCCCAGGAGGACTCTCCTGTGTGAGTGTTTGAGGGCCCTGCTCCTTCCTGCCACTCACCATCTGGCCCAGGGCGGGGCCTGAAGGACTCACAGGGACTGCTGCGCTCTGCTGCCCAGGAGGACTCTCCTGTGGGGGTGTCTGAGGGCCCTGCTCCTTCCTGCCACTCACCATCTGGCCCAGGGCGGGGCCTGAAGGACTCACAGGGACTGCTGCGCTCTGCTGCCCAGGAGGACTCTCCTGTGTGGGTGTCTGAGGGCCCTGCTCCTTCCTGCTCCTTCCTGCCACTCACCATCTGGCCCAGGGCGGGGCCTGAAGGACTCACAGGGACTGCTGCGCTCTGCTGCCCAGGAGGACTCTCCTGTGTGAGTGCTTGAGGGCCCTGCTCCTTCCTGCCACTCACCATCTGGCCCAGGGCAGGGCCTGAAGGACTTACAGGGACTGCTGTGCTCTGCTGCCCAGGAGGACTCTCCTGTGTGGGTGTCTGAGGGCCCTGCTCCTTCCTGCCACTCACCATCTGGCCCAGGGCAGGGCCTGAAGGACTCACAGGGACTGCTGCGCTCTGCTGCCCAGGAGGACTCTCCTGTGTGAGTGTTTGAGGGCCCTGCTCCTTCCTGCCACTCACCACCTGGCCCAGGGCAGGGCCTGACAGGCCTCACAGGGATGGTTGCTGTCACTGCTGCTGCGGCCCAGGGGGATCCGGAGGGGCGCAGAGTACTTTTTAAAATGTTTTAAAATGTTCCTTTTCCTTTTCCTTTTATTTTTTTGTATTTGCGGGGACGGGGATGGGGGTGGGATGGATGTTTAGTTGGGAATTTGTTTGATTTTAATGGATTTGTAATTTTTATAGTTTTTCATCTGTATTGTTTTTTGTTTTCTGGGGTTTTTTATTGTTTTAAGGTCTTATTTTGTTCTTAAGGGGAAGGGTCAGGGCTGCCGGGGAGTGGGTCCCAGCCAACAAAATGGCTGGGGCATGTTCCACAGAGGGGGATGCGCTGGGACAACCGATCTCGGTGATCACGGGTAGGAGGAGGAGTTACGCTAAGACCAGACCATGTCATTACAGAGGAGGCAGGTTTAGTCGTTGTCTGAGGACTATCCCTGCCTCCGGGTCTGGTCCTGTCCGGACGGATACTAGAATCAGCAAGGGATACCCACATAGCCTGAAGGTGCTGCTGTGCAATGCCAGGTCAATGATTCGTAAGACCACTGCCATCCATGACTTGATCATGGATGAAGGATTTGACCTGGCTTGTGTAACAGAGACTTGGTTGGATGAAGCAGATGGGCCTGTTCTTGCCGCTGCTTGTCCACCAGGTTTCTCTTACGCACAGCAACCCAGGCCTTGTGGGCGGGGAGGGGGGGTTGCAGTGATTTTTAGGAAGTCATTAGTTTGCACCAGGCGTCCTATTGGGAAGACCCAGTTTTCTGAGTGCATGTTCTGGAAGTTGGGCAATAGGGGCAGTACAGGATTCCTTTTGGTGTACCGACCTCCCCGCTGCACCAAGGATTCCCTGCCCGAGCTGCTTCAGGTCGTGGCGGATGTTCTCCTGGAGACACCTAGTTTGGTTGTCCTAGGGGATTTTAATATCCATGCCGACACGACCTTACAAGGGGCCGCTCGGGACTTCGTGGAAAGCATGGCCTCCATGGGGCTGTCCCTGAATAAGTTTGGCCCAACCCATAGCCGCGGACATGCCTTGGACCTGGTGTTTACCTCCATGGATGTTGGTGTTCTGACACTAAGTAAAAGCGAAACAAAAGAAGTGCCATGGTCAGACCACTTCCTGGTGCAACTTGACTTCTCCGCGACCCTTCCCCTCTGCAGGGAGGTGGGACCGATTCGGATGGTCCGCCCCCGCCACTTAATGGATCCAAATGGTTTCCAGAGAGTGGTAGGGGATGCTTTATCCCATGTTGATGGCCTTTCAGCTGATTCCCTGGTGGCCCGCTGGAATGTGGAGTTAACCAGGGCTATTGACTGTTTGGCTCCGAAGCGCCCTCTCCGATTGCATGGAGCCCGGACAGCCCCGTGGTTTTCCACGGATCTGAGGGCAATGAAACAATCGTTGAGACGGCTAGAGCGCCGGTGGCGGATGACCCATTCTGAAGCTGACCGGACACAGGTTAGAGCTCAGTGTCGAGCCTACCAAGTGGCGGTAGCGACGGCGAAGAAGGCTTTCTTCGCCGCCTCTATTGCATCTGCAGAAAACAGCAGCAGGAGACTTTTTCAGGTGGTCCGCAATTTAGCGGAACCACCTGCTACATCGGGGCCCAGTACGGGCCACATGATCTCCTGCAATGATTTTGCAAAGTTTTTTGCAGATAAAGTCGCTCAGATTCGGGAAGAGGTAGACGCCACCGTGGGAGCAGGGCCGGGGCGGGAGAGTGCTAGAGTCCTGTCTAGTCAAATTGCGTGGGATCAATTCCAATCTGTTACCTCCGAGGATGTGGACAGGCTGCTTGGACGAGTGAAACCAACCACCTGTCTCCTTGATCCTTGCCCATCCTGGCTTATAAAAGCTAGCCGGGAAGGGCTGGGCGATGGGCTTCGTGGGGTGGTGAATGCTTCCCTCCGTGAGGGAGCCTTCCCAGACCCGCTGAAAGAGGCGGTTATTAAACCGCTTCTTAAAAAACCATCTTTAGATGCGGCCACGATGGCCAACTATCGCCCAGTCTCAAATCTTCCATTCTTGGGCAAGGTGATTGAGCGAGTGGTTGCCGAACAACTCCAGGCACGCCTGGAAGAAGCGGACCATTTGGATCCCTTCCAATCGGGATTCAGGCCTCATCACGGGACTGAAACTGCCTTGGTCGCACTGGTTGATGATCTCCGGCGGGCTAGGGACAAAGGTGAGAGCTGCTTCCTAGTTCTGCTGGATCTCTCAGCGGCGTTTGATACCATCGACCATAACATCCTTCTGGACCGTCTTGAGGGGCTGGGAGCTGGGGGCACTGTCATACAGTGGTTCCGCTCCTTCCTCCTGGGCCGTGTTCAGAAAGTGGTGGTGGGGGATGAGTGTTCAGACCCCTGGGCTCTCACTTGTGGGGTGCCTCAGGGTTCTGTCCTCTCCCCCATGCTTTTCAACATCTACATGCAGCCGCTGGGAGAGATCATCAGGGGGTTTGGGCTGGGTGTTCATCAGTATGCAGATGATACCCAGCTCTACCTTTCTTTCAAATCAGAACCAGTGAAGGCGGTGACAGTCCTGTGTCAGTGTCTGGAGGCGGTTGGAGGATGGATGGCGGCAAACAGATTGAGATTGAATCCTGACAAGACAGAAGTACTGTTTCTGGGGGACAGGAGGCGGGCAGGTGTGGGGGATTCCCTGGTCCTGAATGGGGTAACCGTGCCCCTGAAGGACCAGGTGCGCAGCCTGGGAGTCATTTTGGACTCACAGCTGTCCATGGAGGCACAGGTTAAATCCGTGTCCAGGGCAGCTGTGTATCAGCTCCATCTGGTACGTAGGCTGAGACCCTATCTGCCCGCGGACTGCCTCGCCAGAGTGGTGCATGCTCTGGTTATCTCCCGCTTGGACTACTGCAATGCGCTCTACGTGGGGCTACCTTTGAAGGTGACCCGGAAACTACAACTAATCCAGAATGCAGCAGCCAGACTGGTGACTGGGAGCGGCCGCCGAGACCATATAACACCGGTCTTGAAAGACTTACATTGGCTCCCAGTACGTTTCCGAGCACAATTCAAAGTGTTGGTGCTGACCTTTAAAGCCCTAAACGGCCTCGGTCCAGTATACCTGAAGGAGCGTCTCCACCTCCATCGTTCTACCCGGACACTGAGGTCCAGCACCGAGGGCCTTCTGGCGGTTCCCTCACTGCGAGAAGCCAAGTTACAGGGAACCAGGCAGAGGGCCTTCTCGGTAGTGGCGCCCTCCCTGTGGAATGCCCTCCCACCAGATGTCAAAGAGAACAACAACTACCAGACTTTTAGAAGACATCTGAAGGCAGCCCTGTTTAGGGAAGCTTTTAATGTTTGATGTACCATAGTATTTTAATGTTCTTTTGGAAGCCGCCCAGAGTGGCTGTGGAAACCCAGCCAGATGGGCGGGGTATAAATAATAAATTATTATTATTATTATTATTATTATAAATGAAGGGAGCATCAGAGAGATCCAAGCCATGTGGAATTTGGGTGCCCATGTTTATCATACATCATTTTAATGTACGCCACCTTTCCATAGTTAAAACTTACAACTTACAAAGTGGCTTACAACATGAAACAAAATCACACAATTACAAATATAACAGAATGGTCTTAAACAATAAATAAAACAAATCAAAATGTATGCAATCAAATCAAACAATGGCCACATTAAATCATAAGAAGATCTAAAAATAAAGACACAAAAGAATAATATCACCAGCACACCTAAACAATTTTGTAGCTGGAGTCAGTCAGGGCTACGCTCTCCCAGGCCAGGTGGGAAAAGGCCTGCAAGGCAGGGAGTAGGTCTTCCAGGACTCGCAGCCAAGATAGTTGTGAATATGAATGGTTTGTGTGGGTGGATGTGAGTGGTGGCTCTTCTCACTCTGTGCATCTGATCCCACCCAGCACTGCCAATGTGGCCCCTGGAATGTTAATTATGAGATGATACGGCTCTCAGGCTGGGATAAGTTTCTTCACCCCTGCTTTAGAATGGGGGCAGGAACAAATTGCATTCCAACAATAAGCTATTTGTTTAGGGTTATTAGTTATACAATTATATAAGATAACTAATTTCTAAAATTACAAAGGTAAATTTGTGATGCATGAATGTAATTATTTAATTCATACGTGCATTCTTTTCTCAGTTCAGCTGAAAGTATTATAATTAATGCTATTTTAAGAAAAAAATGACTGTTAAATTGCTGATGGCTTAGAAGGAAGGGAAACTTTGTTTAAGGAGGAGGTGGTAATTGAAATAATTGAACTTCACGTCGTAGCTCAATTTGCGTTCTGCCTCTTCCTTTTAGCAGTCACGATACAATATGGAATAAATTACTTTAAACTTAAGGCAGCAGTTGTTTAATTTCACTCTTCCTGTGGCAAAGATGGAAAAAAGGGCTTATGTCTGTGGCTTTATACTCAGTGGCTATTAGTAGACTGTTCTTCTGAAGGAATATCCTATATAGAGATAAAGAACCAGGTGAGGAACAGGAACCTTTTGTTGTTGTTTTTTACCCCAGGAGGAAAATTACTGAGAAATGAGGCCTAGGCAATGAAGAAGCAACAGATAGAGTCATTTTAGGCACATTGCTGAGCACCACCTGTAATTTAAAGTGCACTTTCCTAGTCTGAAGGTAATTTGAGTATAGCATTCTGGAAGAATGGGTTAACCGCAGGTGCTCCACTAAGTACTTCTGCCTCCAAAGATATCCACTTCTCTTCCCTTGGACGATGAGAAATTCTGCTTCAGGTCTGTGTTTTAGAGCCCTGCCAGCAAGCTGAATATAACCCTATTTAATAAACATTTTATATTACCAATACTTGTGTGGAGCATGAGACAGTTACCAGAGAAAACTTTCCTGAAGATGCCTCTGTCTTGCTTTGTTATCACAGAAATATTTTTAGATTATTTGTAATTGTTTCCTTAAAAAAAAAAAAAAATTCCAGTCCATGAAGTTGATGGACTATATGGAACTGGCAGAAATGACTGGCAGAATTCGAGACCAGGGAGAAGAGTTGGTGGAAGAAGATTGGAAAAAAATTAAAGTATACTTACAGAAACATTGTAAAATTAATGAGTGTTAGAAGGATGCGGGAATGAATTAACATGGTTTTAGTAGAAATGTAACAAAGAATTAAGTAAAAGTTGATTGATATTGAGTTAAATTGAAAAAACTTAAGGTTAGATCGTTAAAACTATAGAATCAAAATTGAGAAAGATGGGAAGAACTTGCTGAAATAGTGAATTGAACTAGAATACAAAAAAGGGAGGTGTGAGGAGGTCGATGAAATAAGTTAAGGAAAGGCAAAGACATGGAATATTGGATGTGTTTTTTAGTTTCTTTTAGTACTTAATTTGTTCTGGAGGTCGGTACTTAACCTAAAACTGTTCTTAACCTGAGGCACCACTTTAGCTAATGGGGCCTCCAGCTGCTGCCGTGCCACTGGAGCATGATTTCTGTTCTCATCCTGAAGCAAAGTTCTTAACCTGAAGCACTGTAACCTGAACCGTATGTAACCCGAGGTACCACTGTACCATAGCCAGCCATGGCTCTCCCCACCTCCCCACCCCAATAATATTGGGAATTGTTAATAAGGGTGCTGAGAGTTGTTAAGAGACCCCTTAACAGAGCTACAATTCCCAGAGGGCCTGGGAAAGAAGGATTGACTGTGAAATCACTCTAGAGATTAGGCAACTCTGATGGGAATAGGAGCCTCCTAACAACTCTCAGCTCACTTAAACTACAGCTCCCAAGATTCTTTGGGGGAAGCCGTAACTGTTTAAAGTGGTATGATACTGTTATAAATATATAGTGCATGTGGGTTCATAGCTCTGAAATTAATGGGCCTAACTTAGTTATGCTCATTAATTTCATGAGTAAAACTCCTGGTAAAACTTAGTTGAATACCACCATATACCGGTATGTCTTTCACAGCTGGTTGCAACCATAGCTGTCAATGTTTCCCTTTTTTTAAAGGGACATTCCTTTATTCCGAATAGAATTCCTCGCAAGAAAAGGGAAAAGTTGACAGCTATGGTTGCAACTAATGGGCCCTGAATCTCTCATTTTTTATTTTAAAAAGGTGAATCCTAAAATTCAAATTTCTGCCTCCCCTTAATATACAGCAGCTGGCTTTTTAAGTAGTTCCAGGAAGTACCTAGCAGACAAGGAGAAAGAGATGTGCAGATGGTCAAGAATGATGGCTTGTTGCAGGTAATTATTTTAGCAAAGTAAAAACCTGTTGGCTTTATTTAGTCATGATGGTAAGACGATGATTTACCAAGCTTGTGCCCTCCCCATCCACTCTCCACGAGGAAGGAGATCAAAATACTTTTATGTCCATTTTCAATTAACTACAGTTTAGCATTATCTCCGAACCATAAATTGTGCTTAGCCTTAACTACGATACTTGAACAAGTTCATAAACTGAGGTTTGAAGCTAGCTTGTTTCGGTAACTATAATGAAGACTAATGCTAAATTGTGGTTAGATAAACATAGATGCTGAAAGCTGCTATCTCTTCCCCACACCAGAGGTTAACCACTGTGGATGGGTGGGGAACATGCCAGAGTAATTCATAATATGTTAATAGCTTATTGTTATGCCCAAATGCAGCCATTAAAGGCAAAGTGAAATTTCTTTGTGCATCTGTCTCTCTCATATACATGTTATTAAATGACAAAAGCTTTGGATAGTTATACCTTAATGTTTAGTTCCTTAAAAGCATCCTTACGTTTTTTGCAACAAAAAATAAAAGTGGGACAGGCAGCCTTTTAAAAAGTTACTAAGATAATGAAGAAAAGATCTCATCCATAATGCATAATGATACAATAGAAGATAACAAAAAAGTCAATGCTAATCCAAAAACATTTATCTAAAATACAAATCTGACTCGCACCCCATTTTCCAAACACAAGATTTCAATTCTTCAAATTAAGCATCAATATAAGTTCATCGCCAGGGCCTTATTAGAGAATTTGTCTTCACACAACTGAGAGGTTCTTCCTCACTGTGCTGGGAGCTCAGCATCTTTATATTCTATCAAAAATGTTTAAAAGGTGAGTGAAATCCAGCAATCTATTTAGTGTCAGCTGCCATAAGAAAGACTTTCAGTCTGGTACAATAGATCAAGATTTGAGTAGCATGAATAAGCCATGTGCTAGTCTATGGTGGTCAAAAAGATAAAGATTCCTTTCCTGAGAAAGTCACATTTCCCTGATAACTACTTTAAGTTATGCTCATTACAACTGCTCTTTCGGACTACAAATTCCCATCAGAATTTGTGTGGAGGGAATGCTTTTCTAGAGCATGTTTCCTAATGCTTCAAATGTTTCCCAATAAAGGTTCTGTTCCAAAAAGTTTTCAGTACAAGCAACGTACTTTGAAATACATATTCCCAGTCAATTGCAATTCACACCAGTTGATGCAGTATTTAAGATGTATTTATTTCAAATACTTTTTTTCTGTCGCTTAATGCGGGTTTTATCTTTTTTTTAGATAAAGAAGAAGCAGGGATGAGAAACATGTGGCCCTCCAAATGTTGCCAGACTCCAATTCCTATGAGCCCCAGCCAGCACAGCCAATGGCCAGGGATGATGGGAGTTGTAGTTCAAGAACATCTGGAGAACAACTGGTTTGTCATCCTGTTATACAACTGACTTAAGCTGTGTTACAAGGTGCATTTCTGAACCCACAGAGGGTTCAAACCACATGCATGGACCTCACGTACATTCCTGAGAGGAATTGAACCTTTGGTGTGGAGTCAAGAACTAAACAACCATTGAAAATCTGGGGTTTAAGTACACTTTGACTTTAACCAACTTCCATAGAGAGAAGAGGGGTCCTTTGTGAGTCAATAACATAACAACACCTAAGTTCATTGAACTGCTGTTTGTTCCTTCTAGTATACAATTGTGTTTTGTGATATAAGTTTGAAGTGGGGAGGACACAACCTTAATTTTGGGGATACCACATCTTTATCTTTACAGCTCCCAAATCATAAATAGATTTCCATTGTCTATGTGAAGTCTGTTTCTTGCTTACAGGAGGGTGTTAATTAAATCTCGTAGCAAATAAAAAGATTGTAAGGTGATCCTTTCTGCAGCTATTATTATTACACACCTGAAGATTGAAAGCCAGGGTGTTAATTATTATTTCAAGGTCACATTTGAGATAGGAGCTTGTACCAGGGTCACAAATAGTTCATGAGGAGTATCTTTTACATTAAACCTAGTCAGCTGCACTGATGCCATGATCTGCAGAAATAAACTGATTACACAATTACCCACTTGAGAGCAAGCTCACAATAGGACTTGCTTCTGAGTAAACATACATAGGACTGCAATACACATCTCACTGAAAGCAGCATACCGTACTTACCAGTCTAAGCACCAGTCAGCCCACTTCTCACATGCTTGTCATGGAAGCATCCCCAGAGCGCCACAAGTTGTTTAGAGTATGTGCAATGTGTTATTATTCACAGTATGCTGAGAGCTTTTGTTTACTTTGCTGTGTGAATGGAGTCACTTTGCAAAATGGCTGGCAGGCCTGCATTTAAAAAATTGGCTGCTTTCATATATCGCTTGTTGGAGAAATGTATTAAACATTTTAGTGCGGTTTTACTGCCTAATGCTTGAAAATGCAGTAAAGGTTAAAAGCAGATAAATGTTCCCTGCAACGTGTTTCATCCTTTTTCTGACTTAAGCTGTGCGTACATTAGGCTGTGTACACATTACCGTTTATTTCAGCTCCAGTTCACTACCACTGCTAGTGTTTGAAGCCGTTTACATATAACCACAGCCCATGTTTTCCGAGATGTACACACACCTAGATTAGAAAATTCCCAAGGATTACTGTGTCTAACATCCAGTATATGCCTCTTAGTACATTTGAACTCTGTTGTTTGTTTTGACTTTACTGTTGAATTAATAGTGATTGCTGGCTAAGAGACCAACCTTTCTCAGTTTCATGAAGTATTGCAGTCTGAATGCACTTTGCATTCTCCAGAGTCTTCCTAAAGTAACTTGCACACACTCTCTGTGAAAGAACTTCATTAAATTTGTATTACACGTTCAAAATGATGAAATAACTTTGAATTCTGACATACTGACGGGTTTGGTACTTAGCAAAATACTATCACAACAGCAAAGCACCACTTCCCGCAAATATACATTTAAACAAAATATTTATATATATATATAAAAACCACACCCTACTAACAGAGCTGCTTCTTTTTCAGCCGGAGCTCAGATCTGGCACCTCTCAGGTGGACACCATTAGCATTCTAAGAGAACAAGGGAGGAGTTCATGGGGAGCTCCAGCACCTCTTTCTAGAAAAATAGGGCTGCCCACTAGTATAGGTATTTTTTATATTACATGTCCTTATCTAAATACAAATCCTGAATTCAGTGGCATAGCGTGGGGGGTGCCAGGGGTGCCGGCCGCACCGGGCGCAACATCTGGGGGGGCGCGAGTCCAGAGGGAAGGGACAAGTTCCTTCCTCCGCCGGGCTCCCCGCCGCCACCGCCAGCCTTGCGCCCTAGCGCACGCGTGCCCCCCGTCGCCGCTGCGGCTGCGCTCCACTCACTGCTCGCAGGAGGAGCAGCCGCTGCAGCAGCGCCGCCGCCGCCACCAACGCCTGGCCGGGCACGGGCAGCCTCCGCACCCCGCCGCCGCCGCCGCCATCCCCTCGGCCCAGCCACAGGCGGCGGCTGCTTCTACCGACTGGGAGGGAGGAGAGCTCTGAGGGGCCTCACCGCACCCTGCGCTCCCCAAAACCCTCCGAGAGGAAGCTGGCGGGCGGGCGAGGGTCTCCCGGCAGAAGGGGGCGCCGCTGGCTCCGGCTCTCAGCGCAAGTCTCAGCCGCGGGGGGGGGAGGACGGAGCACGGCTGGAAGCCCCCGGACCCGGCCGGGAGGAGGAGAGGCGCTCGCCAAGCCCGGATCTGGAGCTCCACCTACAGCCCAAGGAGAGGAGGGGGCGGGGAGGCGCCCGAGGGGAGGGGGCTTTGGCTGCCTCGGCCCATGGGGGCTCCGCAAATAATAAATTTAATAAATTCGTGCTGAGCCTTTGGGGGGGTCCTTGGCTCCTTCGTTCACCCCCAGCCCCAGTGGCGTAGTGTGAGGGGTGCAGGGGGGCCGGGCGCAACATCTGGGGGGGGCGCGCTCACACTCGAGTGCTAAAATCCACGGGTTAGGGGGCGCAAATTACTTGCCTTGCCCCGGGTGCTGACAACCCACGCTACGCCACTGCCTGAATTTGGTCCCAAAGCCTATTTATCTGGACTATCTGATGTGTGCTAATTTGTTGAGCAACTGATGTTTTAGCGCTGTGCAGACTTTTCAACACATGGAGTATCATGTGCCCTGCTTCCTGTATCATTCTGCTCAGTTGAAGGAATCTGCAGAATTGATGTGCTTACAATTTCACATGATAAGGCTCCCTGTGTACAAACGGGAACCCTGAAAAAGTAGGTTTCCTGATTGCATGGAAAACTCCTAAGTGGCAGGGGTCACACAGTTTCCATTATTATTATTATTTTGGAATGAGAGGTTACATTGACATATCGTAGAAGACCATCTTTATCTCAAGGAGATCAAGGTAGTGCCCAGCAATTGTTCCTCTCATGATTCCATAATGTCTAGAATTCCTGTGGGCCTGTGAATTTAAGTAGTTACTTCTGTTCATTTTTCAAGTTTTAGTCTCTTGCAGTCAGTTGATTGCTGAGATGGCTCTGTGTGATAATATTTATCTTTCAGATTAGGCCTTGGCTGGCACCTGGAGTAAGAAATATAAGCTTGCCTTGGGAGATGTCTGTTTACTCCTTGCCAAGTATTAGTCAGTCTTTCACACAGGTGGGAAACTGATATGTCACCCAAATACCAGTTGTGACTTATGTAACCCAACTATCACATTGCTAGGAAGGGGTCACGCAAATATGCAACTCCAAGGGTACTGCATTCCAAATTTGAAATGAACCATTGACCCTTGGATGATACAGAGGCTTTTACTTTGAATACATACTCATAACCAGCCTGCCCTCAATTACATTTTCACTCTCAGGAATCGGAGCTAGCTACTTCTGTTTCCCATGGCAAACCCTTCTCAGATCAGTTAATCACAAGGTCTTCTGAAAAAAGAAGTCCAAGCCTTCCACAATGGATGTTAAGGTGTGTGTTTTTTCCCTAAACGCCAGGCCTCTCCGTGTCTCTTTGCATTGTTTCAGTCTGCTTTAGCTTCTGAGCAATCTAGGTCAGCATCCATATCTAACTTTTTACTTGTACAACTCCTAAAGTACACTGTTGGCATTTGGTAAATAAATAATAACAGCAAGAAAACGTTACAAATTCAAGGTTGAATATTCAAGACGCTGAAGCTTGTACGCTGGGGTAGCTAGGAGAGCCAGAAATTCTGAGCCATCTGTGTATTCTTTTCATTTTCCATTATACACAATTTCCATTCTACAATCCCTGGTGAACACAAGCAAATCACTTCTGCAGCCTACAGACAAGAAGAACTGACACCCCACACCCACATTTCCCTTAACGTCTTTCTGTGTGATGCGTTCATCAAGTTTAAATAATTATAGAGTGTTTGTTACACCCTGCCGCATGACAGGCATGGAGTGGCCACTGCCAGAATCCTCCTATTTCACAGTTTTTCCCCCTAGCATGCTGGATGGATGCCATATATACATACACATACATCCCTTTGGACATGTTTAGCAGCTCCCTCCAAACAAGTGTATGGGGGGACACTGGCTGAAAACATCTTGCTCAGTGCAATCAGCTATACATTCAAATAGCTATCCGCAAAACATGTGAACTCAGCAGGGAGGAAGATAGGGTCAAAAACAAAATTAGTTGGAACTGCTTGTCATTGGCTCTGGCACCACCTACTGTTGACCTCCCTGCCTTCTGCCCTAGTAGTTCCAATGGATATGCAGTCCCTGCATATGTACAAATCTTGACTCACACACAATGCTTGCAAGAAAATGAACTAAAATTATTTAAATTGCAGTACCTGAAAGGCATTATAAACTTACAAGTAAGATCCGATCCCCCTAATAGAATTTTTCAAGTTTGTTCCATATGAAAGGTTGCCATTCACCTATAATGACTACAAAATATCTAATATAAGGAAATCAGCAGAGCAGCTGAGATTGTTTCCCACTCGTTGCCAAAATCCCAGTAAGTAGTAGAATTGCATTCGCTTTTACTGGAAGATCAAGATTTGCATAATGAATTTTCTACCTATGGTTGAAAAGCAGTGGATGACATGTGTAATCTGGTTGCATAATATAGGAAGCTTTAATTATATGGGGGGATACATTTCTCAGTTTCTACAGATAAAATGTTTATTCCAACACGTGGAGTTAAATTACTTCCAAAACAATTGCTTGGACATACAAGCAGTTCAGTCCGAATCCTTCCTTAGTCGGCAACAAGCAATCCAACCGCGAAGAGTGCTGAAGTGGGATTTTGCAGAGATGGGCACTGTTTTCTGTAATTAGATGCCAGCTGTACTAGACTGAAAAACTTATAATTTCCTCAAAGTGGAAATTCCTCCAAGTTCTCAAAATGGCTTGCCCTTTGGGTTGAGGTATTTAAAAACACAAGATAGGGTGGAAGTGACATTGCATTTTTTGGCATTTTTCTAAAAAAACGAACAAAACGAAAAAACTCAACATTGGAGGTGTCTGGATTTTTACTTCTTGAAATGTTGCAACCCTACACAAGACCATAGGCACAAATACCTACCTACAGGAGCAATGTGGAATGTGACCATCCTGGTGTTGCTGGACTACAACTCCCATCATCCCTGCCCATTGGTCATGCTGACTGGGGATGATAATACTTGAAGTCTATCAACATCTGGATGACCACAGGTTCTCCATCCCGGACCTACAGTGCTGTTTTCTTTGTTGAACGTCATCTAGCTAAGCAGGCACAACCTCAGTACTGAAATATAAGGCAAAACAGCATTTCTCCACCACTACCCAATACATGAATCTTTTCATTCACAGAAAATATGACTGGAATAGAGTTGATTTAGAAGCAAAATAAGAATCCCCTGAATGTACTTCATGCTAGCTCAGTTTCCTGCAGCCATATATTCACTCTCAATGGGCTTCAATGCCTTGAAAGGATTCCACATTCAGTAAACTCAAAACTGCTAATGCAGTCTTACATCCTTCCATGTTGCATGTGAGTTACATGACAATATGCTCATATTAGGCGAGTTTGGGTGTAATCCTAACCATAATTTACAAGGATTACCCTAGTACTCCCCCTCCCTGAGTCATTCTTCCACCTCCAGTAGCTGAGAAGTTTACACATTCATCTTTTAAAACTGCTATGTCATCCTAACCCAGACAAACTGTGGTTAATCTTAACTATGGCTAGTGGAAACTAACCAATTTCAAAATGCGGGTTATGTTGACAGAAGGAAAAAATGTAGTTATAAAAAGGAGAATTGCTGGATGCCAAGATCCAAGTTTGGAGCGAGTACTCTTAGGTGAGAGAACCCCAGGAGAGATTTAACATTGCAAAAATGCAGCAAAGCATGGAAATATAGACCTTTCAAATATGTCCTAGCACATTTTAATAAATAAAGAAAATCAAGTCTTCCCCTAAATTTGCATGTAGCATTAAATTAAGGGTGGTGAAAGCAGTAGCATGAGCCAGCTCCGGTGGGCATAAAAGCAAAGAGAGCACTTAAATGCTGTTTAAGGAATTAAACAGTTGGCTAAATGGACACTTAATAAAATACGAAAGGAAAGGTTTATTAGGTCATTCATCTAAAAGCAATAACAGGGGTATCTAAAATGACTAAATAGCAGCTGGAGTCCAGAAACAAAGGCTATTTTGCTATGCTTTAGCTAGTGATGGAGAAGGGCAAGTATGTGTTGATAATTATAGGTGATACACACATCTTTTTGATTAGTTTCCCCCCCTTCACTGTGGAAATTTTGTAGCTGCTCATTCTGCACAATTCTGGCCATGTTCACCACCTTTAATGTTCAACCGCTGCAATGCTCGCATTGAGTTTATCCAGTACACTCCTGCCCTAATAATAGCTTTTGCAAAATGGTGTAAATGACTGACAGTAGGTATACTTGCAGACTTTGTCAGTGTATGCCAATTTGTGAGGTGCTATTATCTTTCTATAATAAAACTGATAGTTCTGCCCTCAAGGGTTCTTTGTTGAAATTCCATAGTGATATGCGTGAAGATGAGAGATCTTATCGATGTCAGCTCTTCCAATTGGCTCCAAGTACCTTCCAACCATAAGGTATTTGTTGCAATAACTCCCCCCCTTCCACCCCCCTTGCCTATTAAAGGAGATTTACAAGCTGGAAAGCCTTTCCAGTTGACACTTGATAAGGATAGAGCAGACTTCTTCCTTATATGTCTATGTCACTGTTCAGGATATCAGAAGAATCCATCAAAAATGGACCACCATGGCAACCAAGAATAACTTTAAGAGCAAGGTGTGCTATGGCAGTAATCCCCTGGTTGTGTAAACATGGTGCCTGCATATCCTAAGTGCTCTGGCATCTCCATCAGAACAAAAAAGCCTTCTCTGCTTTTGATCTGATTTGTTATAAGTAAACTAGCAAATATCCTTCAATAGAAACTGGGGGAAGAGTAATGGCTGCAGTTTCCCATTCTCCCATACCCTTTTGGAGAGGCAAGCCGTAGCCATAGCTGCCTTGCCAATACGCTTGTCCAGCTCAGCGTCAATTGAAAGGTTGCGGAGCCCAGATAGACAAAATCGTCTACCACATCAAGTGTGTGGTCACCACTGCCGCGCATGTTGGTCTTGTTAGGCTGGTGGTAAGGCTGGACTCCATGCAGGCTTGGGCAAAACAGTTGATGTGTTTGAGTAGAGCTTTCTTAGAACGTGTAGTCAAGGCTGTGTCATCTTGCAAAAAACATAACTCAGAAAAGGACCCGCTGCACTTTTGTTTGGGCACAGAAACATGCCAGGTTGAACAGACCCCCATGCCTTCTCAAATGAAAGTACATACTGTCTTCTCTTGAGCTAAAGGCATATGAAAGCATCAGGGAGATAAATACGCCCAAGAGTTGGGGCAAGAACACAGCCCTGTTTCACACTGCTCTTTACAGGGATGTCATCCAAGGCTGAGCCATCATACTTGTCCTGAACCCCTGGCTTAAAAGGTAAAGGTAAAGGGACCCCTGACCATTAGGTCCAGTCACGGACGACTCTGGGGTTGCGGCGCTCATCTCGCTTTATTGGTCAAGGGAGCCGGCGTACAGCTTCCGGGTCATGTGGCCAGCATGACTAAGCCGCTTCTAGCGAACCAGAGCAGCGCACAGAAATGCCGTTTACCTTCCCGCCGGAGCGGTACCTATTTATCTACTTGCACTTTGACATGCTTTCAAACTGCTAGGTTGGTAGGAACAGGGACCGAGCAACAGGAGCTCACCCCATCACAAGGATTCGAACCGCCAACCTTCTGATTGGCAAGCCCTAGGCTCTGTGGTTTAACCCACAGCTCCACCTGTGTCCTGGCTTACCTGGCAGCAAATCAGTAAGTCGTCCAAAGTCCAAGTCTGGGGTCAAGCCATGCAAGCAGAAAGCAAAATCCAGGAAACACAGTCCAGGGTCAATCCAAGTAGCCGTCTGAAGTCACATAGTCAGAATACAGTCCAGAGTCAAACCCAAAGCCCAGTCCTGTAGAAGTCCAGGAGCATCCAAGCCAAGGTCCCTTGACATGGGCAGCTGAGCAGACACAGCACCTCAGCTCTGCTGCCATTTTATACTTTGCATGCTGATTGCAGCATCTGGGCTTGATGAGCCATGTGACCCTCACCTGTTCTGAGCCTACTCCAGCTGAGGAATCACACCCCTCCTCCTAGAGCTAGTGAGTCCCATTTGGCCAGCTAATGAGCTGGGCTGTGGGCCCTTGCCTGCCTCAGCTTCCTAGAGTGCCTCTCCCACCACTCCCTACATCTCAGAGCCTGCCATGTTCATGGGGACAGGGGCCCCTCTGGCTCTGGAGATGGATTCTGTTCCTCTAGTTCTTGGGCATTGACCTCCATCCCCTTGCCATTCTCTGTCACCCTATAAGAACTCCCTTCCCCGTCCTCTGCTTGCCCCAGAGTGTCCCTACACCCATCACCAGGATCTTCTTCACCCTCTTCCTCCTCCCCATCATTCTGCCAGTTCATGACAATACTGGACGGTGCCTCACATGTTCTCAGGGAAGGACACAATCACTGACAGTCTATCCTGAGTCACAATGTGGCTTTAGTGCTCAGACATCAACAATCAACACTGTTTTCTCACTGTGCCAGCTGCAGGAGAAATGTCTAGAGCAGAGGTGCCTCTTGCACATCACCTTCATAGACCTGACAACGGCCTTAAACTTTGACAGCTGAAAAGGATTTTTCACACTGCTCATCAAGAAGGATGCCCACATAAGCTTCGCAAGATGATTGTGTCCTTCCACGAGAACATGCATGGTATACCATCTATGGCTCCATAAAAACTGGCATTTGTCTTTGATACCTAAACATACTGAATTTATGCTGTTGCACAATGTCAGGAAGCAACAAGAAATGTTTGAAAAATCATGATTTCACATATGACTTGTTGTTTTGATATGGATGTCAATAGATACAAAGCCTTCTCGCTGCTGGCATAATTAGTGCAGAAGTTTGATTGAGAGTGGATTATGTGATAGACCGTTCATTGAAAATTGTGACTGTTCATTGTAAAATTGTTCATTTTGCAATTTATGAAATTATGGTGTGCAGTGATTGTAAGGAAATATAAAAGAAAGGAAAATGACAGACTCTGACAGGGAAGATAGTTTGAACTTTGATCTTTCAGAATAACTGTTCTCTATGAAAGATCCTTTACAATCTCCCACCACTGCTACGTGTTTATATGCTTGCTAATCTCAGATTGCATTACATTCATCTGATGAAACTGACTGCAATTGCAAAAGCTTATGCCAAATGATGGTTAGTCGTTAATATGCTGCAGGATTCTGGATTGTTTTTGCTACTGGAAAATGCAGGCCTTCATAATTTTGATTAATGACATTTTGTATACATTGAATCAAAGTATTTGCTAAAATGTTTTGTTTCTTTTTTAAAAAAAATCCAGTAATTTAGTTCTGCTTAGCTTTTCTTTGTTTGCATCTTGGTTGTTCTAACGCCAGCATTCCCCACCTTGGGTCTTTAGCTGTTTTGGACTACAACTCCCATCATCCCTAGCTAGTAAAACCAATGGTCAGGGATGATGGGAAATTGTAGTCCGAAAACTGCTGGAGACCCAAGGTTGGGAAACACTGTCTAACTCAAGATATTGGCAACCATCAAACTGCACCACATGATATATTTTTGCAAAGTAGAGATACATGGTGGACTGGAAAGCCACAAGAGTTAAACAAGATACATTTGTATAGCCCTGCATCAAGTGAATTCCTGACTTTTGCACTGCCCCAGCCAACATATGCTGACTATCAGATATGGGGTCCAGGATGAAATTTATTTGGCTCAGTTGAATATATGTGAGCTAAAAGTGAGAACAGACTTAGGGACCCTGCCTTGTAATGGGGAGTTCTATCATTTGAACAATAAAAATGCTCAATAGGGGAATATATTTCTGGGCATTTTTTGAAAGAGAAGAAATAATAGCAGAAGGTGACAAATGCAATTATATTTTCATTTCCTTGCAGAGAAGTCTGAGAAAGCACGTGTTATAAGGGAAAGAAAAATACACATCAAATAGCATATTATATTAATATTTTAAAAGCAAGTAAATCAATGGCAGGGTGTTGATGTGTAGCAAGAGATCGCTGGAGACAGATTTCATTTCTAACACAGCTTTGAGGGAAATGCTGTATGTGGCCAACGGGAGTCGTATAAGTCCTGGGAAATATATTTAAAGTAAGCAGGTAAAGCAAGTTGGTTTTTCTTGCATTGTAACACCAGCTTTCCATGAAATTCATTACAATTCCCATTGACAGCCTAGCTATTCCACATGGAGGGTGGAACTGACCAGCTGTAAATTGTTCTGATGCTGGTGCTGCTCTGCTCAGCAGACCTGGAGCTTAGGGTTTTAAACTGACATTTCTGATTCTTTGTGAATGAAAGCCTCAAGGAACCTTCTCCTTTGCTCACAGAAGCAGACGTTACAAACTCGCTAATCCACAGTTTGAACTGATTACGGTGCCAAATGAGATTATCCATTGGGAGTGAAAACAAACTTGTTCGGCTAAAGAAAGCAGGGGTTTGCATTCAGAACCACCACCACCACCACCTCTTAGTAATTGTATGGTGTTATTCTTCACCGATATCAATTCAGTTATTGTTAGAGAAAAATTGTCAAGTAAACCCTTGTCATCATGTGCATATTATGGATTGGGGGTGGGGCTGAAGTTGAGAGAGAGACTTCTGTGAAGGTCCACTGTGAGCTCATGAGACTGATTTCCAGCTCATTGTCTCAATAGCCAGTAAACCAATGCCACAGATGGATGCTTCTTTGTGTGTGGATGTGTTCTGTAACACGTATGAGACACATTTGTGGTGGGTTTATACAGACCTTCAGATATAACAGGGGTGGGAAACCTTTTCAGTCCAGGGAGCCTGGTTGCCAACTTTTCCCTACCGCATGGACCGAATTTGACAGTGGGCTGGGCAACCCAATCACCTAACATCATTATTACATCAGAAGATGGGCAGGGGGTTTGTTTCACACACACCCCTGTTGAATTCCCTTGCTCAGCATTTGAGATACACCTGACAGCCAGCTTGTTGTCAGGTGCTCGGGTGCCTCAGCAAAAGCTTCTCGGCCAACCCAGGCAAAAAGCACCAGGCAAAACATTCAAATTCCTCTTGGGGATGAGAAGTGAGTTCAAACCTGCTTTCTGTCGTGATTGGCTGTGAAATTGAGTTCCTCATTATGTCAGGTGTAGGGTGGGTGGACATGGGATGGGGAAAATATCTTCTTGGGGTTATTTGGGTCTGTGGGACAGAGGTTCCCTACTTCTGAAAGAGGAAAATATCTTCTTGGGGTTATTTGGGTCTGTGGGACAGAGGATCCCTACTTCTGAAAGAGAGGGTTGTCTTCTGTAAAACAACAAACATGGCCACTATAGTTTGACCATCTCTCTCTTTCTCTTTCTCTTTCTCTTTCTCTTTCTCTTTCTCTTTCTCTTTCTCTACCCCTTCCCCCCCCCCCAATCTTAACAGGGAATTATATTGTGGGGAGGAACAGCATGCAGGCTTTGTGTCTAAATAATAAGGAAGCCTCTATGCACAAGCAATTTTAGATGTCTGCCTGAAACACATTTGTTAGAAAAGCTGAATATCGGTGTCTGAAATGTAAAGCACACACTCTGAAAGACTGGAAATCTAATCACTTAAAAGAGATATAGGCACAGACAATGCAAATAGAAAGCAGCTATCAAAATTACCTAGGAGGAGTGAGCTTCTATATTATCAACCACGTTTTTCAGGCTTTCAGAAGAAGAAGAAAAAGATATGATTTCCAACACTTATGCACCAAAATGAATTAATTCCCATGCAGGATTATCAAAAAAGCTACTCAATTAAAAAAAAAGCACCAGCAAACTAAACTGATAGCCATATGTGCTGGGAATTATCCACAGGCCTCATTTGATTGTGCACGAAGCAATAAAACTGAAGATAATTTGCTGCCACAGGCGCATGATGTCTACAGCCGGTGTGGGGAAGACTGAGGATATGAATACAGGAGATTGGCATTGGGTTGAACTAGGAGGTAAGTGTAGGTTTGGCTAAGGCGTTGGGCATGTATCCAGCATCAGATAGATAACCCCAACATAGGCCGGGTTCCACAACCCCACATAGGCTGTCATTGGGAGAGGTGTATTGGCCTGTGTGGACTCCCAGACAGAGCCACCCCTCCTGAAGTCCTTTGACAGGGTACCGCTGTTACTAAGGATCTAGCCAAATACCTTATCCATCATAAGACAGTTGCTATGAGATCCCTGGTCCCAAATATGGTGACTGAGTAAACCAGGCATAGGCAAACTCCAGCCCTCTAGATGTTTGGGACTACAATTCCCATCATCCCTAGCTAACAAGACCAGTGGTCAGGGATGATGGGAATTGTAGCCCCAAACATCTGGAGGGCCAGAGTTTGCTTATGCCTGGAATAAACCATAGCAAGATCCTACACCTACACACACACACACACACACACACACACACACACACACGCAAGGGGCATTATCACACTTCAAGGGCACTTCACCAGAGACTCAGTTCACCAGCCACCATATTCTCTCATGCAGAAGAAACCTGAGTAATGTTTACTACTTTTTTCATGTGAGTGTTTTTTTAATCTGAGATGAAATACAGCAAGGTAAACTGTAACTGTAATTAGGGCTGCAGTTCCATGCAGTTACTTACCTGGAAGAAAGTTTAGTCAAACTCAGTGAGGCTTACTTCTGAGTAGACGTGTATAGGACTACCAGCAAACATGTGCTACATGTCAAGTGCATTTCTCAAACCCTGTAATAGGGTCTGAGGCTCTTCCGAAACAGGAAACAGCAGGCATACTCAACAGGAAAAGACATAGCAGTCTCCTGTAACTTCAAGACATTTTGGTGAGTTTTCTGGAAGGAGGGGGTACGTGGGTACTGACCTGTTGCTGTTGTTGTTTGTGCTCTGTGCTCTGTGCTCAAATTCTGCTTGAGAGTTTCCCATAGGCATCTGTTTAATCACTGTGAGAACAGGCAGGGTGTGGGACCAGATGAACCATTGGCCTGATGCGACAGGTGGTTCTCATGGTGTTTTATTCTTACCTATTGATCCAAGTGGCACAATGTTGATTTGTTCATTCCTTGCTATACTGTTGCTCCTGATGTTGTTTGTAATAAAGTGAAGTACAGTTTTTTTAAAAAAGTGAACATTTTTATACAAAAATATTACCATTTCATTTCCACTCATTTTGTTGCTGAATTTGCTTAGCTAGTTGTTGATTTTCTGTTGTGAGATGCTGTTTTTGGGAATCCTGAGGAACTGGAGATGTTTTCTCACATTATAGAAATCCCTGATTTGGTTAGGAAGAAATCATTTCACCATTAAGAGGTAGGTTTTTGTTACTGTGTTAGCAAGAACGAATGTTGATATAAAGCTATTATGAAGAATGAAAATTTGATCAGGCAGTCATGTAGCAGTAGAGACGTGTAAATTCAATTAACGTTAGCTCATTTTCATACCGCAGTGGGGGTGGGGTGTGCATTTTGTGCTGGCTGTGGCTGTTGGGATCTTTATTTTTTATGTTGTTTCTTTCATTTCATCTCTTTTGGAAAGTTTTCTGAGCTATTAGGGCTGGACAGCTGGTGCAATTAAAACATGGGATGTGAAGCATTCACACCAAGCATTTTCCAACTTTTTATTCCCTACAGGCCACTTGAAAATTGCTAGGGGTCTCAATGGACCATTTAGGAAACCTTTTATTCTACAAATCAGAGCACATATTTCTTATTTTAATAACTTCAGTCTTTCCTCTTCAGTGCAGTGGATTTTCCTGTTTTGGTGAACAAAAATGTCCATTGCCAAGGAGGAATCAAATACAGGGAAAAACACAGAGCTTCATCACTGTTCAGCAAATGTTCCATAGGCCATCTGAATGGAACTTGCAGATAACAGTTTGAGAACTTCTGAACGCAATGACAATATGCTGAAGGTCATCTTTCTAAAGATTTCCTCTAATGCCTGGCACTTCATGTGCCATCACTATAAGTACTCAGCAGATCAGTTATACTTCTTGTTTGCCTTAATCATTCAGCTATTGTCCCTGTTTTCCCCATTCATTAAATTGAAGCTCTTGTTGCCTCAATCATTCAGTTATTGCTCTTGTTAACACCATTCATTAAATTATCCTATGTCCTATTCATTCAGCCTCCCTGGGCACTCAATAGTTCCCCATGAGGACCAAACAACTGGGACAAGGATAAATAAAAATCAATGTGTTTTTTAAAAAAATGAAAAGTGGACCTGCATTTAAATAACACTTTTTATTTTATAATAGCTCAGACAAAGCCAAGTATATGATCCCAAGATGTTTATGACTTGGACAACAATAGACTTTAAGTTAAATAGCATTGTCTGTGCATCTGCAGGACCTTTTCTACAGCCCACTCTGTAGAGGAATTTTGTACAGTGGTACCTTGGTTCTCAAACTTAATCAATTCTAGAAGTCTGTTCCAAAACCAAAGCGTTCCAAAACCAAGGCGCACTTTCCCATAGAAAGTAATGCAAAATGGATTAATCCTTTCCAGACTTTTAAAAACAACCCCTAAGACAGCAATTTAACATGAATTTTACTATCTCACAATACCACTGATCCATTAAAATAAAAGCAATAAACAATGTACTGCAGTCACACAATCAATCAATCAGTAGCTGAACTGGGTTCCACACAGTCACATAAACAAAACAAAAAAGAGCCACAAAAACGCAAAATAAATAGCAAAAACAGACAGACCTCAGCAGAACACTCAAAATGGAAGTGTAACACTCAAAACAGAGCAAATTCGGCTTCCAAAAAAGGTCGCAAACTGGAACACTTACTTCCAGGCCTGCAGTGTTTGGGTTCCAAGTTGTTTGAGTACAAAGGCGTTTGAGAACCAAGGTACTAGATCTGAGCAAGATAAGTTCCATTAGACAGTAGGGAGTGACTTCCTGATGCAATTGATTCTGGGCTTCCTGAAAGGGCATCAGATTGTTTCTTGTAGCTGAATTTTTACTGCCATGGAGAGGGAGAGGGCACTTGTGGGGTTTTCTGCCTCAGCTGCCAAAATAAATTGACAGGCTATGCATCTTGATTTCTTGACTTGGCGTTCAGTGCAGTGGAAGACTAAGGAAGGGCTCCTGGCTATTCCTGATCTGCTGTTTGGTGTAACTGGCCTTGTGAGGGACAAGGAGGTTGCAGCAAGGAGAGGGACAATCAGAGCTAGGGCTCCCATATGACTGTGTGGTCACCAACTGTATACTCACATCAGCACAGGTAGGCTTGCATCTTATACTGGAGCTGATTGTGAGGCCTTTTAAAATGCATGTGCCGATATATACTTCTAAGATGCACTCTATTTACATGTTATTTTATACTCTCAATACCCATAGCATTTTTCAACGTGCAAAGTGATTTACAGTTTGTTTGTCTTTTTACAGATCCATATGTATTTGGAAAAGAGAGAGTGAGCACACTCATCTGAATTGCCCCTCTTACTGGAATACAGCGCGGCAATGCCTCACAATGAACAGCAGATGGTGCCCAAGAACAATGTCCAGCCTTGACCGGCATGCAAGAGAGGGTGGAAGACGGGGAGCAAGGACTCCAGTTTTTGTGGCACTGGGGAAAAAGTAAGGGTTCAATGGCCATGCTTGTGTGAGGGACTCCTGGAACCAATATTGAAAAGGTCAAAAGGTTGACATTCCTGTGTACAAAAAAAGAGAGCTGTACTGAAGAGGAAACTTTGGAATAGCAACTGTCAGGGCTTTTTCCCTGGGGGGACGCAGGGGGATGCATACCCCTAAACAGTTGTGCCTCATTGAGGGGCAGTATTTCAGTATGAGTAGGAAAATGAGAGTACAGTGGTACCTCAGGTTAAGAACTTAATTCGTTCTGGAGGTTCGTTCTTAAACTGAAACTGTTCTTAACCTGAGGTACCACTTTAGCTAATGGGGCCCCCCACTGCTGCCGTGCCACTGCCGCATGATTTCTGTTCTCATCCTGAGGTAAAGTTCTTAACCTGAGGTACTATTTCTGGGTTAGCGGAGTCTGTAAGCTGAAGCGTTTATAACCTGAAGCATCTGTAACCCGAGGTACCACTGTACCCCTAAACATTCTTGTAGGGGGGAAATCACTGGTGACTGTCATTGCTCTTTATTAATTGGTCTGAGATGTTTTGCCAATTTTTGCTGCCTGGAGAGGCTCCCTTGAGCTCTAGCATGACCAAAAAATAAACTGGAACGCTTGTGGTATAGAAAGTTGCAGGAATTGATCAAGAAGTCACAGGACATGCACTGACTGGAAATGAAACAGTTTGTCTATGCCAAAACTGCAGTTTTTAAAGCAGGACCATGTGCTGTATAATGACTCCCATCATGAGTACTAATCACTGTGAGTACAAATCATCCTGGAAGCGCAAGAAAAAGGGTACCTGGAGGACGCCCTGATAGGAACATAAGAAGGGCCTGCTGGATCAGACCAATGGCCCTTCTAGTCCAGCATCTTCTTCTTACAGATGCCTGTGGGAAACCTGCAAGAAGAATCCGTGCACCCAAGCCCTCCCCCCTGCTGTCGTTTCCAGCAACTGGTATTCAGAAGATTCACTTCCTCTGACTGTGTCACTGGGGAAGCAGGCTGTGGCCAAAATGGCTTGCAGCTTTATCCATGAATTCATCTACAGTGGTTCCCCGCAAGACGAATGCCTCGCAAGACAAAAAACTCACTAGACGAAAGGGTTTTGCATTTTTTGAGCTGTTTCGCAAGACGGATTTCCCTATGGGCTTGCTTCGCAAGACAAAAACGTCTCACAAGTTTGTTTCCTTTTTCTTAACACCGTTAATACAGTTGCGACTTGACTTCGAGGAGCAACTCATAGAACGCGGTGTGGTAGCCTTTTTTGAGGTTTTTGAAGACTTTGGTGATTTTTGAAGCTTTTCCAAAACTTCTTTTGCAGCCATTTGGTAAGTTAAACTTTTAAAACTTTTTTTGGGGGGGGTTGGATTTTGGGTTGGGGTGTTTGGAATTCAAGGACTTGGTGTTGGGGAGGGGTTTGCAAGAATCTGGAAGCTTATGTGTGTTTTTTCTGCATTTTTCTGATTTTCTGTGACCATTGGGCCACTCTGCTGTTTTTGTAAAAAAATTCTGGATTTGAATTTCTGTGTGGTGGGTGGCTGGGGGAACAGTTGAGGAGGGGGTTCTTCAGCAAGAAGCAAAGAGTGGAAGAGGAACCTTCTTCGAGTTGTCCCCCAGAGTCTTAGAAAATGTACTGTACACTTTGTTGATTTTTAAATGTTTTTCTGTCATGTTTAGAAACTTAATTTATTGTTCCTTCAGTTTTTGAAATGCTCTTTACAGTATGTGTGACTTTAAAGAGCACTTAATAAACTCTTGTTGTACCAAATTTGGCTTTGTTTGGACTTTTTTTGACCATAGGAACGCATTAATGGAATTTCAATGCATTCCTATGGGATTTCATGCTTCGCAAGACGAAAAATTCGCTAGACGAAAAAACTCGCGGAACGAAGAAGAAGAAGAAGAGTTTGGATTTGATATCCCGCCTTTCACTCCCCTTCAGGAGTCTCAAAGCGGCTAACATTCTCCTTTCTCTTCCTCCCCCACAACAAACACTCTGTGAGGTGAGTGGGGCTGAGAGACTTCAGAGAAGTGTGACTGGCCCAAGGTCACCCAGCAGCTGCATGCTTGCGAGGCACCACTGTAATCTTCTTTTAAAGCCATTCAAGTGGATGTCCATCGCAGCTTTCTGTGGGAATGAGTTCCACAGTTTAACTGTGTGGTGCATGAACCAATGGACCCCCAGCCTTCTGTAAAACAACCGGAGGGACAGAACTGAAACCTGCCAAGGAAAACAGCAACTTAACTCTCACAGTCTGCTTGGGCTTGCTACATCATTCTTTTTTGTTTGCGTTCTCTCCACAGTGTCATCTTCTTCTCGATCACAAATTTCCTGTTACCTCCTGGAGCCTTTGGCAGTTTCTGTGGACATGTGTATGTTTCACCTCACATAAATCGAGCTCAGTAATCCAAGCTGTGCCTTCTCAACACCATATCAAGGAAGATAATGCTCAGCAGAGAAAGAGGATTTGAAGACAATAGTCTGGCAGGTCTTATGTTTGGCTTTGTAGCCGTCATCTTCTTACCTTCCTCTAGAATCTGGAACACTGATAATGTAGCAACCATAATCCAACTTCTTTTTTATCTTGAAGGCAACAAAGATAAACTTGTCTATTAGTATTTATTAGTGGCATTTTAATAAAGATGAAAAATATCATATTTTATCAGGCAAATATAGAAAATCGTTATCCTTAAACAGTGCGATGGCACCCACGTGTGAGATGCCAGAACAGAGCCCTGCTGAAAAAAGCCCTATTCTTAATATAGAAACAGGAAGTACAAGCAAGCCATACTTACTACTACTACTACTACTATTAATTACATTTGTATATTGTCCATATCAGAAACACATGCCCCTTAGCAGAGGTATGCAAGATTCATTTTCAAATGCATAAAAAAGGACATACAGCTGTCTTTGATGCCCTGTGTTAAGTGTTTGTTAAAATAAAATATAATAATAATAATAATAATAATAATAATAATAATAATAATAATAATAATATATTTATACCCCACCCATCTGGACACCCACTTTGGGCAGCTTCCAACAGAATATTAAGAAAAATAGTTCAAATACAAAATAAAAAAGTTCAAAGTTGCCCCTAAAGTTGCAACCTAAAAACTAAAGGGGAAGAGGAAGGTTTTCCTAAAGCTGTTGCATAAGGACTATACAGTGGTACCTCAGTTTACAAACTTAATCCGTTCCGGGAGCCCGTTCTTAAACCAAAGCCGTTCTTAAACCGAGGCACGCTTTCCCTAATGAGGCCTCCCGCCGCCGGTGCCCTTCCACCGTTCGTTCTGTTCATAGACCGAGGTAAAGTTTGCTAACCGGAACACTACTTCCGGTTTTGTGGAGTTCGTATACCAAATAGTTCGTAAACAGGGCTGTTCTTAAACCGAGGTACCACTGTAGAACCAAAGGGAGGCATACTCTGGCCTCTGTCACTGGCTAAGGGCCACCTGCAAGCTGTACTCCTTGCCTCCCAGGAACAAGATCTTGGGAAGGAGAAGACCAACCTGACTCCATCCATCAGCCAGTGCTGAAGGAGCTGCTTCAGTGGAGCTTTAGTCTTCCCTCCCCATTCCCTTTCCTTTTATATCGTGTCCATTTAGCTGTCTTGTATGTAGGCAGGGACAGTCTTTATACATATAGCACTAAGAAGACTGTAGTCAGCTTATCAATATTAGAGAATAGCATTTTTGTTCCACATTAGACGTGAATACCAATCTTTTTTTGAAGAGTTGAAGAAGGGGATATGCGAATAGATTTGTGTTGTTCCAGGTTTGTGGTACAAGTTAACTAGGCTCAGCTCATTAAGAACATGTTGGCAAAGGTGCATTGATAACGCTGAATGTGAAATGTCAGCATCGTTCTTTAGATGCAATATTTATTTATTGACAGCATTTATATTCTGACCCATAACCAGAGTTCTCTGGGTGGTTTAGAATAAAGATGTTTAAATACCCTGCCAGCCACAAAATGCAAATGCAGCACCAAGTTCAGTAGCTGATAAATCAAGGCATAACATAAATTGAAGACAGGAGGATTTTCAAGCAGCACAAGCGGATCTTAAAAGCGTCAGAATTCCAAATCCTGCAAAAACCCTTACAGGCCTTTAAGCCTTTAAAAAGCCCTTTAAGAACCTTTTTTGTAAATCCCTGGGGAATAAAAAGAAAGTCTTCCTCTCACACCCAAAAGAATGGGTACCACTCTGGAGACAAGCTGAAAGTATGTTAAAAATAGTGAGGGGGCAGGGACAACATAGGAGGCAATGAAATATTATTTTTTTAAAAAATTGAATCATGTGCTGAAATATTATTATTATTATTATTATTATTATTATTATTATTATTATTATTATTTTAATTAATTAATTAATTAAGTTTCTATACCATCCATCATTTGAAGATTTCAAGGCGGTTCACAAACAAGGCAAAACAATAAACCCCCTCTCAAAAAAACACTTAAAAGGCCATGGAATATTAATTAGCCAAAGGCCTGGTTGAAGTGGAATGTTTTCGCCTGGTGCCTAAGGATGTATAATGAAGGCACCAGGTGAACTTCTTTGGGGTGGGCATTCTACAAATGGGGAGCCACCGCAGAAAAGGCCTGTTCTTGTGTTGCCATCCTCCGGACCTCTCATGGAGGAAGCATTTGAAGAAAGGCCTCAAGTGATGATCATAGAGTCTGGGTCAATTTATATGGGGAGAGGCAGAGTGTAGTGGGGAGTTAAAAGAATGCTTTTTCACAGGTATGCTCTATGCATGTGTCATAAAAATAGTGAAAGGTAGAAAGTGACACAGAAGCTGATATTGGTACTAAGTGAATATACACTCAGCCTACATTACTTTTCTGAATCTTGGTCAGTGTTCCAGTCATGAGATGGGGAAAAAAACACTGGAAGAACATTAATAGGATTTATGATATAAATATATCTCTGCCACTGCTTGGTGTGCCCGCGAACATGAATAATGTTGGTCCAGCTAAACTAGAACAACACACACATCAGCGCCAAAATCTTAGATAAAACAAATTTAATGAATTGAGTTATATTTGAGTTCTGGGGGACCAAACAGGGATTTGAATCATAGTAACACAATCCAAAAGAAAGCAGTGAAGCTAAGTAATGGCAGCCACATAATCTCAGTGTTCAAAGCAACTCCTTTTTTATAAAGGACCCCCAATAGCAACAGGAATGGGAGGAAATAACTATAGGCTGCAGAGATATGCAGGCTACTGTCTGTAAAAGTAAAAAATAGTCACAGCCAATTCTGTGAGTTGAAACTTTAAAAAATGATAGAAATCAAATGCTATTTGACATGAAAAGGCAGCATTCTCAACAGGCGGAATGTGCAATGTTAAAATGGTTCCCAAAATTTTTGACAGTTGAACAGGGCAATCACATACATGTTGACTCAGATGTAAGTCCAATTGTTTTCAATAAGGCTTTCTCCCAGGCCAGCTAAATGCTTAGCATAATTTCATCAAGTGCATGAGGACATAAAAGGAACTGTAATAAAGAGATGACATTTAATATACAGCAAATGAATATAAACACTTTCCACATACACCCCATCCAAATTCTATTCTCTTTGTTGTCACACATTCTTTTCTTTTTCTGTCTTCACACTTAGATTTCCACTTTTACTGGCATGACTTCAGTTCTTTTAACAGCTGCAAAACAAAAATGCAACAAGTGACTTTTCCCAAACATGATAGAAAAAACATCACCCATTGAATTCCTGCAACTAGACTTCACACAGGATAGTTTTCTCCAGTTGCTTCAGCTGTTGACAAGTTATGATAGCGGAGGTGCATTGTTGTAATAACTCAAAAAAGAAAGAAAGGTAAGAGTGTTAAAATCTTGACATATATAGTTCAAGCTTCGGTTGTCAGCATGACTCAGTGTGTTGATAAGGAGAAATAACAATTAATATGAAGGCATGTTAATTAATAGGAGATTGCTTATAGGTGTGCCAGTTCACTTCCTTGTATTTTGTCACAGCTCATAAAGATAAACAATATTAGGAATTCTGTTGCTAAATGTTCAGTAGTAAGTAGCCTTTCCCAGGCATCCTGTCAACTTCAGATAACATTTGTGCTGCTAAGGGAAACTTAGGGTGGTATTTAACTATGTTTTACTTAGAGTAGACCCATTGAAATTAATAAGTATGACTAAGTTGTGCTCATTAATTTCAGCAGATTTATTCTGAGTAAAACATGGTTGAATACCACCCTTAATCTTCATCCGGTTCATGTTGCAGGTGTGTATATGAGCTTCACTAACTTTCCACATTGAAAAATATTTTTCAGATGCAGCTATCTTGCAGAACAGGTGATAAATAGCACCATTAGATGTCCAGATGGTTTTAATTAAATGTATTTAACTATTGTTTGTTTCAACATAATGAGGAAAATGGCCCTTACATTAGTCTCTCCCTCCCTCCCTCCCTCTCTCTCTGATTCAGTTCTCCGTGTAGTAACTTCGGAACCACAGGTGTGACTTCAGAAGTAGGGAAGAAATACAATGAAAGAGCAGGAGTTCTGAGAAGCACAATGAAAAGAAGCTTCTACATACAATATTGTTCTTTTCAGAAAACACACAGAGAAGTGCTGCAGGGTGTTTTTGTCATGCTGCTGCTTTATACATCAGGAATCAGTGGACACAAAGCCTGTCAAACTTTCCTAGCACAATCTTCTGACAAAAAAAGAAACTTCTTGCTTCCTGTGAAGGAAGCAAGGAAGTAGTAGAGCACATGAAAAGTCCTTAATCGTCAGCATCTCCAAGTGGACCTGGGAGAGATAGGCCTGAGACCCCACAGAGTCACCACCAATCAGTGCCAACATTACTGAGCTAAGAGGACCAATGGTCTGAGTCAGTATAATGTGGCTTCCTGTGTTCTTTTGTTCTGTTGGTGAAGAACTGAGTCAGCAACTCCTTGGGTCAGGCACTCTCTGATATGCAAGCAATAGCTCAAAGCTTTTCATTTAGGAGTTCAGCTTGGTTCAGCCCTGGGCATGATCCAAAGCTCTGCAATGTGCATACTGAGCTTCCTGCAGATGGGAGATGCTCATGTCTTTTCTGAAGTGAGGTAATAAAGGTAAAGGGACCCCTGACCATTAGGTCCAGTCGTGGCCGACTCTGGGGTTGCGGCGCTCATCTCGCTTTATTGGCCGAGGGAGCCGGCATACAGCTTCCGGGTCATGTGACCAGCATGACTAAGCCGATTCTGGTGAACCAGAGCAGCGCAAGGAAACACCGTTTACCTTCCCGCCGGAGCGGTACCTATTTATCTACTTGCACTTTGACATGCTTTCGAACTGCTAGGTTGGCAGGAGCAGGGACCGAGCAACGGGAGCTCACCCCATCACGGGGATTCGAACCCTCGACCTTCTGATCGGCAAGTCCTAGGCTCTGTGGTTTAACCCACAGTGCCACCCGCATCCCTAATACTCTGTACTAAATAGCCATTCCCATTACCACATGACGGGAGGATAAAAGTTCATATTCAGTCAATTCTGATAGCTTGTCCAGCACAAGGATCCTGCTTTGTATATCTGAATAATTTTCATGTGTGGGATGGGTCAGAAATGAGAGCAGCAACTACACTGCCGCCTACATGTGTGAGATGGGAGTAATGGCAGCATATTGGATATGGGTCCAAGAACTGTTGGTCTAGGAATATGATTTGACACAGAGCCTCCTTGCCCCTGCTTTGCACATGTCAAAATCTCTATTGGTTGAAAGAGAGTCTCTTTGTGGGTGCAAAGTTTGATCGCATAAAAGCTGCACCTACAGCAATTCCCTTTTGCTATGGGGGCGTACTGGGAAGAAAAAACAACATTATCTGATCCGCCATCTTGGGAATTGCACAAACCAGCTGTTAATTAGGAATCAATGAAGCAGTCCACTCTGGGTCCTTTGTTTTACCAGTCTTAAGTTCACTTTGCCACATTTCCACATCAAATTTTGCAATTTTTTATTTTAAAAAAAGTCCTAATGAAAATCCACCAGCATTTTAGTGAAAATGTCTCATATTAGACACCTTTTTGCAAGACTCTTTCCCTACTATTATGCATTTAAATGTTCTTTTTCACTATTACAGTGGTACCTCAGGTTACGCTTTAGGTTACATACGCTTCAGGTTACACACTCCGCTAACCCAGAAATAGTACTTCAGGTTAAGAACTTTGCTTCAGGATGAGAACAGAAATCGTGCTCTGGCGGCGCTGCAGCAGCAGGAGGCCCCATTAGCTAAAGTGGTGCTTCAGGTTAAGAACAGTTTCAGGTTAAGAACGGACCTCCGGAACGAATTAAGTACTTAACCCAAGGTACCACTGTATATGCATTTTTAAGAGCATTTCTCCCTAATAATACACAAATTTGTACACATTTTTGTTGGGACCACTGCATCACAAAATTCAGAAAAGTGCAAATGTAAATTATACTCATGCCTCAGTTCTTGGATGCAAATTAGGTAGGTTTGCATTAAGATCGGAACCAAACCAAATTTCTCCTCCATCCCTAGCTATTACCCACATGTTCCTTGATAGGTGGAGAACAGATGGTGACAAATGAAGTCTTCTGGCATTCATCTGTATTTGCTTCTCTTGGCTGAATGAATGCTTCAGCTTCAAGCACTGCCCTGCTATGCTTCACTTGTATGTTTATAATGTCCCATTGAAATACAGCCATTAAAAAAAAAAGCTTTGCCTCTTTAAGAATGTATAATTATTTATGACAGCAAACCGGCTAGAAGAAGCACTTCTAGATTAATTAACAGTGACCCGTAATTAAACACAGCAGTACTTTAGAGAAGCAACAGTCCCTTGATAGCATTGCTTTTGCTATAATGAGTGTTTATCATCCTTGTTTGCTTTCACAGTGGTAGTTATCAAGTTTAGTTACCAGGTTTTTTAATTAAGTGGAAATATGGATAAGGTACTGTAAAAAATACCCAGGATTTACAGATAGCTCTCAGTGTATGAATTCCATCAGAGAAACATTCATGCGGCCCATTCCTGTCTTTATTTGCAAGTAAATAATTCCCACTAAATTCACTTGAGTTTATTCCCATGTGAGATGATGCTGTTCATATCAATGTGCTGCCAGTGGCTGTCATGGAAAGTTGTTTTGTGTGTGTATATACATTTTAATGAAGTGTAGGTGTTTTGTATGGGCTTTTCGAATGGTATGATGTGTTTATGTTTATGTTTTAAAATGTGCTGTTAAGCCTATTGTGAAAAAGAAGTTTTGCAGTCTTTTCACAAAGTTGCTGTATATCTTAAGTTTATTAAAGTTAGCAATATGGAAATTTTGCAAAATACGTTATCAGTTTTTGGTAAATTTGAATGCACTTACAATCTCAATAGCAAAGTTTGATAAGAGAGTCTGGTGCCAAGTAATTTTGTGCAAACACACATTAATTTAGTAATATGCTAAGTAGTAGATTATTCTGTTCTGAATATGTACTGGGTAACTAATAATCAAATCTTGGTTCTGCCAGGTGTTATTTCAGTATTGGGCTCAATGCTTTTAAGCATTCTTCAAAAACTTTGATTCCATTTCTCTGCCTTTCCTAGTGACCATGATTATGTTTATCTGTTTTGTTAATTATCCTTTAATAATGGGTATCTTGGCTACAGAGCAAGTACAAGGCTTTCAGAGAACATTCAGTCCTCCTAGAAAATCCATTCACTGTCATTGCAGAGGTGATGTTGCATTGACAATTCCTGCAGTGTGTAAAAGAACAGAATCTCCTAAAGAACAGACAACTTAGTCTTTTCATCCTCTCATGTTGTGATTTTTACATGCCTTAATTATGGTTGGAGTTGCACGTTGTTCCCAGTATTTATGAAAGAAGAAATATCACCATAGCTATAGTGCTGCTGGTATTCTCATGTGTAGCTCAGAGTAAATCCAGAATTCCATTGTTCAAGATGGCTGATTTCCTGGCACAAATTTCTCTCTTTATTTCCAGCAGGCTGGAAGAAATATTTGTTCAGAAAACATAAATCCATACTCCTAAAGACTGTAAAAAATTAAAAATAATAAACAGGTAGCAGGGTAGGTCAATTTGGGGTCCCAACAGCAGCGGCTTTGTAATCCTTGCCACAAGTAGATCACAGAGGGCGATCTTTGTTTTCTTCTGCCATTGTTTAAATCCCAAGTAAAAATAGAACTCTGACCAGGTTCAAATGAAGGTTGTTCTGAGAGCAACTTGTTCCTGCAGCGCTAGGAAAGTTTCTTGCCGCCAGTGAATCTCACAGTGTGAAGCCTAACCAGGCAAACAAAGATATGCAAGAGAATGAAAAGACCAATCCCATCATTATCCCTGCTTTTCTGGAAGACGTGTAACCTCTTTTTAACCAAATAAAGATAACAGTACCCTGGCACAAACATAGGATAGGTAAATCTTACAATAGGTCCAACTATTATTATGGAATGGAATGCTGATTTGTAGAAGGAAATACTTATCATTAACAGTATTGCAAATTGTGTTCGGCTTCAGGCTGCAGAATGCATTCCTCTTACTTTCCTGTCTCTGCCCATGAAACCTTCTTTTCCCTCCCCACCCCCTCCTAATCTAATTTGGAATTGGTTGCTCCAAGTTGTGACTGCTGCAGAACTTTCCTGCTGAGTCATGACATTGCTTGCTCAGACATTGCTAAAGCAGCCTTTTCATGGTTTGATTTGTTTTTAAGGGAAAGGCTCCGAACCGTCAGCTTGCTGGAAGGATGTTCGCGAGCTATGATTGCACCTCACCAAAGTAATGGGCTCTCCTACTGCCGTCATTTGCCGATGCTTCTTGATGTGACATAGGCCACATGACTGGGATGTCCAAATGGCAAGGGTTGACAGGTAATGGTCACTAGAAGAAGGCTTCCGTTGTTTATCATGGTGCTACTGAAAGTCTACTGGGAGCTGACAGATGCCACTCCAGAAGGTTAAGAAGATGAAGACAGCTCCTCCAGCTGGACCATAAGAGGGATTATGTCTGAGCAGCAGATAAACAGCTTATTCCAGAAACAGACACTGCTTTTTTTTCTTCTTGTTTAAACTTCGTCACTCTTCTCCGAATTCTCACTCCAGTTCTACTTTCATTCTCTCTGGGTTACAGGTGTGAGCTTGAGAATTTGCTCAGGTTTTCTGCATCCACACCTGTTATTACACATCAGGCCAGAGAGCATTCTAAACGACCTGGGGTTTGGCAACCCCTTTCGGGGGGGGGGGGGACGCAGCTAGTAGGAAGTTTTGTTCCTAGTCCAACATAAGTTCTGTTTCCTGAATAACCAGCCTTGAACATTGTGAATGATAAAAAAGCAGCATGCATCTGAAAAGTGGATTAATATTTCTTATAATTTGGCTCGCGCTCCAAGTTCAAGGAAGCAAAGGTGAGTATATCTTAAAGTATATTGATGCTTCAGTTGGGGGGGGAGGCAAGGGGTTTAGCTGAGAGGAACAAATGCCAAATTTACTGTGCGAATGTTAAAATGTGTTTTGCACTCCAGATTTGGGCATGCTTTCATTGAAGAGTAATTTTTGCTATAGGATTTGTTATTCCTATTCACTATCGCTGTATTACAGAAACTTTTTGTGCTACCCTTCATAAAAATTCCTAGTATGCCTGATTCAGTCAAATTAGCCTCTGTCGATGATGCACTTCAATTTAGACCTTTCAGTAAGACACATATAATCTCAAAACCAAAAAGGGCAATAAATGTGAAGAGGTAAATATGGATTTCTGCTGAAAATGTTTAATCCAGCTAAAGTTGGTCATTTAAGTTAGTTGCAAATTCACTACCAATTTTTCCTTTTAGTTTCAGTGAGGCTTAATTAAAAATAACTTTTGGGTGGATAATGTGCTTCCATTTCATTTTAAGAGAAACTGCTATAGTTCAAAACTGCAGATGTACTTGCCATCAAGGTGTTTATGTGTTAATGATAATGCTGTACAGGGATTTAAAACATTATTTGTTTGCTGAGAAAGGCAAGAACCAACAATGATAATAAAATGGTACATACTACTTTTGCAGTGAATTAATTTTAAAAAAACAAACAAATAAAGTCTCACTTTGTTTTAGAATGGAGTCCTAATATAAGCAAAGGCATTTAGTCTACATCAGAACTGGGCTATGTTTCTTCTGATGAAGTGGAAAGTTCACATGCTTTGAATTTTGTGTAACAGAAACAGCATCGTCACTGTTATGTTTCCCTTTTTCTTTCTAGGCAGAAAACAGCAATTGGGTGGGGGATTTTGTTATTGTTTATTAGTTCATTTAGTGTACTGATTTTCTTTCATTTTTAATAAATAGATAAATTCACATTGCTATGATTGGATTTTTTAAAAATGCAAGGATTCAGTCCACATTCAAACTCTGGGTTTGTCCAGCATATTCCTATGAAAAGTGAAGTACAAAAAATGAGTGGATTTTAGCTCATGCCACAAATATTTCATACTGCCTCACTCATTATTGACTAACTTCATACATATACCAGGCAGGTAAACGTCAAACGAGATTCAGGATCAAATCTATTTTTATTGGATTGTCAAAATGAGTAGGGATAGATTAATGACAGTGTGTTCCCAATACTGTTTTGAAATAATGTCTCTAGATGAAACAATGCAGTCATTTTTCTGCTATTTTTCTTAAGCTGCCTGATAATAGGAACTATCATCATTCACTAACATACTCAAATAGCTGTAGCAAACACTGATCAGAATCAACGTTGAGAATATTTGTCTAGAGAAAAATATAATTTAGCTAAGTAGTCGTACCACTTACAGTTGTCTTTTGAAACCATTGTTTGTTATTCCATCTTTCATTTTCACAATCCAGTTAACGTAATCCTTTAATACTGTTTTAAAAATTGGGACACCTGGATGCTAGAGAAAAGTGAATGCTTATCTGCAGCAAGAGGTATAAGCAAAATGTGGGTAGAGATTCACTGCTCTTGCATTGAATGAACCTTTTAAAGCAATTAAAACAAACTTATTTGACAGATTGTCAATTAACAAGGGTATGAATCTTGTAGCCTTTTTTAAAAAAGAAATTTATTATATGGAAATATATGTTTGTTCTTATATAATTCTTGAGGATTTCAACCCGTCTGAAATTAGGTGACATACTAGATGACATTTTAGGAAGAAGAAAGTGACTATCTGAAACTTCCTGATAGAGATTATGAATTATTTCCCCAAGAAGTCATCATTTAGAGGATAAGGCACAAGGCAACTACCTGGGTCAGGAGGGGACAGGAAAAGGATTAAATAATAAAATCTCTTTTTTCTTACACTTTGAACCTGTACCAGACAGCTTAACTCAAGATTATTTCTGTGCATAGGGGCTATGACAGATCAGAAGATTTATCTTAAACAGTGCTGGTATTTGTCAGTTTGTGTTATAGTCTTCCCAATGTGATTCAGCCCTCCCCATTTTTCCTTTGTGGAAGTATGGCATGAAAATGTATGCACATATTTTGATACCCCTACCCTACCCACTTGATACCAGAGTCTTGCGGCATCTCAAAGACTAACAAATTTATCATAGCATAAACTTTCATGTCCACAAAGCAGTCCACAAAGGCTTGTACCATAATGAATTTGTTAGATGACAATCATAATTCCACATACCAGGGAGTAAGCCTTGTTGAATTCAATAGGACTTATTTCTGAGTCGAAATGGTTAGGACCACACTGTTAGGCTTTGTTGTTTTGGGTGCAGCAAGCTAACATGGCTAGCCTTTAGAGATTTGAGCAGATATATATTTTATTTAAAGGTACTCCCAGGAAGTTGTCATTATGCCTGGACAGAGATTAACGCTATGAGAGTTGCATTAGGAAACTTCAATTATTTGTTCGGATGAAAGGACCGCTTTGATACTGGGCTCATCAGTTTCTTGCTTGAGTAAAGACAGAGACAGCAATTATGCAGCTTCCCCAGAGCCAATTGTGATGTAGGTTCTCCTCATCCAACTATCTTTTGGAAACTTTCCACAACAGTAATGTCATCTTCCAGGAAGGTCTGTCATGTTAGATTCTACACTGGGATGAGGACAGTCATGGCATAACAGTTTATGAGCCTACTCTTGACATAGCAATCTAATCCACATCCTGGAATTCAGTTTCTAATCTTGGCTCTACCTCTGTTTTTCAGCAACTATTAGCTTTGATAATGGGTCTCAGACATGAAACACTGTTTCAGAATGAATCTGATACCCAAATGAAAGGCAGATGCAAGACATTCTGTCATACATGGACAAAGTGCTACGAAAGCATTAATTTGACTTATATATTGACTTCCTACTTATATTTAAATAACTTTGTTATCCTTACAACAAAATTCCCCCATGACACAATTGAAATAGTATATCTTCATGGTTTGAAGGTGCAACTTCAAGAACATTCCAAATATCAATGCACCAGTATAAAGAATAAACTAAAATAATAATAATTGTAAGTCTTCTTGTTGAGAATTAGAGGGAAATACACCCAATGTTGGGAGGAGACTTCCAGATGATTTGACCCACATCAGGGATATAGGAAGCTGCTGTTTACCAAGCCCAAACCCATTGCTCCCTCTAGCTTAGTTTTGTCCTTACAGTGATTTGCAGCAGTTCCCCAGAGCTTCAAGCAGTGCTCTTTCTCAACCTGCAGCTGCCAGAGATTGAACCTGGGTCTTTCTGCCTGCTAGCCACGTGCTGTGCCACTGACCTATAGTGCTTCCTCATCCTTTCTTAGCACAGTAAAGCTATTTGGAATTTCCTCTTCGGGCTCCATGATTATTAGGCATAATTCCAATGGTTGCTCAGACAAGCGGGCAACACACACACATCCCTCCTAACCAGAATTCTAGTAATATTTTTCTTCCATACCCTGAACTACTAATACAAGATGCATGATCATTCTTGTCACAGTATTATTGACTTCTTTTGTTATACATGAAAATCATGTAATGGTGAAATGTTGCTGAAAGCATTAAAACAACAACCCTATATTGTATTTAATTGGGTCATCCACATGTGAATGTACTATCTCTTGATGATGTTCCATCCCTTGATGGCTTATCACACACTGTGTTGCCTTTGATGAAACAGTGCAATATTGTTGAATGGCATCAAAGCAAAATTCACACATCCATGTTATCATCACATGATTCAGGAGTTACTCAGTGAGTCATATGAATATGTGGACATGTTCTCTGTCTAAATTACTTACACATTGAGATCAAGTACCTCTACATTGTGTCCTTTCCTTTTCAGAAAAGAATATGAGGATCATGTGGTTCATGGAAGCCTAATGTGAGTTTTAGGTCAGAGAATAAATATTCACCAGTTTATTCAGACAGGCGCACAAAAGCTTTCTATGTGCTTTGAGAAATCATTCTAATTACTTCTGGCTTTCCACTTCCCCTCCTGACGGCCTCAGCAGTGACTAGCAACTGTTAAAGATCTCTGTTTATATAACTGACCTCAAGAAGAAGGTTAAAAATATCTGTACCAAGAGGCCCTCATCACAATTTTTCTTTTGTTTAGACAAGGCTACAAGCTTTCGAGTGCTCAACACCATTCCACAAGTTAAATTTTCTGTTCACAGTGGAAATACTATAGGCAGTTGTATTGGCTGTATGCATGCAACCTGTTCTCTAACACAAGACCTGGGAGTGACCTTTTTGTATTATTGAAGTATGACTTATAAATATGACATAGGGATAAACTAGTCATCATGATAGATATGCTTGTAATATTTATTGTATACCATCCATCTGTGTCCAAACTATTATGTTTTAAGATCAGGAGGGGGAAGCCTTTTGCCTACTTCCGAAAGAAGATATATACAATGAAGTGTTTGAATTGACTGTGTTGGTCAGTTAGATTAGATAGAGGCATTGCATGCTTGACTCTTGATAGCATGGTGACTAGTGTCTTATTCCTCTGAGACAAGTAGACTTGATAATAACAGGGAAAATGGGGGGGGGGGACTCTGGAGTGCGAGAACAAGGCAACTAATGCTAATAACAGACCCTCTGTACAATAATGATCCAAATCAATAGGTCCAAATTAATATTGAGTAGTACTGTACTCTTGGCAGGAAGCTCACTCTATTGTAGTCTGTGGTCTGGTGTTTTCTTTTTAATTTCATAATTTTACTGTGACTTCAAACCGGTCAGAAGAGCATTGCAATCTATGCTGTTCAGTTGCCTGTGTGTGCATATAGACGCATTTGCATTTGTGTGCACTGGAGACAAGCTCCATCTACTACACCTGGATGGTTATGTGCCCATATTTACAGAGGACAATCCTAGCCCAAGCCTGGTTTAAAGACAAAGAAAGAGGGACATTGAAGTTGCTCATCAACAGATTGATGAGCTTACAGATCACCTGACCACAGTCTTCCCAATATGGTGACATGTACTGAGTTTCTATTTAGAACAATCATTTACAGGAATCATTTCTAAACTAATTTGTATCTATCCATTTCAGTTACAACATGCAAATTTAATGTCTTTACCACCAGCCTACAATCCCTATTCTGAGTCACTTCTATAGACTCTGTGGCAGGGGTGAGTGAATCGATGGATTTGGGTTTATTTGTTTCTCTTTTTTCCCATTTTAAGTTTAGTTCTCCACATTTCCACATCCATTTGCAAATTCTTCTTTTTTAATTCCTCATGAAAATTCCTCAGCGTTTTAGTGTGAATTTCTCCTAATACACACAGTTCTATGTGGAATTTTGCCTAACATTTTTATGCAAAGCAACAATACAGTTTTATGGTATCTTCATTAAGGTATGCAACCTTTTTGTACAATCTTTGCTGTAGAGTATGCATTTAGGTAAGCATTACTTGACTGGAAAACTCACTCGCTTGCAAAATGCAGAGAAGTGTAGATTTCCAAGGCTGTTTATCTTTCAGTTCCTGTATTGCACATTAGGTAGGTTCACCTTTAAATGCAAACTCAGTTGAATATCCCTCCCATCTCTACACTGAGGAAGGAGCTGGTCACTGAAGAATGGTAACCCTAGGAAGTCAAGTGAGCAATTTGTTAAGAAGGCATTTTGAAAAGGCACAGAAGGGGACCAAAAAGGCACTGCCATTTTTGAGGGGCAAGTACCAAAATGAAAACGGTTGTTGGTAGACAGGAATATTTGGGCATACAGTACCCCAGTATATATACTTGCACGGGATAATAATTAGTGTGTTTAATGTCCCTTCAATTGCTGTTTTTTCTGAATTTTAAATAATTTATTATTAACAATAACTTATTCTTTGTCCTACCTCTCTTAAAAGGTCTTCCAAGTGGCTTAGTGCATGAGTCTGTGTTACGTTTTTCTTCAAAGAACCAGCCAGCTCTTTCCAACTCAGCTCCTTTCTTATTTTCCCTAGAGGACCAAATCCTACTTTGAACTAGTCTTCACACTCTTTCATCGTATAAGTTTGGAACTGCCTTATAAAGAGGCAAAATGTTAAGGTCAAGGCATGTAATGGGAGTGATGGCATTTATATAGAGCCTGTATAGCTCTATACATTTGTTGTGCTTACTGTTGGTATTTTAAATAGTAAGATTCCCTAAGGGCCAGCTGCTTTAGTACATCCAGTTGCTGATGAATGGCTGTGAAACCAAACTTTTAGCAAGCTGTATCCATTCACAGGAGAAGGGAGCAGAATTAGTCCTGCTCTAGCGGCTCCAAATACACAGCCAAAGCTCTACACAAGCAGGAGCTACCCTTTTAACTTGTATTATAAGAAAGGGAAAGTTCTGAATGTGAATATTCCTCCCCCTCCATTGAACTGAATGGGAAATGCTACTACTGGAAAAATTTGCTCAAGTTGTATAGTATGTGAATGATACGTCTTTCTTACTCAGCTGGCAGACTCAAGTATTATTTCTTTGTTCTGGCTGTATTGCAATGTTCATATTATAATATAAGCATATTCTTGATTGGATTTGCCCATCTGCCACATTTAAATACTGATCTGTATTTAATTATTAAAGCTCCCTTTCCATCATTAGTTTTGCCTAGTAATTTAAATACAAGCAGTGCAGCAGCTGAAAATGTAATTCTTGTTCTTAGCTTGCTTAGCAGCATATATAAGAAAGCTAATAAAATTATCCACTTGATAATTTTTGGAAGGGGAAGTTGTCATCCAATACTGCTTTTGTCTCTGAATTTATGCAACTTTTCCCATTAGTAATTGGTCTACAGTGGTACCTCGGGTTAAGTACTTAATTCGTTCCGGAGGTCCGTTCTTAACCTGAAACTGTTCGTAACCTGAAGCACCACTTTAGCTAACGGGGCCTCCTGCTGCTGCCGTGCCGCTGGAGCATGATTTCTGTTCTCATCCTGAAGCAAAGTTCTTAACCCGAGGTACTATTTCTGGGTTAGCGGAGTCTGTAACCTGAAGCGTATGTAACCCGAGGTACCACTGTACTCTGAAGGCAGTATGCCTTGCTAATCAATCAGGCAGTCCTGCCTGCATTTTGAAAGTATCTTATGGGGCAGAAATAATTTGCTTTTCATAGCTTTCCAGCATTGGGCTGACCTTCAGGATATTATTGCCCCTTCCTCCAAAATTATTCAAATTTTAGCAGGTTTGTTTTATGCGATCACCTACAGCTGTTTGGTCCACATTCTACATTTTGTTAGTCTTCTATTTTACATAACCATATTCTTTATGCTTTTTTGCTATGGGCAGCTGTGACAGTGCCCCTCAAATGAGTCCATTATTTCTCACCAATTTCCTCATGCTATAATAACTCATTCTCTGCTCTCTCTTCTTATTTTGAGTCTGCATCACTATGATCTACTTTCATTCTGTGTGTGTGTGTGTGTGTGTGTGTGTGTGTGTGTGTGTGTGTGTGATAGAGAGGTCAGTGGCACAGGCGAAGCAATCCTATGTAGGCCTACTTAGAAGTATGTCCTATAGAGTTCAGTGGAACTTATTCTCATGTCAGCATGCATGCAGCCTTGTACTCAGTTCTTAGTGTCTTTGCAAGGGAGGAGTGTGGCTCTTCCATTTAGCTCTGCCTACTTGTGATTCCCTGATTCTTCTACCCCTGGTGCCACCTACCATCACCTGCCATTCTCTGTGTTCTCCAGTTTGCACCTAGTCTCAAGAAGGAGTATGCAAACAACATGTTGAGGAGAATGAGATGTGAGAGTGCTATAGAAAGGTTTGTAGTAAGTAATAACATTAATCTATAAGCTGCCAAAGATTTGGCTAGTGTTCCCCACTAACAAAATATGTGAATTTCAGAAGCCTTTGAACTGTTTGGTCCTCAAGCTTAATTTTCATACTAAAACACACACATACTTAAATATTGGATTTTCCCACTAAATACACACACGCTTTAAAATTCAAGCTAATGGTTATTCCAGGGACAGCTTTTGGAAGGAAAACAGTACTGAGAGAAGAGTTAACCTGTCTTCTCATGCTGTGGAGAGTCTTGGTCCATACTGGTTGTGGAGGATCTGAGTGGTGGTTGTCAATGAATTTGTCATCAACCAGTGAAATGATCTAATGATCTAATGTTTGACGCTATCAAGTGCTGCCATGAATAGGGCACCAACATTGAGGGCTAGTTTGTTCCAGGAGGACTGTCAAAAGAATTTAGGTGACCATGGCAAGGGGAAAGAGTTGTTAATAGAAAGAATAGTGCCTCAAAGACGTACCAGTGAGTCAACATTAGCACAGAATTACGAATAAGAAAAACATTACATAAATGTTAAGTGATAATGAAAGGTCAGCGGTGTGTGACAGATGTCTGCCTATCTACAATTGAATTATAATTGGGGAGGGGGTAGAGTATTTCCACAGCTGTCTTCACAGTACAGAAATCAGGAAATGCCTTTGCAAATAACCAGAACTAAGTAAAAGGGCAAAATTATCATGCTTAGCCAATATGTCACATGCAGATACAACACTGATAATAGCATAAAATATTTGTTATATGTGGCAAATCTGAGGCTGGAGATTAACTATCCATGCTTCTGAGGTTATTTGAAAATATATGTATTAACAAACTCATATATGTAGTGCTTCTAAAGAGCGAGAAGCTGGATGGAGCCCAAGACTGACAAGTCCTGCCATTAGCTGTGGTAGGACTAAAGTAGAACGGAATGTGGTTACTAAGCAATGCAGGACACTCAAAAGCACTTCTTAAAACTGTTACTTTACATATTCTAGAATTGGTCTAACATTAAAAATGGATTCTAGGGCTAAATCCTTTCACAAATTACTAAAGCATGCTTACACCCAGCGCAATTGAACAGCTGCCTCTCTTACTGAGAGAGGGAACTAAGCTGCCCTGCTGAGTGAATGTTTTAAAGTGAGTGGGTGGGGTGGAGGATAAATGGGAAATCCTTCTCAGACTTGGATTTTAATCCAAGATGGTGGATACTTTGGGGCTTGTGATACATTCCTGTTCTTTGAGCTGCCAAAGTTTCCTTCTTGGGACAAGCTAGGTAAGCTCCATCAACACCCCTACATTCTTGCCCCACTTGTGGACTTCCAAACAGTTGGCCACTCTCAGACATGAATCTATAAGGTCCAATTCAGCATGCAAATTCATATATCCTTGTCCTGAATTTTCACACGATGTATATATGTGCTCGGTGTGTACTGATTAGCTATTTAATCCTGGAATACTCCTCTTTGTCACAAGCAGTTGAATGGGAGGCTGCTGGTCCCGCACTGTGTTTTACAGCAAGGCCCTTTGCTACTTTCTGGTGTTTGAATTGTATTTGTTTCGTTGAATACAGAGAGCAGCCTTATGCAGAGTCAGGCCAGCTATGCAACTTGCCACAGTTCAGAGAATGGTTAAGAGTCAAGACACATGATGAGTTCTGCTACTATGCATTGTGCCCTCCCCAGGGAGAAAGCAGAACTACACCTTTAAAAATGATTTGGTTGGCTGTGGTATCAGGTGCAAATGGGAATGGATCGTCAACACCCTACTAATCAACTTCTGTTGACTTTTAGAAAAAGAGAGAACAGGTATATCAAAGTTCACCTGTCAAGGATTTAGAATTATGTGAAGCTAGGATGAGTCAAGCTTAATCGCCTACAGAAGGAAAGGAAGGGAATTCATAGTAGTACGAGTAATTTTCATGTCACAGGACTTCTTAAAGGATATATTGTTACTGAGAGGCTATAGAACTTGGCAAGTGAGATATTTTAAAAGGTGCTCAATGTGGTGGCTTGCATTTTGCTGGTTTTGCTCTTTGGTGGAAAAAAGGTATGTAATTACTAGTAACTATATCTATGTAAGTAAGATATGGGGGAGGGGCTGGTCAACAATGGTCTTTCCAAGTGTGGAGAGCTTGAAGACATGGGATATTGGGTTTATCTATTTATATTTTAGAAATGGATTACAGGGGAGATACAATTACCTCACAAAGGAGGTGAATGTGTTCTCGTCTTTCTGTGAATCCTTTGTCTGCCTTACTTCCCCCTGGTCTGGGAGAGGAGGGCCTTGACTGTGCCTAGTGACGAAACAAAAGGTACATGAAAGATCATGTGAGAGCAAGTATGTGCGGTGTTCAAAAAAGTGATGGAAAATGAAACCTCTGAATGCTTTCTTTTTGCCCTTTACAGCAAATATTTATGCTATCTTCAAGAACCAGCTGCAAGGGGTCTTTGTTTAGGCCAAAGTTTCCCAAACATAGGTCTCCAGCTGTTTTTGTACAGCTCCTATCATCCCTAGCTAGCAGGACCAGTGGTCAGGAATGATGGGAAATGTAGTCCCAAAACAGCTGGAGATCCAAGTTTGGGAAACCCCAGTTTAGGCATTTTTAAGAGGAACCAACCCCAAAGACACTTGCGTTTGCATCATTTAAAGGTGCCAGAATGTAAGCACCACTTAGGAAGGTAAAGCTCCCAATTATTCATTGCAGTTGTGGCTTTATCTGCCCTACACCTAACATCATGTGGGCATGACTAGCTAAAAACAGCTTTCTGAGCAAAATATAGCCTGCAGGCCAGAAATCCCTCACTCCTGCAGTGGAGTGGTTGATGGGGACTAGGGAGGCCTGAGTTCAAATTTCACAATGTGTTAATGAAAAACAGATCTTGAATGAAAAATAATAGATTTGTTTACTGGGCCCAGGAAAAAACAACAACCCAGCATGTGAACTACATCATGTTGCCACTTTAATGAGGCAAGCTGAGACACCAAGCACCATTCCTCCCACTTGCTTGCTTCACTGCCTGTACCAGCCATACTCTACCCATCTCTGTCCACCCACCTTGTGAGGCTTTCTGCCTCCCTGTCTCATTCTGAAGAAGGGCCAGAGGTTTTACCATGATTGAGGAAGGGAGGAGAGGAAGACAGAGAGAGAGAGAATCTGCCGGTACTGATGGCAAATTAGCAATACAGTGGTACCTCTGGTTACAAACTTAATTCGTTCCAGAGGTCCATTCTTAACCTGAAACGGTTCTTAACCTGAGGTACCACTTTAGCTAATGGGGCCTCCCGCTGCCGCTGCACAATTTTTGTTCTCATCCTGAGGTAAAGTTCTTAACCCAATGTACTACTTCCCAGTTAGCAGAGTCTGTAACCCAAAGTGTTTGCAACCCAAGGTGTTTGTAATCCGAGGTACCACTGTATAAGAAACCAGCACTGCGGTGAGGTAATTTTAGATCCTGGACTTAATGGTTGTGTCCATGTGCAGTACACCAGTTATAAAGCACATGTTTAAGACTACTCTTCTTCCACCCTGCACTTGACCCAGTCTATGATTGCAACGGCCTCTACGTTCCTGATAGATTAGAACCAAAACACCAACCAAAAATAGCATGGCAACTCTGTTAAAAAAAGAAATACTCTGAAAATGAACAATTTCTGTACTTCACACTCGCTTAAACCATAATGTCATCTCCACAACAGGAGTAAAATGGAGTTTGCTGTGTCTCAGGAAAAGAAGTAGGAGAAAAGTGCAATCCGTTATGCCAGCCCTGCATGTTGCTGTGCCCATTCTTCATGCTGGATCACAGAATGAACAAATAACAACGAACTAAATAAAAATAAGAACTTTTCTGAATCAGTTTAGGCCAGTGCTGGCTGGGGCTGATGGGTTCAGTATATCTGTGGGACTTCAGGTTAGGAAAGACTAATTAGAAGTTTACAGCATAATCAAGGTTTTATTCTCCACGCCCCATCCTTAGAATTGTAAAGTTGAAAGGGTTGTCTTGTCCAACCCCCTGCAATGCAGGAATCCTTTTGCCCAATATGGAACTCAAACCCAAGACTCTGAGATTAAGAGTCTCAGGCCAACTGAGATATCAAGAAGTTGTTCCATACATGCTTCACATTTGTGCCTTATGACTGAAAGGTTTTGTATAGTGCTGCTTTTCCACTTTGGCAGTGCCTTAGTTCATGCAAGGTTGTTTGTTGTTGTTGTTGTTGTTTACAAGTCCCTGTCAAAACCTTCCCACTTATTGAATATCTAGTCTGGCTCTCCTTCTTAGGTGTGCTGTTTCGGCAAACTGTTTTATTTGTGTTTGATGCTCGTTTTGCCTGGTCACAGGTTAGTGAAAAACAATTGATTGTTGATAGAAATGGAGCTGAGAAGTATGGCAGAACCACATTGCTGTCTTCTCTTTCCTTGTTGTCAGTAATATATTAGAAGGTAGGGGTGGGTGTGTGGGTGTGGGTGGGTGTGTGCCGTGCCCTTGCAACCAACACTAAGATTTGTGCAAAAGAATAGTTCTGGACCAGACTCATATTATCCAGGTGTTTTACTCTCTGTGTGGAAGAGCACTTGTCTAAATGGTCTTAAAACATACTGGAATAACTGTTCCCAGCTTGTGTGTTTTGAAAAAGACATCCATTGGAATGTTAATTAAGAAATGCAACAGTCCAATGCACAAAGGAAGCTACTTTTTCTCTGACATATTACCGGAAGTGTCACTCCCCCCAATTTTTTTCCTGTCAGTTCAGATTCAATTCATTCAATTCCAAATCATCACAATGAAGCATATATTCTCTCTTATTTTCTTTTCATCTATCTAACAACCACTGACATAATAATGAATGGTTACGGCTTTGCTTGAAGCTATATTCTTCATTTCAGAGAGTAAGAGAAAACTATAGACGTAGATCATTCCTGCTACGTGGAAACTTGTCATGCTCCACTAAATATTTAGCTCTAAGTTTTCCTAATATTCTTATTTTCTTGTAAGCTTGATTCTCTTGAAAGACATTTGATTCCTTTTCTCTGTCCCTTACTGAATTTGAACTATTTCCAAATGCAATTACCATCTACAGTCAATTCATTGGTATCTAAGTTAGCTACACACATATTGTTAGCCTCCTAGACAAATATTTTCTGCCTCAGAAAGTTTTCCAATTATCTACACATTTTACCATTTCCTTTTCATGGAAGGTCTTTAAACAAATATTGGGATGCTATTTACCTTTCCTTCTTTTAGGTTGCTTGTGCAATTAAAAGACAGAACTGCAAAAATGCTTCCAAAGCATCTTGAAAAGTTCATTTAAAATCAACATTATAATTTTTTTTAAGCATCAGTGAATAAAATTGAAAATATAATTACTTCACTGACTGCTCCTTCATTATCTCCATGAAACTGATAATGCAGCTTTTTTTTTTGAGCCATTGAAATTCAAAGCTCATAATTTCCTTACTGTTAACTTAAAAAATCACATGCACCTTGAATTAGTATGTCATGTATAAAGTTGTGTTAGGCATAATAGCTAGACTAGCAAATACGCTGTACAAAGTTCTGCGTTCATTTATTCAAGATTACTTTCCTGCATAATTTCCCACAAAAAAGTTAATGTCAACTTTCCCAGTGCTTTGGTATCTTTCATGAGCCAGAAGCAGATGTATCCTGGTGGGGCTGGGAGTGCCTGGAGTGCATGTGACTCGAAACAGCCAAGCATAAACTGCTGAATGATGCAACAGGCAAACCTACTTTGACTTGAAAGAGAAGATAAATGTAGCACAGTGGACAGTAATGCATACGTTTAGACAGAGAGATCTACACCCAGTTACTTGTAACAGAGGCAAGTTATAATGAAACATTTGTCATGTTGCTGGTATTTTGAGGTAATAGTTTGTTTCCTTATTCTTCAGTAAATGGGGGTTGACTACCCACAACCATCTGTGTACTGTATAGCATTTTATTGATGTATTTTTTCTCTTTGACTTTCCTTTAACAGAAACCCCTAATAAAATGAATCGCGGTGAAGCAAAACATCTTGCAGATGCTTCAGGGTCTGAAAAGTCAGAAAGAACAACAAAGAGGTCTAAAGTATCCACCATCCGAAGGATATTTGATATGGCGAAACATCGAACAAAGAGGTCTTCTTTTTTCCCAACGGGAGTGAAGGTTTGCCCTCAAGAGTCAGTGAAGCAAATTTTAGCAAGCCACCAAGCTTATTATAGGCTAAGAGGTGAGCATGCCACAATTTGATCTGCTTTCGATATACCACGCAATTATTTTTGTAACAAGTACCCATAACCTATTGGCTCATAACCTATTGGCCACATGTTTGCTTTTTCTTGCAAGAAAAGACTTTGAAAGCAACTCTGTAGGCAGTGTTATATCTTTCCTGATATAAGTGGTGCAACACTGCCAGTATGTTAAAAATGACCGTGTGAGGTCCCAGTGTTATACTTCAAGGTTTGCTGTGGAGAAGCTGGTGTCAAAATTCTCCTCAGCCGTGAAGATCAGTGGATGACCTAAGGCAAGTTAATGAAAGTCAGCCTAGGCCAGCTCACAAGGTTGTCTGGTGCTAAAATGAGATAATTCTTAATGTATTTTATGCTGCTCTAATCTCCTTGGAGAGAGAGTGAGGTACAAATGTGACAAACAGTCTATAAGCAACAATTTATACTGAATCAGACAGTCAGCCTGGTCTTCTACTGTCAATTCTGCCTGCGTTTCATCTCTTCATAAGTAACCATGTAAACCTGGGGTAAACAAAATGGTGTCTTCAATATGAGCTTGACTACAACTCCCAGAGGATTTCACAGAGGCAGCTAGTTGACTGCTGTGGGATATGGGACTTGATGAGCCCTTAGTCTTCTGATCCAGCAGTGTTCTTGTTGTTTGTTGTTTTCTTAAATTGCAGCTTAATTCTAGAGATGTTGTGTTGAATCAATAGCATTCCAGAGGCAGCTTGCCCTCCACACACACTGAATCCTAGTACAGCCCAATGTGAGCTGTGTCACATGAATTTCTGGATGATGTGTTTTCATTCTAGTAAAAGTAGCACAAGGTAGAAGTAGGATTCTTTCATGCCCTCCTGCATCACTTAGAACTATATTTAACCTAAGGACATCTGGAGATTTGTGCTGCACCAGACCAAAAGAAGGGTGTTGGAGGAAGGTTTTCCAAGACACACAGGCTTTTGAGGGGCTGTTTATAATGATGTAGCTGCTTTGAATTAAAAGGATCCAGATAGCGTACACCTGCAGTCCAAGACAAATTTTATCGTTTAGTGAAGCTGTTTGAGTTTGTCTGCTAAATATGATAAATGCCGTCCCTCTTCTGGAGCATCAGCAAATGCAGAAAAATTGTCATGCAGTTCCACATATTTCTGCATCTCTCATATTTATGTTTTGTGAGTTAAGATGTTCCGCAAGAATGTTTGTAGAACGTATATAATACATTATCTTGAATAATTCATCAGCAGCGGTGCCATAGGTTTTGTCACACATGAGTTTTGCAAATGGGTTAAAAATGATTCATGCATATCAGGAACTTGTGGTGTTTACAGAAAAACTGCAAGCAGATAAATTTTCTGCCATTTATAGAATGGAATAAATCCAACCTAGAACTGTAAAAGTGGGTGACTTCCTATTTGCCCAGAATGGCACCTATTTTCTTCCAGACCTAAATACCGCAACAGGCAGCACTCTTACTACTGTAGAATCACAGGGATAGAAAAAGTATGGTTAACCATTCCCTTTCCAGCAAGAGCATCTCCCTGCATAGTAATTATACTTAGGAAGAAAACAAAGCCCTCTCACTGGTGCCAAAAGGAACATATTTTTTCTCAGCCTAATTATAGTCCTGGGAGGTAAGAGGGATAGAATCATAGAATCATAGAATCATAGAGTTGGAAGAGACCACAAGGGCCATCGAGTCCAACCCCCTGCCAAGCAGGAAACACCATCAGAGCACTCCTGACATATGGTTGTCAAGCCTCTGCTTAAAGACCTCCAAAGTAGGAGACTCCACCACACTCCTTGGCAGCAAATTCCACTGTCGAACAGCTCTTACTGTCAAGAAGTTCTTCCTAATGTTTAGGTGGAATCTTCTTTCTTGTAGTTTGGATCCATTGTTCCGTGTCCGCTTCTCTGGAGCAGCAGAAAACAACCTTTCTCCCTCCTCTATGTGACATCCTTTTATATATTTGAACATGGCTATCATATCACCCCTTAACCTCCTCTTCTCCAGGCTAAACATGCCCAGCTCCCTGTTTCCTGTTTGTATTGCTGTGTGTGCTCCTCTTTTTATGCTACGATCCCAACAAAAATCCCATTAAAATCCTGACAAGATGTGGTGTGGGGCAAGGAGAAGGCATGGCTGGGTGTGACCTGCAGGTTGGTGTTCTCTGACTGCAGGATTTCATGCATGCTCTGAATGTTAGTTGGTATCATTAAACAAAAAGTGATTGAGCAGGAGACGTAGTTCATCTGCCAAGGAAGAGTTAAAGCATCAAAGACTGGGAATGTTTAGCATGGTGTGCTGGGATATTTTGGGTATAGCTACTTCAATAGCCTCTGAGGTACTCCTTAGGTAGTGGTTTTACTCAGTGGTGTTTCCCTGTTTGTTGAACAGCCTCCTCAGTGTGATGTTTCTGTCTCCTTTGCTCTTAACATTCAGGAAGTTGAAATAAATTAAAAAATTGTCTAGTACCACCTTAGAGACCAACTAATTTTGTTCTGGGTTTAAGCTTTCGTGTGCATGCACACTTACACAAAAACTTATACCCAGAACAAACTTAGTTGGTCTCTAAGGTGATACAGGACAATTTTTTATTTTTTTTCAATTACGTCAGACCAATATGGCTACCTACCTGAATTCGGGAAGTTGTTTTTTATATTGTTGTATTACCCTTACAAAAAAAAGCAGCTACCTAGAATGCAGCTACTCTAAGCAGCTACCTAGAATGAACTAATGAGGATGGAAAAGAAAGTTGCACAGTGATTAACCCTTTTATTTCAGCAATTATTGAATTCACCAAGTCACGATGTTTGCTTCCTTGAAGTGACTGTTTTGAGCTTCCTTAGCAATTTCCCACTCAAATCTATGTTGAATTTGGTAGCACCATGGCAACTTTTAGCAATCAATTCAACACCACTTAAATCTTGCATCGCACCAGGTCCTATGCACCATTCAAGTTTCTGTCCATGGATGCCTCTCGTCTGGTTGGTTCCATGGCCAACTATTTTAGGTTAGTCATTAAGGACACCTAGAAATGATACCTCTTTTTCATCACTGGAACACGGTAATCAAAGTCACTCATCATTACAATATTTCTTCCTACAGCTTCCTCCTTTATTTCACTCTATATCTCCAAATCACTCTGGATGTTTTCAACAGGGGGTGATGGTACCTTCCTAGTACAGTGGTGCCTCGCAAGACGAAATTAATTCGTTCCGCAAGTCTCTTCGTCTTGCGAGTTTTTCGTCTTGCGATGCACGGTTTCTCATAGGAATGCATTGAAAATCAATTAATGCGTTCCTAGGGAAACCGCCTTCAGACCAGGTCCGGGGACAGTCTGTCCCCGGACCTCTTCTGAAGGCTGGGGGGGAACAAGGGCTTTTCTTCCCACCCCCAGCATTTTAAAAAACCCCGGGACAGCGGAGGACTTCTCCGCTGTCCAGGCGATCTTAAAATGCTGGCGGGCGGCATTTTAAAATCGCCCCGGGACAGCGGAGGACTTCTCCGCTGTCTGGGGCGATTTAAAAGCCCCTGGGAAGGCAGGCAGGGGGTGTTAGGGTGTGAAACCTAAGACGCTGGCAAGTTAGCAATGTCATGTGACTTTAAGTAGTCAAGCTCGTTAAGTTGTTAAGTTGCTCAGTATATAAAGAGTGTTTGTTTCTCTGTGTGTTTGGGGCGTGAAGCAAAAATGTCTGAAAGCTCCGGAGGTGTTTCTGTTATCTTTCTGCAATAAACCTGTCTTTGGAAAGACAGACTTCCCTGTGTCGTTATTTCTTTGCTGCTGAGACTCTGAAGCCTGTACTGCAACAAGAATCTCTGCACTGGACTTAATTAATACTCTGCAAAGAGAGCTGTTGCTGGTGGCGCAGTGGAAGCGTTTACTGGACCAGTACACAAACTCTCTTAGGTTATGGATCCTTCTACGTTTCCACAGCCGTATTGTGTGCAGAGAAAGTGAAAGCAGCTTTTGGATGAGAGAAGACCGGCTTGGTCGTAAATCCAGCTCTTAAAGGCTTCAGAGGAGGCTGGAGGCGTCTGAAAAGTGAGTAAGACAAATCCCAAGGGGAAAGAGAAGAAAGGGCACACAGAGGGAGTAGCAGCAGACCCCAAGAATGGCAGTGGAAAATTTCCAGGTTCCCTTTACAAAGTTGAACTCTGCTAATTACGTGCAGTGGTCTAAGAGGGCTCAAGTCTGGTTGGAAGCCAAAGAAGTGTGGGCTGACTATGTCCAGAGGCGAAAGCCGTTTGTGGCTGTTGCAGCAGATGCCACAGCAGAGCAACGGGCTGCTGCACATGCTCAGAACAGGGAGCATGATAAAATGGACACTAAAGCTAGATGCATGTTGATGGTATCGATAGACGATTCCCAATTACCTCATGTGGAAAATTTAAGGTCTGCATTTGAAATTTGGGAAGCTCTTAGGCGAATTCACCATAGAGCCACGCCCGGAGAGAAGGTGAACATTATACGTGCTTTGTATGAGTTGAAACTGAAGCCAGGGGATAGTGTGGTTGAACACACGTCACAGATGACTGAGTATTTCAACCGACTGTCATCTTTAGGTGTGAATTTTCCTGAAAATATTAAAGTTTATACTCTGCTTAGCAGCCTGCATGCAGGGTTTGAAAACTTAGTACTAACTTTACAAGTTTTGCCAGAGGACCAGCTGAATATGAATTATGTGACTGGTAGATTGTGTGAACAAGAATATCAACACCATCGAAAACGTATTGATAATTCAAATACCCCAAGGGTTGGATGTTCAGCTAATTCCCAGCATGGGTAAACTAGCAGGCAGAGCTGTAAGGAAGCCTCACAAGTGTCTGCTATGGCCAGCAAGTCATGTTTTCGATGTGGAAGCAGGTTTCATTTGATAGCAAAGTGTCCAGAAAAGCAACAGGAATTTCAACAGTCCAAGGCCAGTTTCCGGAGTTACAGAGGAAGACGACGTGAGAACTACAAGAATCAACGATCCAGAGGGGGAGCAGGTGCTGATAAGGGACTATCTGCAATGGCAGCACAACAGAGTCCTAAAAGGAGCCAACAAACCTTGAAGTGGATAATTGACAGTGGAGCAAGTCACAGTTTAGTTCCAGCGACATCTAGGGGCTGCTTGATGAACTGCAAGACATTGCCAGTTGCAAAAACCGTGACTATAGCAGACAATAGTAAACGAGAAATGAACCTTAAAGGCACAATTTATGTTAACTGTTTGCAAACTAACCTTCCTGTTTTTGTTCTTCCAGGAATGAAGAATGGACTTTTGAGTGTGTCATGCCTGGTAAAAAGTGGTTTTAAGGTTGAGTTTGAAAATGATGTGTGCACCATTTCGAAACAGGGAAAGGAGCTAGTTAAAATTCCCTGTGAGGATGGGCTTTTTGTTTTGGATGAAGAGCAGTTAGCAGCAGGTAGATGTTCAACAGGTGAAGCGCAAGCTAAGTGTGTAAATAAGGCTCCTCATACAGGTTGTGCACATCTACTACACAGAAGGTTAGCTCATATATGCTTTAAGTATGTAAGCAAGATGCCAGATTTAGCTGAGGGGTGTAACATTAAACCCTGTCCAAATTTTCTGGATTGTTGTGCTTGTAAACATGCTAAGGTTAAGACATGTAACTATCCTAGATCTGATAGAGTAAGCAAGAAACCCTTTGAACTTGTGCACACAGACGTGTGTGGCCCTATGCCAGTCAAATCGCTTGGAGGTGCGAGATTTATGCAAATTTTGGTGGATGACTTTTCAAGGGCTAGTTGGGTTTTCTTTCTGAAAGAAAAATCACAAGCAGCTTCCATCCTAATGGATTGGATTGAAGAAGTCGAATGTAAATTTGACACCAGGGTACGTAAAATACAATCAGATCGTGGTGGGGAATTTGTGAACCACACGCTGGAGACATGGTTAAAAAGGAAAGGTATAGTTCATAGACTTACCAATCCCTATTCACCACAGGAGAATGCAGTTGCCGAAAGAAAATTTCGAACATTACAGGAAGCCATTACTGCTTTGCTGTTTGATTCTGGACTGCCACAGCATTTTTGGGCTGAGGCTGCACTGTATGCGAATTATACTTTTAACAGAGTGTACAATAGCACAGTAGGCAACACTCCTTACTTCATGCTATTTGGGAAAAAACCAAAAATTGATCATCTAAGAGTTTTTGGATGTCGTGCTTATGTGCTGGTGCCTAGGGCACAACGTAGGAAAGGCGATCCTAGGTCTAAAGAAATGTTTTTCTGTGGTTATCAAGCAAACACAAAAGGTTGGAGATTTGTGAATGTAGAAGGCAATCAAACGAAAATCACAATCAGCAGAAGTGCGGAATTTTGTGAACAGGATGGTTGGAATAAAATTCATGGAAATCCTGACATACTATTTGATGTGGTGAACAGTAATAATGAAACTCAGGCCCCAGGGCAGGTATTAGTTCCAGAACAGACTGAGGAATTTAAGTCTGAGGATGAGGGTGAGAAATTGTCTAGTTCACCCAAGTCTGTAAAGTCAGAATCTTCTAGCTCTAAAAGTTCACCTGTACAGCAAGAGAGACGTGTAAAGTCAGAATCAGAAAGTTCTTCAACTACTAGTGATAAACAGGTGACGACTAGTGATTCTGGGTCAGAGGGGGAAACTGAAGGAACATCACAGGAACTGTTAAGGCGTTCTAAGCGTACCAACAAAGGTAAACCTCCTGAAAGGTACCAAGCTATTAGTGTTTGGGCTGGTTTGGCAAATTGCGAACCTGAAAGTTTTGAGGAGGTTGAGCAATTACCCCAGGAGGAGGCCAGTAGGTGGCGTGAGGCCATGCAAAAGGAGTTGAATTCTATGAAAGAACTGGGTGTGTTTTCCATCACCAAACTGCCAGAAGGTACCAAGGCAGTAAGTTGTAGGTGGGTGTACAGGATAAAGACAACAGCAATGGGGAAACCAGAGTACAAAGCAAGGCTTGTAGCTCGAGGTTTTATGCAAAGAAAGGGGTTACATTATTCCGAAGTCTATGCACCCACTTCAAGGAGTGAAACCCTACGGGCACTATTAGCAGTTGCTGCTCAGAAAGGGTTCAAAGTGAATCAATTTGATGTCTCTACAGCTTATCTTCATTCAGACTTGGCTGAAGAGCTCTATATGGAGCTACCGCCAGGATTGAAAGTTGGTAAATCAAATCAGGTATGGAAACTACATAAATCTATTTATGGACTCAAGCAATCTGCTCATAATTGGAATGAGTGTTTGAATAACGTTTTGGTAGGCATTGGTTTTAGCAGGAGCAAGGCTGACAATTGCTTATATTTCAGAAATTCAGGAGATGCTAAAGAATCTTTGCTTGTCTATGTAGATGACCTGATTTATACTTCAAAGACACAAGAACAAGTAAAAAAACTAGCCAAAGAGTTAAATAAACACTTCAAAGTTAAGAATCTTGGTGATGTGAAGGTCTATCTTGGTGTTCAGATAGATAGGACCAAAAATGGCAGTTTTCTACTGAATCAAAAAGGCAAGATATTGCAAATGTTGAAAAAGTTTAACATGACAGAGTGTGCAGGTGTTAGAACACCAATGGAAATGGGTTTTGTAAAAGACAATGAGTTCAATGATAGTGCTGAATTCAAGCGTGCTGAAATCTTTCAGTCAGCACTGGGAAGCTTACTTCATCTTTCGCAATGGAGTAGACCAGATATTGCTTACGCTGTTAACTTACTCAGCAGAGAAGCTTCGAAACCTAGTGTAAATGCATGGAAAGGAATTCAAAGAGTGTTAAGATATTTACAATACACCAAAGATTTTTGCCTTGAATTGTCTTCGGAAGGACAAGCACAGATTACTTGTTGGGCAGATAGTGATTGGGCAAATTTAAAGGATAGAAAATCAGTGTCTGGCTGTGTAATAAAATTTGGTAACTCTCTGATTGGGTGGAGATCCAAGAAACAGAACCTGATTGCTTTGTCGTCAACAGAAGCTGAGTTCTGTGCCTTGTCTGAGTTATGTAGAGATCTAGAATTTTACAAATGCTTGGCACAAGAGATGTATGAAAAGGCCATCACTCCAATCACTGTATGGGGTGATAATCAACCGTGTCTTAAGTTAGCACAAAATGGGCAGTTTAAAGGTCGTACAAAACATTTGGATATCCGCTTTCAAAATGTTTGTCAAACGGTAAAAGCAGGAATTGTTAAATTAAATTACTGTCCCAGTCATGAAAATCAAGCTGATGGTTTTACAAAACCGCTTGGTTTTCAGCGGCATGAAAACTTTTGTGAAGAAATGGGTCTGAAGTAATTTTGTTTTTTGTATTGCCAGCGAGAGGGGGTGTTAGGGTGTGAAACCTAAGACGCTGGCAAGTTAGCAATGTCATGTGACTTTAAGTAGTCAAGCTCGTTAAGTTGTTAAGTTGCTCAGTATATAAAGAGTGTTTGTTTCTCTGTGTGTTTGGGGCGTGAAGCAAAAATGTCTGAAAGCTCCGGAGGTGTTTCTGTTATCTTTCTGCAATAAACCTGTCTTTGGAAAGACAGGCTTCCCTGTGTCGTTATTTCTTTGCTGCTGAGACTCTGAAGCCTGTACTGCAACAAGAATCTCTGCACTGGACTTAATTAATACTCTGCAAAGAGAGCTGTTGCTGGTGGCGCAGTGGAAGCGTTTACTGGACCAGTACACAAACTCTCTTAGGGGGGGACAAAGACTTTCGCCCCCTGCCCGCCTTCAGAAGGTGTTCCCGCCCCCAGCCCCGCTTCGGAACAGCGTTCCGAAGTGGGGCGGCTGGGGCAGCTGTTCCCGCCCCCCCTCCCCGCTTCGGAACAGCGTTCCGAAGTGGGGCGGCTGGGGCAGCTGTTCCCGCCCCCCCTCCCCGCTTCGGAACAGCGTTCCGAAGTGGGGCGGCTGGGGCAGCTGTTCCCGCCCCCCCTCCCCGCTTCGGAACAGCGTTCTGAAGTGGGGCGGCTGGGGCAGATGTTCCCGCCCCCCCTCCCCGCTTCGGAACAGCGTTCCGAAGTGGGGCGGCTGGGGCAGATGTTCCCGCCCCCCGCTTCGGAACAGCGTTTTAAAATGCTGGGGGTCGGCAGCGAACGCTTCGCTCCCGCCCACCAGCATTTTAAGATCGCCCGGGGCAGGCGGGCGGGAAGGCAGGCGGGGGGGGAGCAAAGACTTTTTCCCCACCGCCAGCCTTCAGAAGAGGTCCTCTTCTGAAGGCCGGCTGTGGGCGAAAGTCTTTGCTCCCGACCGCCAGCATTTCCCTATGGGCTTTCGTCTTGCGATGCAAGCCCATAGGGAAATTCGTCTTACGAAGCGCCTCCAAAACAGAAAACCCTTTCGTCTTGCGGGTTTTCCGTCTTGCGAGGCATTCGTCTTGCGGGGTACCACTGTACTAAATTACTCTTAGGGCCTTGTATTGCCACCTAAGTGATTCTATGGAGAAGTCCTGTTTGGATTTCTAGTTCGTTCGACACTAAAGTAAAGAATGTTGTGGCTCCTAATATGTCCTTTTGGTTTGTATTTGTATCCAGAGATAGCCATGTCCCACTGGCTTTCTCTCCACTTCACCATGTTTCTGTTTTGCCCATTATATTGATGCTCTCCTTTAAAATCAAGTACTTCATTGGCTTGCCCATCTTGGCTCAGAAGTCTCTAGCATATAAACACACATACATGGTGCCTCTCTCCAAATTTCTCTGGCATGTGTGTTTTCCTCTATGGCACTTTGGCCTTTGTGAATGCCTGTCGTGCCCCTCTGCACTTTCATTGCCTAGTTACTCTAATCAAAAACATTTTCACCCTCATCCCTTAGGGATGATTCATCTGTAACTGCATGTCCCTCCCTTCCAGCTGGCTTTTTCCTAGGGATCAGTTTGCTCTGCCACCTTTTAAATTTAAGTGCAAGCAGTCTGGTTGCACTCTGGTTCATGTGGAGCCTTTCTAGAGGTCTGGCTTGGCCCAAAATATTCTCTGGGGCCTAATAAATCTAAAACATCCATCTCATGCACACATTGAGACTCATCAGCTGTAGATGGCCTCACATGTCGAAGAGGTTGCATTTTAGAGAAATTACCTTGGAAGGTTCTGCTTTCTACCTAGCAACCTAAACTTTGCTGCCAAGATCACACAACTACTTTCCCCCATGTCATTGATACCAACATGCACCATGATCACGATCTCCTCTTGAGCTGTACAGGCTATCTAGATGACTTATGAGTTGTGATCTGCAATTTTGCACCAGGCAGGCAAGTCACCATTTGGTCTTGCACACTCATCACAAACCCAGCTATGTTCTGATTTAATCACCCACTGCCAGGAGCCCCTGACCCACTGAAGGAAGTATTATCAACACAAAGGTTATTTATTCAGCCTCCAAGGAACGAGCCCATTCAAAGAGATCAGTTCAAAAGAAGGAATATAGTGACACCTATCATATCACTTTAAACAGGAAGCAGTGGGGAGGGGGACATAGCTCTTATTTTGTGCACACACTTTTGTAGTATTTCTTACCTGTTCCGTTATTTATAATTTACTGTAGTGTTAAGGCTTCTGGTGGCAAAGGCTTCTTTGGTTAGGCAGATGGCTGGTTAATATCTCAGTTGGATTAGTTGATGGCTCATCGATGGGTTATTTATTCACAGTATTTACCACTTTTCAGGCAGACCTCACAAAGCAGTTTACGTAAGATTACTACAACAGTAAGCATTGCTTTTTAAGAAACAGTTGCAACAGAATGGATAAGGCAACTTGTCTGTTTGGAAGAAGCTGTTGCTGCTGCTGCTGCTGCTGCTGCTCCCCTCCCCTCTGGGCAAGATGGTCCTTCAGAGGCCCCCTGTGGTGGCAGTTGGGGGGGGGGAGGGAGGGAGAACAGGCCACAGAGGGATATCAGTGGTGACAGTTCCTCAAGTTTCTTTCTTCTCCCCTCCCCTCAGGAGAATACTTTATTTATGAATTGCTTCCCATGATACCTTCCAAAGTGATTCACAATATGATCAGAGTTATGCATCTTAAAACGGTTAAAGCAATTGCATATATAAAAAGCAATCATATACAGGCACACATACAACAACAGCAGATACATAGAATCAAATCCAGCATACCAACTTTTGCTACCAATTTAGATACCCGAATACTAATAATGATAATAAAGGTGCATTGATTATTTAGTATGTAAACTAGTCTGTCTCCTAGTATTCAGCGATGGTAGTCTACTGTAAATTTTTGGGTTTATTTGCCTAAATTATGTATTATACTACTTTTCCTAACTATCCAATAGTAAGATACAGACTGCAGCTGCGTGAGCTTATTTTTGTCATCAGTCCCATACCTGAGTTGAGCATTAAATTATGATGCCAACCTGGGCCTTCACCATGCAGGGTGGCAACACCTATATGAGCACTTCATGTTGATTATACGAGATGCACAATAATGCTTCTATGTGTGGTGATTCACCACCATATGTTTAAAGAACAGCAGTTGTTCTTCCCAATTATGAAGTGTGAGGATATCTCTCTTTATGAGGTTTCTGATAAAAGCTTACGGAATCTTTCTTTCTTTCCTTCGTTCTTTCTTTCTTGCATTCATTCTTCCTTGCATTTTCTCTCTCTATGCAATCCTTGCCTATATATTTCTACAAATGGATTTTCAAAAAAATTAGCAAAATTAAATTGCATAGCAATTCTTGATTTTAGACTGCAGTTCTCTTCATGCATATGGGACTGAGCTTTCTTTTTCAGGACTGTCTTTAAGGTATGAAGTCTTTTATGTCATGAGTTTCATTGCATCTAGAAACTATGCATTTCATATCCAGGTGAATATGGCAAGAACTCCCACAGGCACCTGTCATATTAGAATTCAAAAAAGTAAAATTCCTGACACCTACAAAGTTGTTGAGCCCCGAAAATAGTGATTTTAGGCTTTTGGAGCTGTTTCTGCTGCTTTTTCCATCGTGTTGCCATACATCTGGGTATTTCCTGGGCAACCCCAGAGGCACCACGCACCTCGGAAGCTTGTAGCCTGGGCTGCTGCAACAAACAGCTGTGCAAGCTCTTGGTATGCAGAGATGTGAGAGGGCATCAGAGAAGGGAGAGAAGGGAAAAGGGACAGAGGCCAGTGTTGCCCGCAGCAACCCTGACCATCATTCAAGGCACCCTAGGGTGCCATGGCACACTGGTTGAAAAACACTGTTCTGGGGAAAGGCTCTGGCTGCCGGTTTCCTCCTCTTCCTTAGTTTCCATGTTGCTTTTGTAGAGCTCAGCAGGAAGGATGGAGGCATTAGAAGTAGAATTAGTTGGCCATGCTAGTCATTGGCTCTAGCGCCACCTGCTGTTGGCTTCCTGCTTTCTGTCCCACCAGTTCCAATGTATACCAGCCGCTACTGCCATCTTTCTTTGCATCTATACCCTCCATCCATTGTTTGAGGGCAGATATTGTGCTAAAAGCATTGGATCAAGGCCACCATTGATATATCTCCCTCCCCATCAAAAAAGGGGGGGAGAGAACCAATTGAAATTTGTTTTTGGCTTGTTTTTTCCTCTCAAAAGCTCCCCTCAGACAACATATGTTTCGTCTGTGTAGTGCCCAGCTCCCTTTTAAAGCTATTCAAGCTGGTTTGTACGATATGGCAAAAAAACAAAACCGTGTTGCTTTTCTTTGTTAGGAATTAATTAATGGGCTTGTGTAGTCTGACATGCACACATTCATTTATGAACAGCAGGTTGTTAAATATTTGTGTGCACGTTAGTCCTCCTTTTTGGAGCTTGTTGTATTAATTGCACTAGGCTGCTGACAGAGGCTGAGCAGAGGGGACTCTTGGAACTCTTCCTTGCAGCCATGAGATTTTACCCTACTGTGTGTTTGTTCTGAAGCGTCATCCCAGCCTTATTAGTTTTGTGCCTTTGCACATGCTTGCTTTTATTTCCCCAAATGGTACAGAAGCCAGCAGTTGTTCCACAGCTGCGATGGCTGTTATTTTCCACCAGTAGCTACAGTTTTGGCATGCGGTTCAGTTAGTTATTCAGCATCGAGAGGGAGCACTTTAACTTTTAACAAATTAGAGCCAATGTACAAAAGAGGAGAGTTGTTTCCATGGGGACTATACATCAAAGCAGGTTTTCTTTTCTTTTTCCTGGAGGGTCATTTGAAACGACAACAAATGAAGCGGGAATATAGATGCATAGGACCACATAATTATACTTCGGACAGTATAACATTTATGAGTCAATAGATTCTGGGGGGGGGGGGATAAAATGTACACTAGAATTGGCATTATCTATGGCTAGATTATTTCCATCTGTGCCTAGGCAATTCTTTCTGTGGAACAATAGGAGAGTTTTTCCCTTTTACCACAGGATGCTGATCCAGCTTCAGTAGCTTGGTTACTGTTCAAATGTAATGAATGAGAGGGCATGCCCAGAGAAAAACACTTTCCCCCCCCCCCCAAAATACACCATTTTAAGAGCATTTTTGTATCATATTGGTAGTCCTACACTGTAAAAGGCTGCAGTAGGAACCATGAGGATCAGCTGATAAATAACTATGCTTTCAATAAAGTGTGGGTTTTAAAACCCTTTGAAAACCATTTCAGGAATTATCTGGGCATGAATGTGAGGAAAATACTTTACTTCCAATAGGAACCAGCCATAGTCACCTTTCTTTATTGCAGCAGCACTAGGAACTAGTTCTGGTGACTAGCTTTAGATTTTATAGGGTACAGGTATAAAGCACTGTGAAATCCTGGGTTGGGGAATAGTTTTGCAAGGTCTAGAACAGGATATAAAAACTGGATGGGTGTATGTACTCAAATAATGGTTCTGTAGTATTGCCACCAAATATCTAAAAAGCTATTACTTGCCCAATAGCTCGAATCTCTTGTTTATATGATTAGTTGTCACCAATTCGCCCCACCTCAATCAGTGCAGCTTTTTGCAAACAGCAGTTTCATCTATCCAAATCTCTGATTATTCAGATGCCAATACATGCGCAACTTGCACTTGCCCTTCAAAGCACTTTCTTTCCCTCAAAGAGTTCTGGGCACCATAGTTTACCCCTCACAGAGTTAGTTTCCAGCAACCCTTAACAAACTACAGTGCCCCGAATTCAAAGGTAGTTAATGTGCTTCAAATGTGCACTAAATATGTCTAGTGTGAACAGAGCCTTGGAGTAGTAGGGGTATAAAACATGTCTCACAGGGAGTTAGAGTTGACATATTTTATTGCAGCAGAAGCCTGTTTGATTGAGGTAGAAAATCAAGAGGAAAGGTATTTCTCATTATTGTACTTGCCAGGGTATTTCCACCTGTCAATGTAACTTTTAAAAGCTACTCTTTGGAGCCTGCTATTTTATTTACTACCATCATACTTAGTGCAATTTTCCTGCCATAGGCCTGGTTCTTCCAACCACACATTGCCGCTTGATCATAACCGCAGCTAAAGGAGCCAACAGTTCAATAACCACCCCATACCCATGATTTTCACTATTGATTAATCTGAAGAAATTAGTGCTTCGTGACTGAGTTAACATGTTCACCTCCTAATTACAGCTGAGCAAGCTGCTGTCCTTTCTCTGTCTTCCCTTCGGCTGAGACCTCATGATTTTCTGAAACATTTTTTAAAAAATCATTTTGGGGAGAAGGCTGAATAGAACTATAACCACCTAGAATTACAGTCACAAAAAGGCATATCACTGGGGAAACAAAGTCTATCGTTTGGAGTAAGTGGCTTTACTGTAAGCTTTATTGAACAAATAAATAATTACTTCTGAGTAACTCCCACTTAAGTGAAATGCCCTCCCAATGCATATTTATCAGGCTAATCTTTCTATGCACATCTGGCAAAAACACGACTGTTTTGGAAGACATTTGATTATTTTATTGGCTTTGTGGTTTTATTTCTGTTCCTCTATTACTGTTTTTTTATATATGAATGTTGTGTGTGTGTATGTCCATTTTTAGTAGGTATTTTATGGTATTGTGTGACGTTCTTATACTGTAAGCTGCTTTGAACAAATCTGTAAAAAATGAACAATGAAATAAGCACATGAGGACTAGTTCTGACTAAACATACTGATGAGCATACTGCACATTTCTTCCCAAAAGGAAAAGAATGGGTGTAGGGGGGTGGTTTTGCCTAGCTTTGAAGTTGCTAGACAATTCTAAAGAGAGAGGCCACCAGTGGTCCTTTTGCTTCTTAAAAAAGTTAGAACTGGTAAGCAATTAAATGAGCTTCAGAGTTTGGGCAATTTGGGCATTTGTGGAGCAGAGTTCCATGTAACCCAACATTTAGCTGCATATGTGAGACAGACTGAAGCACAGGGATCAAACACCTTTAAGTCTCTATATGGGTGCTGTTACTAAATTAAGATTAAAGTTTTTGCCAAGTAAAGTGCAGGCATTCTTATTCTGTTTTCTCAGTCTGCCAAGAAGCTGTATGGGAAGCCTTCCGGATCTTTCTGGATCGGATTCCAGATGCATCAGAATACCAGAATTGGGTCACCGCCTGTCAACGAGACACTTTCTGCATATTTGACATTGGGAAAAATTTCAGTAATTCTCAGGAGCATCTGGAGATAATTCAACGGGTAAGACCTAAAGACTGTGTTTTCTCACACAGAAGAATGTCTCTTTTAAAAGACCAAGGCACATCAAAAAAAGATTTAAAGGGTCCACGGTGGAAAAGAAATGGCATTAGACTGAATCATGGAATAATGAAAGACAAAAGAACTGGCATTAGAGCTTTCCATTTTGTGGTGGAAGAAACTTGCAAGTAATCTGTTTTTCTCTTTTTAAATCTTTTTGCAGCGAGTAAAACACAGAACCTTCCAGGATAGGTAAGTAAACCAAAATAAGAGTTCTCTTCAGTTGATGTTCCTGCCTTCTGTAAACAAAAATGTAAAAGGTATGTAAGCATTTTGAATGTTATGTAGCTTATGCGTATGACATACATTTATTACACCTGCTACGGTTGAGAAGAGTGTAAAAAATCCTCTGAGTCTGATGTGTGCATGAGTGACTCCCTCTAAAGGGTGAGTGATTCAGAATCACACTCTGTTCATAAATAATTTGATCCACAATCCTATCCAGGAAGATTTGGGCATGAGCTATTGTAGGCTGAGGATCTTTCAATCTCCAAAACGATTTCTAAATAGACATAATGCAATATTCACAGGAGAACTGAGATGGATAATGTCAAGATTGAAGTCATATAAAGTTATTTGCTTCTGGCTGTATATTTGTTTGTTTAAAATTCCATGAATTTTTCAATAATGTGCCTTGTTACATATACCATTCTGTAATCTGGTTTTTATCAACATTTCCAAATTCAAGATGTCCAGTCCAAACCCTTTTTAAACAGTTCTTGTGAGCTCATATGATTGGAGTAAAGTCTGGCTAGGAAACCCCACAGATTCCACTTTCAGCAGAGTGTGAAAGTTGGTATATAAGTTTCCTTTTCATTGGTTCTCATGACTAGACCACTTGTGTGAGCTGTTAAATGTACAAGAAAGCATTCCTGTGGCTTTAACCTGAGCTTTAGCAGCCACCAGATCAAGCAGAAAGAATTTTGAGAAGACCTTTTGTTTGGAAAGATGTTACTTTAGATACAAGTGTGTTCTTGGGGATTTGGCCAGTTATAATCTGAGAGAGAGAGAAAAGAACATGGAGTCCTCTTCATTCGTTCATTCTTTCTGATTGCCAAACTCTTTTCTCCTTATACTCCTCCCCTCCCCCTCACTCTAATCATTCCTCCTGTGGCAATGCCATAGTAATAAGAGGGCATGTTTTGGATGCATAATGTCCCAAAATAAGCCTCTGCATGACACCTCTAGTTGAAAGTTACCAGGTTGCAAAGGTAGAGGATTGAGAGAATTTAGCAAATGGATGTTTTAGAAAGGGTTGACACCCTAAATTAGAAGAACATTTAGCTTGTCATAATGTAAGACAAGACCCTCAAAGAAGGAGAACATATAGATTTCCTGACTTTCATCTGTTGTGTGGTAGCTACATGAGATGCTGTGTCATGCAGAATATTGGAACAATTCATCAGAAAGGAAAGGAAATATTTTACCTCAGTGAAAATGACCCCTGCGGTTGTTTGTTGTGGCACTTATTTGTTTTATTTACTATTGCTTCCACTACTACTCTTTTGAAATTGGATCAATTTTGTAGAGGGCAAAAATTGAAGGAACAGCGTGAATGGAGAATAATTGAGTTATAGGACCAGTTCAGGCATCAGTGCAGAAACAAACAGAAGGATTACATTGCCTAAAAAATAACCCTGACAAGAGTTCAGTACAAGTTTAAACTGAAGTGAGACTACATTTGGTGCACTTGTATGTGAATCGGTTTTCCTTTCTGAGGCCTTCACATCATTGCCTCACCTTACCTTTCTCTGCTTGTTTTCTGTTATACCCTTTCATGACCTTCGCTCCTCCAACTCTATTAGCCTCAGCTTTTTGCTCTCTTAGAAGCAGGCACAGCTGGCAATGATGGAGCTGGTTCTCATCCCTCGCTGCTCCCTGTCTCTGAGCTCCTTTTCTGACTATGAGAGCAGAACCGCCTTTTTATTTCAAATCCCTCCTCAGAACCCATTGGTTTCCTAAGGATTTTGGTATAGCCCCTTAATTCTCATCCCCAGCTTTAAGCAAGTCCATGTAATATTAAAAACACGATAACATCAAACATTAAAAACTTCCCTAAACACGGCTGCCTTCAGAGGTTTTCTAAAAGTCAAATAGTTGTTTATTTCCTTGACATCTGATGGGAGGGCGTTCCACAGGGCTTTGGATTTCACACTTCTCTGAATTTTGCGCTGTAGCTCTTGGTTTTAAGGACATACACATTTTAAATGCATATTTTAGAATAAAATGAAAGGAACTTGATATCACAGTAAACATCGCCAATGGAACAATCACCTGTTCTGGGGAATTCCCCCATCCCCACCTTGAGCCAATTTTGGGAGGGTGGGGGGATAGAGACCGGGGAAAGCAAGTTGTGCAAGTCCTTTGTGTAGGACTTCCACTGATAGGACTCATTAGTTGAATCTCACCCAGTGTGTTTAGAAAATTTTACATTGAGATAGAAAATGTATTTAAATGCATTTGTGATAAAGCATATATATAAATATAAATTTTTGTATGGATTTATTTTAAAAAAGAAAGAAACAGGATGGCATTGACTTATGAATAAACAACTTGCAAAATGGACAGAGACCAGAAACAGACTGATGCATTCATGGATAGTGTTGTTGTTGTTGTTGTTGTTGTTGTTACTATTGACAGAAATGTTTTAATTATTTGGGGGGGGTATTTAGAAGCATTTATTCCATTATTTGGGCTGCATGTATAAAACTAAGGCACCTGCCCAGCCAACATAAGCAGTTTTAAGTTCCACTGATGTAAGTGCAAAGGAAAGTGAAATAGAAGATTCATAATCCTATTGAGACCAATAGAACTTTAGAGAATACCTTTAGTTGAATCAAGGCCTTAATCTGTATGTCAAAGAGGGAAGAATTCCTGTTCCTTTCATCTTCACTGCATAATTTACAGTGTTCCTTATTTCTTTCTGATAGAAAAGAGGAAATTTCTACAGAGAAAACTAGTGGCAAAAAAATTGAAGAACCTTCTGTTGCTACAGGTAAATTAAAAGATGCCATATGCTTCTATCCATTAACCCTGAGTATTATTGTTACTTGTTGTTCAGAACTCTGAAATATAATGGGTGTCGCAAGTGAAATATGCTAATGGCATATGTTTGGATTATAAGTCTCATATCTTTCCCGTAGCTACAAACTAAGCTTTCAGTGTTTAAACCAGAGCGTTTAACTGTGCACTATTCATCTTGTTTCTGCTGTAAAATACTTCTCAGAAAAGCTGCTGCCGTTTGCTAAAAGAAATAATCAGGCAGGAAATTGGCAACACAGAATTTCATCTGGATGGGGTTTGATGGTATGTTGTTGAAGGTAATGCTGTTGTTCGTGCAACTGCATGAATGGCTTTCAAAAACTAAATGGCAGCATTGAAGGGGACGTTTTGGTGTGTGATCCTAGCAGGGATGTAGGAGGTTCAAAACCTTTGTCCCCTGCTATGGTTCTAGTCTGTGTTGGGCCCCTCCCTCTGTACCTGCTATTTGCATTGAAATAAAACCTTCCACTTGCACCAAAAGTCTTTCTTCTAGTGCAAATAGTAGGTACAGGGCTCTTAATCTGGATTGGGGCTACAGCAGAGGAACAGAGGCTTAAAGCCCCTACAGTCCCACCCCAGTCAAGCTCCTGATCTGAATTGGGGCCCTTATGCCTACTATTTACTTCAAAACATTCTTTACGTAATTGTTAATTGCCTGAATGGTGGCACATGTTGTTTGGCCTTTAAAGTGAAGTTCTAACTCATGGTGAATTCAGTGAGTCTTACTCTTAAATTAGTGTGCGTAATATTGTCACCCCAATCTGTGCCTTTGTTTCTCTTGAATTATATACATCACAAGAGGTAAATGTATATTTTAATTCATCGCTTAGGTTCCAATTGGTTCTGCTATTTTGCTAATTCACAATATTTGCTTCTTGGGCAAAGAAAGAGCTCCCACGCCTGTTTTTAACCCCTCTCTACCTTTACTGCACACAGCAGCCCCTACAGGCCCCGTTGTCGACGACACCAAAGTTCCTGTGAAGGTGAGGGCACATTAACATTCCATATCGCTAGCCAATTGCTCTTGGTTTTCTGACTCAGTGACTTGTGTGCCATTAGAGAAAGCCATTAGGTTTTCTCTATATTCACTTCAGTTATGATGTAAATGTTGTATTAGCGTCTCTCCTGTGAGCTAATTGTGAATGATGCCTCCTGCCCACGCTTGTGGAAAATAATGGTCATTTGAAATGGCTTTAAAGCAAAGGTTTCACCCACCAATGTTAATCAAGGCTTTTTGACCTTATTGCATAATCCATTCCCATTACACAAACAGAAGCCTATGCTTTGCTATGAAAGGGTGGGAAAACAGATCAGAGTTTTCTTTTCTAGCTTCTGGGAATGAGGGAAAAGGCACTGAGGAAGCATTGGTCAAAGGAAAAGCCTGCCAGGAATTCATGTAAGGAATACTTTGAAATACTGGCTGGTATACACAAAGTAAACACAAAGCCCTGAGCTGAGCATACCTTGGTCCATTGTATGTTGCAGTCAGGACCATTCCAACTTGCCCATGCCATTCATGCAATCATTCTAGAAACCTGTATGTTTATGGTCATTAGCAAAGCTGTGTGCATTTTGCGATGTGCTCCCCAATAGCCCTTCCATTGTCATAGAGGATGCTACAAATCTTCGGCTGTAGTCTTCAGACTCACCAGAGCATCCTCTGTGCCATCACAAGTTATCATGGGATGCACCTCTCGGTTTTTGCAGCATAGCTGGGCAGTGAGGGAATGAAGTATTGGGATAGATGTTATTTAAACTTACATATTTTTTACATCCTGTCAAGTCATCACAGTAGCCCTACCCACCAACCCAAGGGAAGACCCAAGCAAACTGGTGGCTGGCATCAGAACCACTAAGGGCACCCCACTTGACTTATTCTTGGAAAAGTCTCAGCTGAAAATAGCAGTGACTGGTACATCTCCTTGTTGTGATGCTGTTACTGATTGTATCAATCTACGACTGGGAGATGTTGCTTCTACAGGGATTTCAGAACATGGGAAAATATAGACATTTGCATGCTGACAGTTTTCTAGGAAGTTGTAACTAATATGCATATTCATATACAAATAAATATTCGTGATTTTAGAGATTAGTGCTGTATTCAGCCTTTTAATGCAAAATCAGTTGGTGTGTATTCTGTGCCCAGTTATTTTTAAATGACATGTGCATGCATCTTTAAGAAATATCACACAAAATTTCTTTAAAATATAGAACTAAATAATATTAGTGAGTTCTGTGACAAGGTGTTGTAGTGTGGAGTGCTCCTGTTGAAGCACAAGCCAGCCAGTATTCCATTCCCCTTCTCTAGTTTTTTTGTTTTCCTCTTCTTCTTCTTCTTCTTCTTCTTCTTCTTCTTCTTCTTCTTCTTCTCCCCAGAACCTTCAACTTTTTTCTCCTTTTACTTTGTCTCCTTTCCCAAAGTTTGTGTGTGCATGTGCATGCTTCTGCTAACCTCACAGGTTAATACCTCTTTCTTGTGTGTGGATGATGTGGTTTTGATTGCATAAGATTGGCAGAGAATGAGTTCACTTTCAGTATACAGGATATTGGGTGTTGCCCAGGTAGGATGGCAACTCATTTCCTCTCCTGTTTTTCTCAGGAGCCAAAGCCAGAGGTCCCGAACATAGTCCCCGAACGTCCTGTGGAGCAGATGGTGGAGTTCAGTGTGACCCTCACTGACCAGGAGTATACTCCAGAACTGAGTGATCCTACATCTCCTCAGTACCAGAAACTAGCTGAAAAATTTCAGCTTCAAGTAAGAGCACTCAGTTATTCAATGACAATACAACTTACGCTTGTTTGATTAGAGGGTTGGTTTGGTTTGGGTTTATTTAGTGGGACATTATAGACAGTGATAAATAAGAAATGTGTCTGTTGTCTGCTTTGCTGTGTGTTGATATAGAGTAGTGAAATTATTTAGACTGAAATCTGTGGAAAGTTGCTTAGGTTTGTGTTTCCCAAGTAGTTCAGATTTGCAAGGAAATAATGAAGAGTTCAATATAGGCAAGTTAAGCGCTTTTAAACCTCATTGATTTGATACGGGAAGGTCTTGTTCTTTCAGCAAATGATAAGCAGTCCCATGTTTCAGTTGGGAAGATGCATCAGTCCATGCCAACTGTTCAGTCCACAGTTTTGTACATGTGCATGCCAGGGTCAAATCAATATCAAGATGCCAAGCTAAGTAAAGAGCTTTCTGCCATACAAACTAATTAAACCTTGCTAAAACCCAAGGACTGGTGTTTTTAAAGTACATAGGCACTGTGTCCAAGAACCAGTTTTCCTGATAACCCAGCACCAGAACCAGAACCAGAACCCACATTTCACAGAAACCAGTTGATGCTCTACTACCCTGGACCACGCTAGCTGTCAGGAAGTAGTAACAGTGACGACATTCTGGCCTTATGGTAATTGCTCTTTATATCAGTTGGAACCTCAATTAGTTTAAAAATTCAGTCATTCAAAATAGAGAACACTGCTTGCTCCTAACTCTTACGTCCAACACTGCAAAGGTACCCTGCACAAACTGTGAGTTATTAAGCCAACAGCCATCCATGCAGAGGTGCCAACTTGAATAAAATATTGTGGGGGCCCAGGTAAGCCCTGCCCCACATAATTGATCAAATGATGCAGTCCACACACACCATTTGAATGGGAATGCCCATCAACTTTGGGGGGCAGCCCCCTCAAATACTTTCTAATAGGGGCTGAAGGCCCCATAGCCCCTAGGAGTTGGCTCCTATGCATCTATGGTTGCCTAGAGATTCAGACTTCCTGTTTTGGTTGCACACATATTTACTTCATCTTTAGATGTATCAGGGAGATCACAAAAGTGATTGTGTCAAGCTGCTGCTTAAAACTCACCAGGGGAGATGGGGGTTGAGCTGACCCACATTGTGAAAAGATCAATTCTCATGGGGTGGTTCTTCATTATCCCTTAGCCGATGCCTGTTCATGCATTTTGGGAAAATTTGGTTTGGAAGGAGACCTCTAAAAGCCTGTTTAGCCATTTAGATTATGCTGTGTGAACATGATGTGGTGTTTTCCATTGTGAAGCCCAGCCTTTCGAATTTCTTCTCCCTAAATATGACAGGTATTGACCTTTCTTGTATTTTGACATCTGCTAAAGACATTTATTTCACCAAGCATTTGCTGATATCACACACACACACACACACACACACACACACACACACACCAACCTTCAACTGAGGATCAAAGGTGGTTTGCCATATAAAAACACAAACATAATTAACATAGTAACAAACAAAACAATACCCTCCCAGTTTAAAAGGCCATAAAATATTTAATTAGCCAAAGGCCTGGGAGAGGTGGAATGTTTTCACCTGGCACCTAAAGGTATGCAATAAAGGTGTCAGATCAGTCTCCATGGGGAGAGCATTCCACAGGAAACCATTGCAGAAAAGGCCCACTCTCATGTTGTCACCCTCTGGACCTCTTGTGAAGGGGGCACACGAAGAAGGGTCTTATGATGATCACAGGGTCTGGATTAGCTGCAGGAGATGTGGTCCTTGAGGTATGGCAATGCTGAGCCATCTTGAATTGGGCCCAGAAACTAATTGGCAGCCAGTGCAGTCTTGTCCCCGTGAGCAACTCGGCTGCTGAATTCTACACCTCCTGAAATTTATGAACTGTCTTCAGAGGCAGCCCCACATATAATGCATTGCAGTAATCTAACCTAGAGGTTACCAAAACATAGATGACAGGAGTTAGGCTATCCCTGTCCAGATGGGGCACAACTGGGTTGCCAGTCGAAGCTAATGGAAGGCACTCCCTGACACCAAGGCCACCTGAGCCTCAAGTGACAGCAATTAATCTAGAAGTACCCTAAAACTATGTACCTTCTCCTTCAGAGAATGTATAGCCCCATCAAGAACAGGCCACCTCTCATCCATCAAGTCTAGGAAACCACTTGGTGCCTCGGTCTTATCTGGATTGAGCTTCAGTTTGTTGGCTCTCATCCAGTTCGTTACTGAGGCAAGATACTGTCCCAGCACACTCACAGTCCCCCTTGCAGATGTAGCCTTCAGTGATGTGTTTTCTATTTTTTTTCTGATGTGGATTGCTGTATTTAATTTACTACTGTTTTAATATTTTCTGTAAACTGCCCTGAGATTTGATAATGAAAGGTGGCATATGAATATTTTAAATGTTGTTGTTTAGTCGTTTAGTCATGTTCGTGACCCCATGGACCAGAGCATGCCAGGCACTCCTGTCTTCCATTGCCTCCTGCAGTTTGGTCAGGCTCATGTTGGTAGCTTTGAGAACACTGTCCAACCATCTCATCCTCTGTTGTCCCCTTCTCCTTGTGCCCTCAATCTTTCCCAACATCAGGGTCTTTTCCAGGAAGTCTTCTCTTCCCATGATGTGACCAAAGTATTGGAGCCTCAGCTTCAGGATCTGTCCTTCCAGTGAGCACTCAGGGCTGATTTCCTTCCTGGTTTGATCTTCTTGCAGTCCATGGGACTCTCAAGAGTCTCCTCCAGCACCATTATTTAATATTTTAAATAAATAGACAAAATAATAGAACTATGTGTGCTTGTAAAAAAAAAAAGCAAACACACAAACTTAACAGGAAGACGCTTATAGCTCAAATCCTCTGGGCATGTTCCAAGATGGTACAGGCCTATGAGAGGCCTATACCACTGTGCTGCACTCCTTCTCCTCAGGTGGTTTAAGCATCTGTTCCCCCGTTGCCACCATCCCCTCAGCAGCATAAGACAGACTATAGAGTTACCCAGTCAGCAGAGAGCATTAGTTGTACTACACACCATTAGGAAAAGTCATTTGAGCCTCATCAGGAATTAATGGACAGTACTTTGTAGTGATTTCATTTCAACAATAAACCTAATGAGCAATCTAAATACGAATGTTGAATGAAATTAGCCACTGTTGTCTGAACTACTTTTCAAAGGAAGCTGCCAGGGGACCCAAAATCACACATTCTCCTCTATTCATTTGGGCATTATCCCATTTCCTCTGAGTTAGAGGAGAGATGGCATGTTTATATCATTACTAAGGCTAATTGCATGCTTCATTAGCTATTTAATAGCCAGCAATTAATGATCTGAAGGTTGCTTAGTTGAAAGTTAAGCAAAAGTCAGTATGGCAAGTGAAGAGGGAGGTGTTGCGGGAATGCTGCTTTGGGATATTCACTTTGCCTTTTGAATTCTTAAATCCTTTGCAAATGCAGTGCTTATTCAAAGTGCGTTGAAAAAAACTTCAAATAACCTCTTCCTAGAATGTAACACAAATTTTTATGCAAAGTTGTGGGTAAACTTTCCACATTGTAAAACACCCTACTGAGATCTGAGAACTAATAAACTGACAGGCCAACAGCTTTTAAACAAGTTTTGAGAGAGGTGTATGAATAATAACGGTGAAAGTGTGTTTGCATGTATCTATCAATCTATAGTTTCAGTCCAAATGTATATGTATTGACTGAAATTGCCACTGACTGCTTTGAAGGGCCTGCAGCTTTGTTCTCGAGATGAAGTATTCATCAATGAAATTGTTCACAGCTCTGTCTTTCATGCCTAGACTCATTGGCCTCCTCCAGAAAGAAAGAATGCAGTGGGCGATGCTAACCAAATACAATGCTCTCAGTTCTCTAGCTTTTGATGCAAAATGGATAGCGACAGATCTCATTATTCATGGCAAGGTCTGTAGCTACCCTGCCACTACTTCCATGACAAAGAGGGGAAAATTAACTGACATGTTCGCTGCATTGCCATTGCAGCACATATTCCAAGAATAAGGGGGTACCTCTTTTGACTGTTGAACAAAACAGTGGTTCTCCTGCCCACTTGGCAGATAGGCTGCTCCCTTTCCCCTGATCCAGCCCATCATGAGAAGGAGAGGAATGGCCATGCATGGACAGAACATCTAAGTACAACCACTGTTCTTCAGTCAAAATTGCACAGTTGGGTATTGTATTTTTCCAGAAGGTTGACCGAGTGTTATTTGACCTTCATTTTTGGATTACATACACTTAGGCAGTATTGGGATGTGTGGGGTAATTGAAGGAGAGGCAGGTCTGCCAGGTCAATGGGGAGTGCACTTGCTGTCCTCCATGTGATGGACCAGGTCAGGGGAGTGGTTTCATCCAATCCAGCTCATAGACAGCCAGCATTTCAAGTAGTTATAAGCACCTCTGGTAAGTTACCATTTGATCATCAGTCTGTGTTCCTGATGGTCAGTAATCCTGAAGGTCTATTTATGGTGGACTATAAATACAAAAAAGAAGATGATTGGGCATGTATAGTATATGTACCACAGTGTTTAACAAATGGCAACCAAGAGAATAATAATAATAATAATAATAATAATAATAATAATAATAATAATAATAACAACAACAACAACAACAACAACAACAACAACAACAACAACAATAGCGGCCCATAATCAATCTAAGCTTCCCATGGGAAAATGAAGCTTAGCAAATGTTTACTTTACTTGCTTCAGTATGGGAGGATTCTTTCGGATAGCCATAAAGTTATTAACTTATACCCGAAAAGCCTTCTGTGATTTGTGTTTTCAAGATCCTGTAGTATGTTTGTAAAGAGCTGCCGCTGTAGTACTGGTTTTGCTTGGAAAGAGAAGCACTATTTATATATTTATTCTTTTCATTTCCACAATTTATATACACTGTAGTCTCTAGGTCAATAAAGATACAAAAGAAATAAGTTAGATAAAGTAGGTTACAATTAACCACAACATTAGAAAAGCTTACAGTCGTACCTCCACTTACGTATCCCTCCGCTTATGTAAACTTCGGGATACGTAAGCCACAAACCCAGAAGTCTATTTCCGGGTTTTTGCCACACGCACATGTGCAGAAGGGCTCTACCACCACACGTGTGTGCGCAGAAGCGGTCCCTCTAGTTGCGGAAACCTGGGGATCCAACCAGAGTTCCAGAATGGATCTCGTCTGCAACTGGAGGTACCACTGTACTTTAAATACCTGCTGAAATAAAAAGGTCTTCTCCAAGTGCCAGAAGTTCAAAAGGGAGGAGTCCTCTCTCAGCCAGTAGGAGGGTCCACAGAGTCCACAGAGTTTAGGTATTGAATGGGTACCTCAAGATCAGGCATTCAAGATACCCAGCTAAGAAGCTAGTGCCAACTTACCTGGAACACAAATGTGCAGTCACATGTGGGGTAAATAGAATAAAATAAATAAGGAAGGAGTATTGCAAAGGCAGCCTCATCGTCATCAAGCTCCTTCCGAGGTCCACATTGGAGCAGGGAACTCACGGCCAGTCCTCAGAGCCCTACTCCTCTTCTTTGATGTTAATGTTGGTCACTTGCCCTCACCTAGCTTTCAAGGGCAAGAATATGGAAGAGCGCCCACTGCATGCTTTGCCCTCTGTGCAGCAGTAGTGTGCATTTGGCCCAGAAGGAGAGCGGAAGACAATGGGCTGTGTTGAGCGTAGCAAGGAATCTGGCCGACTCAATAAGAGTGATGTCAGAAAGGCAACGTAGCCATTCTCTGTCATTGTTCCCTCCTCCCCATTACTGTCAGCACAGCTTTGACACAACCTGATCTACTGAAACAAAGTACCTAATAATTTTTCTGTCATTTGTATTATTGCACAGTATCATCCAAGGGCTAATTAGGTAGCAACAGCAATAGCCGCTTCCTGAGCAAGTGGGCTAGGATGGATCATTAGGCTGCATTATAAGCTGGTGGATTTAGGAGAAGGCCATTAGATTGGTTGGCTCACTTGGGTGGGCTTTTATTTCTCTGCATCATCCATGTATGAGGTTCAGCCATTATCTCCTGCATCCCACTTTATAGTGTCTCCATATATACCCATCACTTAGTCACTGGAAATAAACTGCCTTATGTCATTTATCAGGTGTAGGAAGTGATTGTTGTGTAACACAGTGGAAGCCTTTTCTAATAATGATTTGTGGATGTAGGAAGTTGGTCATTCATGAACTAAAGAAGTGTTTTGCTTCAAACCTGTGGTTAAATTCTTTTATGGGATTTAACTGCCACAAGTGCAAGGAGAGGTGGGACACAAGTATTATAAATGAATGCCAGGAAGGCACACCCACCCACTGCCTACTGTTAGGTGGTGTGAAACAACCACCCGGGTAACAGATTATTGGCAGTAGAGGGGTGTTGGGAGGACTGAACAGCATGTGCCATGTATCCTGCACACACACCCCGGCTAGCCTTTTGCTTCTCTTGGCTAGCCTTTCAGTGGTGAACAGTGTTCTGCCAGCAGTGGTGAAATCAGATTTCATTGTCATTCCAGGTAATGGGGAGAGGACACCCTGTTGCCCATTGCCTCTGGCAGCAAAATGCCTTGATCTTAGGTCTCAAAGCTTAGGTCATATGGTTTCCCAGCTTATATCACAATGTGGTAACCAACTTAGGTTTATTACCAAGTGTACTCTAAACAGCTTTACCGAAACCGGGCTCCCTGATAAAGTGAGCCACCATGATGCATTTGTTTGCAAACACATGTTCCTACCTCATTCGCTTTATGTGTTTAAGGATGCATCAAAAACCATAAAGTGACTAAAGAGGCTGATAGTGGAGTTTGGTGTTCTGCACATGCTGAGAGGAAGTCAAACTCTCATATTGCTTCCTGCAAACTGGAGCAAATCCTGGCCCTGGAAACCAAGGCCCTGGGCTTAAACAATGCCCTCTGTAACCTTATTGCAACCACCAATACAAATAATGCATACAGGCTCACTAGGTGAGAAAAGCTGCAACGTTGCAGGGCTTTGTCCATTAATCTAAACAGTATCTCAGCATGTCCAAGTTAAAATGCTTAATTAAGGTCTCCACTAACCATGCAACGAAAGCAAATTCCCCAATGGTCTTTCTAAATTCCAAAGTTCTGTTTTACAAATGCTAGAATAGGCTCTGCTGGGAGTAAATGCTTATTTAGCTAACATCTGTTAGTTCCCCTGACAGAAGAATGAACATATAATTAACTTTTTTCCCTCTCTGTTTAATAGATGCAAAAGATATTTGAGAAACTTGCAGGATTCAAAGAAATCCGTGTATTAGGATTTAGGTAAGTGATAACGTTATTCACTTTCTAGTTAGGGGTAAGTGTTCCCTTCTCACTAAGGAAGCAAATAAGGCATTTTATTCTAGGAAACATTTTGTTGTACGTTAGCATTTCAGAATCTTCTAATCAGTTTTCTCTGTGATCTGTAGCTTTGTTCTGTGTTTATTTGGCTTTGGGGAATTTTTCTGAATGTTGCTGTGTGTCCTTTTATTATTCTCTGGGGACCAGATTCAATTCATCCATTCTGCTAGCAGAAGCCAGTGCAAGGACTCCTACTAGCACAATGGGATTCTCCCCCAGTTCCCCCCCTCCATGCCTCTCCCTCTGGAGAAGCCCTGGGACAGCAGTCGGGGGTGGGGCAGAAAGGAGGGGAGATGGTTCTGATGGAGAACAGAAATGCTTGCACTGATGGAACAATCTCCTTAGCAGTGTGTTGAACTCCACTCTATGTAAACAGTTTAGCGATTTATTTTTTAAGTGGTATAATTTTTAGTGATTTCAATCAGTTTTGAAAGCCGGTAGAGAGGTTAGTTTAGACAAAAGTATTTCTAAATTGGCACTTCAAGACAGTAAGAGACTGTAGACCCTGCCAATGCCTCTTCCTCTGTCACCTCCCTTCTCCTCTATCTGTTGCTCCACCTTTCCGAAAGCGATAGGCAGGAAGCTCCAAATTGTAGGTCCTACCATACTATAAGATCAAAGGGAACATGCAGTGTTTTCTTACATACAGCAGAAAAGAAAGTCCCTGGGGACATTAGGTTATTACTCACGTTCTTTACAACCCACATAAGTGGTCCCACAACTACAGGTTTGTTTGCAGCGCACTGAAATTTTCAGGGATCCCAAGGGACAGCAAGAGCTCATGTGCTGGTGCGGACAGTGATTCTACTTGGGTGGAGGCTGACATGTGAGGAAGCCTCAGCAGAACTAGGTCAACATCCTATTCAAGCATGAGTAATGCAGGCGGTTGGCCTCTATTATTGTCTCCATCTTTATGCATTTAGGTTTTCAGGTTGTTGTTTTTTTATACATCCTAGTTAATTCATGACTATGGTGAGATTTCAGCTGGGGACATCCCAGCTTGTGCTCTTCGCCACTACAGTACTGTCTACCTGTGATGCTGTAGGTGATGTTAGTTTACAACTCCCATCAGTCCTGAGGATGAGCCAGGCTGGCTGGGGCTCGTGAAGTCCAACAACTTTTGGGGGACTACAGGTTCCCCACCCCATTCTACCATAACATCCATCTTGACCAGTGGTTCTCAACCTGTGGGTCCCCAGATGTTGTTGGACTACAACTCCCATCATCCCTGAGCTCTGGCCTTGCTAGCTAGGGATGATGGGAGTTGTAGTCCAATAACATCTGGGGACCCACAGGTTGAGAACTGCTGATCTAGACCCTTTCCATGCCTTGAAGAAAGCTTTCTATCATTCCCCCCCAGGTGCTGATGTTTTTATCAATATGATACTAGTGTGTTATTCCACACCTACATTTTGACCAGATGTGGGGAACCTCTGGCTTCAGATGTTGTTGAACAGCAACTCCCTACACCCCTGGCTATTAGTCATGCTTGCTAGGGCTGATGGGAGTTGTACTTAATAATAATAATAATAATATTGTTATACCCTGCCCATCTGGTTGGGTTTCCAGGAGAGACAAATATTTTTGACAAAACTTCACAGCACATCACCACCAGAAATAAAGATCAGTTATACAAGGATTAAAGATATCCTGCTGCATATGGAAAAGAAGCCTCCATATATATCATTCACTTACCTGGCAAATTTAATATATAAATGTTGGGAAATAGCTAGTTTAGAACCTGGACCTACACAAAGATTCTTTCTATTTACCTCTGAACATTAAGCAGTGCTAGAAATGGAGTCTTGACTTTCATGATTACCTCTGAGAGAAAAAGTAGTCTTTGTTTTGGTGCCTTCCCTTCTTGTACATCTCAAGCTACGAGAAAGAAAGCTGTTCTGGGAGAGCCACATGGGTGTGCGGGGGCCGCTAAGGAGCTCCATATTTGGCATGGAAGATATGTCAGACAAACAAAGAGAGGACAGTATTACAAAGTGTCATGGCAGGACATGGCCTCAAGAAGTGTGCATAGTCAGAATGATAATTAGGTCAGGTTACTGAGGCCCGGATTTGGACAAGAGCCAAACAAAGTCAATCCCAGCTTCTTCGTTGCCACGGGAAAGGTACAGATTAGCACCCGATGAATTGCAATTCGTGACCTGGGGAGGGGAGGGGAAATGGATGGAAAGAGAGGGGAAAGCTGAAGAGCTTTCTTTTACTCCAGGAAGGGAAAGAGAAAAGGAGCACTCATGTTTTGTGAAGAAAGGAATTTTAATGATGGAAATCACTTGCCCTGGCAAATAACAAAGAGGAAAGATGCAGAGTATATTACTAACCGCAAGTTAATATGTTTGTATGCTTTAATGTTCTTCTTTCTTTTCCTTTGAAATATTTCCATCTGTCCTGCCTTTGTGTGCTGGAACTGAAGACAGAAGAAGGAAAAAGATGGGTAATTTCCCCGCACTTTTTTATATAAAAAAACAACAGCACATGATATGACATGCATAGTAATGTCAATGTGAAATTACCTAGTTTTAAGATACAGAATCTGGAAGAAACATGTAGGCTTGGCTGACTTTAGGCCACTTTAGCCTAAGCCATTATGCAGCATAGGCAGACAAAGACTGACGCGAACAGCAGAAAGTTCCTCCATCTACAACATAAAATAGACAAGGGAAATGTTTTTGCTTTTCTGTTCTGCTGAGAAGACCAGATTCCTTTTCCCCACCCCCCTCTCAATAGGGTCATCATCCTATCACAGAGCTACTGTAACTGCCACCTTGCGTGTAGGAGTAGGAAGCGATAGTGCTAGCACAGTAAATTAAATGCATTTATACATGGCTTTAGAAAATGATAAGAAGCAAACTTATTCTCAGGCTCTCTTTATGTATCTTGGAAGTGCTGATGGGAGGTCAGTTATCATCTGACTCACAATAGGAAGTTGTCTGAGGTGTAGGTTTTTCGGAACCCCTTAGGTGCCTACCAAGTAACTATTGATTTTCAATGTATGATACAAGTCTAAAATATTTTTGAAACCTATTCCCTACCCCACCCTCCCGTTGAGGAGATTTGCCACAGAGTAGAATATGGAAAGCACAATTCAGTGTCTCCCCCTCCCTTCAGATGTTTGCCATTGCAGAGCAGTTTTAAGCAAGTTTAGTCCATAACTATTTGTTGTTCCTTTTCCATTCAGAAAAGTGAAGATTGATATCCTGATCCTAAACATTTGTACTGTTAATTGTCTGTGAGGTTGATGTAACATTATTGAAGCACTGACATGATGACACTTGCAGTGTGGTGTAGTGGTTAAGAGCGGTAGACTCATAATCTGGGGAACCGGGTTCGCGTCTCCACTCCTCCACATGCAGCCGCTGGGTGACCTTGGGCTAGTCACACTTCTCTCAGCCCCACTCACCTCACAGAGTTTTTGTTGTGGGGAAGGAAGGGAAAGGAGATTGTTAGCCGCTTTTGAGACTCCTTCAGGTAGTGATAAAGTGGGATATAAAATCCAAACTCTTCTTCTTCTTCTTCTTTCCTTAAGGAGTCATGTTCCCTTATCCTGGAATCCTTTATCCTAGAACAAACCAGCTCTTTCAGGTCTGCTTGTGATTACTCAGAGGTGAAGAAAAGGCACATTAATCTGCTTCATATGACCTATTAAATTATAGTCAAATTTGCTGTGGTTTAATATGAATGACACTTTACTCCTCCCCCACTTCTGCTGCACTGCCAAGGAACAAACCATGATCTGACTTGTCATGCCACCTGAGCTTGGTCTCATGATTTATTTCCCTCAGACAAACCATGTGTGGCAAACTAAGAACAAACCTTGGCTTCTGCTTGTGGTTTGTTCAGAGAGAAACAAACCACAAGTCTAGGTTTGGACAACAAGGCAAGCCATACCATGGTTTGTTTCCTAGCAGGAGCAAGGGAAGAGCGAAGCACTGCTTGTTCACATTAAACTGTGGTTTATTTTAACTATGGTTTAGTGCGGCATGTGAACCAGGCCTCTGAGTACATAGTCACTCCTTTTTTATTTGATGTGACTCCTAACACAGAACAGGTCTTTTATGGCACTTTTATTTATGTGCCCTGTTCCTCCTAAGCATTCATGTACTGTTCCAGCAAGAAGGGTAGAAATACAACTGCTTTTGTTTGACTGTTCAGCAACTACTCCTAGGGACTTACCCAATTAGTGCTATAGTCAACGTTACCTTTAGTACATGGCATGATATGGTTGCCACAGGTACTGAATGTGGGAGGCTGCCTTGTTGTCTGGAATGTGCCTTTTTGCTGGGATCTGATAATTCCAAATTATAGGCACTGAGGTGACCTAGCACTGGAAGAGCTATGTTTTTTATGCTACATGCACGCGCACACAAACCTATATCATATAGTGAGTTATAACTTACATGAACACTTCTGCACTTGATTAGGAATGCAGGAACATAGGAAAGTGCCTTTCAGGCCATTGGCTATCTACTTCAGCATTATGGCAGTAGCTCTCCAGGGTTTCCCCACCGTACCTGGAGATGCTGCAAACAGAATCTGGAACCTTCCGTATGCAAATAATATGCTCTAGTCTAGCAGTCACCTACAACCCTTCCTTATAGGTTCAAACAGGGAGTTTCCAGGCTCCAACTATCTCTTTTAAACATTTTAAACTGCTTAGAAAAGGTACCTTACCCCCATGGGTTGAGTGGGATTATTTTTATCCAGCACTAGTTATAAGTGCTGTTCAGTAGCTGCCCATGCCATGTGTACCACCCTGCAGTACAATTAGAAAAGCAAGGGATGTGCTTGGAGAAGAATATTGCTATTTGAATGCTAAGGAAATGTAGTCATTCTGTTTAGGAGATACTGGTTAGAAAGGCATCTGGTTTTCCATGCAAGTGAGAAGCAAAGTTCATTTATTATGCTAAATGGGATTTTAAGCATCTTCCCCTTCACAAACACCTACCTGCATGCCTCAATCCAAACTAGGTAGGATGGGAAATCTAGTTTTTATATTTTGCATCGTTGATTGTGTTGGATTGTGGATTAAATGTTATTTTCCCTTGCTGATATTTTAATGTGTTGGTTGCCTGGAGAATGCATTTCAATAATTTAGCCAAGTTGACCTTTACATGACTGGAGTGAGTCATATCTCAAGAGCTCCTGTTAACTCGCATCAGTGGCAATATCTCCTAACCCATCTCAGTCACCATAAAAGCAGTGTCACTGGGTTTTAACTAGTGAAGAGGGCTGGGTGACCGAGGGAAGTTGTGACTCATTGCTACTAACTTAGATTAGCAAGCTAGCCAGTGAAATCAATCACCTAATGACAAGCAGGTCTTCCATGTCCTGCTCTATTACTAAACCAATTTCAGTGAAATATGAACTTGGCACAGGTAAAAGCATTTATCATACACTTAGTTTCCTCCCACACCCAAAGGTCAAGCAGCACGGTAGCTCGGTATGTCATCAACTTTGAGAGAGAGGAGTCCGAAGTTAAAGGTCCTGCGGATGACATCTCAACTATCAGCTCCAACAAGATTGAAAACGAAAAAGGTTCTATTAGTACGGAGGACGAGATACCAGCAACTAAACCGAGAGTGACAGACCTTCAGCAGATGGTTGCCATGGCACTACAGGAAGATAAGTCACTGTCCATGGATCTTGGGACACTTCAGTTTGCTGACGGTCAGTCAATCAGATTTTCCTCTTTGTGAACTAGGGATCCAGTTGAAAATGACCTTGCACTGTGCATCATTGATTCCCTCTGAGGTTGCAGAGATCCAGTAAAATGAATAAATATATGTAGGAATGCAGCAAATGGATTTGAACAGCACATATATTGCACAAGCGTACCACATTTGTCAGCGAGCTAGAATTAACTGGTGCTTTGAGCCAAATAGACACTCAGTAGTAAACCCAGACCTGTTGCTGTGTAATGGGAACAATGGCCTTGCAATGTGGACATCCTGAACAATCTGAGTTCATACTGCTCTTTCCCATTAGTTAATTTAGAGAGAAAGCTCAGTTCTCTGGAGTAAGCAGCATCTTTAAAATTTAAATTCATATTGAATGACCAACTCCCCCCCCCAGCTCTGTAATTGTATTTGTCATGTGACATTACTCAAGTTTACAGCATAGCACCTTATATAACATTTTGCACACTTTGATCAGTAAGCATGCTTCTTGTCATTTATGCAGATTTACTGAAAAAATTCCCTTTGCATTTGTCTCATTTTGCAGAAACCATTAGGCCATCAAGTGACGTAGATAATGATATCCAATCCATGGTAACCGATGGTGTCGCTGGACCCGGGTTGGTGAGTAAATTTCCCTGCCTTTGTTCCTTAAGGTAAGATATATACCAGGAACCCAATAAAATCATAGCAAAATAAAACTTTGACTGTGAATATGAGTAGCATCCAACAGACCCAGGCTGCTATTATATCTTCTCTGTCAAATACAACTCCTTCTGCTTCACGCAATTTTCATCCCCCTCCCCCCGCCATGTGTTCACATCCTATGAAACCCTAGTGCTGGAGTGAACTTTTCAACACTGTTGTTTTTAAGGCAAAGTTTCCAACACTTGCCCTCCCGATCCCCCGCATAAACTCCTATTTTGTGAACTTGTATATTTTATTCCATTGGTGGCTATTAAACTTTGTTTGCTAAACCAAAACAGAGCTCATCTGCCCTAGTTTTAAAAGCTAGCAAAGGAGGGAGAGCCAAGAGGTTCCTGCCCCTTCTACCATTTATCTCAGAGCAAATCTATGTCTCCCATGGTGGGAGGAGGCAACAGATACTAAAAACAAAATCTGGAGCATGCATGACTTGTGGCACCAAAAAACAAAATGTGTTTATTGCATATTGTTTATTTATTGATCATGTGAAAATGTCATATAGCAGGAGTGACCTACCTGTGACCCTCCATATGTTGTTGGGCTCCTACTCCCATCAGGCCCCACCAGCATGGTCAATGATGATGGGAGGCATGGTCCAACAATATCTGGAGGGCCGCAAATTAGCCACAGTATCTGTGGTTTCAATGATATGTTGGATCCAGGAAAGAAGAAGGTGGCCTGTTATAGATGGGGTTGACTCCTCTTGAAGGATCAGATCTGTAGTCTGGGGGTACTCCTTGATTTGACCTTGTCACTGAAGGCCCAAGTGGTATGTGGTATGGAGTGCCTTTCTCCAGTTGGGGCTGTTTCACCAGTTATGACCATTCTTGAATAGGGAATGGCTTGGCCATAGTGATCCATGCTCTAGTAAACCTCCTGTTTGGAGCACTGCAGTTTACTCTGTGTAGTATTGTCCTTGAAGATGGACCTATTATAAAGTAACAGTTCAGCCTTAAATGCCTTAAGATCCAGTTACCTGAAAGATGGTGTCTTCCCCATATTGTCCGGCCTTTGATGTTGGCTGTGGAGGCTCTTCTGGTACTTCCAATGTCAACTGAGAACAAACAATGAATGTTTATTGTTCGTTTACAGATAGTTGCCTTGGTGATACTATCTTGTGTCTACTGCAGTAGTCATTGTATCACCACCCTGTTCATTGTTTTAGTGTTAACTGAGGCCAGGATATCTATGACCCTCTCCTATAGACAGACCCACCAAGGGCCTTCTCAGCAATAGCACCCTGGGCTATGGAATATTCTCACCCCTGAAGTCTAGCTAGCACCTACTCTGTCAGTTTTCTAGTGCCAGATGAAGGCAGTTCTCTTCCTTCAGAGTATTTTGAATATTTGTGAGAGGACAGGTGAACGTGTTAATGTTACGTTTATATATTTATATTGTTATGAGCCACTCCAGGATCATATGTGACAAGTAGTGTAATAATAAACTCTATAAATAAAAATACATACATGTTTGCGCGCACATACGTACACAGTTGTAAAATATTTTCTGGAGTGTACCTGTATACATTACACTAGAGTTTCCCAAACTTGGGTCTCCAGGTGTTTTTGGACTACAGTTCCCATCATCCCTGACTATTGGTCCTGCTAGCTAGGGATGATGGGAGTTGTAGTCCAACAACAGCTGGAGACCCAAGTGTGGGAAACCCTGCATTACACAGAGGCAACCCCTGGTTTGCAGCGCAGTTTATAGAAACCAGAGCAAATCAAGGTTCTGTAATGTACACTTAAATCATAATAGACAAGCACTTAGCAACCTTAATGTGTGAAATGGCCTTCCATGGACCACAATTAAGTATCATAGCAATTGTTCCTCTCTTCAGGTTTTCTTCATCCTTTCTTTCTTCTCTTTGCTAGACCTCTGAAGTACCACTGGTTTATGCAAGTCCAGCAACAGTTAATGACATTGAGGATACAAACCTCATTCTAGATTACCCAATGCCCACAGTGCCTTTCAATGCCTTGGATAGTACTGGGGTTCCTCTCAGACCAGGAGATCCTGATTCACCTCCTCCAGCAGATCAATCAGCCAGCAATGATTTAAGCCCAGCCTTTTCTGAGATGCCAACTGAACAGTTATTCACACCCGCAACATTTACTGCTGGTATCTTTCAGGAGGTTAGCGATGAGGAGAGTGAAGATGAGAAGATGAAAGACCAGATGCCCAGCACAGACTCAACAATCCTCCTTGATCAAGGTAAGCTATTTAGTACCTTTCCAGTACAGGAGATCCTGTGTTCGTACCATGTGTTGACAGTAAGCAGATAATGGCATTATATGTAAAATGTGCATTTACTGTTGCAGAAAGGCTTGCATTTCCCTTCCAGACATCTTTAATGAACTGTGCTTATAATAATGTTTAGCATGTATATACTGCATGTCAAGTGTTCAGTGGTACTCACGTACATTATCTCAGTTAATATTACAACACTCTGGTAAGGTGAGCAAGGATTATCATCCCTATACTGCAGGTGAAGTGAGTGGGAAAGCTGAGGCTGAGAGAGAGCAGCCACATGTTGATGTCACACTGCACTGTAGTTTAGTGCAGCGTGAATGGGCCTGGCCCCCTCCAGACAGATCTATACAGGGCAAACCATTCAGATAACCCAGTCGGAAACAGTTTAGGGCTTTAGGCAAGTACAAAAGCCTTAAACTTGGAATGGCAGTAGCGAATTGGCAGCCAATGTGGTTCTTTAAAAAACGGTTTTTAATTTTTTTCATTAAGCTTCCTTAGTCAGCAGCCTAAGCACTGTATTCTGCATTAGCTGCAGCTTCCGTACCAATCTTAAAGGTTGTTCCTCTTAGAACACATCACAGTAGCCCAGTCCTGATGTTACCAAGATAGTGTGGCATGGTTAGCGTGACCAAAGAGCAGTCAACACCAATCGAAGGTGGTAAAAGGTGCCATTCCCACCACCTGGGCATTCTGCACACCTGCTCCTTCAGGCATAGTGCAGCATTATAAGTTGCCTGCGAGACTTGGAGCCTCCATCTTATTGGCATTTAAAGGTAAAGGGTAAAGGGACCCCTGACCATTAGGTCCTGTCGTGGCCGACTCTGGGGTTGCGGCGCTCATCTCGCTTTATTGGCCGCGGGAGCCGGCATACAGCTTCTGGGTCATGTGGCCAGCATGACTAAGCCGCTTCTGGCGAACCAGAGCAGCACACAGAAATGCCGTTTACCTTCCCGCTGGAGCGGTACCTATTTACCTACTTGCACTTTGACGTGCTTTCAAACTTCTAGGTTGGCAGGAGCAGAGACTGAGCAACGGGAGCTCACCCCGTCGCAGGGATTCGAACCGCCGACCTTCTGATCGTCAAGTCCTAGGCTCTGTGGTTTAACCCACAGTGCCACCTGCATCCCATTATTGGCCCATTATTTAACTGGAGCTTATTAGCTCTCATCCCATTCGCCACTACATCCAGGCATTGATCCATCACTTTCATAACCGAGATGTGATTCAGATGTAACATAGAAACAGAAGCAGCATCACAGCTGGGGAAGGAAGGCTGGGACAGTGGGCAACCAGCAGCTGCCCAGCCAGGCTGCTAGGTGATGTGGGACCTGCCTCTTTTCAGTGTGTTATTTTCATGATCTTGATGTTCTCTGCAGTTGCATTCATAGGCATGTTAATTGTCCCAAAATATAACATTGGAAATGAAATACCTCAGCGTGGTTTGCACAAGTTAGCATTCTTTTATTCTGCAAATCATCTCTTTGGTGGTCTGCATTCTGTAGCCTTCCAGGGTACTCTGGCACCCTGGGTCTGGAGCCTTTGCCTGAATGCACTGTAGGATTTTCAAAGTCTCAACTGGGATCTGCAAAGCAGTTCCATTTTTCTTCTTTCACATTGCTGTCACTCTCAATTTAATGGGGCTCCAGGTTTGCTGGAATCATCATGAGGTGCATGAAAAATGCACACGCGTCACTGGGATCCTATAAATTCTCAGCATCTCAGAGCAGAGTGGCCAGTTCATGGCAGCAAGGAAGTGTTAAGATGCTGAATGTGAGGCAGCCTTTCTTGGCATACATCTGGCAGTTTGTTGGGAGTCAAGATTATCACTGTCCCTTTCAGAATAAGGTTTACGAGGGCAAGGTAAGAAACTTGGCTTCCCAGGAAGCTCATTGTTCACACAAGAGAAAGTGATCCAAGGTGTTTTCTGTTAGGGCTTGTGACAAAATACTCAGACAGGCAGTGATGAAATGGAAGTTATACACTCGGGGGGTATGAAGGGATTTGCTGTAACTCATTCAGCTGACGGCAAAGTGACAGCAATTCCCAGTCTGCTTCCACATGTGATACATTAGCTGCATTTCCCTTATCTGGCTTTCTGGTTTGCAGCAGCTAACAGGGTACTCTGAAATGCTTTCCACGGGCAACGGAGGAAAAAAATAACTGTGCCAACAAGCTTAAACAATCATATCTTGGTTTATTAAGCTGAGATTGTCAAAGGGCTTCTGTCCCCTTTACCCAAGCCATAGTTAAATCTGGGAGCTTTTAATAAACCATAGTTTCCCAGTTTTGGAATGTTCCAAGATAATAAACCTACTTCAGTTTGTAGTTTAGTATCCCGGATTGTTCCAAAACTAATAATCCTAGTTTTGGATGGAACAGGAAACTGGTTAGTTAGATGCCTCATTGTTTAATCATGGCTCACAACAGAGGCAGTTTAAGGGCAGAGCAACCAGTTGGGTCGCACTGGTCACCATGCTGCTTGGGGCGCCATGATGATGCTGTAGAATGGAGCATGAGAGGCGGGGTGGGCACTGGATTTTATCAGCGCACAGGGTGCCACTGAAATTTGAGAGCTCCAAGTCTGCCATTGCTCACAGCAAAGGGGCAACAAGTTCGTGTATATCTTTAAGCTGACGTATGATCGTTCAAATGTCATATTGTATGCCTCTGCACTGTGGACCTTAAAAGGAATGCGTAACCTCTCTTCTGTCGATTTGAAACTGACCATGTTTTGTGTTGAAATTGCTTTGATGATTACCGATGGTGAGTTTAGCCGACACCTGCAGCAATCTGTTTGCTGACATCGTAAAGACTAAAACTGCACAGTCCAAATGATAGAGTGTATCGTGGCTTTTTCCACTTTATTGGCAGGGGCTGCTACTTGGCATGAGCTGTTGGAGCACCTGGATATACCTGTAACACCAATCATCCCACCATCTTCTCTCCTTCGTGTAGCGTTTTGTAACAAAATGAAGCTGCATTTTCTGGGCAGCTCAGTGTGTTTGAGGCACGCTTCTACATGAACTAACTGGGGGGAAATACTTGAAAACAAAGAGCTGTTTAAATAAGGGAAACTATCAGTTCTCATTTGATTTCCAAGTACATGGAGGCAGTTTATTCATGCAAAGGGGCCCGTCTCAGCGCTTACAGAATGTTGAACAGATCAAAACAAATATGGTTTTCTTTCAGACATCGTGGACACAGCCTGCAGGCAAATGCAGCTTTCGTCTCCATCTCATTAGTTTGTAGACGTTGTCACAAATCTGTCTTATGTTCCAGATTGCTGGATTTTAGACAAATCCTTTGTTTGTTTTTTAGTGGGCTGACAGGTATTAGTGCTTTTGGTTCCTTAACCAAAGTAGCAGAAGGGAATTATTCATTTCAGAAATGATTTGAAACAAACATTATGCTAAATAACTTGCTCCTATTCTATTCTGATCTAGGAGTAGCCTTACCACGAACTGATGGGAAGTAATTTTCTCAGCAACAGATTCCAGTTAGAGATGCCCCTTTGGTTCCTCCAAACTTCATATTTTGATCTTTCTTTCTTTTTTAAAAAAAAATAATTACTAAAGTGGGCCCAAGATGGAGCAGACACTTAAGCTGAATACACTGGCATAGCCATGATGGTGTGATTTTACCTTATGAAAACTATTCCCCCTCTAGGGACCTAGTGTTATTTGCTGAGACAAAGGGCAATATTGTCATCCATTCTAAATAAATACAAGGGAAGGTAAACAGTGCAGGACAACAGAATCCAGCGCTCAGATTATGTGGAAAGAAGATAAAGTCACAGGGCATTTGAACATCGTGGGCCCCCAAAAAGTGCATTTTGTGGTCTAGAGTGTGTGAGGTTATCACCCAAAATGGCCACCACAATCTCCTGCAAAAAAAAAACCCAAGTTGTCCCATTTTTACCAGGGCCCTTGGCAGGTATGTGAAGTACATTCATGCTTAAGTTACCACTGGAGAAGTGTGCCACTGTTTGTGGGTGTAAGTGCGAGAGTGTCCGAAATGACATGAGACACAGGACCTTTTAAAAATTCTTTTGGATGAGCAAGCCTTGTCAGGTAAGAACTCCGATTTCATTATCCTTACTTTTAGTTCTTACAAATTCTGTTTGATCACAAACTGACAAAGTCATTGTTAACGTTTTCATCAGGAGCACCATCCACTGTCTGCCAATATCATTTCCTACTATAGATGTGTTGAGAATGATCTGGCTGAAGTCAGTGCTTTGAAGATAGAAAAAGTAAGTCCAGCTATGTACCTTTTATGAGAATTACATGAAGTTTTGATGAATATATGGCTTTCTGTTTCCACATCCAGATGGATAGATGATGATAGATGATAGATAGATAGATAGATAGATAGATAGATAGATGATAGATAGATAGATAGATAGATAGATAGATAGATAGATAGATAGATAGATAGATAGATGATATAGATAGATAGATAGATAGATAGATAGATAGATAGATAGATAGATAGATAGATAGATAGATTAGATAGATGATAGATAGATAGATGATAGATAGATATAGATATAGATATAGATATAGATATAGATATAGATATAGATATAGATATAGATATAGATATAGATATAGATATAGATATAGATATAGATATATTTTTTGTGTGTATGCTGGTTTAAGGTTAGAAAGCTTTTCAGCCCTGGGAGTTGAAACTCTGAAAGCAATATTAGATTGTATGTGCAATGGTTATTTTGGGGGTTTGGGAGAAGCAACATGCAATTTCAGCAGCAGCACAGGGTATTGTAATAAAGACACTGATCTTGATGTTTTCAGACAGCTCATATTTCTATGTTCAAACATCCATATTTTTTGTCAGTTGTTTTTTTTTTAAGTCAGTCATTATTCTGTAGTTATTGTTTTCTGCAAAAGGACTGCTGTACAGATACATTTCAAGAATACGTTCACAACTTTCAGGTTAGATATAAACTTTCCTTCAATAACACATTGCTGCTTTCATCTTCATCCAAGATTCAGCCCAGCTATTTTCCCGAAAAGCACTGTGCAGTTCTATGCATGCTTACTTGGAATTTAGTCCTGCTAAGTTCAGTGAGGCTTCTTATTGCCAAGTAAGTATGCAGACAATTGCAGCAGCATCATGATTGACTATAGGCCAAAGTTGCACATTTTCTTCCACACAAATTGCTTTTTAAAATGTTCATTCAAAGGAACTCTGGTTCAGGATGTTCCCAACATGTGAAAGGGTGGGAGAAACAATTGGAATTTCAAATCAAGATCCTTCATAGCCAGTCATCCTTTATAGGTTATGCCTTAAATCCAACCTTAAAATGTACTTCAAACACACCAATATGTGCCAGTGCTAATGTGCCCTAGGTATTGAGAAATAACAAATAGTTTTAGTTCACCTAATTGAAGAGAAACAGGCATTACAGTTGAACCAGTAGGATTGGTGTTCTTCAGTTTCTAATTTTCTGCTTGCTTTTTTTTTCTCTTTTAGGAATTTTGGCTTATTCTTTCACGTGTTTTGTGCCTTGTTGACTCCTGTCATTGCTCCATCCAATAAACGCTGATACCATAGAGCTACGTTTCTGGGTATTAAATTAGCCTGTGAAAGGGTTTGCCATAATGTTCAATATGTCATATAGCAAATGAGAAACAAAGGGTTTAAGCATCCTATTTAAGATTTGATTTGGAATCACGTCTCCATTTGCAGAGAACATGCATTGTATTGTTGCACACCACTCTCCAAGCAATGCGAGATTCCAGGGGTTCCAGGTGTTTAACCAGGCTCCGTGTTTGCTTTGGGGAATGAGGCACAGCAGAGACTGTGCTGTCTTTATGATATATCGTTTATTTACATACATACACAACCTGAACCTGGAGGGGTTCACAGCACTAACACTCCAAGAAGGTCTTGCTTCTCCCATAGGCGCAGCCTTGGATCCAAACAGACTTAAGACATCATGCTCATGCTCTCCAGCTTGCTGACTTTAACAGCCTGACACCTTTTTGTCCTCCCAGGTCACATCACAGCCAGCTCTAAAAACCCTCCTTCAAACTTCTAACTAACTCTGAGTTGAGGGAGTGCCCCCTCATCTGGCATAGAGCCCCCTGTCTTTGGTTTCCTAATCGCTCATTGTCTTCCTTTTGTTCTCCTAATGGCTTGTCTCCCAGACAACTACCTCATCAGGAAACCGGTCTGGCTTATATTTTAACATTTGCTGAATCCAGGGGTTCAGTGTCCGGCACCCAGAAACTCATAACAGCAGGGAGCCTGAAGCTCATAACACAGGGGATTCTGGCACCCACAAACTCATAACAATGTACTGAGCTTGTCAAAATATAATTTTAAATTGTCACCAAATAGTATGCTTACACAAACAAGCAGAGTTATTTTAGTTCTTTACACTTCTTTTTTTTACCTTCTGTAGATAGCTTTTTGGCCCCCTTGCGACCTCTTTCATTTTGAAAAATGTTAAGTATGCTGAGAATCAGGCACTCCCTCATTTTGAATAATGTTAAGTATGCTGAGAATCAGGCACTCCCTGCATTTGATTACTATTTTTGGTAGTGTTTTGGAGCAAAGGTCATATTTTTGTTGCCACAAGTAGCTTTCCATCAAAATGCTATGCAACTGCTAAATGTATATGTAGCAGCAAGGTGTAATCTGAAAGCCAGTGACAAACAGTACAGTGGTACCTCGGGTTAAGTACTTAATTCGTTCCAGAGGTCCGTTCTTAACCTGAAACTGTTCTTAACCTGAAGCACCACTTTAGCTAATGAGGCCTCCTGCTGCCGCTGCGCCACCAGAGCACAATTTCTATTCTCATCCTGAAGCAAGGTTCTTAACCTGAGGTGCATGGTTCAATTTAGCAAAAGTTGTTCACTGGCTTCTAAATTCTCATTCTAAGATCTTCCTAGATCATTTCCTTCAGGACTCAGCTGCTTAGGGCTAAGCTACCCTGACTCCCTGTGACATCAGAGAAGCTAAGTCAGAGGGGACACAAATCTTTCAGAAATATTTAACTTGAGGCTGTGTTTTAAAATATACTGTCCCTGTTCTTCCAGCAACACTATGTCTGCATGCTGAAGTGCATGCTGTTGGTAGAAGCTGAGAGAGAGAAAAGGGTTAGACATCGTACATGAATGTAAGAATCCATCCACAGTTCTTCAGTATGCATACCTACTTGCTGCTTACGTATTTCATTTTCGGTCTTTCTAGAAATATAATTGAAATGTTCTTTTGGGTACAGGATTCCAGTGTTAACAGCTTTTACCTGGAAATTTACCTATAGATTCTAAATCAAATGAATAATATTCTGCCCTGAGAGTTCTGTCCAAACAGAGTTAGGTGTGCTTGAACTTGTTTAAATTAGTGGACTCAGTCCTTTTTTTTTTCTAGAAAAACTGGTGCCGGTACTCACCATGCAAGGGAGGGCTATCGGACACTGCCAGAGCATCATGTATCTGTCCCTAAGCTGGGGAGAAACTTCTCTGGCTTTGGGAAGGAGATGTGAGGCTCTGATTTGGGGCAGAAAAATACATCACCAGGAAAAAAAAGCACTGAGTGGACTTAACCCAGATTTAACACTCTGTTGGATTGTGGCATGTGCCTTTTTGTTCTTAAACTACATGTTGCTTTCTATAATGTTTTGGTAGTCCTTACATATTCTTTTTTTTTTAACAGCACTTGAGAGGCAACAAAATATAAAAGCAAAACAGGAAGTTGAGTTACGGATAAAGGATTCTTTCATAGGCCGCCTCTGACCTGCAATTCCCCTCCTGTCATATTAGCCATCTAATTAGACTCACGCTGTTTTGGTACTGTAATAGAATTCAGTGGCATGGCTCTCACTTTATAATCCTTTCATTAGGAAACACTAATTCTCTAAGCTGCCCAAAATAGTTAAAGTACAGTAAGCAGAAATAAATAGTGCATTCCCAGAAAATACAGTGGCAAATAATAAGCATACCGTAATGATTACATTTTTTTCATGAAATGAATTTCTTCACAATACCAGAGAAAGTATTAATAATGAAGATGCAATTTCAATCTATCTTGTGTGCGTGTTAGATGTTTTATTACCAACTGATTATATAATAGATTCATATGAAAACTTAACACAGAAATATTACTACCTTGTATAGTAAACTACTTCTATTCCTGTGAAACCTAACTTCTCTCCCATATACAGGCAACAACCATTTTGCACGTACCCGACTGACATGCGGCTACCGACACACACATCATTTTCGGCCCAGGAAAGGGGTGGAATGGGCAGAATGGGGTGGGGGCAGAATGGGCTTATGCGCTGACACAACTTCCCCATACAAATGGGGAGTTGCCTGCATTGAATTACAGGGATCCATTTCTGTAAGTCATTTTTGTAATTTTTTGGTATCCTTCACCATAGCTGTCCATTTCATAATTTTAATCTGTTCCCATAAATTGTTCATTGGTTCTGTTTTAGAGAAGTTTTGCATATAACATTTTTTTCTGTTAGTGAGTATATAAATTTATTTTCTACCTGGCATGCTCTTCAGTATAGTTTGACATAGAATCATAGAATTGTGGAGTTGGAAGGGGACCACGAGGATCATCCAGTTCAACTCCCTGCAATACAAGAGTGGATGGGTGGCATATAATAATAATAATAAAACCAACCATGGGGCTCGAATCCACAACCCTGAGATTAAGAGTCTCGTGCTCTGCTGACTGAACTATCGCAAAGCTTTCATGTAAGATCACCAAACCCCTGGAAGCTATTTTGATAGATGATCTTAGGAATGTGTGTTTAGGGACAAGGTTTATAGCCTCTGTATGCTGTTAGGTCTTCTCAACCTCACCTGTTGCCCAACCTGTTTGCGGTTCAAATCAGTAAAGTTACTCAACATTCTAGGTACTTGGTGGTGATGATGAGAATATTAAGTTTATGAAGTACAGCTTTTTAGAATGTATAAGCTAAAAAAGTTTCCATTTTCCTAAGTAGTAGTAAGCCTATCTGCTTTTTGTAGGGGGATGGTGCCACAGTCTGGCTAATAGTTCTGCCCCACCAACTTGAGCACTGAAGCTCCCTGCTTCTAAGTCAATAGGTGACAATGAGAAATATCTGAGAAACAGGCTCCCTAGAGCCAGTGTCCGTGCACCACTGATGTTTGTCCCCACCTGTTGCCGTTGTAGGAAGCACTCCTGGTAAGGGGTCTCTAAACAGTGATTATATAGGTGAGCGTAATGTAACTTCAAACACATTTGCCAGAAGCACTGCAATAGCAGAACAAGTCAGTAGCATATGAGAAATGATGGCAGAGACTTGAGTTATTTGTTTTGCAACACTCACTAGGATTGTGGAGGGGAATAAACTGCAGATCAGACCTAAATATATTCACAAAAAGCAAGTAAATCACTGTGTTCAAACAAAATGTAAGTTAATCCACCATATTCATTCATTTGCACCCAGTCACACTCAGAATTACCTAAACAAATGTCAATAGCAACCCACTTCTGTGTCTTGCAACCACTCAGCCTTTGACCAAGGTATGTTGGCAAGTTATTAAGGAAATATTGAATCAGTGAATTTGTGGAATAACTGAAGAATGTGCATAAGTGTATTCAGCAAATTTGTATTGACTACACTCTAGGAGATAGTCAGCTTTACCATTTTGATGTTCAAACCAAAGGCAAATCATTGTCATCTAATTTGCACCTAATTGCACATGCATCAAAGGTGCGACAGTTTGTCAAACCAATTAGTTGCTGAAGATTTAATCATAAAAATGAAGATTCTGAGCAAGAAATGTCAGCATAGCAACTTGTAGGACACAATACTACTGAAGCGAATTATTCTTGATATAATTGTCATCATCCCTTTATCTTTATGCTGTGCTCCTAATTCCCTTTCCTGTCATATTTCTTTTGGTTACAGACACTTGAGTACTCTATATTTCTGTACAGAATACCAAGACCTTTGCACATTTAGGAGAAAACATGATTGGGAGGGGGCGATCTATAAGAAGATTTGATGACCTAAGATAAATTACGAAAGTAATCATTTAGCGTTATCATTACTAAAATAATAGTTTAGGGGAAAATGTTTAAAAGTGACATAATGGGTATCTGGGGGGCAGAAAAGGACTGCACCCATGGGCACCATCCACAGTGTCATGCATTCTGCCTGCTCTGCCATCCATGCATTCAGCACATTTGAAAAGGGCAGCCTTCACATATACATCTGAAGGAGTGTGAGCTCTCTACCTACTTGGGAACGTTCACCATGTAGGGTTTCAAATCATACACAGTATTATGCAGCTGTACATGCATAGGGTCTCCTTTTGAGATGACACACAGATTCATAGGAGCCAACTCCTAGGGGCCGAGGTCCCTTCGGCCTCCCCCAATAAAATATTTGAAGGGGCGGGGCCCTCCAAAGTTGATAGGCATTGTCATTCAAATGGTGTGCATGTGCCACGTCTGGTGGTCAATTATGTAAAGCAGGGCTTACCTCCCCCCCCCCCCCGATGTCAAATTCAGGTGGGCTAACCCAGGTGGTCCTCCTTCCTCTGTATGCAGGCACCAAATGCATGGAGATGACTGTATGAACAGAGTTGAAAAGTAGGCCAATTTTTCATCTGAATATGGTCCTTACTAGAATAAAGAGAACAATGTTTGAGTTGACACATTAAGATTTTCCCTGTAATTCATGTTCCACATGCCTCCTCTGTTTGAATTAGTGTGTTTGTGGGAGAGGAGGCATGGGTAAGTTCTTGTAGAACTCATTCCATATGGATGGATGCCTCACTTTCACTCAGCCAGATGGTTAGCTAGAACACGGTTGTTCTGTTGGACTATTGAGACTATAACGGATTGGAGTTGAATTCCTGTATTTATTTGCTGAAGCTTATTGACATTTTAATAAGGCGCCCTGATTTGTATTTTGCTGAATTACTGTCATTTCAATTACCCGAATTGGATTTTAATTATTCTTTAGTCATCTTGTGTGCGTGTTTTCAGTAGAAAGTAGGGCATAAATGCCATAATAGGGAAACAATTCCGCTTTGACATCTTCCATAGCAGACCTTAAATGTGTGCTTTCTACAGTGTTGTTGTTCAACGTGTTGTTTCCTTTTTAGATGTAAAGATTACTGATGAACTGGAATCTTCAGGCGATGAGATTTTGGCTGCAATTACTACTATACCATATGTCATTGGTTCTCCTGCTCTTCCCACCTCTCTTCCTGAAGATGACATTTTGGGGCCTACAGATCAGATCATTTTATTGCCTGCTGTAACTACCAGTGGTCCTTCTGTTGTCATTGACCAGTCTTTCGAAGCAACAAGCTCTGGGTGGGCAGTGACTGACGGTGACATCCCTACAGGATTTGACATGGGGGTGCAAGATATTGCTACTGAACTAGATACGGTTGACATCATGAGGCCAGCAACAATTAGTGAGGATGGAAGTGGCTACTATGCACTGCCTGAAACTCCGGATATGACTCCAGCTCCTCCACTGAAGTACGTCACCACCAGCTCAATGACAACTGCAGCCAAAGGCAAAGAGCTAGTAGTCTTCTTCAGCTTGAGAGTAACCAACATGCGGTTTTCCGATGACCTCTTCAATCGGAGTTCCTCAGAATACAAAGCACTCGAACAGCAGTTCATGCAGCTGGTAGGTGGCAAAGAATTGGCTTTAATTCATTTATATTTGCAAGTTGTTAGGCGTGCCATTCCCCAAGTTAAAAACAAATTCCAAATAATGAAAAGCATTTTAAAAAGAAAACTGGTACCTACTGTTCTTACTACCCAACCCTGTTCAAGATGCTAATCACATGTGATGAAGGGCAGCAAAGAAATTTAATGATGATGATGATGATGATGATGATGATGATGATGATGTAGTTTCAACCTCATCCCTGCTTCAACTTGGGTTGGAAGAGGAAGTCAATTCACACTTAACGGCAAACCTAACCTGTACTTTCTGAAACAATAGTTGTTGTGTAGTCGTTTAGTCATGTCTGACTCTTCGTGACCCCATGGACCAGAGCACGCCAGGCACTCCTGTCTTCCACTGCCTCCCACAGTTTGGTCAAACTCATGCTGGTAGCTTCGAGAACACTATCCAACCATCTCGTCCTCTGTTGTCCCCTTCTCCTTGCGCCCTCCATCTTTCCCAACATCAGGGTCTTTTCCAGGGAGTCTTCTCTTCTCATGAGGTGGCCAGAGTATTGGAGCCTCAGCTTCACGATCTGTCCTTCCAGTGAGCACTCAGGGCTGATTTCCTTAAGACTGGAGAGGTTTGATCTTCTTGCAGTCCATGGGACTCTCAAGAGTCTCCTCCAACACCATAATTCAAAAGCATCACTTCTTCGGCATCAATTCTGAAACAATAGAAAACCCCAAACACACTAATTTTTCAAAAATCCACACTTCCCTGAATTTTATCAGGTTGTTCTTCATCTGAGTTGTGTATTTAGCTATGGTGGTGGTTAAAGTCTTCCTCTCTAATTGCGGCTCTATCACCAACACCTCTGGAAGAGGGGAAGCTGGAGAGAGAATATTTTGACTTCTCCCACAAAGCAGAGCCCAGCAGGCATGAGAGGATAGGGCGTCCCTTTTAGGTGTGCATGAAGGGAAACCAGCACCAGAATATTAAAAAAATGACATCCCTTGAACTACCTTAGCTACCACTGAACACTCCTGCTGCCATTGCAGGGCGGGACTCTTTTGGCTTCCTAAGCTGGAAGGCTGAGGTTGGAAGTGTGAATAATCATAGCTGGAGGGTGCTAGCTCTCCTTGCCACGAAAGAACATATAAAACATGCTCAGTTATTGGCTATGCAATGCAGAGCTCCCAGTATACACAAGTACCTATTGTTGACTTTGGCAGCTGGGACATAAATATCCAAGACTCGCTTTTTCCTTTTAACAACTAACAACACGCAAAACCCTCTTGAAACCATAGAACTGCCTTGCCTATGGCTGCAATTCACATTTAAGCATGTTTAAGTCCCATTGATTTCTTTTTTAACTGGATTGCAGCCTATGAAATTTAATTAGAAGGAAAATCACACTCTATCTATCTTAATAGATTATTGAAGACGATCTAACCAGAGAGACAGTTAAAGACTAACTGAGAAACTTAACCTGGTAGCAGATGTAAAGTCTGCTAATAAAGTCAGTGAAACAGAGCAGTTGATTTATGTTCCCTAAAATGAAAAGTGAATATAAGTGGAATCAATGATACATGGGCAGTGATAGAGGACTTAAAAGCAGGCATGTCCAAAGTCCATTTTGGAGGCCTAATCCTGCCCTCCGGTCGATTTAATCTGGCCCCTGTGGCAGTTTATTTCCTGGGGTAAGATTGTAAAAAAAAAACCTCAACAACTTCAATCCTAAAAGAAGCTCAACAACTCCAACCCTAAAAAAAAAATAATAATAATAACTTTGGTTGACCCTTTGGTCGCCCCCCATGGCCCTTCACTTCATAAAATCTGGCCCTCTTTGAAAAGTTTGGACACCACTGACTTAAAGTTTACTCTTTTCTTTTTCTTTGTTTTCTTTTTGTAGCTTCTTCCTTACCTACAGTCCAACCTAACAGGCTTCAAGCAACTGGAAATACTGAACTTCCGCAATGGAAGTGTGATTGTCAACAGCAAAATGAAGTTTGCCAAGTCAGTGCCGTACAACATCACAGAGGCTGTCCATTGCGTGCTGGAGGATTTTTGTGACGCAGCAGCTCAGCGCCTTAACCTTGAAATTGACAGCTATTCCCTTGATATTGAGCCAGGTGATGTAAAAAATGGGGCAGTGGGGGAAGAAACATCGCTCTCCTGCAAGCATTTCACAATGTTGGTTGCTCTCTGTAGGACGGGTGGCCCGGGAAGAATGAAAAGCCCCAGGTTGTCTTTAAGTCATGATCAGGGTCCCTCCTGAGAACCCAGTGAAACATGGCACAGAGCCCAAGCGCTTAAATAGCTGCTTTTTATCAACAGAAAATAGCAATTGGGGAAATGCGTATTTTGACAAGAAACATTGCCATTTATATATGCATTCTAAGCTAACACAAGCCACATGTTGTTTGCACTTATTTATTTGTAAAAAAATGTAAAGCTCTTAAACATTCCTTAAAGGTAAAGGGTAAAGGGACCCCTGACCATTAGATCCAGTCGTGGCCGACTCTGGGGTTGCGGCACTCATCTTGCTTTATTGGCCGAGGGATCGGGCGTACAGCTTCCGGGTCATGTGGTCAGCATGACTAAGCCGCTTCTGGCGAACCAGAGCAATCCACAGAAACGCCGTTTACCTTCCCGCCAGAGTAGTACCTATTTATATACCTGCACTTTGACGTGCTTTCAAACTGCTAGGTTGGCAGGAGCAGGGACCGAGCAACGGGAGCTCACCCCGTCGTGGGGATTCAAACCGCTGACCTTCTAATCAGCAAGTCCTAGGCTCTGTGGGTTAACCCACAGCGCCACCCACGTCCCTAAGCATTCCTTAGCATTGACAAAAAGGTACCTAGAGAGAAACTGACTATACTGCATATTTACTTTTATTGGGGGGGAAAGATGCATAGGCCAAAATCAAGGAAGATATTATTTTGCCCACAGTCCAAATGCAGTCAGTGGGAGTTCTGGCAAATGTTCTATGTACTTCACGCTTACAGAGAGCACCAACAGAATCACTCAAGAGTAAGAGGCCCATCCTGCCAAGTGAAGCAGCAGCAGGGATCTTGTGCCAGTTAAAGCTACTGGCTGGGAGGGCCCAGCCTGGTGACTGAAACAATTCTTCTGCAGCTGCAGGTCTGTTGCAGCTTTTCATTGGGAGCAGCTCCTGTAGGGCTGCAGGGAGATTTCCTAGCTGTTCAGTGCCCTGGCCAATGTCCGGCCAAACATCATGTAGAACATGGCAGAGAACTGAGTCTCTCTTTTAACGAATTGACCTTTCCTACAAGTAAATCTAAGAGTAGAATGAAAACGGTGGACTCTTCTTCTTAGAATGTGCTCCCAGAATGTATCTCACATGTCCCAACATAGCCCAAGGATTACTTGGTTTTCTGGTCAACATGCTGTCATTAAGTTACTGTGCTGATTTGCACACACTTTCCTATGACAGCTCTAGCACTAAAGAGCATCTGTTTATTTGGCCACCCATTCTACAAAACTGGTGAAAGAGTTCATCAGGCATTACAGACCTGAGTTCTCATTCCTTTGAAGAGTCACACTTCAGGAACATGGCATAATGGGCACTGAGTACCCTGCTGTGAGATAAGCACATGTTACATTGAGGTTATATGCTTGGGTGGAGGAGGAAGCTGAGTGTGCATTTTTAACAACAGAAAACTGTCTGCTGACCAAGGAAGGGTGAGGAGGCTGGCAGCCAGGCTACAGTAACTGAGAGAACCTTAATGCAGGCACAGACAGTAACTGTGAGAAATATCTCAAGGTGGCATAGCAACTGTGCAATGTGAACTCCTTTTCTGAAGTTGTGTGTGTCACTGTATACTTCATGACTTTAAAATGTTGTCTTGACAACAGTCCTGAAGGATCCTTCTTCTACCTCACATCCTGGAATGTTGACGCTGCATTTAAATGAGATAAACAAGATGGGTGTTAAATTGTGTCCCTTTTCTGACTAGAGCAAAGTTTGTGGATTAAAATGTGAGATGCCATGCAGCCAAAAGCACTGTAAGCAAAACCAAACATAGTTGACCATTTGTTTTTATGTACGTCTGAAGGGATGAGACACTGCAGTAGCCAGACCTCCTCTGGGGGTTCTTCAGCACTGCAGTTTGAGAAGGTTGTAGACATTTGGAGCTGGTTCAGAGGACAACGATGGAGCTGGTTCAGAGGACAAAGAAGTCCTGTGAAGAACGGGTGAAGGAACTAGGTCTCTTTAGCCTGGAGAAGGGAAGACACAGAGGACATGATAGTTGTAGTCAGATACCTGAAGGACTGTCACCTACAAAGGGGCAGAGACATCCTGTCTGCTGCCCGAGAGGGCAGGTCTAGATCTAATGGGATTAAGTAACAGGATGACTTTATAAAAGGATTAGACAAATTCATAGAGGCTAAGGCTTCCAGTGACTACTAATCCTAATAGCTATGTTGTTCCTCCACTGATGGAGGCAATATGCTTCTGAATACCAGTTGTTTGAAATCATCAGTCAGGTGCGGTTGTGCTCAGGTTCCATTTGTGGGCTTCCCACAGGCAGCTAATAGAACAGGATACTGAGACGAGATGGGCCGCTGTTCTGATCCACCAGGGCTGCTCTCCTTGTGCTTTTATGAGGGTGGATGTCAACTGAACATTAGGAGAAAATAATTAAAGTTAAGAACAGTTCAACAACGGAACCATTTCCCTGGGTGGCAGCGCATGAGATTCTTTGGAGATCCATCTCTTGGAGAATGCTCTTAGTCTGGATTTCCTGCACTGAGCAAGGGATGGGACTAAATTAGGGTTTCCCAAACTTGGGTCTTCAGCTGTTGTTGGACTACAACTCCCATCATCTCTAACAGGGGTGCCAACTGAAATAAAATATTGGGGGGCACAGGTAAGTCCCACCCCGCATTATCAGTCACAAGATTCACAAACCATTTGAATGGCAACACCTATCAACTTGGGGGGGTCCCTTCAAATATTTTATTGAGGGGCCCTAGGAGTTGGCTCCTATGATCCCTGACCACTGTTCCTGCTAGCTAGGGATGATGGGAGTTGTAGTTCAAAAACAGCTGAAAATTTTGGGAAACCGTGGACCAGATGAATGAATGAACTATGAATGAAAACTGAAGTCGACAAATGCCTGATTGGTGTATGTAGAAGTACAAATATATCTTGCTTTACTATTGTTTGTTTTAAGGGTAGGATGAAAACTCATTACTTGAAAAAATAGGATTATGTCTGAACCAACTTTGTTCCTAAGATTCTGCAGAAATATATAATCTCCAAATTAAAAGACAGCTTTTATTTCAGTGTTGCAAACTGAGTTGGGGATTGCTAACTATAACGGATATTCTAATAAGTTCTGTGCAAGGCACACAATTACTTGAACCAGTTTCCTTAGCATATCCTAAAGGATTTTTTAAACACTGTTACATTCTCTTTTTTAGAAAGCCTGGGAGATATAAAATTAAAGTTCAGTGTTGTGGGAAAATGAGAAAAAAGATCTACATACTGGTTCTCAGATATCTGGAGATGAGGCAGACTGCCAAGGAAACTGAGCCAAGTGACACACGCAGCTATGCGTCGCAGGCTTGTTTGGGTAGCAGACTATTCCAGAGAGGGAAGAGGACTCCTTTCCAGAAATAAAAGCCCTGCTGGATCAGACCAATGACTTGTCTTGGCCAGGATCCTGCTTCCCACAGTGGTCAAACAGCTGCCTTCAGGAATCCTACAAGCAGGGCATGAGAGTAGTAGCGCTCTCGCACAGTTGTTCCTAGCTAGTGGTTCTAAGAGTTGGGAGAGCTTCAAGATCTGATAATGCTGGTGGATTTCCAAAAAGATCAGTTAAGAAATCTTATGACACTTGGAGTATTTTAAGTATTAAAAAATAAATGTTAAAATAAATACCAGTGGTGTCATTAGACCAGTGTTTCTCCAACAGTAGACTAGGAACCACTGGTGGGACTTGGGCCATTTTCAGGTGGGCTTCTCTGCCTAAGAGCCGCCTTACCTGCCAGCCATGCCACAGCCTCTTGGTTGTACTAATGCCAGCACTGGCAATTCCTTGCATACTGAATTAAGCTGGTTAGAACATGGGGTGAATTGTATTAAGACATGGAGAGGAGCACTAGATACAGGGCTCCCATTATTTGTAATATGCAACTCCATTATTAGTCTGAGCATACGACTGTCACAGGCAGGAGAATCAAGTAAACGGAAAGCCAGATCACCAAAGAAAAGAATCCGTAACTGCAGCTTGTAAATGCAAAATGATGCTGGCTCTTCTTCTAAGATGTATTTTACTGATAGACTCGTACTTGTGGGAGGAGCTCCTGTTTCCCTCCTCATTCAAGAGTAAGTTTTTGCCAAGTGTCCGTGGCACTGCAGCAATGGACCCATTTTTAAAAAAGATTTTCCTTTTCTTTTACAGCTGATCAAGCGGATCCTTGCAAGTTCATGGGATGCGACGAATTTTCACAGTGCGTAAAGAACGACTGGACGAAAGAGGCCGATTGCCTTTGTAAGCCTGGTTATGTACGAAGAGATGGTCTGCCGTGCCGTAGCCTGTGTGAAATTGAGCCACACTTGTGTGTTAATGGTGGCAAGTGTGAATTGGTTCCAGGAAGAGGGGCAGTGTGTAGGTAAGTGTCATCACTATTATATTATTATATATTTATTTATACCCCTCTTTTTCCCTTGGCAGTGACTCAAGGCGGCTTAAAGGGGGGGATAAGAACAGCTAAAAACATTTTTTATGTAACTTATTTGTTTTATTTTTTAATTTTTTTTATAAATACACACAAAAAACAAAAAACAAAATTACAAACAAGAAAAAAACAACATAAGAAAAGATAAAACCATCCTTATCAAATTCTCCAAATTCCATTAGCTTCTCCAGGGAGGGAGTTCCAAAGTTTTGGGGGCAGCCACTGAGAAGGCCCTATCCCCACATCCCTACCAAGTATGCCTGTGAGGATGGCAGGACTGATTGTGATTATGAATACAGTGGTACCTCAGGTTACATACACTTCAGGTTACATACGCTTCAGGTTGCAGACTCTGCTAACCCAGAAATAGTGCTTCAGGTTAAGAACTTTCCTTCAGGATAAGAACAGAAATCGGGCTCCGGCGGCGCGGCAGCAGCAGGATTCCCCATTAGCTAAAGTGGTGCTTCAGATTAAGAACAGTTTCAGGTTTAGAACGGAACTCCAGAATGAATTAAGTACTTAACCTGAGGTACCACTGTATTGTGAATATCAGTGTTGCTGTAGAATTTGAAAGATATTATGGAATCTATTGCATCATGCAAACAGCATCACATGACAGAATGCAGCCATTATTCTTGGTTAGACATTGACTAGGGAGGGAACAGTGGTTTATGGCATCCATACAGAAAATTCCCAATTGTAAAGCTCTCTAGTAGCAGGACTGGGAAGATCCCAGGAGAGCTCCTGCTTGCCATAGTAACAGTACTGGCCTAAATGGGCCAGTGCTATGTTATGCGCCTGTGCTCAGCATCAAGTTTTTGGTTCCCACATAGTCATGTTGACTTTCCACCTCCATTGTTTGCCATAAGCTGGAATCTACTTCATGCAGCTCAGCGGAAAGGGCTTCAACGTTAAAGGTTATTTTTGTCAGATTTGAACATTGCATGTACTTGTCAGCTGTGTAATGGACCAGACGCTTTGTTTAGATTTAGCTCATTTTAAGAATCTGTAAATTGAAGGAGGTAATCTTGGGAGTTTCCTCGTAGCCTAGTTGATAGATACTGACAGGAAATCCTTCAGTCGCCTCATCAGGCATAATAGAAAAACAAAATAAAAATGCAAAACTTCCTATATGGAAAAATGCAAATCTTCTGTTATGGAGAGAGGAATGCATGTGCTTTCTGGTAGCCTATGCACTTCTTCTGCTATTGCAAGGGACATGAGCTAGCAGAACGGAACACTTCCCTCCTCTCCCCTGAAGCCCCCTGCACACCCTCAAAAGGGGCTCCAGGGGTTGAGAGACCCTCTGGAGAACATTTTGGGTGTGGGTTGAGGAAATGGAAGTGTCGCTGCACCAGCAGAACTCCACTGTGTTGCTTTGGATACAACCCCCTGCTTCTATATTCTAAAACTGGGAGGCTGGCCTTTCCTTGCCTGGCAGGCACCTCTTGTGAGGAAGACCTGCTCCAAGCTCTTTTCCTTGTAGGACCTTCCACCACTCCAAGTGAGCATATGGAGCTTCATGAGGTAAGTATCTGAGGCTTCACCGTGCTTGTGGTGGGAGATGTCACCGTATAGGAAATAAACCTGAATGAACACGCATTTGCCTGTCAGCCACTTACACCACGTTATTATTAGCAATTCTATTACAGTGTTATTACCATAATTTATGTACAGCATTTATAGTGCACTCTATAGCAGTCCTCAGGGTGTCTTACAAGAAGAAATCAAACAATTTAAAAGTTAATATGGAACCATAGAATTACAGAGTTGGAAGGGACCCTGAGGAACTCCCTGCAATGTAGGAATATGCAGCAGTCCTATAGGGGCATCGAACCTGCAACCTTGGCATTATCAGCACCACGCTCTAATCAACTGAGCTATCCTATAAATGACTGGCATTCAGTGGAGTCAGCCCGCTTGTGGAATTGACATCCACATGAGCTATAGGACTTCCCCTTCACTCTCTTGCCCCTGTGTGCCTCCAAACTCCACTCTGGGTGGTTGTGGGGACCCTGGAGCATATCTGAGCTGGGGGGAAAGGAAGGGGAAGTTCTACTGGGCCTACTCACACTTTGGGTGCCGGCTGATAAATATAAATGCAGCATAAAAAGTGGAATAAAAAGAAAAGTCCTAAAACCTAACACAGATTAAAGGGTTTAGGACAGGCATGGAGAACCTGTTTTGAATTGTTTTTCCTGCATGCCCTTGGTCTTGTTTTGACATAAAACTGCTTTGCTTCCCTTTCCCTCCATGTTTTAGATGCCCAGCCCGTAGAAACAGCCGAGGGCGTTGTGCAAAATACGCTCCAGCACCTACCCGGTCCAACATCTCCAAAGCTTTGATGCTTGGCTTATTAAGCCTAGTTATTCTTCTCGTCACTTTAAAATATAAGTTGCGAAGAAAATGCAATACCAAGCCTAAACTGGAGTAAGCAGCTTAACCCTCCCCCAACAGTTTTTTGGAACTTTTAAAAACTACAGACAGGAAGTCTTACCCTAAACAAACATGTTCTGCCTTGTAGAGGTCCTCCTCTCAGCCAAAGCAACACAGAGAATGCTGTCAGAATTAATCCTGCCTTTGACCACCATGAACCCATCAGTAGTTTGTGTCATGGGCCATGTAACGTAAGTGCTTGTATCAGTCCTTCAGAGAGCAGTGATCAAGGAGCATTGCAAAAGCATGAGCACAGAACAGAGCATGGAGGTAAAATGCATGCAAATACTACTCGTTCCTCTTCAAAATGTGTCTTCTCTGAGTTGCCCTTGTTAACAACCAACTTCAACTTGCCTTTGGTGTTCCACAACTAAAAAGGACTAACCCTCACTGTCTCTAAAACCTCTTGTCACAGCTTCAGACCAGAACATTCTTGTTAGCACTTTCTGCTCTAGCTTTTTGGCTTTGATGGCTTGCATAGCACACAGTAAACATTCATATCCTTCTTTTCTTTACAGGCCACCTGATACAAAGCAAAGACTGATGAGTTAGTATCTGACGCCCTGGATTCTAGGCAACAGTCAGCGGACATAAAGGTTTGTGGTTTTTATTTTTGTAAATAGCTATATATTGTGTGGAAACCTCTAAATATATATACCTTTGAGAGTCAGAACCCACCCTTCATGTATTTATTTGCCACTGCTATAGTTGAGCCCTTTTTAAAATAGCCTAAACAATCATTGAAGAGTGGTGTGAAAGTAAAAGAAAACTGAGCGCTACAAAAGCCTGGTAAAGGTAAAGATAAAGATAAAAGGACCCCTGACCATTAGGTCCACCCGTGGCCGACTCTGGGGTTGCAGCGCTCATCTCGCTTTATTGGCCGAGGGAGCCGGCGTACAGCTTCTGGGTCATGTGGCCAACATGACCAAGCCGCTTCTGGCGAACCAGAGCAGCACACGGAAACGCCGTTTGCCTTCCCACCGGAGCGGTATGATTTATCTACCTGCACTTTGACCTGGTACAAACTACTAAAGGAGAGGATCTTGGAGTATAAACTGGATTCTAGGGGTGAGCAAAAATGTCTGTCGTTGTCATCCCCCTCCCCGAATTCTCTGCCCAACATGTCGGCAGCAGCATGGTGTGGGTATTGGAGGAGGTAAGCAAACATACATTTTTGTTTGCATTGGTAGATGAAGGTAACGATGGAGTAAGGCAAGGATGGAAGGAGGACTAAGCGCTTTGCTTCCTTCAGCTATTCTAAGCAGTATTAACACTGGATCTGTATTTAACTCTGTTGGTGGGCAATAGAGGGGTGGGGTTGCCAAATACTCTTGGTGGGAATGGAAGTATCCAGCAATTCAGAAGGCGTTCAAAGAAGGAAATATTCTCAGAAAATGTAATAGTTATCTTCTGATAAATTTTGGCCAATAATTTATCTCAAGAGAAGTCTAAGGTGTGGGGCATGTGTCACTCCAGAAATTACCGTATTTTTCACCCTATAGGACACACTTTTCCCCCTCCAAAAATGAAGGGGAAATGTGTGTGCGTCCTATGGGGTGAATGCAGGCTTTCGCTGAAGCCTGGAGAGCGAGAGGGGTCAGTGCGCACCCCGACGCCTGGGGTGCGCTGAGCTCAGCACGCCCCAGGCTTCGGGCTTCGCGCAGCTCTCCGCTAGCCATGGGAGAGCTGCGCGAAGTCACGCAGCTCTCCCATGGCTTGCGGATAGCAGCCTGTTCTGGGGGCTGGGGTCGGGGGAAGCTCGGGCTTCCCCCACCCCGCACCGGGGGGGGGAATAATTTTTTTCCCTTTATTTCCCCCCAAAAAAACTAGGTGCGCCCTATGGGCCAGTGCGCCCTATGGGGCAAAAAATACGGTAACTCTGGAATTTGAGGGAATGCTCTCAGTGTCTTTTGAGTCCATGTTGGCCACATTATTGGCACTTTGTTTCCACAGATTTTCACCAAGAGGACTGCTGGTTATACCAAGTTCACTCACCTGGATAAATGGAGTCTTTGGGGGAGGAGGGAGGCAACAACAAAGCTTCAGAAGGCAACCAATACTTTTTTTCCATAACAGTGAACACATTAACTGAAGTTTATATCTGAGTAAAAAACAAGAAGGTGGCTGCACCTACTTTCCGTCAAAACTGTTGTCCTCCATTTTATAATATCCATGTTACCATGAATGCAGTGCTAAATGTATTTAATAACTGTACAGTGTTTATATGATAAATATTTTTATTTTAAAGCTTAGATTCAGATGCAGAAGTCTCTGCTTGAAAAGTTACCATCGGTGGTATTCTATCCCAAAATAAATGAACAGAAAAGTGGCCGACACATATACTAACTACTGGAATGGCTGTCAGTTATGTGGTAGTAAATGTTTTATTATAATTACTGGAGAATCGTATTGAAGGCTTACAATGGGGTTTTCAGCCCCAAACACCACCACCAGTGATTATTTAAGTCTTTATTAAATTTGTTAGTCACTTTCTCTTGTTCAGGGCAACCTAAAGTGACCTACAATCAGACAGACAGAAACTAAACCCCACGATGCTGTTCTTTTATAGATAATAAAGACATTAAGTGGACATTTTTATTTTAACTATAATTGCTAAGAGATTTTCCTATATGCTTTTGAGAATCGGCCTGTAAATTTTAGGCTGTGTGTATAAGGGATGTGTTTGCTATCATATAGTTGTGATAGATTGCAGAACAGACACCAAGCCACTAACGTGGTGTGATTTGTTACTGTACAAGACTTCTCAACTAGCAGCATGCAGACACATCTAGTAAGATTTTTCAAAAAATGGATACACACACACACACACCCCAACTACAACCCATACTTCTGTGCTGGGTCATTTGTCTAAATGGAATGATAGGTTGTGCAGAACGTTCGATGCACGCTAAGCACTGCATAACTGGTAGTGATCTGAATTGCTTTCAGTAAAAACAAACTGCTTCAGGTGTCTGCAGCAAGTAGGGGGTAGAGACTTGTTAGATAGGTTGGTGCATGTGCGTAATCCTACAACCAGCCAGGAATATGCATGAGCCTCAATTTCAAATATGCTAAAGCAGCAAGAGATGAGGAAGCGCAGCTTAGAGGCCGTTCTTCACCCCAACCCCAAGATGTAGAGAATATCCAAAGCCAGAATTATTTAAAGTTAGGTGTGCCTAGGAGGCAAGCACTAAGGGGAAGTTTTTTACTAGGGCTAGCATTGCTTCCTTTATTTTTTGGAGCGGCAGGTGTTTTCCTTTAATTATCAAGTGCATTTTTGCTCTGGGTATAATCCTAGTGCCCTGAACCGTCTCTCCTTCCTGCGTGCATTTAGGCAATACAGCTTATATAAACAATACCATGGCTAATTGCTTCTCTTAAATGTTTACTCGGAGCCAAGACCTGTAAGAGTTGAGCTAACTAATCTTCATCTATTTATTTTACGGTGTCAAGAAAGTCGCCTGCCAAGTTATATTCTCATATGGGCTTGTAGACGCCGCGTTAGAGGTAGTCAGCCGCCTCAAGGTAAAAAAAAAAGTTGAGTTTACAGTCAAGTATAACATTATTTATGTATACATGGAAAAGATCTCATCTTAACGTCAGTGAGGAAGATTACACGGACGCCAAGGTACCATTGCACAGCCTAGATGACATCTTTAGGGCATATATCTGAAGATATCCCACTATACACCAGGCACTATTGGACGTTGTGTAAGTTAATATTCCTCATTGTATTCAATATATTTTCATTTCAGAGCTATTTTTTTTTGTATATGTTTATTCATACCAATTTCTATAAGAAAAACAATAGAAATCGTTTTTACATGTCAGTTTTAATAATGAAACAATTGTTCTTGACCATAATTTATCATTTTCAAATATTAATTACCAAATATCTTTGCTGGATGAGAGAATGTTTTGTATTTCAATAAAATAATAAAATATTTAACTAGAGTGTAGACAGACTGTATTTCTATGTTATATATCAGAAAAATGTCTGCTTAGTAGTTAAAAGGTTTTTTCCCTTTTTGCGCATCTAGGATGCATGCATATATATAACATAAAATATTTAAAAGCGATATAAGGGCAATCAAAAATATTTTATAATCTTGCAAAATATTAAATCCAGTGCTTGTTTTAAGGTAAGTTGTAAACAACTTGGCTTCATTTGATTCAAGCTGGCTTATGGTCACAACTATCTTTAATTGGGTTGTGGAAAATTATGCATATTTGAGAAAAAAGCATTAGTTGGTAAGAAGAATGTTAGTTAGAAGCAATGACAGCCATCGACACACACACCCCGCCACCCCCCAAAAGTTCCTTGTTGGAATATTATGCAAGCCAATTCATGAGACAGTTTTAGAAGCCTGTACAGTGGTACCTCGGTTTACATACTTAATCCATTCCGGAAGTCCATTCTTAAACTGAGGCGTGCTTTCCCTAATGAGGTCTCCCGACGCCGGTGCCCTTCCACCATTTGGATTCTGTTCTTAGACCGAGGTAAAGTTTGCAAACCGGGACACTGTTTCCGGTTTTGTGGAGTTCGTAAACCGAATCGTTCTTAAACCGGACTGTTCTGAAACCAAGGTACCACTGTATTACTTTAAAATCAAATGTTGTTTGTTTATTTGCTTTAATGGTTACACTGACTTGAGAAAGCAAAGTGCAAGTTTCACAGATCCCCCAGTCATCCTCACTCTTTCTTAAATAAATAATATCCCAGAGAGATCAATGGAGTGTTTTTATTTTGCAGCAATTTTCAGTACATAATTAAGGTCATTTGACAAAGTACTTAAAACAGTTTAGGGTGAAAATAACCCAGGGATAAAGTAGGCAGAGATACCAGAAGCTGAGGAATTTTTCAATGGAATGTTAAAGACATTGTGCTATTTTCTGAAGGGAAACGTCTGTATAGGTTTTATGTTCCCAGTAAAGTAACATGAATTGAGACACAGGGCATGTTTATAACTGCATTTTCATCACTCAGTGACTGCGACCAGCACGTGAAACAGTCATCGCAGACCAAACACTATAAAAAGAACTTCAGCAGAACATCACATCCCTTGAAACAATAATCCGAATCCATTCAGGTGTATTCAAGTAATGTACATGCATAAGTAAAACAGCACCGCCAGAGATCTTATAACCAAAAGACAGCAGTAGGTCCATTTCTAGCTGCAACAGAGGGCTTAACTTGTTTTCTCTTAAGCAACACATGGTGGTTACTAATTTTAATGACGAAGCATGCAGCCAGATTATACGGAAGTGCGGGATATTGCAGTTATCCCAATCAAAAGTATATATAGATGGCATCACATGCAAGCATTTGGGGTTCCTTTTTCACAACCACTTCCTAGGATGCATTTGCTCATGGCTTTGCTTCCCAAATATAATGCATACAACTCATCTATTATGTCAGCTTACGCTCTTAACTTTTAGTTACTCCCCCCTTTTTGTAAGCCGTACCTTTAAATTACGACACAGAAAATAATTTAAAGGAGAAAGTGCATCTTTTATACGCCATTAACGATTTGATGTGATATGGGGTCCGTAAGAAACAGCCCCAGACATGCCAAGGAAAGCGAGTGGCAGCAGTAATTAACGAGGGTATTTTTAAAAAATAAATAAAAAGCATGCATAATGTCAATAACTGTTTGAGAGGATACAGAGACCATAAGAACATACACAGGGTAAGAGGCATTTTTAAACTGAATGTGATTCTCTCCTAGTAGGAAACACAGAGAGGTATGAAACTCTCATGTAGTGTAACATATCTATTCCTCATTAACTATTTTCCACCCCCCTTTCTCTGAACCTCTTCGCCATAAAAATCGTTGTGTTATCCACAGTGCTTTTTTAGAAGAAGAAGAAAAAGGTGCCAGTACTCACCATGAAGTCGTTACAGTAAGTGACACACTTTTAACGTTTGAGGGAGAAAAGGTGCCAGTACCGTGTGCCCTTGAGTACCCCCAGGAAAACAAGCACTGGTTATCCAACTGGCCTTGTATGTATTTGTGACACCAATCAGATCTAAAGCATGGCATTCAACTAGTGAAGTATCTGATTAGATCATGGTCAGTTAACGCTTAGCTTATGACTATAACTTTAATTCTAACATCCAGTCCCTATGGCCTCAGTTCAACAATTTTGCATTGAATAATCTTGTTCTGCCGAACATTGATTAGAGGGGTTCTGCGAGTTCAGGACCAGCACAAAAATCCTCTCTCGCTCTAGCTCTACATGGCAAAAACGTGTTGTATGCATTGTTCCTGTTGCTGGATCCTAACCATCCAAAATAGAGGGCTCCATACATAAACTTGGATCCCATGAACTGCAAGCGGTCTCTGTGCTGCCTCCTCCTTCCTGTTGCTCCTTTTGACCTAAAGTCAGGGTTTTTCTAAAATAGCAAATGGTGCAATGAAGGCTGGGGGCAGCGAGACCCTCCTTTGTGCAATTAGAAGTGCCTTTAATTGGGGTGGGCTTGTGATTTTGCTGGGCTCTGATTCCCATCAACTTCAGCCAGAATGGCCAATGGTGAGAATTTTAGTTCAACAACATCTGGCGAGCAACAGGTTCCTCATCCCTAGATTTAAGTCATGGCTCCCACTGGGGGGCGAAGGTTGCATGTGCAACCTCTGGTGGATTTTTGGTGGTGGCAACTTCGACAATCAAGGCTGTCAGAGCAGACCATGCCAACCAGCTCCAGAAAGTTGATGTGCAGGAATAGGGGCTTTTTACAGACTGAAGACAAGATGGAAATAGACAGGGTGTGAACAGTTTTAAACCATGCATTAAAATTGGAGGTTAATCAATATTGCAGTTTTACATCCTCTCAACCCTGTCCCAAAGTTGGTAGCCATGTGGGCACATAGCATTTTACACTGGATAGTTGTTACACTGCAGAGGGTATTTCTGCCAGGAGGCATGCTACGGCAGAAGGCAGTGACAATGGTGTGCTTAGAAAGTATATTGAAGAATTAAAAACTACAGCCCAGAAATGTAATTAGCTTCTTAATATAATAAGGGAGGGGAAGCCTCCCCAAATTCAATCTGTTTCCCTCCCAACCAGACAATACTTATTTCCCCAAATCTCCTAACACTGAGATAATACCAAGGTTTAATCTGTTGATATTAGCCAGCTATAGGGCTATCCAGCAACATCAATAAAAGGCAACTTCCATCTGTGTGAAACAAGTAATCGTTATACATAAGAAATTTAATTACCATCCAGGGTACATTAGCAAAAAAAAGCAGCCCACAAAGCCTGAAGTTGGAAGATTAGCTGCAAAAAAAAAATATCTGTAAGATTAGAAGAAAAGTTTATTACTTTAACACTATGAAGTTAAGCCATTTGAAGCAGCATGGCGCAATTAGAAATTCCAGTGCTGTGCCACTCCTCAAGAGTCTGAAAGTTTCTGACAGAAGCCACCTAATCCCATGTGCATTGCACTGAAGTACAAAGGAACAGCAAAATTCAGCTGACAATTAGGCTTTGCTGTCATGAAAAATGGAACCCACTTCCCTTATGCTTTCAGTCCTAAATGTATCTAGATATATATTTTTGTAAAATATTGCTTAACTCTGTCTTACTTCGTTTGACTAAGAAAGTTATAACCGAAAAATAAAAATGAAGAATTGCCTGAAGAAATTTGTCTTGTAAAAAATAGTTAAAAAAGGAAAAACCCACTGCTTAGTAAATTCAGCATGCATCAGCATAACTATCCCTAAGTACTCCAGACACAATTGTCCTGCTCTCAGTATTTGAAATCCTGCAATCTACCTAAGACACATTTCCCAAAATGCTTTCTTGTGGACATCTACCTAGATGTCAAGCAGTTTTCATAAGTTGTACATGAAGTCTTTCATCTTATAAAAGTTTTTTTTTTAACCTCTAGAGTAGAAGTTAATAAGGCCTCACAATTCCAGTTATAAGATGCAATGTACTTTTTTTCTTTTTGCTATGCTATCTTGAAGGAGAGACTAACATTCTGGGTATCACAAAGGAATTAACAGTGTAAAGAGGAAGACAAAATGCTGTCATTGTTATGTAGTTAAATCCCAGTAGAGTGTTACTCTATGTTACAGCACTTTTAGTGTCATGACAGATGCTATGGGCAGGGATTGGTGCATGAACGAAAAAAGCAAACCACGTAGTTGGCTGAAACGGATGTTCAGACCCTCAGAACTAGTGAATTCACTACACAAATTAAAACATCAGAAATACAAATTAAAAACTGCCACATTAATAAAATCTGTTTACTTTATATTAAACATCTCTAGACAATTACAGAATGTTTAAGTGTCCTCTGCTGCTCAGAGGAATTCTTCCCTTTATTGTTAAGGTGGGGGTGGGGGGCAAGTGTTAATGTAGAAAGTGACTACTTATTTCAATAGGTTCTGCAACATAGCAGTTGCATACGTAGGCCGAGCTTGTTTGCTCTCAATCGCATTTTGAAGATACTGGATTCCCCCACAGCGCTCCCAGATCTCTTCAAACTGCCTCGGCAAAATCTCAGCTCCACGCTTACGAGTCAAGCCAGTCTCTTCAAGATTCAGCTCGCACATCTCCATGTCATCCTTGCCTGGAATGTAAAAAAAAAATGGGGGGGGGGGAGAAAAACACCACCAGAATTAACAAAACATACAATGGGTTTCCAGTTTCTCCTACACTGGACTTACTGTGTTGTGTTTAGATTTTAACACATACAGTGGTACCTCAGGTTACATACGCTTCAGGTTACATATGCTTCAGGTTACAGACTCCGCTAACCCAGAAATATTACCTTGGGTTAAGAACTCCATTCTTCATGTGGAGAGAAAGCTGGACTTAAGAGTCTTCACCATAGCAATATTGCCACAAGGAGGGCAACTGCCACACAATCACACGGTGATCAAATGACAGAAGATTTGAGAGTCAGCACATGCACAGCACACTTAGAGAAATATTGCATAATTTTACAGGGCTTCCTTTGGTTTGGTTATGGGCACTGTTAGCTTTCCACACCACTTACTAGTGCATTTCCTTAGAAGTGTGGAATTTATTTCTCTTTCAGGCCCCAAAATACCGTATTTTTCGCCCCATAGGACGCGCCGCCCCATAGGACACACCAAGTTTTTTTGGGGGGGGAATAAAGAAAAAAAATTATTTCGCCCCCCAGACGCGGGGCTGGTGCAGGGGAAGCCCGAGCTTCCCCCGACCCCAGAACAGGCTGCTGCCTGCATGCCTTGCGCACACCTTCCCGAAGCACGGGGCGTCCTCCGGAGGGCACCCCGTGCTTCGGGCTGCAGGCTGCCGCCCCAAGCCTCGCGCGCCCGGCAGGATCTCCCGCCGGGCGCGGGAGGCTTGCAGACACCTTCCCGAAGCACGGGGCGTCCTCCGGAGGGCACCCCGTGCTTCGGGCTGCAGGCTGCTGCCCCAAGCCTTGCGCGCCTGGCAGGACCTCCCGCCGGGCGCGGGAGGCTTGCGGACACCTTCCTGAAGCACGGGGCGTCCTCTGGAGGGCGCCCCGTGCTCCAGGCTGCTGCCCGCAAGCCTTGCAAGCCCGCGGGAACTCCCCCGGGCTTGCAAGGCTTGCGGATAGCTTCCTGAAGCCTGGAGAGCGAGAGGGGTCGGTGCGCACCGATGCCTCTCGCTCTCCAGGCTTCAGCGAAAGCCTGCATTTGCCCCATAGGACGCACACACATTTCCCCTTCATTTTTGGAGGGGAAAAAGTGCGTCCTATAGGGCGAAAAATATGATAACAATAGCAGAGGATTGGTTCACATATGCACGCCCATCACTTGATGATTGCAGCATCAACTACAGGCGAAATGTTATGATCTCTCTGCCTTGTACGTACACAGTGCTTTTCAAGGGGATCAGCTCAGCAATTTAATTGCACACCAAGTGATGTAGAAGGATGTGTGAACTGAACCATGGTCTGTGGCACTGTAGCTAAACAGTCTCAACAGCACCACGAAGTGGGTAGTGTGGTTTTAAACGCTAGGCGCTTACCCAGACATTTAATATGACTTTTTCTGAAAATGTGAGCATCCCATTTTTATTAATAAACAAGAGATAATCAGTATTCGATTTTGCTTCAGTCTCATTAAATGAACTAAATTACACTTGCTTTGGATATATGGGATTTTGTTTAAAATCAGGCCATATAGATTAAGAGCAGTGTCTTACAGTAATACTCATCCGTATAACTTAGTCTGTATTAAGTATTGAAATGTGTTTAGGAGCTGCCAAATAATGTAGTTATTCTCATTACTCTAATTAAGGACTGATGTCTTTGGAAATTAGGGAGACTAAGCTTAATTAAACACATCCATTTTTACCAACAGGTCCCTTTCCCTCCATTCCTTATAAAAAATGCAATGTGCTTCATCATTTCCTTTAGCCCAGTGACTCAAGGTTTCTCCATTCCCTTCAGTGCCAAGGATACTGGTGCATGAAATACTGTTCTAACCCTTACACAAACAGAAGCCCTGTTCATATTGTAATTCTAAGATAGCTCTGGAGCAAAATGGATCCTGGAACTTTTGGTACTTCCTGCCAGACTGACCTTTGAACACATTTTCTTCTATTTAAAGAAGAAAAGGACGGTGCGGGGGGCATAGGAGCTGCTGTTTCCCCCTATTTTCCTTGAAAGTAACAGTAGGATAACTTGTTCAAAGGCCAATCTAGTAGGAAGCATGAAAAGTAAGTTAAAACGTCTAATGCTGTAAGGATGCTCTGCAAATGTAATACTGATATAACAAAGCCATCATTCACTGCTTTGCTTAAGTGATTTTGGGGTGTTTCATAATGAAGTTGGTTATATGATGGTACAGCCTTTCTGAATACAGCATTTGGATTTTATTTGTAGCTCCTCTTTCCTGCAACATAGCTCAAATCTCAGTTTGTTTGTTTTCCACTAAAAGGGGCCTAGGATTTCACTTTTCATTGCATAACAAAACTAAAAATGAATACCAACCAGCCACTAGCAAGATAGGGGGCTTATCAGGATGAAGCTCCATTTGACGAGCAATCCATGGTCCATCAAAGTGTGCATACCACCAGCCTTTCTTCTTGTTCTGCGGATCTTTGTATTGGTCTGCTGGGCGGATGAACGGAATACGAAAGTAACGCTGCTGCCGACTCATCTCTGCCTCTTGCTGCTGCCTGGCAGACAACTGGCTTGTTGGGTTCTGTTGAGCTACGAGGAGTAACTAAGGTTAACATTTGCAAGCCAAGGATCAAAATCAGTCTTCAGTACAGTTACTTCTGTTGTTTAATCTACACAGAAAGTAGGGAAATTGTGAAAAGATGATTACAGTGGTACCGTGGTACTCGAAGGGCTTGGCTCCTGAACAAATCGGCTTCCAAACGCCGTAACCCTGGAAGTGAGTGTTCCAGTTTGCAAATGTTTTTCAGAAGCCGGATGTCTGACGCAGCTTCCAATTGAGTGCAGGAAGCTCCTGCAGCCAATCAGAAGCTGCACCTTGGTTTTCAAATGGTTTCGGGAGTTGAACGGACTCCCGGAATGGATTAAGTTTGAGAACCAAGGTACCACTGTCTGTATTCCATAGCAGGGAAATGAATCACGATACTGCTCCCAAAGGAAACACCTTAAAGCATAGTTTCACAAGTTACCGTATTTTTTGCACCATAACACTCACTTTTTTCCTCCTCGAAAGTAAGGGGAAATGTCTGTGCGTGTTATGGAGCGAATGCCTGCGGGTGGCGGGGGGGGATCTGCTGCAGTCGTGAGCAGAAGATCCATGGTTCCCCTTCTTTCCTCCTCCGTGGTTACAAAGCATGGATCCACATGGATCCTCAGGATTTTTGCATTGGGCTACTCCAAACTCACTGTCAGATCACATGTCTGTGGCCACAGCATGAACCACAAAAATCATATATCCACTATTTCGTTTAGAATATTTTTTTCCTTGTTTTCCTCCCCTAAAAACTACGTGCGTGTTATGGTCTGGTGCGTGTTATAGAGCGAAAAATACGGTAAGTTACCCTACAACCTGGAGTAGATACAAACGGTACAAGAGAAGGTGAATGATAGGTACAGGTTGAGAAACAGTCACCGCTTAGCTTACCTGAAATCCCACATTCTAAGATAGAGAAGGGGAGGGCCATTTCCTGAACTTTGAGAGACTTGAACTTGGCAAAAATACCAGTAATATAATTAATCATGAATTCACAATAGCATTACATAAATCTGATCCAGTAGTAGAAACTGGTCCCTTAGTCTGCACTAAAACCTGCTGAAGATAATGTTAACTGAAACCAGGCTCAGAAGTAGCCCCAACTTGATTCCAACTTCCCACATTGCCATTGAAATTCAATGCCTACTGTTCAAGTTCACCTAAGAAAGAACTCTTCTCAACAACTCTTTATGTTGTGAATCACCCTGAGATCTCTAGATGGTATGCAAATTTAATAAATAATAATATTTCTTTTTAAAGATGCTAAGAATTCAACTGTTGTGGGCAACTAAACAGAAAAAGACATTTCAGTAATTCAGTATTAAAATAATTAACATTGAATTCCTCTGTTAGCCAACCAACTTTAAGTAGTGAATCTGGTTATGGACTCTGCCTGGCTGAATAAAAAATGATGAGCTGCTGTCACATCTGATTGATTGATTTATTCCATCCCCTCCCAATTTATAGGCAACATATTGGCAACTAGGAACAGAAAGTAAGTGTATCTTGCCCTCATTCATACATGTGGTGTTAATAAATCCAGAAATAGCCATTGCTTATCCCAGTGTAGAAATATTCCCAGTATAGAAATGAGTAAAAAGACCCTTCTGCTATAATTAGGCTTTAAACCATAAATATTATGTCCAATTTATCCATTGGCATCACGGCAAACATTCATGTAAATAGTCAGTGTGTATTTTTCTGGGAGAATTATTAAGCCTGTTTATTTTCATTTAAATTAACTGGCATGCAAAGTAATACATCTATTTCTGTAAGTCTCCTCAATATACTTTGAAGTAAATGGAGGCTGTGGCTTTCACGAATGTGCATAATGGTGAGCCATAAAGAGGGCTGAGAATTAAGAGCATTTTATTGGCCCTCAAAGGCAGCTAGACAGGTCTTTTTCCTCATCCTCCTGTACTCAGACCAAGGATATTCTGCAGAGTAAACAAAGCCCTTTGGAAAAGAGAGATTAATTTCCTCCTCCTAAAACCAGCACCGTAGATGTTAATTTTTATTCTAAGGTTAGTTGATTAACAACAGTTTGAGTGTTTTGCTACAACAGAAAAAGATGTCTCTGACAGGCACAAGCTGCAGAAATGCCGCATCATATGAATTTATCATCTTTCCTTTTTATAATTAAGAACAATATTCCTATGGTAACATGAATATCGTCATGGGCTGCTATCTTTTTCCTGCAGCTCCCGGAGTACTTTTAGATGGCAAAATAATTACCAGGCCAAGTATGATGTGACACAAATGTAGCAAAACACAGTATTTCGTTAGGGTTAGTAAATCGGAGCCTATGTTTTTCCTATGTGCAAAGTTAGCTGAAATAAACCAATTCCCTCACTTACTTGAGTTGGTCAAAAATGGTGCAAAATCTGCAAACAAACATTGGACACTGAAGAAACCATAAAACTTTTTGATCCGAGCAATCTGAAAAGGCACTCTTTCAGCAGTTCAATGGAACGTGCCATTAGCCACGTGTAACCACTGAATGGGATGGCAACAAAGCTGGAAAGAGGGGCTGCTGGCAGCTGGATTGTTGTGCTCACCAGGAGGGAGAGCGGGCAAAACCATCAGGATGCCAGTGCAGGCATAGTGGTGGGCATCCCTGTTTTGGCTCCATATCTATGACTGCACTGTGTCCATCTCCCCACTGCCTTTACCTTCCCATTTTTGGTGGGCACAACATGGCTGCTTGGAGGCCGGGTGTGTGGCAGCACACATCCCCACCACCCTGTCCCTGAGAAATAGCTAATATGGACAATACACGATTCTCCCTTCCTGGTTAAAAGGGGAACAGCGGAGGGCCTTAGCTTGTTTCATATCTCGTTTGCAGGTATAGCGGACTGGAGCCCAACCAATTCAAGACACAGGGAATGTCAAAGCAAACAGTATACCATAACTATGACGTGTACAATGCCACCCAAAGTAACAGGAAAAGGTACCCAAAAATGCAAGAAACAGATTCTGGTAATCACTCAACTGTCTAGCTATCCTGTGATAATATTGGCAGGTACCCCACTCCAGTAACCTAGAGACTCAGGCTCACTCAGGCTTTTCCCATTCAGGTGTGCTAGCAAGAGAGTCCCGTTCCCATACATCTACTTCTCAGAAGCCAATAAATCTGGTCCAGTCCCTTCTGTAAGACCCTTTTGTCCAAAAACTGACACACTACACTGTGGGCTACACCCAATGCTTCAGAGGGTAAAGGGAACCACCAGAGCAGATTTTGGGGGCATGCAGCAGAGGGGAAGAGGAAGACTCAAGCTTTTAGCACTGTGAGATAGAGGGAAGTAACTTGAACCATCCATGCCAGGATAGACACAGATGCTGTTCTACTCAGAAATTATTCTCTGAACAAAACAAAGGAGCAGTTCACAGAGGCACGCTTATCACATGATGACTACGGCTTAGTCATGCTGGCCACATGACCCGGAAGCTGTACGCCGGCTCCCTCGGCCAATAAAGCGAGATGAGCGTCGCAACCCCAGAGTCGGTCACGACTGGACCTAATGGTCAGGGGTCTCTTTACCTTTACCTTAAGCTACCTTTTAAAATATTCTGAAGGGCAATTAAAGTTCTTACTTTATTCTAAGGTAACTATTAACTTTTCCAGGAACCTCATTCAGGTACTCCCTATCTCCTTAGCTCTCTCTCCCAGCATTTTTTAGGGAAATAAAGGATTTCCCCTCACCATAGTCGGTCACTGATTTGGGTGCACGCTGTTCTGTTTCTGTATTGCGCTTCTTATTCTTGGACTTCCAAGCATGATAAACCTTTAGCCGCCTGTGAAACTCTTCTCTGCAAGCTGCCAGCAGTTCAATATCTGTCTCAGACAAAACACAGCAGGGGTGGAATAAGTGAGGAAAACCAATAAACAAATATGCTTATGAATTGTGTTGACAGAGCCAAACAACCAAAATTATTTTGGAGCAAGTTATAACATTACTTCTCACAGTGTAAACTTATCAAGCTGTGGAAGAGAGAGAGAAAATTGGGGAATAACTTTTTTCTTTTTCTTTCTTTTTCACGGTTTAGGCATTTTTAAATACGTGACAGCAGAAAAATGACATAAAAACAAAACGAAAAGAAACCCACCGAAAACAGTGTTTCAAAAAAGTATTCAAGCTTTAAAATCTCACATTTTATCAGATCTAAAGTTAACCTTCTGCATGCAGAAAGAATCTTCCGCCCAAGGAAGGGCTGTTTTACATCTTGCACTCAACTGTGGTACAATGAAAGGGAAACAAAAATTCAAAGATGTTCTGCTTGTGCAACAGGTTTTTGATAACCGCTATAGATACCACTATTATGCACATTACACAAACTCTTGTGCGTACACAGTTGAATCTCTTAATCCTTCTATTCCTGGTTCTTTGAACTGAATTTCTCCCAATTATAGCCTCCCTCATTATGGGGGCGGGGATTATTTGGTCTCTGCTTCAACACAACATTGCCAGTGGCATTAGGAAGGGTGAGAGCAGACCCTCCAAGTATCCCTATTTTCCAGGGATAGTTCCAGATTTACAGAAGCCGTCCCGGTTTCTGATTTGATCCCAGGATGTCCCGCTTTTTGTTAGGATGTCCCTCTTTTAATTGGACAAATGTTGGAGGGCATGGAATTATCTGACCCCCCGAGCCATCTGTGACATCCAGTTAAGAAACCTTTCCACTTTGATATGCAGGGGACAGAGTGCCTCACACCAAGTGTTGACCAGGAAATGCCTGAAACACACACAGCAAGAAACAAGCGATCCACTATTATTAGATTTCTACCGCAGACCTAATTGTTCACACAGTTGCTTAAGAGTTTTACCAGGAAAAAATAAGCGAAAGTGTTCCTACTAGCCAACAGGCTTCTTCTCCCCCAAATGGGCAGCCACTTACCACAAGAGGTATTGATGGTATCACGTAGCTCGGCATACTTCCACTTGCTAAGGTCATGCTTCTTAGTGCCAGCTGCAGCTTTGGTGGCTTGCACTGTGGGTCCCCTGAAACATTTTCATTAAGAAGTTATTGCAATATTCACAACAACAAGAAGGTGAGATCAGGAAAACAGGAGACAAGAAGATTGTAAAAATAGGGAACCATACAGCTATAAGGCAAACAAACGGACAACTGCACCAATTGGTAACGCACAGGGCTTTCTTTTTCCAGCTCAGTGGATGCCATTGCCATTATAAGAGAACGAAGGAGGCGTTCGTGGTGAGTTCTGCCACATCTTTCTCTAGAAATAAAGCACTGGCAATGACCCCAGCACTTTGGAGGGAAGGTTTTTTTAATCAGAGGGAAACTTTTTCTGTACTTCTTAAGAAGTGAAAAGCATTCCAAGTTGTCTTTCTCTTATTCTTTGACAAGAAGATGCCACCATTTGCCCCTCTTGGAATACTTTCATGACAAGACCAAGGACATAGCAAAGCTCTTTAACTTGAATAGTGTTTGATGTGCTTCCTTTTGCAGGAATAGTGATCGATTCTCATTTGACTCCCATTTTCTGTTACTGTCCATAGTCAGGCATGCTTGCCTGTGTACAAACTACATATGTACAGCGACAAAGCAAGCATAATTGGGCACGTGTTGCTTTTAAGAAGTGTGAAGCGGTTCCGAATACAGCTGTTAAAGGTAAAGGTAAAGGGACCCCTGACCATTAGGCCCAGTTGTGGCCGCCTCTGGGGTTTCAGCGCTCATCTCACTTTATTGGCTGAGGGAGCCGGCGTACAGCTTCCGGGTCATGTGGCCAGCAGGACTATGCCGCTTCTGGTGAACCAGAGCAGTGCACGGAAACGCCGTTTACCTTCCCGCCGGAGCGGTACCTATTTATCTACTTGCACTTTGATGTGCTTTCAAACTGCTAGGTTGGAGCAGGGACCGAGGAATGGGAGCTCACCCCGTCGCAGGGATTCGAACCGTCGACCTTCTGATCAGCAAGCTCTAGGCTCTGTGGTTTAACCCACAGCCCCACCGGCATCCCATACAGCTGTTACAAAGTGATTAATAACGATGAGGAGGAGGCATATGCCAAATACTGTACACACGTACATCACCCTTCACATTTGACAGGATGTACCTATAATTCAAAGAGTCAGATCTCTTGCATTACTATTATTAATTAAATTTGTATGCCAAAGTGCTTTGCATCAGAAAAATACAAAATGAGAATACAAAATACATAATAAACGAAAACAATCCAGTAACTCTCCATCTCACAAACACATGAAAAAAGCCATAGAATGTTAATCAGCTGGTTGGAGAGAAACATTTTTGCTTGGCACCTACGGCTATGTAATGAAGGGGCCAGGTGAGCCTCCCCGGGGAGATCATTCCACAACAGGGAGCCACCACAGAAAAGGCCTGTCCTCATGTTGCCACCCTCTGGACTTCTTGAGGAGGCACACAAAGAAAGGCCTCAGATTATGATCGAAGGATCCAGGTAGGTTCATATGGGGAGAGGCAGTCTTTGCATGGCTTCATAGCTTTGTCAAACAGACATATTGATCAAAACAGAGACTGAGGATCTCTATTCTCCTTTCTGGTCATTTATTTCATTTTCCATCCTGTCGTTCTATATAAAAATCCATCCAAAGTTAAACATCATCTTTGAGAATTCTAAAAGCTTCTAAACAGGGAGAAAGGATCTGCAAGAAGCGGCCACAAACAGGAAAACAACCAACCAAAGGAAGCATGTTTACCTCTTGAATACCTGGACGATTGTCTGTCTACCATGAATAGCTAAATATCCTTCAAGCTTCAGAGCAGCAGCACATGAAATAGCCGCACCCTTGGCCCACAGGACACATGTGTGCACACACATCATTCCTCAAAACCAAGCAGCCTATTCTATTGCTAATAAATCTCCTCTCTGCCCTACAGAAGCCTTATCTCTCACCTCAGACCTGGGATTTCACACACCCCCTTTCAAGCTTTCCTTTTCATCCTACTTTCCCCTCTCCTACTCAGCCTACTAATTCTTGATATTCACCTTTTCAACCCTGCCTATATTCCCTGTGTGCTCCTAACTTTGAGATGCCATTGATAAAGCAGAAGCAGCTCCTGCTACCAATGCTTCCACCAACTTCTATGGTCTTCCCCTCCCAAGCTTTTCTCAGGAACTGTTTTCTGTTGGGAGAGGGAGTAGTAGCAGCAACAGTTCGCCTGAACTGCCTCATTGCTCCATTGCTCTTGAACTACATATGACTCAGGGACAGTGTTCTATGTTATAACAAGAGCTGCTTAAGAAGACCATCAGAAAATTGAAGATGGCAGACAAAACCATCACGGAGCCAAATGGCCGCACAGCAAACACTCTTGCTGCACAACACAGAAGTATACAGTTCTCTAACATTGTCATTCTTTGAGTGAAAAGAAAACTAGCCAACAGACTTGCTTCACTCCCACATTTCTCTCTAAACTCATTCTGTAGTAGCTGCTATAATGGCCTCAACGCTGAGGCTCTAGGTACTGCGGAGATAAGATTCCCATCATCCCTAACCATTTTAGGGGTGGGAATGAAGGGTCCTGTAGTTCTAACAACACCTGAAAACCCAAGGTTCAGGGAGGATGCCCTATAAAGGACAGGTGTGATTTTATTACTGCAGTTATTATTCTGTTTTCAGTTATAGATTTTTGTGTACTGCTTAGAGATCTTAAACATTAATATGTTTAGGAATGCTTTAAAATAAATAAATAAGGTTCTGGGTAAAACTGGTTCAATTCTCCTTAAATCTTCAGTATCAATTTTTACTGTTTTGTGCCACTTAGATCCATTACCCTTAAAAATATGTCTATGAGCGTCTGAGAATTTAGTGAAGAGTGCCTTATTATGTTACAAGCAGTGTCTAATGTGATATTAAAGTGCAGCTTTTAAAAAAAAAGTTAAAATGCTGTTAGGACTAGACAAGATTCTGCAAGTTTATTATCAAGAGAACTCAAGAATGCCAGTCATATTGATCCAACTATCCTTACCAACAAGAACTCAATTTTTATTATTAAAATATTAACAATGTGCTCTGTTCCTTACTGTTTAACACAATCTCAAACGTGGCGAGTGGCCTTTTGCACAGCTGAGAAATCAATAGCCTTTTATTGCAGCCATTACATTAGTGCATGCCATAAAAGTATATCTTAAATGACAAATTAATTCCCCATTCGCTATTTAAACAGCCTGAAACTCAAATACATTTTAGAGACTCTCATTGCCCTTATAACTATATATACACAAAATGCAAGTGCATAAAATCGTGCATTGTAACGGCACAATGAAATGTAAAGGTTATGTTTTAAACTGCTGGCACACTTCCTGTTAGACACAAAAACAGTGGTTGTTAAATCTAATTTCCTCAATATAATGACTAAGCCTCTTGAACAATTAATGTGACAAATCCTGAGGATTTTCTTTATTTAGCTTCACCACCCGTAGGCCTAAGTATCCCTCAGATAGTTTAGATCAACAGAACTAGGCCAAAAGATCTCTGGTTAAACAAGTAATCTTTAAGAATGGTAATCCAATTGAGTAGCTTAGCTTTTCTTTGATGGTTCTGCTAAGATCACGGTTATGCGGACACAACAAGCCTGTGATTCATAACTGTCAGTAAGATGTGTTTGGTAGTGTCTCCATTCCCATTGTGCCCTTTGGGACAAACCAGGGTTTACTGCTGTGCAACTTGTGAAACAGCCCAATGTAATGGATAATCTGCCAAATACACATGCTCAGTCATTCGTTTTGATATTGCAACCTCATTTGTCACATGAGAAAGCATGTCATTCATACATAAACTTGCTAAAGGCAAGCACCCTATTCCAGAGGCTCAGATTCTGTAACACCTAATATGAAAACAGAGATCCATGTGGCCAGGAACTCCTGCATGAAGTGTGCAAACAGTCTCCAGAATTCCTGGACATTTTTTTTAAAAAAGAAGAGAGGTGGAATACAACTTCATGTGTGTATTACAGGTTTATTACCTTTGGCCTGAGCTTTCAGAAGTTGATAGTTAGGGGTGGGGAATTGGATACAGATGACAATCTTTACCTGCCCCACATCTGACATGTGGACTTGGTTTGGTCAAAACACCCTTGTAGGCCAAAGGGGAGGCCCACAGAACAGAAGGTTCCCACTCTTGCCACAGACGCACTCAGCACACCAATATACAAATGCACTGAAGGGAAACTAAGTAACTGTCAATGAAGTAAAACTAAAGGAAAGGGATACCATCTTGGCAGTTGGAATGTTAAGAATGAATACAAATGAATTGAGACCCAAATAATTATTTCTGACAAGTCCAAAGCATGTGCTAAGCCAAGGGTCCCCAAACAAAGGCCAACGGGCCAGATAAGGCCCAAGGGACTCGTTTATCCGGCCCGCGGCAACCGCTGCCACTGCACACTCTTACCGGCACTGTGCTGCACGGCTGCCCACTTCTGGGTCGGAGTTGCATGCGCAAGCGTTATTTCTGGTGCACATCTGGGAAGGAGGAGGCCCATGCACATGTGCACAAGCTATTTCCAGTGCTCATCCGACCCAGAAGTGCGCCGGAAATAGCGTGTGAGCACACGTATGGGCACACGCTCCCCCGCCCTCTGGGCGATTGGCACAGGAGACACCGTCCCGAGGCACGGTAAGTTTGCTGACCTCTGTGCTAAACCAATGTTTTTTTCTGTCTCCAACTCCCCTCTTTGAACACTCTGTGTGTGTGTGTGTGTGTGTGTGTGTGTGTGTGTGTGTGTACACACACATGTACACATACATACACACACACACACACACACACACACACACACCCCACCACCACCATCAAAAGTAACCACCTTAAAGGAGTTGGTTCCCAATCATCATTCCAACGCCTGCAATTCTTTTTACTTTCATACATTCATTTCCATGTGGCATGCAGCTGTTCATATCCACAGGACCCTCTTTTTCTATTCCCATGCAAAACAAACTAGTCAAACTGTTGTTTGGATTTTGGCCAGTATATACAATAAAAATGTGATGTTCTGGCAAATCAATTATTGGGACAATAAGAACGCAGTTTGATTTACAAAACGGTCATATGCGAAGAGCTTAACATCCAACATTTGCTTATTTAATTTTGTCAAAGCATTACTTTTATTTTTTATTTTTTAATGTTTCATCTTAACTTCAGGCACCAAATGCTGTTAAAGCTGCATCTGGCCTGGAGGTGAGAATGGACAACGTTTAATTTGCAGCTCAATAACACACGGAGTTCTTTTTACTAGAAAGGAGGAGTGCATTCCAACATTGTCTATACAACAGTACAATAAGAACATTATTGAATATATGCCACCTGTCTGTAATTGGTTTAGGTAGTACTATTTGGCAACAAGGTAAGATTTTGATCCTGCTGTTCTTTAAAATAGATCTGTCAGGATTTCAAGATTTAATAGCTTTTCAGAAGCTACATGCTAAGAGGCAGTTACTGCGGCAATTCTCAATATGGAAATGCATGAAATGCAAGTTTTTTAAAAGCGGCAAGAAATCTCTTCAATTTATCTACATCAATAATATTAGATAAGAACTTTGATGAAAATTAATTCTTCTTTGTGCAATTCATAAATCTAACAGTGAAATTATTTCTTAAAATAAATCTGATGGGTGCAAATTGGTACTAAATTGGTGCAATGAACGAATCTTGATTGGAAGTTATTTCTTCATTTTCCCAAAGCAATTCAAATAGAATAGAATTGTACATTATTTTGATTTATTATGATTATTTCATATGGAGATTGAACTGATTTGTTTCCGACAACCTGTTTAACCCACCTAGACAAAATTTCTGACATTTCAGTGGCCATTTGCTCCCTATAAAAAAATTAAGAATATATGAGGGTAGAGGGAATATAATGCTTAAAAGTGCTAGCATAGTAATTCCGGTGGTTTTATAACATCTAATACTGGATCAGCAGACAGATGTCTATCCTATAAATTATGCTGCACTAAACCAATCCAGAGTTTTATCAGTAAAACAATAATTAATCTTTGTTTAGCTGATATCAGAAATATACACTTTGACTGAATCAAACAACCACACTTACATAGGTGACATTTAAATTACAACCAATTGCACCTGTATATAAGTAAGGTAAAGGGACCCCTGACCATTAGGTCCAGTCGTGACCAACTCTGGGGTTGCGGCGCTCACCTCGCTTTATTGGCCAAGGGAGCCGACGTACAGCTTCCAGGTCATGTGGCCAGCATGACTAAGCTGCTTCTGGCGAACCAGAGCAGCGCACGGAAACGCCGTTTACCTCCCCACCGGAGCAGCACCTATTTATCTACTTGCACTTTGATGTGCTTTTGAACTGCTAGGTTGGCAGGAGCTGGGACCGAGCAACAGGAGCTCACCCCATCATGGGGATTCGAACCACTGACCTTCTGATCGGCAAGTCCTAGGCTCTGTGGTTTAACCCACAGTGCCACCCGCATCCCTGCACCTGTATATAAGCAGTCTGAAAGATTAACACTCAAACAGGACTCATGCTCAAATTATAAATATTCTGGGGTAAATGGAAATAAAGAACATTCATTAGCAAGGTGGCTTACACTGTGGAAAATTATTAATTTTTTTTAAAGCCCACAGATTTCTACAGAATGCCCCATAAAAAAAAAGATTGTCATACGCAGTCATTTGACATCTTGTTCCATTGGTTCTGCAAATAGAAGATATTTTGGTTAGTGTGGCATTTTCCTAAGTTAGCTTTGTACTAATTTGCAACATTACAAAGCCTGTTTGGGCAAATGATTGCCTGTTATTATCCAGAAGGCCCAGCACCCGCTTCTCAGGGGTGGCTTAAAATGTTGTTTTTTTCACTTAGTGTTTTTCTATCTAGCCCTTACTCCAAATTGCTCAAGGGAGTGTATCTGGTCTCTCCACCATCCAATTTTATCCTCACCATGATCCTCTGAGGTAGATCATGGTGAGACAGCCAATCCCCCCCACCAGGTCAACTGGTGGGTTTCCTAACAGAGGTAGGATCTCAACCTGGGTTTCCCCAGTACTGAGCCAATACTCCAGCCATAGCACCATATTAAGCCTAGTGGTGAGAATTAACAGAAGGATTTTGCCCAACAGGAATATATATGATGCAAAGCAAGGACAGAAGACCTAAGCAAGTTTAATATTTGGATATGTTCTAAGTAAATTTGACTGGAGCCTTCTTACTCATTTATACAGCACTAGGAGGATATGTGTCCGAAACGAAAGGATAGCTGGTAAATTCTTTGGTTTTCTTTGGTTTGGGGTTACAAACCACACAGAGTAGAACGTATGCTGGACATAAATGGCATGCTGCTATTAAATTGGCTTAAACTAAAATTATGGTATGAAATGCCAAGTTAAACCATGGTTTAGCACAAACAAGCAAGCACATGGTTTCCTGGAGTGAAGATCATCTTTTAAATGCACTCATTTTCGTTTTGGGCTGGGTGTTTGTTTTATTACTGCTCAATTCAACCCGTGTGTGTGTGTGTTATTCAGAAGGGGCTTCCCAGGTTAATTAATATTTGTGATGCTAATTGCATTGTAAAAGGTAAAGGCAAAGGACCCCTGACAATTAAGTCCAGTTGCAGACAACTCTGGGGTTGTGGCACTCATCTTGCTTTACAGGCTGAGGGAGCCGGCGTTTGTCTGCAGACAGTTTTTCCGGGTCATGTGGCCAGCAGGACTAAGCCGCTTCTGGAGTAACAGAACACCAAAACCAGAGCAGCGCACGGAAACGCCGTTTACCATCCCACCGGAGCAGTACCTACTTGCACTTTTGGGGGGGCATGCTTTCGAACTGCTAGGTTGGCAGGAGCAGGGACTGAGCAACAGGAGCTCACCCCGTTTTGGGGATTCGAACCGCTGACCTTCTGATCGGCAAGCCCAAGAGGCTCAATGGTTTAGACCACAGTGCCACCCACTTCCCTAATTGTATTGTAGATTGTGTTTAAGGGCACTACTTGGAGAAAGTGCTCATCCTTAAAGGTGGCATACAAATGTTTTAAATGCAGTAAATAAAATAAAATAAGAAATAATGTTAGCTTCCTATCTAAGAAAGACACCTTTTTCAATGGCAGTATCTTTTTTGAAGGGCAAAACTAACAAAATGCAATACCTGCGCAACCCGAGGTCCAGCTGAGATTCATCATTGATGAGTTCAGACTCACTCTGGGCAATTCTCATGGCCAGCTCATGGTCTCTGCGCTCTTGTTCCAGAACTGCCTGCTGCTGGTTCGCTTCTTCACGTTCTTGTGCCAGCTGTGCCTCAACTTCAGCCTGGAGAGTGACGTAAAATTAAGTTACATGGGGAAACATTTCCCAAGTCCATACAGCCTGCATCTGTAGAAAAATGATCACTTAGGTGAAACACACTGTTGAGTTTACAAAATACAGCCTAAAACACCTGTGCTCAAATGGGTTACTGTAAGCCCACGAAGAGCTTGCAAACAGTGTGGATCAAGATGAGAAAAGAAATATAAGTTCAGTATAGGAAGCCCTTCATATGTTAATTTAGAAACCAGGTTTTCATGATAGAAATCTTCAGAGTTGGGAAAAAGCAATACAGCTCACAGAAAATCAACAAATTTTAGAAGAAATTCTATATACCTCTCAGGCAAAAGACATTTAAGTGGTTTACATAACTAAATTATGGGTCCAGACAGCTGCAGAATTGTCTGCAATTGTACATAGCAGAGTTTTATCCATTATCTTTTTAAAAACAATAATAATGCTATGTAGTTGAGAATGCTTGGATGAGTTCATGAGAGAAAGGACTGCAAAATGCATTTCTCAAAGCACGTGTAATGTACTGGCTTTTCTGTCTTCTTTTGCATTGCGTTATTCCAGAATGGTGTGTTTAGGGAGCTGCTTCTATAGGGAAATATAAAAAACTCACTCCGATTATGTCTTTCTTTTTTTATTGGCCGCTTGTGAATGAAACATAGCGACCATGCTACCGTTTCCTACCTGAAAAAGTTTAAATGAGTAGAATCTTCCATAGAATACATGACCCATGCATCTCTTACTGAAAGTGGAGTAACTGATGGTGTAGGTTTCCTACAGCTTGAGGACCCAAGCAGCTATCATGTGCCAAAATACCTCTCTACCAACACACTCTCAACAGTCCGCTTGACGTTCCCTAATTCAGCAATGCCTTCCCAGAACGGTGGGCTGGATGACCGTCACAGACTGGCATCGGTTCTCATTCCGATTATGGTATTATCGAGTAAATCTTCATTTCTGCAATGGAGACTTTCCCTATGCAGATCCCCACTTTGGATTACCCGGTGGCAGCAGACACAAGAAGGAAAGCCGATTGAATGTGGCCTAAGGAAAAGCCCCACTGAAAGGAACAGCTGCTCTGCTGCTATCGCTAAGTGAAAGGAAATCCACTGAAAGGTCATAGACTGAACTGAACAAGGCATCCCTTTACGTATATCAAGACCAAGGCACACAGTTAGCAGCATACTTGACCGACCAACCAACCAGTCCTGTGCAAGCGCCATTACCAGGAAAGGGTAATGGAAAGAATGAGGATTGAATAGCAGCAATTGATTATGCCCTCAGTTTGGTTGCAATGCATGCTTCAGCCTGGAAATGCACAAAGGGTGCCTTTTTTGTTGTATCTATAATCTCCTGTTTATTTGCATTATTTAAATGCTACTCAATAACGGCATTGCTCTATGAGCTCCTTGGAGGAAAGGTAAAATATGAATAATAAATAAAATAAACGTAACCCAGGGCACCAGGTGCAAGTAAGAAAGATCCTGCTGTAAGATCACTGATACAAAGCTGGTTCTCTGTCTTCAGCTCTTAAAATGTGTAGACAGAGATTATAAACAGACTAGAGAATTAGCTACTGCAAGAAGCATGGAACTATTTAATTAGACATCTTTCCAGTAACCTAGTCAGTTACAGAACCAGTAAAAAATACAGAAAAAGTAGTGTCCTTGTTTATAACAGGGAACAAAGGATCAAAAAACAGGTAAAGTACCTTCGGTAGATGACTTTTCTTAAATGGAGCTTAGGTACACAACTCTATAAAAAATTTCCAGAACTGGCAGATCGGCAACGCTACACATCCTTTAAATACATCCCAGCCAGGAGTTATTTAAACACAAAGCGGGCAAAGATTATCTTGAAATAATGGGTATGATATCAACAGCGATCTTTTGCTTCTCTTAATTAAACATAGTTTAAGAGATTAATACAAAGTCACATTATGAAAAAGAAAACTGGTCTATATAACAAAAGAGTGCAGAACTCAGCTATCAAGTAATATACGTTATCATTATGATTCCATTAAAGAGCAGCCAAAAGCTTCCGCAAATGAGTGTTACTTTGTAAGGAATCTTTTTAACAAAACTGACATTTAAATCATGGTTTCATTATTCTGTCATATCTGTGAGTAGCAATAGCCCTCTCATTAAACCTCCACGCTCAAAACTGACACATTCCTCCTAGCAGGTACTTTTCTCTTTGAGGCAGCGTAATCTCCCTCTCCTCTGGTGCTCCAAATTATATTAATGTTAGTAGTGGATTTAAAGCACAGAACCAAATCTAAGGGCTGAAGCTCACGACTGTCTGAAATCTAGCTTGGTGGCTTGTGTTACAACTACCTATTTTAACATGAACATTTAATCATTCCCTGTAGCAATATCCTTAAGGAAGTTGGAAGTCTTACCTGTTACTCTGTGAGGCCACTTCCTGTATCTCACCTGCCCTTTTGCCACCACCACCTAATTGTTCTATGCACACACACACTCCAGCTTCAACAAATTGTGACTCGGAACACTTGCTTTAGTATTACATTTGAGCAGGTTCCATTCAGTCCGTTGTGGAAACTTTGGGGAGTGAGGGCATGACTGTGAGACAAAGAAAGTGCCAGTAGTGCAACTGTCCCACCTGAATTCGTCTTTCTTCTTCTTCCCTTTTTTTCCTCTCCTCCTCTTCCTGTTTTCTCTTTGCTTCAATCTCATACTTTCTAGAAAAACAAAATTGACACTCAAAGAAAATGAACGTTCAGGAACTGTTCTGTCCCTTCCCCTCACTTTACCGTTACGTCGCTGTTTTCTCCCACAAGAAAGCAAACAAGTTTACATCAAGAGGAGTATTCGGGGAGTATTCGGACAGTCTCTTAAGAATACAGTTTCCTTGGGATTTAGTCTTCTATCTATGGTTAAAACAAGGATGGATCTATCTGGCCCTTGGGCTTGCCCCCAGGCCACACTGCCCACCCCCACTGAATGATTTTGGCTGGTCAGCTCTTTCATTTTCTGGAGGGCAGAGGGCGGGGGGCATGTGCAATAACCTCTGGCTTTTCATGTCTGGAATATCACCTACTGTTCCTCTGAACACTTTTGCCTTTGGCTTCATACACCACTGGCATGAAGCCCCTGAACAAGTTTCCCATGAGGGAACATGGCTGAAAAGGTTCCCCCAGCCTGGATCTCTGTAGGATAAGTTTCTAAGACGGAAAGTTCACTTTAGATGGTTGTCCATGCCTGTATTTCTGTTGGCCTTGGCCCTAGAACTGGCAATTGCATTGGACACTCACAGTCGCCTTTCACCCTCTTCCTTCTTCCGCCGTTGCTCCTCTTCCTCACGCCTCTTCCGTTCTCTTTCCATTTCCTCCTGGATGCGCCGCAGCCTTTCTTGCTCTTCTTCCTGTTGCTTTTTTTTCTGCAGTGAGCCCAGAAGCTGCTCTGAGCTTCTCACAAGACCATCATATTCCTTCTGGATCTGCTGCCTAGGCATTTCAGTGGCCTGCAAAACAAACCATTAGTCACTAGCCTTCATGGCTGCAAAAAATGTGCTTCAAAAAGAAACGGCAACGGCTGCTGAAATTTCAGAGACGATGAGAGATTGCTGAATAAGATATTCAGTAGCGTGTCCTAGGAAAATCCTGTTTCCTCACTCCTTTAACAATGAGCAGAACCAGAAAAAGGGTTGTAGAAACAAGGGTGGGGGGGAAAGGCACAGAATTACACAAAGTAGGAAGAAATATGCATATTTACATGCTTTTTTAAAAAAGCTATCACACAATTCATCTTTTCTGTGTGCTGCATGGATCATTAGGGTGCCAAATTTTAAAGATTTAGCATGAAACACTAAGCGCCTTGCATATTTTTAAACTTAACTCTTAATAGGAACTTGATTCTTAATCCATCAAATGCCTTCCAAAGCCTCATCCCTAAGACCAGAAGATCTGCAGGACATAATATGCTCTCAATATGTTCTCTTACCTTGCTCTCAGTATGTTATCTTACCTTAATCTTGATCATCAAAGCATCGATAGACGTTTCAAGGTCCTTGACCTGCTTGCTCATTTCTGCTTTCCCCTCTTTCAGAGCACTTACTACTTCATTGAATTTATCAAGCCTGTTCTTCAAGGTGCGGACCTTTATTAGCCCATCAATGCTGTGAAAGGAACATTTCTCTACATTTCAGAAAAGGCTCCCTCCTTTGAGAAGCAGACAGCAAACATAGAGTGAGATCTAACATCAAGCAACGGGGCATCTACTTATATCAGGGGATACTCCTTCCTCTCCCCTTCTGGGGGACCCTGGTGAGGAGCACATTTCTGGGGGGTTGTGTGAGAGCAGGATAAACACCAGAAGCCCTGTCTGTGCATCCAGATTTCCACTGCACAAACTATTTGTTGAATTTATATGCTGCCCTTCATTCCAAGTTCACAGAGCAGTACACAGTAGGTATCACTGGATGTTAGCTATGAACCGCTGTCCCATGCTGTGCCCTCAGGTTCCCCTTGGACAAAGCCATGGAGTTCAAAAGAAAAATTGCAGACAGGGTAATAAGCAGAGCAACTGCACCAATCTTATGAATTCTGTCTTGCATTGCAAGTTTTATGGCACACAGGGACTGTGATGGAAGATACACATTTTTTTAAAAAAAAGTTTGTTGCGTTACAGTTGTTTTTCACGCCTGGCTTTATTCCAGTGCTGTTTTTAAACTGTTTAGGGTTTTCTCTCTAGGTTCCTAATTCTATACTTCATAGCTGAAACTTATTTGTGAACCGCCCAGAAATTCTGTATTTTATTTTTGCAGCTGGGCAGTTCAGAAATGTTGCAAATACATCACATAAATAAGTAGTTTTGAAGGCTCCCCTGAGCACTTAATCTTTCCCAAGATGAGGGAGGGCAGCACCAATAGAACTGAAGTCTTGCCCACCCACCACCCATCCTTCATAATGCTAATTGCTACGTGTGTGTGTGTGTGTGTGTGTGAGAGAGAGAGAGAGAGAGAGAGAGAGGGAGGGAGAGAGGTTTACGAAGATCATATCTGGGGAATGTGGGGGCAAGCAGATTTTTAATTTTACTTCAATTAAACCAACAAAAGCGTGACCACTGCTCACGGCACTGGTGTAATGTGAAGTTGGCCCTAAGATGAGCAGTACAGCATCCTAGAAGGAACACCCCTAACATCCCTTAGAACTCTTTCCCAGGCTCTCAAGGCCTTGGATGGGATGTACAGGTTCTGCCAGCAACAAAACCGGACGGGTCATTCAGTACACTGGTATTTAGGAGTGGGGTGCAAGCATATATATAGGATTGCTTCTTCTTACCGTGGTTTATGCTTTCTCTTGCACAGCCACATACGAATTGTCTTTTGTATTTTAATGCAGGCACCGGCTCTGTATTTTATTTTGTTTTTCACTGTGAAATACAAAGAGAAAATTGAAAGACCATCACAAATATGCAGGTAGGGCATAACCCCGGTACAAGACAGCCAGTGTGGTGTAGTGGTTAGAGTGTTGGACTAGGGCCTTGGGGACCAGGGCTCAGATCCCTGCTCAGACACGAGGCTGACTGGATGATCTTGGGCCAATTGCAGTCTCTCGGCCTAACCTACCTCACAGGGTTGTTGTTTTGAGGATAAAAGGGGAAGGAAGAAAACTACGTATGCCACCTTGAACTCGGAGGAAAGGTGAGGTTTAAATGTAATGAAATAATAACAATATATAATGATGGTATAAAATGGGAGCTGGGAAGGTAGGGCAAGCAGATGACAATAACTTTACGCAATGTTGTTTGGGTTTTGGTTTTGTTATTTAAAAGCAAACCCTGGAGCAGGGCACCTGTGTCCTAACAGATGTTGTTGGAATTTAACACCCTTCATCCCTAACCACTGACCATGCTGGATGCAGCTGATATGAGTTGCGCTCCATCACCATCTGGAGGGTCATCAGTTCCCCAAGCTTGAACTAACAGATGTCGTCATTCCCTTTCCTCGTTTGTGGTTAAGGCAACTGTGGCCATCAACAATTCTTGTGTGAGCAGTACTCATGCTTTTGAACAAATTTACCTGGCTATGAGCCCCACTCCCATGTGTGGGAGACTTAAATTATAATGCATGGGGCCTGCTGGATCTGACTAAAAAACCCTCAAAACCGAGCATTGGGTTTGCATCCATGACCAGTTTCCAGTAAGCTCCCAAATTCAGAGTACAAAGTTAGCAGCCCCTGTTGTTATTTTTCTACCAGCTTCTGGTATTTAGAAGCACACTGTGCCTCTGGGAATTTGATCATTCAGTCTATCTATTAATCTGTGAGCATTTCTCAAGACCCCTCTCACCCAGGTGTGCAGCATTTTTAAGGCCTCTAAACCAGGGATGGGTAACCTGTGGCCCTTGCTGTGGGACCCATTAGAGCCAGTCACTATGACCAATGGTCAGGGACGATGGAAGCTGCAGACCAACAATACCTGGAGGGTCAAAGGTGTCCCATCCCCTGGCCTAAACTGACAGGCCATCGCAGCAACTTGTGATAAGGAATTCCACAACTTAATACAGGGGACAGCAACCTTTTTCAGCCGTGGGTCAGTCCACCATGCCTCAGACCATGTGGGGGGCCGGACTATTTTTTGAAAAAAAAAAAATGAACGAATTCCTATGCCTCACAAATAACCCAGAGATGCATTTTAAATAAAAGCACACATTCTACTCATGTAAAAACACACTGATTCCTGGACCGTCTGCGGACCGGATTGAGAAGGTGATTGGGCCGCATCCGGCCCCCGGGCCTTAGGTTGCCTACCTCTGACTTAATATATGGGCATAAGAAGATCGCCTACAGGATCAAACCAAAGGTCTGTCTCATCCACTCTGTCCCATTCCCCATGATCCCCAACCAGATGCCTCTGGGAAGTCCATAGGCAAGATACAAAGGCACCAGACCTCTCCTGTTGCTGCCCCCTAGCAACAAGTACTGAAAAACATCCTACCTCTGAAATAATCCTGCCTATAACCATCCTGAGTAGTAGCAACAGCTAAGCTAGTGCTCATCAGGGCATCTTGTGGCAGTGAATTCCATAAATAATACAGTCCATAAGTAATGCACTGTGTGGAATGGCTGTTCTGAACATACCCCTGATCCATTTCATTGCATGCTCCAGGGTTCTAGTATTTCCAAGTAAGTGTGCTTTAAGAGTCTGCAGCTTTAGGAAGCTTTCAATGTTGGCTCACAAATACTCCCCTCCAGACACCCCCCCAAGAGACCCGTGAATACATACATTTAATAACCGACAGAGAACACCACTGGACCTTCTTCCAACGACTGCAGATAAGCCAGTGGTTGACTCGTTTAACCAACTCAGCAAGATGATCTGGGTCAGACTTCATGATCTGATCAAATTCTGCAAACTGAAAGTGGACACCAGCATCACAAAGAGGAAATCATTTACATGACAGCTGTTTTGGAATGTTGAGGGGGCTCAGGTGGGGTGAAGCACAAACAGAATGTTGTAACCATGGCAGTGAAGGCCATGGCCACGGGGGGCGGGGGGGCCTTCTGGGCTCTATTCAAGGTGATGGTTTTTACATTTAAAGCCAGACTGTGATGGATGGATGGATGGATGGATGGATGGATGGATGGATGGACGGACAGATGTTAAAAATAAAAATGGGCCTAGGGTCCTTAAAGGACTGCCTGATTGCTTAGACTCCACCTTGATCACTGAGACCATCTGATGAAGCACTTCTGGTGGTTCCTCACTCCCTTGAGGTTCAGCCCAGGGACTGAGCATTTAGTGTGCAGGCCTCGCCCTGTCAAACTCGACACCAGTAGAGGTTCAATAGGAACCACTGCTTCCTTCAGAAATCTTCTGAAAACTTTTTTTGTGTGTGTACAACTTAACTTTACAACTTAACTCTCCCCCCCCCCCATCCTCTTTAATCAATCAGTATTTATTGATGTTTTTAAATGCTGTTTAATGGGTCTTTTTTGTTTATTTTATTTCTATAGGTTGTATTCCACCTTGTGGGTTATAAATGCGTGAATAAAAATAAAGAACTAAATAGATTTCCTTGCATGAGCCACATGCACTATAGATCTGGCTATCTGATGGTCTGGCAAACTGCCTTGCCCCAAGTCTGAGCCAGCAGATGAGGATACAGCTGCGAGAGCAATGAAAGAGGGCTTTTGCAACTGTAGCCTCGATAATAATAATAATAATAATAATAATAATAATAATAATAATAATAATAATCTCTCTAAGAAAGTTTGTTATCTCCCCTGGCTTTTTGAAAAAGGTGTCAGTCCTATTTGTTTACTAAACCTTTTGGCGCCTAAGGCTTTACTGCTCATTGTGGGGTTTTAAACCATTGCTCTCATTTTTTTACTTTTTGTGTTCCAGAGATTTAGGTTTTTAAATCTGCTATAAGCCAATCTGATTACAGGGAGAAGTTTGATCAAGGTATTTTAAATAGATAAGTAAATAAAACATGGAAATGGCATTGCTAATATATGCATCATCAGAAGAGACAAAATTAAATTGTGGTTTTGTTTTGTATTTTTTAAAAACAACCCAGCTTTCACGTATCTTAGTTACCAATTACTTTACAGAAAGAATGAGTAGAAAATGTTCACATTCATCAACTCTCCTTGGATAACAATAACACTTACCTTGCCAGGTCTAAAAAACACTTTGGTTAATCCAAATTTATAATCATTTTCATTTAATCCAAGGGCTTTGAAGAGTGCCTGGGAGAGGAGAAAAACACTTTGATGAATAAATCCTTTGAGAGGACAAAGATTTCAATGAATATCAATTCTCTATGATAAAAAATACAAAAGAAGTGTATTTAGCATTCTAGACGTTAATACCTTGCAGAAGAGTCTAGGATCCAAACGAGACAGCTTTGCAGGCATGTACTTTTTGTACATGTTATATAGCTCATGGAATGAGGCTCGGGATGGGAAGCCACCTTGCATCAAATCCAAAACAGACACCATGCCTAGAGAAACGAGCATGCAAAAACATGTCACCAATTAAGTTAAAAGGACACAGCTGCCACTCTCACAATGCTCTGGGGCGGGGATCATTAAAACTTTGCAAGCGTTGCACATTTATTCTGAGACACAGTGACTGGCTGAACATCACCCAAGGACCAACATATCCCAGGAAGCCTCGGTCACATTTTACAGAAGGGAATGGCGAGAGTGTCTGTCTGTACTAGTAGAATTGCTCAAAATCAGATCAACTGCTCAAAGTCAGATCCCAAGTGCGTCACATCACATCACCACATACACCAAATGTTCAATACTATCAAAGGTGTCAGGAAGTCCAAAAGGATCAATAGAATAGCAGAGTTACTCAAGCATAGCAAGGGTGTAACAATTTGGAAATGGCAAGCGGCAAGAGCTGGAAAATACCCACTCGACTCAAAACCTTTCCCATGAAGACAGACTCACTGGACTGTCTGAAGGGGAGTGAGGTTGAGCAGGGATGACATGAGCAAAGGTATAAGGTAATCTGGTTGTCTAGCCTCCTGAACGAGATTTAAAACTTCCAGTTCTTGTATAGACTGGACTCTAATTATAACGTGTGCATGGGTATAATGCATCCAGGAGTACACAAATGCACATATGCTGGATATTTGTGTACTGAAGTTTAATATTTTATTTTAGAGACAGTGAAATATCTTACTGGGTGTGCTATTAGCTATTGATTTATTGCCTGAAATTTGTTTTTGTTTGTTTGTTTGTTTTGTGAGAGTCGCCTCTTCTGCTAAATTTATATTATTCTGTCCTGGCTAGGATGGTTTCATTTTATCAACTGTTTTATCTGTTTTTATAAGCCTATATTATGATGTAACCTGCCCTCATGGTGAAGGGTTAGCTAGGAACTCTTGTACAACAAATCAATAAATGCAACCTTGGAAGAGAAATCCAAATAAATGGGAGATGTGCAGTCTATCATGTGGCTAACAGTCCTTTCTATTTTTAAAAAGGGGGGGAGACAGAAGATGCTCTCTGCTGTATTTATTCTTGGAGACATTCATGTTATTTTAATTTCTCCCTCCCCTGCTTCTCATATTAATAAGCCATTTATTTTTAGCATGTTTGTCCCCCTTTAAATTTGCATGAACTTGTTTCTCAACGAGAAGATGGAAACAGAAGCCCATAAAAGAAAACCACAGCTTGCGAGCAACACAGAAGTACGGAGTTTTATTACTTCCCCACCTCCCTCTTTCACAATACTTGCCAAGAGCGATCAGCCTTCAGATTATCAGCCAAAAATGGTGTCAATAGAACCCTAATTAAAGCAAAGTTGTTAAGCGTTGGTGACTGATTTGCTAAATTAAACTTTAAATGTAACTTGACATGACAAGCAAGAGGGAGGCTTGCCAAGATGAACCAGATGCTTAAAGTCTCAGGGCCCCTCTGGCATGCTAAATTAAGAGAAAAGCTGAGGTGGCAGCTAATGAAAACTGGAAGCCTAACTGGAAATGAGGCTTATTTCAGAGGAAATTAGGTGCCTCCTGAAAACCCATTCTGTATCCCAGATTTTCTGATGTCCAATCCACAGCTCTGCTTGCTCCCCAGATGACAGCGAGTGAGAGCATTTTGCCTAGACTGGCAGAGATTTAGGCTGCAGTCTTATGCATAATGTACCTGGGAAGTACCGTATTTTTCGCTCCATAGGACGCTCCTGACCAAAAGACGCACCAAGTTTTTAGAGCAGGAAAACAAGGAAAAAAATCTGACTCAAATTTTGTACTAAACTATTTAAAACAGCAAAGTGTGTGGCTCCTGTCCACTTTGCTGCTTTAAAGCGAGCCATGGTATATAATGAGGAGAATGGAAAAAGGACACATTCCATTATAATGTAGCTGTTTTCATTATCACTGGGAAGTCAGTATTGGCAGCAGTCACAAAAACTAAAATTTGAGCATTTTACTGTTACTAATCAAGAATATTAATAGTCAGGGAGAGAAACCAGGGCTGTGCAAATGAGAAGTGCTTGGGAGTATGGAGGAACAGCAAAATAATAATAATAATAATAATAATAATAATAATAATAATAATAATAATAATAATAATAATAATTTATTTATACCCCGCCCATCTGGCTGGGCCTCCCCAGCCACTCTGGGCGGCTTCCAAAAGAATATTAAAATACTGTGAAGCTAAAGATCAAATGATTGTGCTCCAGTTCCTAAATCTCTGAAGTTTTCTCAAAACAGGCATGGTTGTTTTGAAAGGAAGATTCGAAATGGAGTGACTGAGCAAAGAACAGAGGAGGAAAAGAGGGCAGATAAATAGCTTCCATTCAATACCAAGAGAACACAATGTTTTTGGTTTAGTATAGGTGGACTGTACTTGTAAGAACTTGTATAATGAATTATAGAGTTGCAGTGGAATATCAGAGCCTCTTTTCAGCAGTAAAGATTAGCTACTAGGAACATGGTCCACACACACACAGGATGTCTGGTTATAGCTGTGCAGTTTAAACTGTTCCTGAGCCAGATACCTGCTCAGTTTTAGCTGAAATTACTATTACTGGTTTGTGGAGATCCTTTGCATGTATTTATGACTATTTCCCCAAAACTGCTACTTGAAGAAATCCCCAAACTTACTATTTTTAAACTTCAAATGGAGCTCAGAATCCAGTTAGGCAATCCTTTGCAGTTGAATTAGGAGGCACTGAGACAGCAATTTGCTGCTCCCCACCCCCACCCTCCACCCCAGGAGCACACAGCCTTCCCTCTGCTTGCAAACCTTGCAGGGACTTCAGGGGAAAGCAAAGGCTGCAAAGGCAGAGCAGTGTAGCTCCCCACCCCCCACCCCCCAAAAGCACCCCAGCAGCACACAATCTTCCCTCTGCTTCCAAACCTTGCAAACCTTGTCGGGACTTCAGGGGAAAGCAAAGGCTGTAGGCATAGCAGTGTGGCTCCTCCCCCCACCCCCCAAAAGCACCCCAGCAGCACACAATCTTCCCTCTGCTTCCAAACCTTGCAAACCTTGTCGGGACTTCAGGGGAAAGCAAAGGCTGTAGGCAGAGCAGTGTGGCTCCTCCCCCCACCCCCAAAGAGCAGCCCAGGAGCACAAGACAACAGCGATTTGGCTCCAGGGAACACACATTCGCTCCATAAGACGCACAGACTTTTTCCCTTACTTTTTGGGAGGGAAAAAGTGCGTCCTATGGAGCGAAAAATACGGTAGTTCCACTGAAGTCAACGGGGCATACTTCTAAGTAAGGGAGTATAGGTTTGCGCTATTATTTGTCACTTTGCTACTCATGTATCCAAAGTGACTTAGATGCAAAATAGCCACCAACAGAAGTTAAACAATTAAAATGCTAGAGAAGGCACTAGCTCTTTGCGCATGTGTGACTTGAGGCAGAGTTAGGTAGGTACACACAGGATTTGTGAGCAGTGAAGAAAAGTGGATGCACTGGGTCTATTGCACCTGAATTATAAACATTCCAGTGGGGAAAAGGTCCATGAATGTCAATGGAACCTCCAGCTGGGTGCATTAAGGGCTGCAGTCCATCTTATGAATGTACCTGCAGAAGTAAGGTTCACTGAGTTCAGTGGGCACGGCTCTCAGATTAATGCACTGCAGCCTCAGAGTATATGAATCCACATACTATTGATTTCACAGGTTTGGAGTCAAACCTTCCTGCTCCCATTAGAAAAAGCTTACTTTTAACAGAAAAGGGAAACATTTTGATCCAATCCACAATACCAGAAAAGCATCCTGATTTGGTGAGGTTGTGGCTTCTTTTGAATAAGTGTCTAATAATAATAATAATAATAATAATAATAATAATAATAATAATAATAAATTTATTTATTTATACATACATACATACCCTGTCCATCTGGCTGAGTTTCCCCAGCCACTCTGGGCGGCTTTCAAACGAGTGTTAAAAACAATACAGCATTAAATTTTAAAAACTTCCCTAAACAGGGCTGCCTTCAGATGTCTTTTAAAGATAAGATAGCTGCTTATTTCCTTCACATCTGAAGGGAGGGCGTTCCACAGGGTGGGCGCCACTACCGAGAAGGCCCTCTGTCTGGTTCCCTGTAACTCGCAAGCTACATTATTCTCAAATAGTTTTTTTAAAAAAACAGGTTTCTAATGTCATCATTAATGCCGATTTTTCCCCCCGCCAAGAGAAGTCATCATGGACAAGTCATGCAGGAATGTGGACAACTCTTTTTATAAAAAATAGAAGGAAATAAATACATCTCCTCCGACTACTTTGGGAATTTGGCACAAGAACTCACAAGGAAATTGGTCCTATAATTTACATGAACCTCAAAAAAGTGTGTGCCTTCAATGTTTGCTGTCATGACACGTAGCTTTGACTAATTACTACTCCAGGAGGTGCTAATGGGGTCTCTCCATGTGGTCATGTTGACTAGGGCGGATGGAGTTCAACAACATCTGGAGGGCACGATGCTGTCTACCCCTTATCTACTTCCTTGTTTTTATAGTCTAAACCACTGAGCCTCTTGGGCTTGCTGATTGGAAGGTCGGTGGTTCAAATCCGTGTAACGGGGTGAGCTCCCATTGCTCTCTCCCAGCTCCTGCCAACCTAGCAGTTTGAAAGCACGCCAGGGCAAGTAGACAAATAGGTACTGCTGCGGCGGGAAGGTAAACGGTGTTTCCGTGCCCTCTGGCACTCATCACAGTGTCCCATTGTGCCAGAAGCAGATTAGTCCTGCTGGCCACATGACCCGGAAAGCTGTCTGTGGACAAATGCCGGCTCCCTCGACCTGGAAGCAAGATGAACGCCACACCCCATAGTCACCTTTGACTTGACTTAACCATCCCAGGGGTCCTTTACCTTAACTTTTTTTAGTTTGACCCCAGTGTCTAAATATGTAGCCTCTGGGCTACCTGTTACAGATTTCTTTGCTGCCCTCTGGAACTGGATTTCCAGGAGTAGGGGAAGTACAGAACTAAGTATGATCTGACTTTTTGTTCTTTAAGGAATGAAAGGGGCTTGAGAAAGGTGGACCCCTCTCCTACAAACACAGCCTGCTGTTTTTCTCTTCTCCTTCCCTTCCCTTCTCCTTGATGCCAGTGCACAGAGCAAGACCTCAAAGTTGGATTTGTGAAATACCAGCTCTGCACTAAAGATCTAAGGGGATATACTGGCATCTTCCATGACCACCTCCCCAATACAGTTATTTTACATTTGTTGGGGTGGTGAATCTGGGGTGTGAATCTAAACTGTAAACTTTTCGTAACAGAATTTCCATGCAATGCTTCACAAAGAACTGCTATATGGAAGATTAATTAGTATAGCAGTAATTAGATCCAAATCCAATATATGCAAATGGGAGGACAGCAATATAAAATATTTCAAAGGTGCTCAGGTGATGATGGCATGGTGCTCTCTTTCTAATCTGATAATGCATTATGATCTCATGCTCAGACCGTTACCATTAAGCTTCCCTTTTACTGTAGACAAGATTGTGACATAGCATTTTAAGAATGGACAGGTGCTTTCTGGTTGCTGAAGCAGCTCTCACCAAGCAAGAAGAAGGGCTTTGGACTGATTCTCCTTTTTACCTGCAGCTCCCAGCACCACCTCCCATGCTGCTCTTGAGGATCACCCAACTCTTCACAGCAGATTTTCAGGAAATACCAGTAGGTTGCAGAGTGAGGGAGGAAGTGACAAAAAAAAATTCCCCTTCCCATGGAATGTCCTGCGAGTGGGAAGTTTCAACCCAATCCAAGTGCATAGAATGCCCAGTTCTTTCCTCTTTGCTTTTAAAATGCTTACGTGAGAAACAAGGATTAAGTTGTTGCCCTTTAAAAAGTAGCTGGGTTAACTAAGAATCAATATTATCTCCCACTTATTGTTATGCATCAGTAATCTTGCTGCATTGGCAGAGCTTTGCTGAAATTAAAAAGTAACCTGTTGTTTCTAATTAAGGAAGACTTGTCTAAAGCCCTGTTGTTACAACTCCACATGAATCTTTTCATCTACATGACAATCGTGCTACAGAACTGAACAAGACACATCAAGTTACCTGAACACTGGAGCTGGGAGAGGATCTGGGCGCCTTCAAAGTGGTGGCTTGTCATCTTTAAATTAGGCTTGATACAGCGAATAAAGCTAGACCCCTGTTGGAAAAGACAGCAGGTTGGCAACATCGCAAAAATACATGCAAATCACTTATAAGTAAAATAATAGATTTTGAGGCTTCAGGCTTTACCGTCCCCATATGAATCCAACTGCCCATTAAAACCTCAATTATTTCACCTTCTGAAAAGCTGGCATTTAGAAGCATTATCTAAATCAAACTGCTCTTGTACCATATTAGTACATATTAATATTTTCTCCATTGTTTGGATCCTCTTCTTTGAGGGGGGAAAAGGGGGAGAGCAAGACAGACAAACTTTGCAAAAGATTAAACTTCCTGTACGTTCAAAAAGTTACACACCTTTTGAAGGAAGGCAGCCAGCTCAGATCATCTGAGAATTGGATAAAGATTCTAAAACTGAGCCTTTCCCTTTCTAGATACTACCCCTCACTTCTTGACCAGTATTTTTCCTCCAGGCTTCTATGGTAAAAGATACCTTGTTTTCCCTTTTAAGTAAATGCAAATACAGAGAAAGGAATATTTTACTCTTTGAAGAACAAGGTGATTTGCAATAGTTTTCCCTAGCTAAAGAAGAATTCCTCCTTTTTTTTTATTGAGACTAGTACTGATACCCAGAACTCAAGTGCCTTGGGAAAGTTACATTTCTCAGGATCCCTTGCAGTAGTGTACAAATTCTGAAAAAGGAATGAGGGAGGTTGTACTGCCGCTGCTGCAGTTAACAAAAAACCCCACAAAATTTAAGTGGGGACAGAACTACAGGGCAGACCACAATGGCTTTTGAGAGAGTACTGAGTAGTTTTCAGGCCACTGCATTCCTGATGGTGTTCAGAGAGTGTGGGTGGCAAGTTCTGAATAGGATCTGGAATAAACTGATATATATATTTCCAATAGGGGGAGCAGCTCAGTTTATAGATATTGGGGGAAGAGAGTTCACTCATCACTACTACTCACTCATCATGGGGTATGGAGGAGAGGATAAAATATTTTGAGCTTTAGGCTGAGCTCCGAGATAGAACAGATGCCGTCAAAATAAGGCATTTTTTAATCTGTCTACACAACTTCAGAGCCATAAAGCAGCATCCCAAAAGGCTGATAAGCATTCATTTATTAAGGAAGCATTTAATGAATTCATGAATTGACAAGTCTGGCTCGAGGTCTTTCTGAGGGGCTCTTAAATCAACTCATAATTATGTGGCAATTATGGCCAGAACATCTCAGACACTTATTCCAAACATCCAGAGGACAATATACAACTAAGACTGCAGCTAATGAATGACACCATCAAAAGACAGTCCAAAAAGCTTGAAGAACATTTACTCTTCCTCTAGAATCTCCCTTTTCCACCTCCCAAGTTTTCATCTGGTTTTGAAGTGCCTGTTATATCTAGGCAAGAGAGGCAGAGAAAACCAGCTTTCATTATTTGACAGCATTTGTTCACATGCTGCTTGAAAAGAACGACATTTGTTCATCAATTTAAAAGGCTCCCAAACCCTGTCCAGATTCAGTAGTATTGGGATGCTCCTTCCACAAGCATTTTTTGCTCTGTCTCTCTGTCACATGCACAGCTTTATCACATCACATGCATGAGTTGTGGTGGCACCTGCTGCTGGGTGGACAACACAAAAAACACCCTTAAATCCATATCTGGATGTGTTGGATACTATGAACTCAGAGCCATAGCCTCGTGGTCTCTTCTAACTCTGTGATTCTATGATACCATGAAACTGAAACATGTGCACCCAGGAAGGCTGAAGAGATTATTTATAGAATGAAAAAAGGATGAACACCTCTCTATACACAACCATGAGGATTCCCTCAATTTTTTCTCTCTCCTTTGATAATTTTTAAATGGAGAATTCTCCCAAAAATAAAAAATGCAGAAGAAGTTTCTTGCATAGCACTAATTTACATCAAGCTTACATCAAGTTTTTAAATGTGTTTGTTAAAGACTATGTGATATTTATTTATTTTTTTAAAAAAGAGAGAAACACAATTACACATCACTTGGGAAGACAGGAGAACTAATGTTAGTGTACTGGAAGAAGCAAAGATCACCAGTGTCAAAGCATTGATTCTTCAACATCAATTTCGTTGGACTGGTCATGTTGTGCAGATGCCTGACAATCGTCCTTCAAAGCAACTACTCTATTCCCAACTAAAGAATGGAAAGTTAAATACCAGTGGACACCGAGAGAGATTTAAAGATGCTCTCAAGGCAAACCTAAAAAAATGTAGTATAAACACTGATAACTGGGAAACACTGGCCTGTGAGAGCTCCAGTTGGAAAACAGTCTTCACCAAAGGTGTCATGGACTTTGAAGAAGCACAAACTCAGGGCAAAAAGGAGAAACGAGCTAAGAGGAAGGCACGTTTGGCAAATTCTCACTGTGATCAACTCCTGCCCTGAAACCTATGTCCGTACTGTAGAAGGACGTATGGCTCCAGAATTGGCCTCCACAGTCACTTACAGACTCACTGTTAAGACCCTGTTCATGGAAGACAATTTTACTTGGCTATGAGTGACTGCCAAAGAAAATAAAGAAGTGATGTTTTAGTAGGTACTTGTACTTTGCATGCTAAGAATAGGGCAGATAAATGGTCTCAGATGTGTAAGCAATGATTCTCAATACATCCCATTGTGTTTATCATGGGCAATTATCTGCTAGCAAGTCTTCCCCAATGCTTTGATCCGGCACTGAGGTCCTCAAGGATGGGATACTTTAAAAATATACATATCTAAAACTAAATAGTACTTTGAAAATGGTTTGAGCCGCATCGGAAACACTCAACCTATGCACACAGAAGGCGCCATCAATTCATGTATTGGATGGTAATATCCAAAACGTCTGACCCCTAATAACTAACTTGTTGACATGGATCATGGAACAGCCATGCTTCAGCAGATAAGAGCTTGCCTCACTATCAAATGCAGTGGTTATACAGTTAACTTATTCCTACAATATGTCATTTGAAATCCATAGATTTGGTATAAATGCAATTTTTAAAAAATTAAAATAAATGTGAGCTAACAGAAGGCAAAGAATCTCCACTTACTGTACTGCGAAGCTTTTCCAGGAGCAGATTCAGCTGAGTCTGTAAAAGCAAAGGAAATTGCATCAGTATGGAGAATGGGAAATTAGGCACACAGGACATACATGGGAGCGTGGCCAGGCTTCATGGGGGGGGGGGGGAGAACCTCAGTTAGATAAATACTTTTGTTGATTTACTTGATGGGGGGAGCTGCCCTCCCTCCGCCTACCCCCCGGGCTACACTCATGAGGACACATCATTACTTGCATGCATCACTTAGCACGAGCTCCCCATGCACACATGCACTTGCTCAAATGGAGGTGAAAAGGAGAATGAGTGCATAGGATCTGTCAGTCCACGATACCAACACCTTCACTTGCTACTCGTAGTCGAACCGCATTAGCAGCAAGAGAATTAACGTGGGAAGCAGCAACGCCATACCATACCACTACCAGAATTCTTCCGCCCGACTTCATATGTACAACTTGGTACATAAATGCTTCTCTTACCCAAGTGGCCTTTAGGAATGTCTCCTTTCTAAGCACCACCGATTTGCTAAATGTGAGCTACTCTTTTAAACACTGAACACAAGGGTAAGCCAATGTAGTGCCCTGCAGATGTTGTCAGACACCAGATCCCATCAGCCCCAGCTAGTATTAGCAGTGGCAGGCGTGGCAGGGGCTTTGGCCCAACGAATCTGGAGGGCACTACTTTGGCTTCCCTTGACTTACACTACGCATTCACCTGGCACATAGATATCCTGATCCATGTTATTACATGAACCTTACATGGATTAAGTGGATGGTATCAGACACAGTATCCCAAATCATGAGGGGAGTCTTGTACTTTGCCAGATGCAGCGGATGTTTGCACATAACTCATCAGGAACCAGATAGGTTTCAATAAAGACTTTTTTCAGCCATTAGGGTGGTCGAAGTTACAAAATGTTTAAAATACAGACTATGCATTGACTTAGTGGTCTAGTTTTTGTTTCAAATGGTGATTCACAAAGCCAATCACCTGCTAATGAAGACACACCCACCACCATTTTTCCCCCTCCCCCATGGACCTCCCTTGGCATTGCACAGAGCCCAGGGAAATGCAATGTTCATGTTGGGTAAAAGAGGGTCAACCCATCCAATGACTCACCTGGCATGCACAGAGAAACTTGTTGGGGGAGCAGGGTCAGTTTCTTACCTGGCATTGCAACCGAGAGGCAAAAACAGCAATGTAGGCTTGGGCACTGGTGTTTAATTTTCTCTTGCCCCAAAGCCCAGTGAGTAGTAGGAACAGACCTGCCCACCTCCCCAAGTCCTCTGTGCATACTAGCGGACCCTCAGGAAGAGTGGGTTTTTGTTTCATAGCGTGCTGGGCTTGGCAGAAGCCAGAAGCAGGGAGCATCTTCCTCATTTGTTTAGCCAAGCACAGAGACTGGCTCTGCTATCCTATCCCGTCCCACTTCTCCCCCAACCCTATTCCAGCCCCCATTATCAGGCCATTCAAGGGGGCTGGGGGGGATGGGAAGGCTCTGTGGCAATCCCAAGTAACAGAGGGATCTTCAGCTAAGCTGAAAAGCCTTGGCCCTGCTATAATTTCACCTACTTCTCTGCATGCCTGAAATCCTCCTTTTGCATTTTGATTTCGGAAATACACACCTACACTTTCTACCCATGGAAAATGACTTATCTTTGTAAACCCGTTTTCTATTTGAAAAGCAAGCAAGTTGCCTTCTTGGTAAATTTAGCTCAGTAATGTCTACATTAGGAATAGCCTACATGGCGCTCTTCCAGATATAGTTGGACCACCTTGGCTGTCTCTTACTGCAGACCCTGCTTGTGGAGCCCGAGTTCCCACAGCCATTAACAGAATTGGCTGCAACAGCTGCAGGTATGTTCTGTACTCAAGAAAGTGTTTTATCTTCTTGATAATTTTGCTGCTTTAAATGTACATTTTATATTTAACCTCCATTAGTAAAGATTTCCATTTGAAATCTTTAAGATGATATTTTAGTTTCCTGTTAATTATGCTGCTTTGGATGCATACTTTATATTTGACTTTCTTCTGTAATGTTTTCTTTCGGATTGTTTTATTTGAGTACTTTGAGATCCCCCCCCCATTAAAAATGTAAAGCAGGATGGAAATGAAATGATTATTATTAATAATAATAATGATTCACAACTCCCATTCATTCTAACCAGGAATGATGGGAGCTGTGGTCCATTATCATTCATGTTGGCTATGCCTGATTCTACGGCGCGTGGCAGCCTCTCTCCAGAGTTTCAGAAAAGGAGGACTGCTGGAGGAGAAAAAGAACTAAGGCAGATTTCATACATATCTTCTGGGATTGTGCAAAAGCAAAACCTCTCGGTGTTACAATTTTGAATATAGCAGGAAATCACCAGCTTTGCATTACCTAGAAATGCAAACACAATCCTTCTTTGCATGCAGTGAAGTTATAAATCCCATTCTCTAATTAGTAACTACTCTTTTGACTATGGCGAAACTCTATACAGTCCAGAAATGGAAAAATAAAGACCCTCCAACCAACCCACAATGGCTGAGGAAAGCTTGGGAATATGTCACAATGATAAAGCAGACAGAAACATTTTAAAATATAATGATCAAAACAAGTTTATGGGCTCTGTTCATTCAACAATCAAATCGCAGGCAAAGTACCCCGTATATTCTTTTTATGTTAATTTAATAGTATCTCATTATGCAAGCTATTTTCTCCAACCATTTTCTTCCTCTCCATTTTTCTCAATATATTTTGCTTTTCCCTCTATTTGGATGATTGTGGTATTTAATTTAAAATTTAAAAAACGAAAGTGAAAAAGAAAACGAGCTTTCCCCCCCCCCCAGCTCTAACTGAATTGAACCCAAGACCCTTTGCATGCAAGGCACACAGTCCAACCCTGAGCTACTGCCCTTCCCAAGTCCCACTACAGACTTAATACGTGGTTTTTAATGCATGGGTTGTTGAGGGAACCAGCAACAAAAATAAAAACCCTGCTGTGGAGTGGAGGCATTTTTCTAACGTTACATTAAGCAAAACTGATGTGCTAGAAATAAGAATTCTGGCTGAAATTACTGCAGTTTGATAAATAATGAGTCCACAAAGGTGATACATTTACCTGCAGCCCTTGGTTTTGCCTCTGCCTGCTTTTCCTCTCAACTCCCCTATAGCTTCCCCTCCAGCCATCCTGAGCTGGTAAAAGCCAACTAAAATAAAAACTGATGAATAGGGAAAGGAAGCAGAAAAACAGAGAAGGCTTAACACAGAAAGAGCAGAAGACACAGAGGTCAGATTTACAGCTAAGAACAAAAGGAAAAATTAGGAAAAGCATCAGATAATACTGTTAGGAGAAGGGCAGGGGGGTGAGAAAAGGAATGCTCAACCCCCGAGGTTTTTTGGGTTTTGTTTTGTCTTGTCAATGCTATTAATATTTTTAGAGGGTTCAGAGAAATGATAACACTTTAAATCTACTTTACTGTCTCAATGGGACACCCACAGCTAGCTTCTGTTGACTGAAGGGGCTCGCTTCAAATGTGCAAATTCTCATTATACAACAGAAAGCAAAGCTTTTTAAACCACACATTTAGCTCTGATAAGAAGTTGCTTCGGGGTCTGCAATTAATACAGACGCTAAACATACAGTATTAAACTAATACAGATTCCCATTTTAGTAATTCATTCGCTCCCTGTGCAACATTCAATGTGGTGAAGTCTCGGTTGCAACTTTCGGCAGCCACAGCCCAAGAGAAGGTGGAATGACAGAGGCAATGGTGGAAGTGCGTGCAAGTGTGAGTGTGCGACTGAAGAGTCCAAGAAGCCCCACATAAAACGTTGCAGAGGCAGATTGCAAAAGCGTGTGTGCGTGTGAGAGAGAAGCCATTCATGCTGCTTGTGAGTCATAAAGGAAGGGCAAGGAACAGAAGTGAGGCAGAGGGACATGTGGAAGAAATGCGTGTTACCAGGAGATCGCACAGGCCTTTCTGAAATTCAAACACGGACTACAAAAAATAGGGAGGGAGGACAGAAGGAATACCCCGGTATCCTCAGGGCATGGAGAAATGTTGCTTCAATATCAGGAAAAGGCAAAAAGCCACAGAAGATTTGCCTCAGTTTACTACAACAAAGGCCAGACTGCATGAGTTATACCTGTCATATCACAAAACTGTTTGAGGTTGCAGTTTTGAGCATGCATCCTAGAAAATGGAAATCCTGCTGAAACCAGCAGGGATTGCTTCTGAGTAAACAAGGATGGTCCGACAAGAGGAATACGTGAAACTGAAACCACGCATGCTGTCTGCCTAACTTTACAGTCCTGTTGTGTTCATAGAAAATGGAAAGGAGTCCTGAGAAAGGAGAAGGTTTGTCATGCCCATACCTTAAATTTGTTTCCCACACTGATGAAACTGAGCTTCCCTGCTTTTTGTTTATGGTCCTTGTTGTTGTTTGTGTTGGATTCAAAGAGCTGCCGGATAAATTTATCTTTGGATTCACATATAAGGGACTCCAGAGACATATGCAGAGCGTCGTTGTTTTTCTCCACAAACTGGGTCTGAGGAAAATAATGAAAATAATGTTAGGTAGGAGGGAAAGGTTGCACATGTCTATGGTGTCACTTGATCACTGTGGCACCTGGGCAGAAATTGCACACAGGAATATGACACTACAGACCAAACTTCAATGATTTTAAAAAGCAGAAGCAAAAATTGTTTTACTTCACTAGGTTACACCATTCAGAAACTTTTAGTTGCTCTCACAAACATCGTTGCCAGCTTAGATTAACACCTCTTCCCAATGAAACTTCTTCAATATTCAAATTATCTGGTGGGGTCCTAAGCATGATGTTGAGTTCTTCCCATAGCCTTTGTAAATTCTCACCATGTAGCTGAATATACTTTATCTGCTCAGCCACACTCACAAGGATCCACTACACGACAGATATAAATAATTTATTTTAAAAACTATACAGAAAGATGAAATTCAATAAACCATGTTCACTTACTGTCTCGTAACATACTGCTCCTGCAAAATGTCTGATTATAAAGCCCTCATCATCTCGGATATTTCTATGAACAGCCAGTTTAGATTTCCTGGGTATCTGAAATTTAAAACCAATATTTTATTTATGTTATTTATTTATAAGTGTCATAGAACCATAAAATCATAAAGCACAAAACAAATGACCAACTACGTACATAAAACTGCAAAGAAAAAAGATTAGAAAACTACTCGCCCTTGTAAGCCCCATGCATTTTTACATGCCAGTTCTAGGCAGCCATTTTGGCATGCCACAAATTAATGTGCTGCTAAATGGCAGCTCTTCACTGCCCTCATGGTGTTCAGATAAAAAGGGCAAGAAAGTGAAGGCGGCTAAGACTCCAACCACATGGACTGCACTAGTTCCTGGTTGGGTTATGTATTTATTAATTAAAATATTAATGCCACACCTTTTGTGTCAAAGCAGTTCAAAGCATAGAAAACATACAGAATAGCTTTCAAAGCATAGAAAACATACAGAATACCTATTAAAAAAAAACCCCAGCAGCAACAACTAAAATGCCCAACAGCAATATCGCAGCTATGGGGGTCTTGAATGCCCTCTGAAAGAGAACACTCAACATGCAACTGAAAACTAGCAATGCAAAGGCAGACGACACTTCCCCAGGGACAAAGTTCCAAAACCTTGGGCCCAACATACCCCCCCCAAAAAAAACAACACCCGCCTATAAAGCAGATCTTAATGAACAGGTATATGAGAAAAGACAGTCCTCATGTATGTTGTACCTGGGCACTTTAGGTCTTTAAAGGTCAAAGACAACTCATTAAACTGAGCCTAGAAACAAACCAGGAGCCACAGCCGGCATGTCAAAATTAGTGCCACATGCTTTCTTCAGCCTACTGCATTTAACCATAAGGAAGCCACATTTTATATTGAGTTTGTGACCAAGGCAACTAGATTGCAATCACAGCCAGCAGGGATGGTGGTCAAGGTTTTATTAGGGAGACAGACATATTCGTTTTTGCAATATGATCACATTAGTGGTTTCATTTGTAGCTTGGTGGAGTATTGTGTATCGGAATCTTATCTGTATATGTCACTTGGAGAGTTCTTGTGGAAAGTGGCTAAGAAATTAAATGTGATGCACTGCAGATTTTTATCCACCTCCTTTTAAAATTCTGTGACTCAAATGAAAGTTGGAGACAGTGTGCAATTGTACTGACTTTCTCCCAGAACCTCAGAGACCAAATGCTTCTTTACGCTTGGTCATGGTAAATAAATCAGGAGTGTACGTTTATAATATTCCTTTCGTTTTGCTGTAAAGACATATGGAGATAAAACCTGCCATGACTATTGCCAAGGACGCTGCCCTATGGTGGGGTCAACACACTGGGTTTCATAACAAATGGGTTGATTCGGAATTTAAGGTGACATGATTGCTGTCACAGATGCATCGGGCATTCATCTGTGTAGCCCATCCATTATGTAAAATGACACCCTTAACTAAATATTTTTGTTATTTTATAAATATTTTAGATAACGTCCCAGTTGTGGAGATGGAAACGTTTTGCTAAACCAAGCTGTCATGCGGGAGAGAAGGTGATTTTTGAGGGTTGGTGAGTAACCAAACATTGCAAGGCAAACATTTTCTTGTTCCCTGCAGCCAGTCTCTCTGTCTTTATGTCCTGAATTCACACGTTGCAATTAGAAACATATACTGTACAGTGGTGCCCCACAAGACGAATGCCTCGCAAGACGAAAAACTCGCTAGACGAAAGGGTTTTGCGTTTTTTGAGCTGCTTCGCAAGACGAATTTCCCTATGGGCTTGCTTTGCAAGACGAAAACGTCTTGCAAGTTTGTTTCCTTTTTCTTAACACCGTTAATACAGTTGCAACTTGACTTCGAGGAGCAACTCATAGAACGCGGTGTGGTAGCCTTTTTTGAGGTTTTTGAAGACTTTGGTGATTTTTGAAGCTTTTCCAAAACTTTCCCGACACCGTGCTTCGCAAGACGAAAAATTTGCTAGACGAAAAAACTCGTGGAACGAATTAATTTCGTCTTGTGAGGCACCACTGTACATGTAACTGTAGCTACACTCTCTCCAAGCAAATGAGCCTCTATAGGACCAGAATTGTCAGTAGGAAAGTATTCTGGAACATCTGACAGAAAAGGGATAATGGGGAAATCTTGGATGTACAATTGTTTTATTTATGACAATTTATAACTTGTGGTAAACTAACTGATGCCAATATAAAAAAAATAAGCCTACCGAGAGTCTGAAGTGATCTTTGTGCTTCTGATGTACCATTGATGTAAAGTGCTGATCACTCGGCTGGGGAAGCCGATTTTCTTCATCCAAAATGTCAAGAACACCTATTAATTTCCCTTCAATCAAATCTGTTTGCAAGACAGAAGCCAATAGGCTAGTTAATACAGTATATACAGAGTAGTGACAAGAGTGTTACCAAGCAATGCAAAGCTTTTACCTTTCCTAAATACATCTGCTCTTGAGTAATCTGCAGAATCTGCCAACCGCTATTCTATTAGCTGGGATGCGGGTGGCGCTGTGGGTAAAACCTCAGCACCTAGGACTTGCCAATCGCATAGTCAGCGGTTTGAATCCCCACGGCGGGAAGAGCTCCCGTCATTCGGTCCCAGCTCCTGCCCACCTAGCAGTTCGAAAGCACCCTTAAGTGCAAGTAGATAAATAGGTACCGCTTTCTAGCGGGAAGGTAAACAGCGTTTCCGTGTGCTGTGCTGGTGCAGGCTGGCCAGAGCAGCTTCGTCATGCTGGCCACGTGACCCGGAAGTGTCCTCGGACAGCGCTGGCCCCCGGCCTCTTAAGCGAGATGGGCGCGCAACCCCAGAGTCGGTCACGACTGGCCCATATGGGCAGGGGTACCTTTACCTTTACCTATTCTATTAGCTGATATATTAAGTGGCTTAGCAGTAAACGTCAACAACCTAAGCAACAAACCTGTGGTTTGTCAACAATATGTGAATTCAGACTTTTTACAACAATTCGTTTTTGCAAAGTACCTCCAAATTGTGATTTCATATTTTGGTTTATCGGTCCCCCAAACAATCCAGGTTTATAGTGAGGCTCAGAACCAGACCTTAAAGTAAACTATGTTTAAGCAAACCACAGTTTCACATTATGTCCCCTCACTAAAATTTCAAAATATGGATCTCTTATCAAATATGAAAGGAGTAGGTGTAAAATACGGCACGTTTTCATTCAAAAAAATCATGTGAAATGGCCCATTTCACCCTCCTGCTGCTTCCAAGAAGGTTAAAGGTTAAGGAAAACAAAGCAGATATACTACCATTCAATTTCAATGAAAACCACAGCAAATAAAACAACAACTTTTTTTACACAAACGGCATCTCAGAATTCAACATGCATACCTATACAGTCTTGGTTATCTACATAGTGGACTTCATTGACACCTAAACCTTCTTTCTGGTAAAGTTCTTGTTCCTATAATAGAAATAATGAAATTATCGTATGAGTAAAATACTGCTCATCTGTCCAGCTTCTCATATCCTTTACGTGAGGGCTGAAGGTACATGCTAGCAATGTCACACATGAGAGCCAGCACCATCCATCCCTGTTCCTGACTTGGTTGTATTTCAAGTCAAGCTGATCCTGTGATAGAAGAACGAGTAATGTTCTCAGTGATGAGCCACTTCACAGTCTTAAGCAACCTGAACTTTGTGGCATGAAACAGTTCTGAAATCGCTCGGCACTTTTGCTCAAACTTCCAAAAAAACAGCAGTCCTATATTTTTCTGGTGCCTGAACCACCTCCTATGTCATTTGCTTTATTTGTTTCTGGGAATATGATTGTTCAGTATCTCGAACATCAGGCCTTTGTCAAATTGCTAGAGGTGCTATGAAGGCTGACCTTGTTCAAACGATTCCAGCATTGCTGTCTAACTAGCATCACCATGTGCACTGAAGTGGAAGCTGAAAAATAATGTTGTCATTTGGAAGTTTTTCTTCATGGTTTTCAAATCCAGTAGGACATTCAAGCACATCAGTTATATGCATGCTCTTAAATGTTAATGGGGGAAATAAGGCTGATTCAGACACAACTTTTCTGTACATTTTCGTAGAAGGAATTTCAAATCACTTTTTTTATGTTAAAAAATTACATATATGGGTGATCTACGTAATGCAATATTTGTGTAACTTTTCTCAGGATGACCAAAAGTCCATGAGACTCAAGGAGTTGACTCCTAGAATTGCTACAGGCAAAGTTCTGCAGATGTATTGTATCTGCCGATCAGACACTGGTAACAGAAAAACCTCAGTGAAATGACTATAAATAACATGTATCACATTCTAAAATGGTAGCTGCATTAAACAGTTGTGGCAAAAACAAGAGTCTAGTGGCACCTTAAAGACTAATGAGTTTGTTCACTGAACAGCCTTGTTAACTGGTCACTGTAAATACTTTGCTTTCAGGTACTTATCACTAGATTCTCCTGAATTTCACTTTGCATTCATTGTTGTATATCCCATTCCCACCACCTGCCAAATGAGGATTACACTTCATGCCTCTGATGAAGCGGACTGTGGTCCATGCCATAATAAATTTGTTATGGTTGTATACAATTACCTCTTTGAGAATCCTTTCATTAAAGAACTGCTGCAGCTTCTCATTACAGTAGTTAATGCAAAACTGTTCAAAGCTGTTGTGTTCAAAATATTCTGTAAAACAAAGGAATTAATATGCTTTAAAATGGGTGGGGGCGTCAGCTAGGAAATACACTTATTATAATCTTATGTTGGTTTAAGGCACAAAGTTCCAACATTAGGTCTTCCATGCAGGAACACAGTTGCAATTCAGAAGAGTGAAGTTAGACTATCCCCTACTGTTCTCTCTTAAAATACAAAGGAAGTACTCAGGTAGCAGCTCTGACTTTCTGACGGTAATTGCATACAGAGCCGTGGACTCAATTCCTCTTCCCACCACGGGAATTCCAGTTGCATCCAAGGCTTAATGAGAACAATTTGTTGTCATATTTCTTTAGATTACTCCACATCTTCCATTAAGCTGAAGACAGGTAACATAGCCAGGGTAGCACAGTGGTTTAAAGAAGGAGCTTTGAAACGGGAACTCACGGTATCAAATCTCTACCCAGCTTACTTGCTGATCTCCCAGTCTCCGGCTCCCACAGCTCCTTCTGCTATAGGTTGATAACACTACTTGTTTATTGAATAATACCACCCGACTACATAGTACTTTATAAAAAGGAAGTGTCACCACAACATAAATGCCACCATCTAGATCACTGCTTTGGGAAGGTTTCCTGGGATCAGGCTTTAGTCATTTGGACTTTTAGCTTCCCTTCCCCCAATCCTATGTAATGCTCACTCTGCTTTGAATGTCAACAGACTTACACACAACGCTAAGTGATCACTCCAATGGAAGAAATACAGATCACTAACTAGATCCCAGAGCATGGTCTGAAAGCAGATGATGCAATACAGCAACCATACTAAAGCTAAACAGCAATTTAGAGTTCCCTAGGCAAAAGACTTACCAAAACCTGCGATATCAAGAACTCCAATGAAAAAACAGGACGTCTCAAAAGGGAAACATTGGTTTACCCTGTTTACCACGTGGTCAAAGAGGTGACTGTAGACAGTTTTTGCCAGAGCATCACGTGCATTGTTCGCCTGTTCTACTTTCAGTGGAACCCTGCATGGTAACAAGAGGTTATTTGTTTATTTCCATTCTCCCCATTTTTGGTGGCAAGCCCTCACAACACGACTTCCCAAAACAAATGCAAAATGACAGAATGAAACAAGATACAATCTTCAAAACCTCAGATAACACCATAAAGATCTAGCAATATGGTGGAATTTTCTTTTCTTTTTTAAAGCCTTTTTTGTCCTCTTAAAGGCTACAAGAAAAGGGGACAAGTCAAGTTCTTAGGGGAAGGAATTCCAGAAGCACGGGGGCCACCAGTAATAAGGCCGGGAACCTAACACCCATCAACCTTGGTGGAGGGCCCGATACCAGTAAAATCTTAAGTTTGCTGTTCCAACATGCACGCATTAAGGCAACAGACAGGAGTTTCACCACTTGAACATAGCTGTAGGGTGCCTGTACCTGAAAACCAAAACGGAATGCGTGGAGTGGTTCATATGCCTTGGAGATATGCTGGTCTTATGGCCGAGCTGAGCTTGCAAAATTGGAGCTGCTGTGTCTACAGCTCCAATGTGGAGACACCAATTTGCATGAATGGTGTCTCCCCCACATGGGTGCTGTATTCACAGCAACGTCAATTTTCATTATAGCAGAGGAATGAAAAATGCTGTCACCCTCATAGAAACTGGGGCAGCCACAGCCACGCTACCTACATGGATGCATCGGTTCATGTGAGCCCAGACTGTCCGCAAGCCCAAAAACAGTCCCATGTGTTAGCAAGGCGATTATATGGAGTGCTGCTCTGTGGTGAACTCCTTTAAAAGAGGTCATATATCCTCTCTCTAGGCTCCCTGGAACTGCATGAAATCTGTATCCAAATACTGAGCACATAACATCTTCCTTCATTATGTAATACCAGGAAGAGTAGAAATTGATGTACTAATCCCTTGCATATCCTCTAGTTCCACTCTGTGGTAATAGGTAAAGCAGCTCTTTGGCACTGCTCATTTAACCACTTCAGTGCCCTCTGCCTCCCCCCTTTTTTCTGTTTACACCCTGTTTTATGTAACAAAGCACACAAGATGAAAGATTGCTATTTAAAATGCTTAAAATCCACAATCGGAAGGAAGCAGACTCAGTTGAAAGTGGGAGAGCATGGAAGATGAAGGAGGAAAGACCGGATTCAAAACACTGGATCCTGAGGAGAAACTGGAAAGAAGAGAAGGAAGTGCCTCAGATAAGGATATTCCAGGTATATTTCTTTGAGGGCTGAGCCAAATGTGCTATTCTCAGCACACACAAAAAAGGTGTTTTAAAATTGACCTTCTTCCTGGTAACAATGATCTCATCACACAACAATTTATGTTTGGCAATGTGACACCACCCCTGAGGGCAAGCGAGACTTATTTGGACAGTGCCTGTTCAGAAGAATTGCCCTCACTCAGAATTAGTTTTGTGGGCTACGTGATGTCACATGATGGGGGGTTGCATGAAATTATAGCCAATCAGGGACTACTGCAGCTACCTAAAACTCAAAATATTGGAGAGAAAGGAGGGTCATCTATAGCCCAACCTCCTGTGAAGAGTGCCTTCTCAGTGCAGTAACCAGCCACAAAAATGCACACCCTGTAACAAACCACGAGGAGCAGGGCGTGCCTTTTGTGGAAAGTTTGATTCGTTTTATTCACAAGCATACAGGCATGCACTGAAAACAGAAGTAGACACAAAGAAAGCTAACATTGAAAATAGGTTTTCCAAGACAGCTTTTCTGTTGTGATGGGGGGGGGGGGATAGAAACTTTAAGACATTTCACTTCTTCGCCCTCTTCCCCCTGACCTGGCAGCAACGAACACTTATTTGCAAAAAGAAAAGAGAAAAACAACTGAAAGCCTCACAGGGAATTTGAACTGTTTTGCGGGCAATTTTAAGCCCAGCCTGAAAAAAACACAATCCCATTTGCACCGAGATGCTGACACTGTCAGAGAAAAGGATTAGCAGTTACAGTCCTCTCTACACTGCGCTCTTCTCTAGGTCAACACAGAGAGGAATTGTAGAGAGCCTGCAGGGCAGCTGCCTAGCATTACACCATTCTTAGGGGTATAAAAGGCAGGCTTTCCTCTATCGCAGTAACGCCTCTCCTTTGTGTAAAAACCCTATGGAAAGGCAAGCTGCTGTGCATTGGAATTCCCCGCTATTGCAAACGAAGTATCTAGGAAATGAAGGCTCTGTTCATCTGTTCATTAGGAATGGCTGCAGCTACATTACATTAGAGTGTAATTAGCCTTAATGTACTATCTCTTGATTTATCTTAGCGTAATAGGTACTGACAGCAATCCTATCTTATAAATAGAGGGAAGGTTCCTTTACATTCCCCTTCTGATACGTTTAAGAGCTCAGCGCTGTAATCCTCGTCGTTCATGTCAACTGCCAATCTTTTATATAAGGCACTATGCACACCATAATTTTAGCCCACCCCCCAAAAAAAACCCCAGCAACTTTCCACAGTAGATTTCAAAATTAAAGGAAAATTGAAGTAAGAAGAAAGTAGTATACATTAACACCTGTAGTTTAGAAATAACTATATAGTCATCTATACTGTAAAATATGATGCTGCAAAACCCCTTCAAAACAGAATGCAAACTTATCCGTCAATATTATTTCTACAGTATTGGGGGGTGGGCACCCCAGCCCTAGAGATGTGAAAGCCTGGGAGGAAATGGAAAATGTGGGGCAGGACCCATTTCACCCCGTATTGTTCTGGATCCCCCCATTGTTTTGGAAACACAACAGGACAAAAAGCAGAAAAATGGGGGGGGGACTGGGATTTCCCCCAGTTCTTCCATTTCCCCCCTCCTCAGACCTTCATAGCTCTACCCAACACTTTGGAATCTTGAAATATTAAGACAGCCAAAATGCTGTGGCTATAAAAAAAGATCCAATTCCATGCTCCCAGAAGTCACACGGGTGTCAAATTGCCCTGTTACAGGTTTATGGTTTGTCATGGGAATACTGGCGCAAGCACCAGGGGACCAAGAATAAGGCAGGACCCATCTAAAATTCAAACCTGTGCCCCCATTACTGCATAATAGTTACATTAAAAACTATTCATTTATTAACTGTTACTATTATTAATAAATTGATTGCTTGCCCTTAACCAACAGATCCCAGGAAGGTTACAACAACAATTAAAAAATCAGAAATTAAAAATGGTTAAAATAAATTACAGTCATAGGGAGAGGGTGGGTATCTGAAAACACACACCTCAAGTTTGAGAGGCCAGGGTAAATAAATGTGTCTTCGCCAAAAGCTGTATAGGGAAGATTCCAGGTGTACCTCTGTGGGAGGAGAGGGGACTAAGGGCCTGCCATGGGGAATGTCCTCTCCTAGGCCATCACCACCCCAAACATCTGGGAGCAGCAGAACTACTAAGAGGGTCCCTCTGCTGATCTTAACGCCAAAGAGGGTTTGTAAAGAAGGGCAAAGACTAGCACAAACACCTTTTAATTTGTCCCAGAAATTAAGCGGCAAGGGGTGTTTGAGTGTTGTCTAGGGACATCCCCCCCTCCAAAGTCAATAATCTGGCCACTGCATTTTGAACCAGTTGAAGTTTCCAAGTTGCCTTCAAGGGCAGCCTATGTACAGCGCATTAAAATAATCCAATCTGGAAGTCGCCAGAGCCATAGAGTACCATGGCCAAGTCATCTCTGTTTATCTCATCAAGCTCATCCCCACTACCTATTAAGCAGCTCATTCTTCCTAAATCTTAATACTTAAGTATTCTCTGTACTTTCAATGGGGAAAGTGCAGCAATCATCTTTTTTTTGTTTTGTTGTTCTTCCTTTAGTCATTCCAAAAGTGGCTGCATTTCCTACATTTTCATAGAATCACCAGGTAGTATTCTACTGTGTTTTACTCAGAGCAGGCCCATTTAAATTAACGAACGTGACTAAGTCAGGCCCATTAATTTGAGTGGGCCTACTATGAGTAATACTGCCCAAAGAGTCGGACAAGACCTCCAAGGTCACCTAGCCAAGCCTGCTAAAGATGTAGGAAATCCAGCTTCTTTAATCAGTAGCCTTCAGCCTCTGCTGAAAACCTTCTGAAAAAGGATGGTCTATCATTTTCCAAGGAAGTTTGCTCCACCGCTGAATGGTTAGTCATGTCAACAAGTTCTTGCTCATGTTTATAATCTAAAAATGGGCACTTGCTTTGGTTTAGAAACCTGTTCAATATTTGACACAGAATTTAATCTAGACCTGGGGCTCCTCCAGATGCCCTAGTTATTGAGCATTCATCCTGATTTGCTTCCACAAAGCTTACGTGGAAGTTAGATGATATCTGTTCTTTATTGAACATTTGTTCTGATTTATTTGTTATACAATCGGCATTCATTCTGATTTGCTTGTGGGGTGTTTATACATGTTCTCATTGGCCAGTCAGTCATCTCATGTTTTCCTGTCACTTTCCTAACTGCAAAAGTTCTGTTTCTGAATTAGGGCGATCCCTTGAATTGTGCAAACCTAAACTTTCTGCTTGAATCCCTCCCACAAAATACTGACAGCTTGTTCGGTTCTGCCATCCTATAGCACGGAAAGGAAACTTTTGATTAAAGATGAAGTTCATCTTACCTTTTGTACCCTGGGAAAGTACACCTTGATTTATTAGAGTGTGGGGGTAGCAACAATGCCCACTGAAAGTTGTTGAAGTGAATGAAGATGGAAACTCATGATATATCAGTGTTTTAAAGGCCCTCCTGGATGGCAAGTAGGTTTACTGGCTCCACTCAAGAAAACATGGGAGGGTAGTGCACCAACTGGGCTTTCAAGTCCCCTACTTCTGAAAGGTCAGTGTGTGATGAGGCATGGAGGGCTACAACAGTTGAGGAAAATTGGGGCAACTCAGCAGGACTGCCTTGAACAAGTGGAAGTGTCTTTTCACCATGAGCGCAGCAGTGGTTGCACTGCTTGCTGCTCTGTATCCTCTTTGTACAGAATGACCTCCTTCCCCACTGCTGCCCTCCCACCAGCTGCATTAAGTCAGAAGTGATCTCGAAGTGGCAACACAGTCTCATTCTGTTCATTAAGAGTTCTTCCCATTGGATTGCGCCTTCTCTTTTTGAGGAAAAGCCAGCCTCATCAGAGAAAGCGATCCTAAGCAAATGGTATGCAAAGGTACGAACTTTGGGCTCTTGACACAATGTCATGTAATTAAAAAGGAAATTTGGGGTGGTGCATTGAAAGCCCACCTCAAACCAAACCAAGTCATCTTGCAGAAGTAGGCAAGGTTCTCAGTTAGCGTAAATCACTGGTAAGATGAATCATTGCGAGAGTGAGCTGTTAATAGCCAAAGTGACTGAACAGAACCCATCCACAATTCAAGCAATGTTGACAGGAGACAAACCGTTTACATAGCAGGCTATTTGCATAACTCATGCCTATAAAGCGGCAGTTCTGCTGCACAGTGCTGCAAACCACACACACAAAAGAGTAAGTTGCAGTGCTTAAAGAACTGAGCGAACATTGGAGTTTTCCACTTCCATCTTTAAAATATTCCAAGGAGCCGTGCAGGCTGCACGCTTAGTACAAACATCATGCTTACTCCCAGGTTTTAAGCAATTATTGTTATGCGAATATGGATTCAAGCTGTGCCGAGACACACTGCAAGGCATTTTCACTTTCCCTGCTAGCGTTTGACAGGTTAATCATTAACAAAACTGCCAGGCAATTTTTTTCCCCTTACCGTTATTGCACAGATATATTCTCTCTTGCACACTGGGATGAAAGGGAGACAGAAATAAATTTGGCACAGCAACAGATGTTTTATTGCTCTTCGGAAAGTGCTATTCATCTTGCAGAACAAAGCAAAAAGTAAAAAGGAAAGGAACGCAACTCTAAATTTCTATTCCGCCATAAACAGTTGCAAGTAAGACATTTCCGAATAGCTCAAAGCAAAGATTTAATAGGCAATTTTTACAATCTCCGTTTTTTAAAAAAGACAACTACCATGTAGGGCAGCTGTTTGGGGTGGGTGGGGGGAGAGGAACAAAGAGAAACACACTGCTTTTCTGAACCACTTACTTTATAACCGTTCCTTTGGTGCCCCCTGCTGTTGTCAGCATGACTCTGGTGGTGAGGCTTACACGCAAATCATCCTGGTCCAAACCGAGGAGCTCTGCACAGCATTCCAGAGACTGGCTAGATTTATTCTTCAGAGTGCAACCACCTATTTTTAAAAGCAAAAGGGGGGAAAACAGCTAAAAAGTGGGTTCAAAAAAAAATCATTGAAGTAAGTAACCAGCAACTGCCTACAAAGTCCTTTTCTTTATACAGCTACTTGTAACACACAGCACAAACTATTCCACAAAGCATGAATGAACAAGGCAGAATCACACACATAATAATAGGCATATCTCTTAAGAAAGAAAAAAAACCGTATTTTTTGCTCTATAAGACTCACTTTTTCCCTCCTAAAAAGTAAGGGGAAATGTGTGTGCGCCTTATGGAGCGAATGCAGGCTGCGCAGCTATCCCAGAAGCCAGAACAGCAAGAGGGATCGCTGCTTTCACTGCAAAGCGATCCCTCTTGCTGTTCTGGCTTCTGAGATTCAGAATATTTTTTATCTTGTTTTCCTCCTCCAAAAACTAGGTGTGTCTTGTGGTCTGGTGCGTCTTATAGAGTGAAAAATACGGTAAGTCGCCACACACAAACAAGGAATCCTCTGTGTTCCTTTGCTGAAGCGCACCAACTTTTCACCAAAGCAGCAACACTGCTCGATGCAAAATGAAACAAAAGTTACTGATCTAACCAGAAGTGCTGCCAGCTTCTTCAAAATCAATATTCCCAAGGTGTAGAACGCCAGCCACCACCCGGAAGAGATCCAGCTTCTCTTCATCATCTAAGCCAATCTTCTTCATCGCAGTGCACATTCTGTTAAAGTCTCCGTGATCATCGAGCAGAGGATCTTTCAGGGAGCCTGATTTCAAGTACTATAAAAGCAAAACAAAAGCAGTCTCAAAATGCTTGGAACTAATATTTTCCATTGGTGAACATCCAGCCAAAGCAAGCAAAAGTGTATTTGATGGACAGAGCTCAGAAATACCACACATAAAAATCAAGATTTGTGTTCTAGCAAGGTTTGTCTAGCATTACAGATCAATGTGGAGGACGATGTTGAATGTGGAGAAAGGAGTATATGGGGCAGAGTGATTTGAAACTTCACAAAGATCTACCAGAAGAATGTATGGAAGTAGTGTTAAATATGAGAAGTATCTTCTCGTTTAGAAAATCTTCAAGAAAACAGCCCTTAAGAGTGAGGGCAGGAATTATTGTCCTCACTCTAAATAGGCTTCATAGCATTCTGACAGGGTAGCGTGACACTGTCACGGATGCTACATGATCCTCAACTGTTTGCTGTCACATAATCAGGTCAAAGCAGCCTGAGAAAGCAGCCAAACATTTAGGCAGTAATCAAGTAGCTGCATAAGGAGGAGCCAAGGACAAAGGAAGTTGCCTCACACTAATTCAGATCAATGGTTGATCTAGCTCAGAACTGTAAAAGCTGACTAGGAGCTCACTCCAGTGTTTTGGAAGGGAATCATTTGCAGGCCTACATGGAAATGTCAAGGGTTGATCTTTGAATAAGTTCTAACACTGAGCTACAGGCCCATCCCCATTTTGGCCCCCATAAAATGGAACAAAAATGTCTGCTTGCGAACATTTGGTTCAGGCCCAATATTAACATTCCTCAGTTTTGGCACAAGAAAAGTCAGGCGACAGCAATATACGTAGATTATGAATGAAGTGTGGGATCATAAAATTCAGCAGAAAAACAAACACTGGTCTGGCAAACAGAACTGTGTATAGAAGTCCATAGCCCAGTTCTTATGAACTTTTATAGTGCATAAGAATTCACCAGGCAATGGGTTCTTTGTGGGGAGGGAAAGTTACACACAGTTATGGTTATTCAGCTGTTTTGAGTTCAAACATCACACACCACCACCACCTCTAAAATCTAAACATTTTAACTAAAAAGCAAGCTACTACATGCAAGGGTGTAGGGAAGCATGCAGAAAAATAATCCTTAAATCTTAAAAGTTCACTGTAAACCCAAAGAGAAGATGCAATTTGACTTGCATTGTACCCACTTTAATCCCAAACAAGGGAAACACTGATCTAATCATCTAAGAATAAAAATGCTAGCATGCATCTGAAAAATTCACATCACGTAGCAATTTAATGAAATTAAAATTTCAAATTATACAAAGTGATCACCTCATCTTCCTGATAGGAAAAGGATAAAAATAATGTAAGCATTAATTGATTACTCCGCTTACTATTATTAAAACATGTTCAAGGAGGTTTAAAGATGAAACAACAAAGATGACTTATACAATGGAATAGCTTGATGAAAGAGAATAACTTATAGTTAGAAAGGGCAGGTGACATTCTTAGGAATCAATTCCAAGATCCATACTGAGACCACAGACTATATATTTGTTTAAAACCGAAGACAGAATTTGCATTCTAATATACCTCTGAAAATAGGTCATCCTTCAAGATCACATATCTATATTTAAAAGGATCCCTGTATTTACAAGATGGATCTTCTCTTCATTTAACATTAACAATCCCTTCAAGTTTTTGACACCAGGCTCATTCACATGGATTTTAGCCCACAACAACCAAAGCTTTTGATCAGTACAGGGGTCAAGTAGATGTAAAAGACACATATCACCCACTGAACTGAGAGGAAGTTAGTTTTTTCACCTGGCATCCACATAAGATGGACGGGTGGAAGGAAAAAGAAAAGTCAGGGCTCCCCGCACCTTTAACAGTTGAGCTGAAGAGGGAATTTCAGCAGGTGAAGTTTGTGACACAGCAGAAAGCCTATCACCTTTTTTCACCTGACTACCCTCCACCCGCACCACAGCTTCCTCAGCAGTGAGAGCATGTCTTACACCTATGATGGCCAAACTTGGCCCTCCAGCTGTTTTCGGACTACAATTCCCATCATCCCTGACCACTGGTCCTATTAGCTAAGGATGATGGGAGTTGTAGTCCCAAAACAGCTGAAGGGCCAAGTTTGGCCATCACTGTCTTATACAGTCCGTGGCTAAAAGTTTATTTAAGACCCACAAATGCCACTGGTCCAAGCAGTCGTGTGAATAAATACATAATTATAAAGCAATGCCCACTCATGGCTAAATGAAGTTGGTTGTGCATTCTTTATATGACTGATCCTTTGGAGAGAATACTGTTATTTTTATTTTTATTTTTTAATTATTACTTACACGTGTCTTATAATAGTAATAAAAATTAATGTCTACGCACTACATAGCAATACTAGGAGTTGGACAAATTACTTGATTGGACATTGCAACAGCTCCAAGCTACCACAAACAGATAAATTAATGAATAATCCTAAAGGTGCCAGTGCATAAGCTAACTGTTCTCCAATGTGCTTTCTGGGGTACGAATATAAACTATTCCTACATGCCCAAAGAGCATTGCAAGTTACAGAGAGAAACCATGAGCAGCTACTTACTAGCTACTTACCTAAGCCCAGCTTAGTCTTGTGGTACCAGCACTTCACTATAAGCCTGATGCTATGCTGCCATATGAGCGGTAATGCACTGCCATGGCAAAAGGATTTGCACTGAGAAAGGGATTTTTCTCTCTCTTGCCTCACCAGCTAAGACTTCATGTAAGAGCAACCAATAATGGACCACAGTTGCAATTGTTGTGGGCACTCACATGGGGAGTGAAGCATTTCTGTGAACAGGTACCCCCCCACACTTGGAGGCTATATACTGGTGATGACTAGGGAGTGGGGACGTAGGGAAATCAGGATCAACAACCCAGCCCAATAGCATACTTTTATTGAATTTTGCTTCTCTGTTTGTTTATTTTACTGAGACCAGCATTACAAAATATACTCTGTACCTTTGGGCTTCTGCGGGTATTTAAACTCAACAATGTAGTGAAATGTTAAACTACACAGCAAGCAAAAAAAACCTGCTGTGTTGTCGTTTCATTTCTATAAATAGTCAGATTGGGGTGGGGAGGGGAATCCAATTGGGTATTCAATCATAGGACACCTTCCCTAAAGAATGTGTGCCAATGAAATTTCAGTGGCTACAACTTGGGCACATATGCAAGAACAGAACCTCCCAAGATTAATCCATATGTACATGAATAAAAGTTCGGTTCATGAAGGGAAGCCACAGCTGAGACAATGGGTCCCAGTTGAAATGCCCTTACATAGAGCAGTGGATAGGTTTTCCAGCTGCACATTAGGATCTGCATGCACTAACAAATGGCTGCTGTCATTTTTGACAGTGCCAATCATTTGTCTGAAGTAGTGGTGGTGACATTCAGTCCCTGTTCTCAAACAAGAATCAGTGCTGCCAAACTGCTTGCATACAAAGCAAAAATAAGTCGTACCATGTGAACCAGATGTGAAATAGCAGCAAGCGATGGCGGCAGCAAATGCTGCTGCTGCTCTGCAAAGTCTGAGCTTTTAAACATGAATGTAAAACATACGGAGTAGGTCTCATACCTGAGGACTTTTGCGGTTCTGTAAAATTTGCTTATCTGTTTCTTTGGTGGCAAAGTACTGAGTGCAACCACGATTCAAATACTGTTGTGAAGCAAAGGAAAACAAAAGATACAATTAACAACAAAAACTATAGAAGGAAGCAGAAAAATATGGTGTATCATCATGTTACAGGATGTAATTGTAAGATCATGTTACAGAATTGTTAATTTGCCGTGAGACCTACTTTATGGTCTCATTTACATCCTAAGGTAAAGGTAAAAGTAAAGGGACCCCTGAGCATTAGGTCCAGTCGCGGACAACTCTGGGGTTGCAGCGCTCATCTCGCTTTACTGGCTGAGGGAGCCGGCGTACAGCTTCCGGGTCATGTGGCCAGCATGACTAAGCCGCTTCTGGTGAACCAGAGCAGCACACAGAAACACCGTTTACCTTCCTGCCGGAGCGGTACCTATTTATCTACTTGCACTTTGATGTGCTTTCGAACTGCTAGGTGGGCAGGAGCTGGGACTGAGCAACGGGAGCTCACCCCGTTGCGGGGATTCGAACTGCTGACCTTCTGATCAACAAGTCCTCCCTCTCATTTACATCCTATTATACATTTAATTTAATTATTTGAAAATGCAGGTATTATTTCTGGGTTAGATCAAGACTTTTTCTTCTATGAATAAAAGGGGTCCTATGTAGAACAGACTGATATCCGGTGGAAGCTCCCACCAGTGGAAAGGGGGGGGGGAGAGATTTGGGCTAAATTCCCCCTATGCCAGCAGCGCCTCAGCACCACTTTCCATACTGTTCTGAAGAATAGGCCAACCTTTCAGTGCAGATTTTTGGGGGTGGGTGGGATGGGGAAACCAGCATAAATCACCTCTTCCATTCCTCCAGTGGAAATATTGCATGAGCTGTTCATGAGACCTCTGGGTCGAACCCAATATACTTTAAAACCAGGACAGTGGAACAAATAGACCCTTAAAACGAAATTCAACCAGAGAAAAACAACATCCATGGACTATTCATAATACATCGCTACAGCGAATTGAACTAGAGCAAATAGCAATTTTTTAAAAAAAAATAATTAAAGCAAGTCATACTGGGCAGTATTTGTGGTGATGGAACATTTTGTTTTACCATGACGCTGAATTCCTTCCTATCATTTTGATCTGATTTCATATTATGTGTCATCCTGCAAACCATCCCACGCCTTGCGTAACAGGACACTAACACAAATAAAATGTTTATATGCATGAAAAGATCTAACTGATAAAAAATACATTATAGGAGAATGCAGCAATATGATTACAAGTTGAAGATGCAACCACTTTCGGCACAAAAATCAAGGTTTAGTACAGGGGTAGCCAACTTGGCAGCTTCCAGTTGTTGTTGGATTCCCAACTCCCATCAACCCAAGCCAAAAGGGACAATTGCCAGGGATGATGGGAATTGTAGCCCAGCATCACCTGGATGGCACCACGTTGGGTACCCTGGTTTCATGTCTGAATTGAAACAACAACTTCACTGTAAGCATCCTGCAAGATGGAGGAAAGTGGGGAGGAAGAACAATCAACTCACTCTAAAATTATCTGGCGAATTTAAATAGAGTTTCTCTCTTATATCTTCAGAGGCTCCAGCACACAGCCTGTAGAAAATATGGTAATTCCTTTCTTCTTTGCCTTGAACGCAGATCCTCGATTTCTCCAGCAGATAATGTGACACAAATCCACCAACTACTGAATTCTAGGAGGGGAAAAATAAAGCTTTTCTGAATGAGGAAATGGTTATGTTTAAAGGGATTTTCCAAACAAGATTACAGAAAGAAAAGGGAAGTTCCTGTGCAAACCTACCATGCACAAAAAAGTACTGATACCTTTTCATTGAAATGGATTTCGACAAATTTTCCAAAGCGACTACTGTTGTTGTTACGAACGGTCTTTGCATTTCCAAAGGCTTCTAGAAGGGGGTTGGCTATTAAAATAAGAAGAATAAAATGAAAGTGGATTAATATGATTTTTTTCCATTTGAAACAAAGGTGGGGAGAATAATTATTTGAAACACAGAAAAGCAAACACATTTTTTTAATCCCTAAATGTGTTACTCTCTCAAAGAATTTGAATATAATTACATTTTTCAAAATAAATTATAGGCAGATCACCTCATCTTATATATTATAGATAAACACACAGTCATTTCCACCCTCCCATCCTTTTTACAATACACAATTCAAGAAAGAAACCCTCAAGAAAATCTATAAGGCAAGTTAGACTTTGCTGTAGTTCTTAAGATGCTGCCTAGAAACGGTCAGCATTATCAGGTGAGCAAAAGCTAGCTTTGGACAGAAAAAAAATGTCACACATTCAATAGCTTGTTTAAAGCAACTGCAGCTGCATCCCCAAGCACATGAATTATCTCATTCCTTGAGAGAAGGACAATGCACAAGGCCTGCTAGCTGCTTGTGTGATCCCCAGATCAGGGCAACTATCTGATGATAACGGAAAGGACAGCCCTGATCCCATGGCTCGGCTACAAACACAAACAGAACCACTGGCCTTGCAACAAGCAGGTGCCTGGAATCTTGCCCGGACTATGGCCTTTAAGCTGCACTGTCGCATCACTGGGCCAGCAAAGACTGCACTCCTCCTTCAGCAACTAACCGAGCCATCAAAAACAATGCAAAACAGCATAAGCACATGGCCACTTGCAATTGTGGACTGCTCTCCCCAGGGAGACGCCCCTGCCACCATCTTTACCTAGTTTTAGGCTCCAGGCAAAAGCTTTCTTTTTCACCTGGGCTTTGGGCCCTGGAATTGAAGGGTTTTTAAGTATCTTTGGCCTCTTCTAGTGTGGCAGGATCTGTAAGTCCTGTCTTTTATTGAGGTTTTAAAAAGTTTTTATTCTGCTTATTGCAGTTGGTTTTAGTATTTCTACTGAGCCTATGAGTTACTTCCACGAGTAAAGCAACTAATAACTGATACAAGATAATAATAATAGTAATAATAGGCTATAGTTTCCCAATGGTAAGAAAATTTTCCATGCAGGGCAGGTACAAGGCAAATTAACAATATTAAGCAGATGCAGGCATCATTAATACAAAACAAAGCCACTGATATCGCTCATTGCAATATCACCGTAAGGAAGGGATGGGGAACCTGAGGCCCTCAAGATGCTGTTGCACCACAACTCCCATCATTCCTCACCAAGAGAAACGCTGGCATGTTGTTAAAGGTCCAGCACCTGTGGGGAGGCCCACATGTCCCCACACCTGTTCTATAATTGTCCTGCTTGACCAGACCACAGTTTACGTAGCCCAGAAAACAAAAAATCAGTACTGATCTCAAAATAACAAAGAAAAGCAAAGATGGTAGCTGACAGCTCTCAACGAACTTTTTAGTTTTCTTGCATGTGTGTGTGTGTGTGTGTTTTTATCCTTGATTTGTAACACATAAAACAATTTGGGTTGGTAGGTGACCTTTCAAGCTATCCAATTTGTCAGGCAAACACACAAAAGAATCACAACAAAGACTCAATGTTTACAAGTACTTCAAATGTGAGAAGATTTTTTTTTTTGAAGAGGCTACAAAAAAGGCTTTGTGAACAAGTCCTTCTGTTATAACAATGCAGCCACACTGCACACATGCATGTTAAGATGTGCAAAAGAAGACGGGTGCTAGTGTGCAGCGGTGGCAGCTGTTCTAGGTAAGAATGTTTTTTCAAAGCTTCCTCCCCAACCCTTTTGCAAAAAAACCTCAAACCTCTAGGTAGCAGGGTTCAGGAACTGTACAGCTTCAAACGCTACGTCCAACTGTCAGCCATGGATTTGGAATGCCTATGTATTTGACAGTTTTTAAGAAACATCGTTCTCAGGTCTTTCATCATTCACTAAAGGTGGACACATTGCTCTCTGTTTGACACTGGCTAGAAAGCAGGGAGAGAGATGCTCAGTCTAGCCTACCCTTCAGTGCCCCAGTGCAATGTGCCCTTTCACAAAGGCACACATTGCAGGACTTAGCTTTTTTCTTTATGTATCTAAATCTAGCTTTCTTTCTGTCCATCTATCTATATCTGGCTGCAACATCATATGGGACAATTTTAATTGCCCAGCTGAACAGGAGACTCTTCCTCTCCCATGTTATAATGAGCATACTGACTCAGGAATGAAATCAGGCATAAAAGAATTAAGAACTGTAGGATGGTACCAAAGGTACAGAAGGTGGGTGGTTCTATCCTTTGCTTTGCACCATTCTATCTTTTTAAGCTTTTGAAAGAAGAATGCAAATTTGGAGAAATTATTTCTCATAACCCTGCCATGGATTCAAACCTGCCCTTCACAGAAGGGGTGCTTCTCACCTAAGCCACCTTCAGACAGTCTCCATGCAGAGAACCTACAGGCGGGAAGGGGAAGTGGGACTGTGCCACTGGCTCCAATCTCAACATTCTGTATGGACGGCACTAGCCATCCATGTGCTGACGGCTGCTCAATCATGCACTTTCCCTATGTATGGAAAGCCAGGGCAGGAGGTGGGGCTTGGCCAGTGGCACACGGCCTTTTACTTCCTTAATCCATGCATAGTGTCTACATGTGGATAATGCCTCAGTGAGACTACAGTACAGAGGTGGGGGACCATTTGCAGCCTGGGGGTCATATTCCCTTCTTGTGCAATCTTCCTAGGCTAGTTTCTACACACATTCATACATGGGCACTTTCTGTGCTGGCTCCCCGATTGTGGAATGCTCTCCCCAGAAAGGCTCACATGGCTCCATCATTATGTTTTTAGGTGCCAGGCAAAAACATTCCTCTTTACCCAGGCCTATGGCTATTAAATATTCTATGGTCTGTGAAAGTGTGGCAGAGTGGACTGTTATTATTATGATTAGTTTACTATTAGGCTGCCTCTCAGTATGTTTTTTATTATGTTTTTATCATTGATGTTCTGTAATGTGCTTTTAATGTTGTACACTACCTGGGATCCTCTGGTAGAGGGCAGTATATAAATTGAATGAATGAATGAATGAATGAATGAATGAATGAATGAATGAATGAATGAAATAATATACACTCCTCTCCAGCAGGAAAAGTAAGAGCTAGAGGCAGGATCATAGTTCAAGGGAAGATTTCTGGGTCTGCAGAGAAAGGTTTAGAGTAGGGTTTTCCAAAACTCGGTTCTCCAGCAGTATGGAGTTCCCATCATCCCTGAGAACTGGTCCTGCTAGCTAGAGATGATGGGAGTTGTCGTCCAACAACAGCTGGAGACCCAAGTTTGGAAACATTGGTCTAGAGGGTGACTTTGGCCTCAAGACCTGAACCCATTTCTACTCTAATATGGATGAGAAGAGTGACTCCAAACTCAGATAAATTATTGTTCTTGTATGCACAAGACTTTGCTCAAGCTCCAAGACTTGTCATAGCCCTCTCATTACAGTCTCACTCTTCTGTAACTCAACCCTGGCACACCACGGTGAAGTCTTCCACTGGTGCTAGTACAAGAGTTCATAGAACAGGTTCAGGTTCTACTTCCACAGATAGTTGCTTTTGCATCCAAGGCCCTGAGTCTGGTAGAAGTATTTCTGATTTGGATTTAAAGAGAGAAAGGAAGCTCATTCCCGATTCCTATAGACCATAACCATTCTGAGGTCAAATGCTGAAAGTGCCTACTGTTTGTCAACTGAAGCTTGACAGAATGAGACACCCTCATATTTGGTATCTTGGTAAGATAACTGGGCACATTCATTAGTATACTTTCCAATACATGGCCTGTTATAAGGATGTTATACAGCACCACATTTCAAAAATGCAGTGTGATAGCTATTTCTTCCACCTCAGCTAGTTATTGTTAATTTATACAAATGAAATTTAAGCATGACAAAGTACCTTCTACAATTCTGTCATCAATATCTTGACCACTGCCATAGGATTCAGTCAAATACCTGTGTGAGAGAAAGAAATGAAATGTAATCAAATATATGTTTTCATATTTATATAACCATCACCACCCCAGGAATAATTATCGAAGGGTGGCTATATAAATTGGATTAAATAAATGTCACCACTTTTGCATTACTTTACTTGAGGAACAGCAGACAGTGCCATTTCCCTCCCTCCTCCCTGGTTGTGGGCTGCATCCAAAAGTTATGCAAGTGAAAGAATTTTTGTGCAGTCGGGACCTCCAGATTACAGCTACCTCTCCTGGTAGGTGTGGAACTTTCCAGAAGAAAGTCTGCGGTCTGGCACCGGGATGTAGTGGAAGAGCGGAATTGGCAAAATCAGACAGACAAATACAAGGAATTCAGGAAGACTTCCCTGAGGGGTGTGGTGCCTAGGAAAGGGTTTTCAGTGACCTTATGGGCCTGCATTTGGTGGGGGGGCAGGGTAGAGAGGTTGGGAAAATGCTGCTATATAAGCAGTGTTCACACATGTAACGTTTGGATGGAACCCTAGAATGTATGTCCTGTGTCTGAAGAAACTGTTTTTTGTCCTAATATTTTTTATCCAGTGAGACAGCATGGCAAATAACTAGTGTCTTGGTATGGGAAGACCTCAGCTGAAGTTGACCTCTGGGTCTATCACTGATTCTCAGCCTAGGCAATTTCACAGGGCCATTGGGAATATAAAATGATGTTAAACCCATGAACACCACCCCTGAGTTCCTTGGACAAAGGGCAATAAAGAAAAGTAAATTATGAGGGCAATGAAAGAATCACGATGCGTATTTTGAAAGCTTCCTGTCACCAGGAAGTCTCTGGGGCAGGTGGGGCTCCCTGTACATAATGGAACCACCTTGGAATTGCCATCCACGCTGTTTTGTGTATCTGAATTACACCCATTAGGAATTTCAAGATTTCTTAAGAGAGATTAAAACAGCCAGCACACAGTATTTCATTCAATGGTAATGTTTTCAACTAGATATACAAACCGTAAAACAAATTTAGTGTTTTCTGTCTTGCCAGCTCCGGACTCTCCAGACACAATGATCGACTGACTCATCTTGAGTACTTTCATATCACGAAATGCTTTATCGGCTGAAGTAAACATTTAAGAGGACATTAAAATGGATTCATATAAAGCAACACAGATCAATGTTTTCATTAGCCTTTTGAACACTATGTAATGTTCTTGTGTAAGCATCATCTGAAGTAATGAAATCGCAATGTTTTGAAGTACTCACCTGAACTTATTTACTGCCTGAGAATTCTTTCCAATACCAACAAGCAATATCATGCTAGACCGACAAATAATGTTACTTTATTTATTTACAACATTTATTTCCCACTTTTATACAATGCAATCTATAAAGTGGCTGACAAATATATGAAATTCGTATTTGTTGTTGTTGTTTTAAGAAAACAAACACATTAAAGGAACTAGGTCCAAACAGAACAGAAGTAAAAAAATAAAAAATAAAATGGGAGCTGAAAGAGCCCTCAAGCTACCTGTCTTTAACATGGCACCAAAATGAACAAAAAGCGGGTTAGAAGCAAATTTTGCTTTGGAGGCAACACCACTGAAAGCACCCACCTCACCGCCGATGGAGGAAGCCCATTAGATTATAATCTTGGTTAATGGACAAGCTCACAGAACATATTGCACTAATGTAACCTGGAGACAGCCAATGTATGGACAACAGATTAAGAGAGCTGGAGTAGGGTGACCATGTGGATCTAGGGTGTGATGCATCCACTCATAAAAAGCCCAGTCTGGATGCAATGGTTTGCAATAACTACCAGCCAGTTACCAATACTCCTTTGGGGGGGAAGGTGGTGGAACAACTTCAGTTGTTCTTGGATGACACTGATTATCTGGATTCATTTCAATCTGGGTTCTAGTTCTGAGACTGAATCAGCCTTGGTAGTGCTTTATGGAGAGAGGGACAGTGTGTGACCCTGTTTTCCCCACTCAATCTCTCAGTGGTTTTTGATACCATTGACCACAGTATCCTCCTTGATCGACTGTGTGAGATGGGAATTGGAGGCGCTGTATTACAGTGGCCCTACTCCTATCTGCACAGTCAAGTCTAGAGTAGCATTAGATGAGTGTTTTTCAACCACCTGTCAGTTCTGTCATGTCCCCAGTGCTACTTAGCATCTAAGAACCTAAGGGTCCACTTGGGATAATCTGACCACTCTTCCCCATATATGTGATAAGCTCAAGACTGGATTGCTGCAATGCACTCTATGTGGGAATGGCTGTGGCCATGGTTCAGAAGCTCCAGGTAGTACAGAATGCAGCAGCTAGACTGTCCCAACAGCATGAAACGTCTTGGCTAAAACATCTGCACTGACTGGTCATATTAACCATGCCACTTTCAAGGCTCATATACAAAGCCCTGAACTACCTAAGGACCTTAACATACCTTAAGGACTGCTCGAGCCCTTATATCCCAGCTTGATCAGTAATACTGTTAGTTGACTCCCAAGTTACAGAGGCCAAACTGGCCTCTACAAGCCTGCCATTTAGCGTCATTGGTCTCATGCTGTGGAACACTCTTCCAGCAAAGATTCAGCAGGTATCATCACTTTTTAGTTTCAGGCATGCCTTGAAGATATTTTTAAGCAGAAAGGCCTAGGCAACTACCGTATTTTTCGTCCTATAAGGCGCACCGGCCCATAGGACGCACCTCATTTTTTGGGGGGGGAAATGAATTTAAAAAAAAATTCCCCCCCCCCAGCCCTGGCTGCCGCCCCAAGCCTTGCGCTCACCTGCCCGAAGCAGGGGGAGCCCTCCGGAGGGCTCCCCGTGCTTCGGGGCGACAGGCTGCCGCCCCAAGCCTCGCGCACCCGGCGGGACCTCCTGCCGGGCGGGCGAGGCTTGCAGACACTCGCCCAAAGCAAGGGGAGCCCTCCGGAGGGCTCCCCGTGCTTCGGGCGACAGGCTGCCGCCCCAAGCCTCGCGCACCCGGTGGGACCTCCTGCCGGGCGCGCGAGGCTTGCAGACACTCGCCCGAAGCAGGGGGCGCCCTCCGAAGGGCTCCCCGTGCTTCGGGCGACAGGCTGCCGCCCCAAGCCTCGCGCACCTGGCGGGACCTCCTGCCAGGCGCGCGAGGCTTGCAGACACTCGCCCGAAGCAGGGGGAGCCCTTCGGAGGGCTCCCCGTGCTTCGGGCGACAGGCTGCCGCCCCAAGCCTCGCGCACCCGGTGGGACCTCCTGCCGGGCGCGCAAGGCTTGCGGACACTCGCGGGGGCTGCAGGCTGCTGCCCGCAAGCCTTGTGAGCCCGCGGGTACTACGGAGTGGTGGGGCAGGCAGCGGGGAGAAGCGCTCTTCTCCCCGCTGCCCGCCCTGAGATCAGATCCGGGGAGAGCAGGAAGACGCGCTGCGTCTCCCTGCTGTCCCCGGAGTGGTGGGGCAGGCAGCAGGGAGAAGCGCTCTTCTCCCCGCCGTCAGCCTCCAAACCACTTCGGGAGGCAGCGGGATGGCGGCGTTCCGCCTCCCTCTGTCCCCGACCTTGTGGGGCTGGTGCTGGGGCTCTCCTGAAGCCTGGAGAGCGAGAGGGGTCGGTGCGCACCAACCCCCTCGCTCTCCAGGCTTCAGTGAAAGCCTGCATTCGCCCCATAGGACGCACCCACATTTCCCCTTCATTTTTGGAGGGGAAAAAGTGCGTCCTATAGGGCGAAAAATACGGTATTTAATTTTTTTGATCAGCCATTTAAACCATTTTGTACTGTTTTATGGTGTTTTATATTTTACTGCATACACTGCTATACACTACCGTGTTACGTTGCATGAAGCAGGGATATAAAAATGCTTCTATCAATAAATAAGCAAGCAAGCGGCACTAGATCATTTTTCTATCAGACCATACAAAGCAGGCACACCAAACAAGGTTAATGAAAGGCACCTCTGGCTCCAGATGCTATGCAGGTATCCATGAGTGGACCTAATCCTTGAAGGAAATCATAATCCCAACAAGAACAAGCAAACTACCTTGACCATGTTCAGATGCACTTCCTACCAGTTCTCCCATCTTGACTCAATTCAGATTCAGTTTAATTAGACTTCCTAAAATCCATTACTAATACCAGGCACCATCTTAGGACACCTTAGTGACTGGAGACAATTACCCATTTTTCTCTGTTTAAAACAAGTGAGAAAACACCCTAATATCATGAGCCAAATAAACAACAAAATTGCATCAGGATTGGAAGCAAAGGCAAAATGGTATACTACTTACCAATTGCGTAGACATGCGGGGGCAGTGTCCCAAGTGATCTACCCTGATACTTTTTAATAGCATCTGATGAGTAAAGTTTAGGTATATCAAAGTATGGGTTCACTGCTATCAGGATGTTAGCTACGTATGTCTGCCAAAAGAAAACATAAAAGAAAATCGATGACGGTGTTTCATTGATTTGGAATTTCTAGAGAAAGACTCTAGAGACTTACTACAAAATTCAAAATGAGAACGTGACTTTGAGATTGGACTTGTGTATCCATAAGGTCAATCTCATCGCTTCAAGAGCCACTTGAATTCAGAACCATTTTGAATTCAAAGCATATGGACTGTGTGTGTTTTTTAAAGCTGCATTTGTTAAACGTATAATCTGCAATTAAGAACCGTTTCCAAAATTGTGCAATTATACACCAAGCAATGAAATTAATAGCAATAATCATAATAAGAGCCCAATGCAGACAAAATATGTAACTTAGGATTTAGGGGGCAGGAGTGCAGAAAGGAGGGGAAATGTATTTGATATAATTGCCTATCTGTTTCTGGCACCCTTGCAAAAGTTTCTTCCTTCTATTTCACAGCTGTCATTTGCCAGAGCAGATGGTGGGGACTATGTGTCATTTAGTCAGAATTCATTACATGCAATCAGGCAATCTGATAGCTACATAAAAGATTAAGGTGGCCAACTGAGCTAGGAAGGGTCAGAGGTGGCATGTGCTTGTTTTGTTTTGTTTTTTAAAGGAAGGGGGGAAATGCATCTTTGCTATTAACATGCCATATTGTTGTAACTCAGGGAAAGAGGAAAACCATGTAGAAAGGGGCTGTGGGGCCATACGTTATAAGCATGGGCCATCTGAGGTAGAGAAACCTTTGCAGGTTTGCCTCTTCACCCACAGGTTCCCCTGGATTCTGGAACGTGGCTTGAGCCGTTGTTTGTGACAAACACCTCTACTTCCACATTTTACAAGTCAGTACAGTACTTACATAAATTCTGTCTTTACTGTATCGAACTTTTACATTGTGTAGGAGTGTGGCTTCGTTTAAATACATTAGCGAACCTACAAGGAAAGCACAGTGATGTTTTATAACACAGCGCGCGCACACACTTGTTCCAGTTTTTATTACCTTTCTTCACCTCCAAGTAGTACACAGAAAACAAATGCTCTCCCCAGAGAAGCTCGCCTGGTGGCTTTAGGCAGCAGGCAAAAACAACCCTCTTCTCCCAGAGCTTTGGCTAATTAAACAATCTATGGCCTTTAAAACTGGGGGGGGGGGGTGTTTAATAGTTTTGTTTGTTGTTATGCTGTATATTTTTGTTGCTGTTTTTATTTAATAAAAAATAAATATAAAAATAAACTTTTTTATTTAATAAAATATAAATATAGAAATAAACTTGTTTATTTATTTAATACAAAATAAATACAATTATTATTATATACACACAGGCATAATATGTTTAAAATGGTACGTAAACATACATAGTGAGCCCTTGGGAGGACAAAAAAATCATGTTCCTCTCTTGGAAACACACCTACAAAACAGCATATCAGCTGAAAGGGCAAGACTGATGGGAAAGATAAGAAATCAGGAAAACCAATTTGTGAAAGACTGGATTCTTTTCAATATATTTGAGAGACCACTGTACACATTTGAAATCATTGGCAGGAATACAATGACACTTGTAAAATAACATGAACTTTTCATATGATAAGATATATAATAGATAGATTACAGTAAAAGATGCAGGGGGGGTTAGAAATTGAACCCATGGAGGGATGGAGGGAGGTCTGAAGGTTCGAGAGAACCTTGTTCTTTTTCTGTTTCTTTTTTGTGTGTATAATCTTTATGTAAAACTAATTTTAAAAATATTATTTTAAAAAATGGAAACATACCTACAGGAATGAACCTTACTTTTTGAATGGCTGTAGTACAGGCCATGATGAGTACAACGAGAGCCAGGAAGCAGCAACAGCACTCTGCTAGGAAACCACCCTAAACCCACATTTTGTGCTCTTGCACAAAAAGCTAGTAATAAGTCTTTCAGCAGACTTTCTTCAATCATAGGCGGAAAGGAGCAGTTCAAAATAAAATGTTAGCTGCCCATTTGTTCTCCAGGGATATATTGGGATAGCTTTCATTCTTTCCCCATACTATCTAACATCTAAACAAGCCAGTCAAGGGCAACACAGCTGCAGTTCAGATCAAGGTCTGTGTTGCTTTATTCTATTTGTTATCTTTCGGATCCAGCGAGCTATACATCACAAAAATGTGTTCCCTCTCTGAAAAGCAAACCAGGGTGAACAGAGTTCATGGATTTGCGCATGCAGTATCCCCACGCCCCACACTTTCTATGTGCAGAAGGCTGAATTCCAAATTCCAACCTCCACAAAAACAAAGGCTGCTTCTGCCTGCAGTGTTGATCCAGTAGAGAGATCCTGCTGGCAAGAGGTGGGAGAGAGGGGTCTTTTGCCATTTCCCTCTCTGTCCCCCGCACCCCCTTGCAGCCCTAAGGATCACCTTCCATGCTGTTCTGGAGGGGCTACAAGAAGAAGAGGAAGCTATCAAAAGTAGCCTTCCTCCCTTCTGCTGGTGGGAGTGTGCCTTTGGTAGAATTCCATGTCAAGGATGCTCCCACCAGTGGCAAAGCCTGGTTCTGAGCCAGAGTGATTCAAACTAGGTTTGTGGCTCAAGACCCAAATCACTCTTTCAAGCAGAGTCTGGATCACAGGGCAATATGCATCCTGTCTTCGGATAAATATAGCATATGGGTTAACTTTGCAAAAATTAAAGATCTGAATGGGGAAATAAGTACATCTGGCTAGGCAAGCCAGGTTTTACAACTTTCACTTACAATTATCTTCCACATCCTTCTTACTGTCTTCTTCTGCAGGAAAGACTTGGTTGATAGCAGCATGAAAGGTCTGTAATTGAAAAAGAAGGTAATGTTGGCTTCAGCTATCAATTGAGAAGATATATGAAGAAACAATTTACATGAAAGCACTTTATTTAAAAACTGAGCAGCAGGGGGGAGAGGGGAGGTTCAGACATACCCAGTCCGTTTTTCTGACACACAGATTTTCCCAAAATGCTAATACCATTCAAATATCAGAAATGCAATAAAATAAATCGGGGAACACTACAGATTGAGGCTACTGCATTTGTGTTAATGGTCATGAGTTCCAACCTAGGAAGTATGGCAAACATACGGCAGTACATGGCTTAGTCCCATCTAGATTGGATTATTGCAAAGCTCTCTACTGGGGCTTCATCTGAAGAGTCTTTGGAAACCCCAGTTGAGCCAGTGTGCATCTGCAAGGATGTTGGAGATGACTTGCCCTTGTCCTCCCCAAGTTAGGCAAACCGAAGTATCTTTCTTTGATTTCAAACATCCTGGATGTTTCACTTAACTGAGCAGCAAAACTGTTATATTTTGCCTACATCTACACTTGACTATCCAATTTGTGATGTTGCAGGTTGGGTTAATAAAGACTTTAAATGTAATCCAGCCTTCAGAAGCATTCCAGTTAAAACAAACTGCAAACATGCACCACCATAACAAATATTTTGTCGACTGCGGGTTACCCACCTGACAACAACAGAACTGCTAATAGTAACACTTGGTAGACGCCAAACCCTTCTACTCATACACAAGGTTTTTGAAACTGCCCTTCTCTAGAGCAAGCCCACAACACCTCTGGAAGCCCTCCCACAAGGACCTCAGCATGGCACCCGATGGGTGCTAGAAGCTGCTACAAGAAGGACTAGTGTCCTCTTCCCTTTGTGCAAATTGTACACGTTCCATCAAAGAGAAGAGAGGTGGGAAGTTTATGTGGGTGACATTCTATGCAAACTTGCAATTGGTTGAAATGCAACCAATTTATTTTAAACAAGCAATTACACGTCAATGCAGACATTAAAATAAACATATGGTTCTGCTGAGATCAAGAGAGGATCAGTTTTGTCGAGAAGAAAGCAGACGGCAGAGGGGGATAAAGAGCTCATGCTAAGTAAGACATATAGACAGTCATAATATACTAGATCCCTTAGCACACTTTTTAAACACATTTCCTAGATTACACATGTATATTTGCAGTGCTTGAGCATGTGTTTTTACTTCTGTGTATCAGCTGCCCCTCTCAGCTTTACTGAAAATGGTTTTCAGACACCTCACATCTGAGATTCTTTGAAAAATGATTCTTAAAAAGACATTAGAATTAAAATAAATTATAAATAAAGGGCATCACTGTCATCCACTTAAAAAGTGATATCCAAATAAAAATGTTTCACAAGGCTTCACAAGTTGACTTTCAGCACAATTCAGTAAAATTTAGCTATGACCAAGTACCATTAAAATAAATGGGATTTAAGCTATGAAGGAATGTCCGGTTCCATCCCATTATCAGAGATCTCTTGATTTCAAAAAACATAACCCCTTATCTGCAATGCTGGTCGGGATTCAGCCAACATGTTAATCACATTAATTTTCATGGAGAAAAATGAAGTTTAATTTAATGTAATATCAAAATACCACGTGACATTTATATAGCATTTCCATATTTTCAAGCTGTTTCACTTACATTATCTTGCAGAAATCCTTACAATAACCCCATAAGGTGGATTAGTATTATTTACCTGCAGAAGCAGGACTAAGACCAAGAGAATGGCTTGCCTCAGGAGACCTAGTGAACTCACGGTCCTACATGAACTCACAGACACAAAATGGTTCTTAGTCTGGACTGCTCTGGTCTAATTCAAGTGAGGAAAAAGTGTATTAACAGCTAAATAAGGCTTAAATGTGGACAAGCCCATGTCTCATGGCAACACCTTCTGGAAGCCTGCATTTACTGAGAAAGAAATTGGACATATTTACAACACCCTCAACATTTTCTTGAGTCAAAATGAGAGTACCCCCTAAACATTTATTTAGAATAAAGCACTGATTATGCCTGAGGAAAACCCACCAACTTCCTTCTCACTGGACTTCTTCCTTAGGCGATATACCTAGCTTCCCTGGCAGAAGGAAGCCTGTGGCTTCACCTCTTGACCTACAACTAGAATTTCCACCAACCATCAATGTGTTATTATTTGTTTTGCAGTCTTACATTCCAAATTTAGATATACAAAGGGTAAAAATAAATAAACCTACAACCTATTGATTTTCTGTACATTGTTTACCTGTGCCTCATGGATTCTTTGTGAGTCACGCAACAGGAACAGTTGCTTTTTAAAAAAAAACTGCTACAAAATAGCAACCTTTTCAAAATAATAACCATATTTACTAATAGGATTACTAACTTCAGGGAACTCTAGACATTATTTTAACCTCTGGCCCTCCAGATGTTGCAAAATTACAGCTATCATCTGCCCCAGCAAGTGTGGTCAATGGACAGAGCTGATGGGAGTTGTAGTTCGGCAACTTTTGGAAGGCCCAAGATACTTCTAGTTGTATGACTGCAGCTGAAAATGGCAGCTAACTATCTAGCTTCCCCAAGTAACATCTAGTACAATTTGCCTTGTGTTACAATGTCACAACTTCCCACGTTTTGCACCACCAACAAACGATGGAAGGTGAGGGAAATCCATATTGTGGTGTCACAATATGAAGTAAGCTGCACCAGGCATTGAGTCAGATTCAAACTTAGTTAGTAAACTTTGGTCCTAATGTAATCAATCGGACTTAAAACATGGCTAACTTGATCCACTGGTTTCAATTAAGCCTAAGTATGGTGCAGGACACAAATACTTTGCTAGAGTGCCTTTGCCAGTGTGCCCCACCCAAGAGGCTCTGCTGCTGTCACCACCACTCCATAGTGATACCTCACTTATGGAGCTCCTTCCCATTGGTCGTACAACTGGATCTCTCCATATTGTCTTTTAAGAAACTTTTAAAGTTGCATTTATTTACTTGGGCTTTTGGAGGAAGTTGAGGTATTAGGGCTCTTTTGAATCCTTGACAGTGTCTTCTGAGGTCACTTAATTTTAATGTTAAATTTAAGGACATTTTAATGTATACTGTAGTTCCGTTGTCTGGTTTTATATTATGATGCACACTGCTCTGCAGTCTTCAGATAAAAGGAGGTCCGCAAATAAACTAGCAATAATTTATATTACTACTAATACTGCTAATATTACTACCACCATTAGTAGTTGGTCTGGACCCAATCCATTATGGGAGAGGAGTGAGCAGAAGCATGACCACGGTTTTCAGTGTCTATTACAGATTTACATCAGTCTAGTTCAGACTGTAATCTATCCAGAAATAAAGTAGCTCCAGATCCCAGATATATTCTGTACATAAATTGGTATGAAACACGACATTTGCCAAGTATTCTTACAGAGACAATTAGCCATATGAGTAACAATTTCACCGAACAAGTATCTCTTACAAACTAAAATTAAATACATCGTGACAGCTTAAGTCTTGTTAATAGATCCATCTTAGCTTTAACACTGAACGAAGTTACCGTATCAATTTAAGTGACAGCGATAACAGAGGTTTTCTGCGGCCTACATCCACTTTGCCTCTGAAGAGGTGCTGAACCTTAAACAGACACATCGAAATCATTGCTATGACATTTCTCAATGAGCCTCTTACAGCCGCTGCCTCACAATCCAGCGGACTCTCAAGTATTATTGTCTCCCATGAATGGTGCTTAAACATGCTGAAAAATACCAACAATTGCTCATACAGCAGCGATTAATCTCAATTTTCTCAAAGAAGTATCCACAATGATTTTATAATGGATAATTTAAGACAGCTCACCTACATTTTAGGTTCCCTCAGCTAGAGAGCTACATAGATTCATAGAATTGTAGAGCTGGAAGAGATCCTGACACTATAAAGTACTGCTCTTCCAGAAAATATAGGTCTTTCACTTGGATGGGACATAAGATTGACAACAAGAATACATTCAAAATTAAGTTGCCCAAAGGTGCATTATAGTAACACTTCGTGGCTGCTTGTTATATCTCATAAAAGACAGAAATACAGTGGTACCTCAGGTTAAGTACTTAATTCGTTCCAGAGGTCTGTTCTTAACCTGAAGCACCACTTTAGCTAATGGGGCCTCCTGCTGCTGCCACGCCGCTGGTGCACGAATTCTGTTCTCATCCTGAAGCGAAGTTCTTAACCTGAAGCACTATTTCTGGGTTAGCAGAGTCTGTAACCTGAAGCGTATGTAACCTGAGGTACCACTGTATACCATATTGGCCTGAATAAGCCTCACTTCTTCCCCAAATTCCGACCATGAAAAGTTAAAGTGCAGCTTATATTCACGACATTACGGTATGCAGCCAGGAGCGTGGGGCAAACAGCGGCAGGAGCGCAGCAGGAGCGTGGTACCCGCCCCACACGTAGTCCCCCGTCCTCTCCCCCAAGGCCAGGAAGGGAGAGAGCAAGGAAGGGGAAAGGCCGCCGGCAACACAACATGGCTCCCCCCGCCCAGTATGCAGCCAGGAGCAGCAAGGAATGGAGCGGCTTATATTCGGGTGTGGCTTATATACGGGCCAATACGGTAGGTTTTCCTGAGGAATGATCAATCACCTGAAAAAATCTGGATCTTGACCAGCTCACCCAACCACAACAACTTCCAGTTTAAAACTAGGTGCATGATAAGGCAGAGAACTTGGATCAGAGTAGGAAATGCAGAAAAGAAAGCAGTGTATTTACAAGTCCCCATATGACATAGTACACATTTCCTACTTCCGCTTTCAGAGGCCTTAACAGAACTGTGTACTTTGGAATACTCCCCCCCCCCAACAGCAGGCCATAACACAGATCAAGCCACTGAGTGGAGCTTCAAAGGCAGTCTGGCGCCCCAAATCATGTGTCACAGGAACCAAGCTGCAAGTATGATCAATATTCTAATTACTTGACAAACAGCCTCACCCTCATTGCATACGCCTTCTCTTCAACTAAAACAATTTTTTGGAAAGTTTGTAATCACCTTTTTGGAGATACTTACCTTGCCTTTTTGATTTAGAGGTTCAATAGTTAAGGTATCAGGGCCAATATCCACAATTAATCCCATCTGAAACCCATCAGTCGCGTGCGGAGCCCAGACAGGCTTCCCGTCCTCCATTTTGAGGAGCTATTTTCTAGAGAGAGAAGGGGGGAAAATGAAGGTAAATCAATCAACCATCCGGTAAGATTCTCCTTACAAGTTTAACACTGCAGGTATATTCCAAATATTTGGAGAAGGAAAAGGTCTAGCTCAGCCACTTCTTAGGAAAAGTTATACTAACTCAAGCAGCATGCGCTGATTTCAGTTCCCCAGTTCTCCAAACACACAAAATAAAGGGATACAACTGAGCTGAGAAATATTTAACAAATATTTTTGCATTTATCGGAGCTTGAATGATGTCTGGACTCCAAATCCCTGATGCTGTAGAGTTGCTAAAACTAAGGAGGTATGAATTTGATCAGTCCCCTCAATGAGAGAGCCATGCTGCTTTAAGTAATATTTTCTGAGGAAAGGCTATGGATTGTTCTCGCACTTCAAAGACTAAACTTTGTTCCATTTAGCAGTGTAGATCCTATGTCTTTTAAATGTTCCAGTGCTTGGGGTTTTGTTTTGTTTTTTAGTTCCTGTTTACTTGACTTTCAACACATGTGGGCATTACACCCACAACTTTCTCAGTTCTCTTCTCAGGAACTGGAGATAGGAGGATAACAACCACAACGCTAATTCCACAATAAGGCAGATGGAAGACAGATAGAAAGTGTGAATATTATATTAAAAACCCAATACATTAGGCAGGAGTTATTAAGGTGCAAAAGGTTGAGAATGAAATCCCTAAGTGTAGTAGAAAAAGTCATGATGAATACAAAGAGTGGGCTTCTGGTCCAATAGCAATACTTCAGTTTGTCTCTTGAACGAAGCAACTGAAAGAGGCAGTTGCTACATAAAATGGATCTCTTTTATTTAAGCATGGTTCTATAAATTTCTAACTATGTATAGCATTGCATTGCATCATATCATATCCATTTGGGATCAAGATTACACAGTTTAAAATTAATCTAATACTCTTGGTAAGCGATTTGTCATCTCACATCCACACTATTAAATACAAAGCGTCCTGAAGTAAGCTTCCATTGGTAATTAAATACAGTGGTGCCTCGCAAGACGAAATTAATCCGTTCCGCGAGTCTCTTCGTCTTGCGGCTTAGCGGCTATTAGCGGCTTAGCGGCTTTAAGAAAAAGGAAACAAACTTGCAAGAACTCGCAAGACGTTTCGTCTTGCGAAGCAAGCCCATAGGGAAATTCGTCTTGCGGAATGACTCAAAAAAATGGAAAACTCTTTCGTCTTGCGCGTTTTTCGTCTTGCGAGGCATTCGTCTTGCGAGGTACCACTGTACACTCAAATCTCTGCTTAACAAGCAACCTTTTTTTTCTTGTCCCTTTATGCAATATGTTACTGATTTATTATTTCAGATCTACATAAGGACTCAGGCCAAGAGATCCTATGCATCTATCTACACAAAAACAGGTATCATATTTATGCATCTAAACTATTTAGTATGCTGATCCAAAACATATTTTATGATGGTAATAAAAAAAGTTCCGTCTACTTAGAACTTCCCCTTCACAAACGCTGCTGAAATTTATGTAACACAGCAAGTGAATACTCGTGGACCTTTTCCGGTGTTTGATGTTTCTCATTCTATATGTCAAAGTTGCAGAGCCAAGGTTTTATTGGTAAGTTCAGCGACTCTCATAGAGAGAGAGAGAGAGAGAGAGAGAGAGAGAGAGAGAGAGAGAGAGCGCTCCATTCTTCAGAATGGAAAAATGTATACAAGTTATAAGGAAACACCGCAATGTAGATGGGCAAGGTTGCCTCAAGAGGCATTCAGGTTGTTTCTGAAGTGCTTCACTTCTTTGATTTGTTCCTCCAAATCTAAAGGCAAATTGGGATTTCACAAGAGAATTTTCCAAAAGTAAAACCGACAGAAAAAGGAAATAAACAGCATTCACCCTTTTACCACACACACCAAGAATTGTGCGCTTCCCAGTTGCCTCTTGGGAGACTCTTACTGAGGTTTCAAAGGAGCAGCTGTAACATGGGGGGGGGGGAGAATGTCTCAACATTCTATTGCACACACAGCTCTTGTACAGAAACATGACCTTAAATTCAAGGAGTTTGCAATGAACTTCTATCCTGGCAATGAACTTCTATCCTGGCAATGTTTTGTTTTGACAAATTTCAACAAATTTCAAAAGAAAAAGACTTTTTTGTATTGCTATGGAAGCAACTAATTTATTTACTTAAAATGTGCATTTAAATTTTGGGTATTAAATTAGAATAATAAAAAAGAGGGGACACCTTGTATGCAATCTAACCTGGCGCCTCGCTTGATGCAGGAGAGAGAGATCATATTACATATATGTATACTAAGCACACATACAACTGTTTTCATATATAGCATTGTTTTCAAATGTTTGTAATTTTTGTATATGGAATTGTTTCAAATTGATTTATATGTGGACCTGTTTTTAACTGCTTCTACATCTTTATGGCTTTACGGCTGTAATTGTTCATTTGACTAGTAAGTGCATTTTATTGCCCAGGGACTTATGGGAAAGGGCAGGTAATGTTTAGGGGTACTCTCATTTTGACTCAAAGCAAATCACCATTTTGTAGTTCGAATTGGGGAAAATAAATACAGTAAATGGACAAAAGTACAAAGATTCACAAAATGTTTAGAGGTATGTATACCCCCTGCATCCCCCCAGAAAAAAGCACTGTATATACCCATAAATGTACATATGCACATAAAGGCAGAGAATTCTGAACAGGGTGTTGACAGACTCCCAAATGGAGAATACATGGACTGAGTGGCCAATCCCAATTTTTGGATTACATGACTGACGCTGCCCATGCCTTCAGGTAAATGTGCCACAGCCTTTTAACTACACTGTATTTAAACGATTTTTGGATCTCGCCCCTCTCCCCCACCCTCAATGGTTGTTTCATTCTTCTGATTCCCAGCTGTGGCAACTTCTGTGTCACTCAAAAACAAAACCCTATTGTAAGATTATTGTGTGCGAAGAAACGTTGTGACACAATAAATCAGTTAGAAAATATTCTGCCACAAAGTGCCAGTCATCAGTCATAAAAGCACCTCGATTACCTCAAAGTAGTTTCCTTCCTTTTATTTTTTATTAACCTGCAGCAGTGCACAAATGTAGACATTATCGCTAGGCAATAATGGTGTGAGCTACATTGGACAGGAAGGGCTCACGTATCCTTCCTTTAAAAAGGCCTGTCAGATTTCTCACTCCTATGTGTAAGGAGAGAGCCATAACAGACATTGAAATCATACTGAGGTGATAGGAGTCAAACTCAGCTTGATCAGAGACATTCCCACAAGAGCGGCGACAGTCGACAGCAGTCCCTCAACAGCAGAGGTGGAAAGGGAATAAGGTTGTATTTGCTTCTAGAGGAAATAAATCGTGTCAAATAGCAAAAGCTTTCTCCTGTGAGGCAGCTGCCTCAAGCAACGCACGTTAGACAGTATATTACTGACAAGATACCTCCCCTCATTTAATTGAATTTTGCATTCTGGTTTTTACCACAGAGGACAAGGGTGCTACCATATGCATTTTCTTCATCTCAGGCATTAGAATGGGCTTCGGCTGGTCCTACTGGGCTGAGGTGAACAGGAATATAGGCAGAACTGGGAGAAACAGGTGCCCAAATGTTACCATGGTTTGAACATGGCCGCTGCATCAAAGGAACCATAGAGCTGCATCAAGTCGTAACTGCCACAGCCTCTGGGAAGAGTATTCAAGAACTGTGTTCTCCAGTCTATAAATTTGTCTATAAATTTGGAATCCAAAAGCCATTCTACACATTCTCTTGCTCCAGTTCAGATGGTGGCTTAGAGATGACTGAGAAGAAGGTGCAACATCAGGGGCTCACATGCGGTCTCCCCCTCTCCTCTTTTGCCCATGTGGACAGGAGAAGAGCCAAAGCTCCTGCTTCCACTTTGGATTAAACCAATTACCCTTATGTATGAACTGGGGTAAAGGAAAGCAGAGCACACAAGCCTCGTCGTAGGTCATTCAAATCATCTAAATGTGGAACATGTGGCCCTCCAGATGTTGCTGAGCTACCACCTCCACCATGCCTGATCATTAGACATGATTGCTGAGGCTGATAGGAGTTGGACTCCAACAACATCTGGAGGGCCACAGGTGCCAGACCCAAGCCACAGAATGAGGCGATATGGTTGCAGTAGTGGAATTCTGCCTTATTTCAGAATGCTGATGGGTTGTGTATGATTATTTTTAAATGTTTGCCCAATCAGAAAGAAGTACTCTGCATATAACCCATAGATTGGGGGTGGAAGCTTAGAACAGTCCTCTCCCTGCTAACATACTACATGCACAGTTGTTGTTTTTAAAAAATAGGAGAGCAGTAACACACACAAACACACACAAAATGAATCTCTGCATACACAATTTGGCACTCTACCATCTCATTCTGCATTATGTAAAGTTCAAAACAGCTCTGGATTTCTGTGTGGGCATTTCCCCCAACTCAAGGGGAAAATAATTTGGAATGTATAGAATCCCTGCTTCCAGACCACAAAAAAAGGAAAAAAAACAGAGATGCCTGCATATGCTTTCAATCCGTAATTGGCCTTATTAATCGCAAGGACAGAAGAAAGACTTCAGCTTTTGCCAGCAAAACTAAAGCTTGCAGAACCTTAAGTATTAAACATGAGCACTTTTGTCCACAAAATGAAAGTTTGTGGCTCTACACTGTGAAGTCAAGTCCAGTTTATGTTAACTTGGAAGCCTTCAGCTACATTCCAAGCAGTTCACAACACCCGATTATCCTGGTCATGTGTGCTGAGCAACATAGAGCAAATCCTTTTGAACAACATCTGTATTCAGTCAGACCTGGCCGGTGGCCATATTTATTTCTTTATTTAGAACTGTACAAATCAGATATAAGCCACATTTTATGTAGGTTGAAATATATTCAATTCATTCTTAACTTTGGGCTCCACTTTTTATCCAGCCTCCAAGCATCCAGTAGCCACAGTAGTTCCAAGGTTACGACAGAGGTCAAGAAGCAAGTTTTTACCACTAACTAGGTGCCTATGAGAGTCAACTGGCTCCTAAATTTTGCACACACTAAAAATCCAATGCTATGAATGGTAATGGCTCTTTAGAATATTGAAAGTGTATTGGATCTAAAGAGGCCATGACTTTCACTAGCCCCTGATTTATTTTTAGCATACAGTACTTGGAGAACAACATTCATTTTGGACAACCACGAAAACCAAAGGAACATTGTTACCAGGGCACACACTGCCATTTCTCCAGATGTTCAAGTAGGCTGCACAAGCAAGCTACCCTGAAATTAAAATGTATAATCTCTTAACCACCAGGCCTACAATAAAAGGTCAGTCAGTTGTCTGAGGAAGTAGCCACTTCTTAAATTCCAGTTCCACAAAGTAGGAACTTCAGATCTTGAATTCATTTGTTTACTCAAGAGACTCCTTTTTTCCATTGACAAAACAGACTATTTCTTTCCCTGATGCCACATTTGTGTCCAACAATTGAGCTATTATACACTACTGAAATTAAACCAGGGTGTTTGCAATGGTTTCTTATTTACTATCAATTCAACCTAATGTACTTAGTTGGTCTTTAAGGTGCTACTGGAAGGAATTTTTTTATTTTGACTATGGCAGACCAACACGGCTACCTATCTGTAATGTGAGGATATTTTTGTTCGCACCTCAAACTGTGCCTTTACACACAGTTAGAGTCATAAGCCTTTATTTTATGAGTTTACATAGCTCTTTTACAGGGCTGCTATACATCTGGAATTTCCCTGACACAGCTGAGATTTGTCCGTCGAAAATGGCGTCCAGGTGGAATGTCTGAAAAGCAGGCGTATGGAAGTGTGGTTTTGTGATGTGTGTTGTTGTTGTTTTTTGAGAGTCCCCTAAAAATAGGTAAAAACTTCATTTTTGGAGGTGGGTTTAAAAAAAAAAGCAAAGCTCAAGAACTTTTGTGTCCGGATTTTCACATTTTGAAATATGGTAACCCTATCTTTTACGATATAGAACTTTTCAACTACTGGAACCCATACTGTTTCCTTAATTTGTTTTTGTTTTTAATAAATTAATTAAGGGACTTTTTTAAAAAACAACAACTGCACTGCTGTCAATTAATATGTCTAATTTTGTTTTGAACTGTATTGTAGTTTTATGATACCTTGTATGGGGTGTGTCCCTAATGGTAACCTATGATTAACTTTATAAATTTATTTATAAAACAAATATCAAACATAATTCAGTATTAAGCATGTGCCACAATACTGTGGTACAAATATACATCTATCATAAGTGTATTTCAATTTTGATTAGTTAGTCATAACTTCCGGCAAACACTATTATTTTGGACGTATTTCACTACTGATCATTTTAGATGCGATTCTATGCAAGCATCTGCCCTCCAGATGTTCCCATGCTCTTCAGCCACAGCCAACATGGCCAATGGTCAGAGCTGATGGTAGTCTAACAACATCAGGAAAGTCACATGTTCTCCATCCCCATTTTATACCTTGATAATTCCAATACGTGTAAATATCTGAATCACTGAAAATGGCCTTGCACATGTGCCCTCTGATCAGCAACTCAGTGAGAAACAGCCAACAAACAGGCAGCTATCTAAAACCTAGGTGAACCAGTCAAATTTCTTTGAGCCTGTTAATTAGGAATAGTGTACTGTATAGCATTATCCTTTGAGAATGAATTCCACATGTAATTGCATATTATATGAAAAGTATACCTTTTCACTGCTTCAAACACTTATGCTGTCAAAACAGGATAACATCTCTTAGATGTTCTTGGGCTGGAAAATAGCCTGCAACTCAGATAAAGGCATTATGGTTTGGTTTTGGTTTTATTTAAAAATGTTTCTAAACAACTTAAGATCTTTAAAACCTCTAAGTGGTGTACACTTTGCACAATATACATAAAATATCCATTAAAACAGAAATATAGCCAAAATCAATAAAACAATACGAAAGCACAGAAAAGCAAATAAAACAGATTTGGGAGTTTCATACACATAAATCAGGGTCCAATTTTATGGGTGACAGGAAATCTGGGCAAAAATGTAAGTCTTTACAAGATGTCTGAAGCAACTGTTTCACATATCACGGGGGAAGGACATTCCTCAAAACAGGAGAAACAGCAGAACATGCCTGTTCCCCAGATGATCGAAGTGAACTTGCAGGTCTACACAGGGGTCGTTGGTCTTTCAGGCAACCTGATCCTAAGTTGTTCAGGGCTTTAACGTGGCTTGCAGCTGATTGGCAGCCAATGTCGTTGCCCTGGCACAGGTGTAACATGTGAGAGCTCATCAGGTGTTTCGCTCAACACCCTGGCTGCAGCTTCCAGACCAATCCTAAAGGCAAGCCCCACATGGAGTGCATTACAGTAGTCCAATTTTAAGATTACAATGACTAAGCTATCCCTAGCCAGGAAAGGGCATAGTTGGCTGATAATAGGTGCTCCTCACCAGAGGACACCTGAGCTTTCAATGGCTGAAATGGACCTAGGAACACCACCAAACTATACACCTATTCTTTCGGAAGGAGTGGACCCCAGTCCAGAACTGAATCCTATGTCTATTATATCCAGAGCTAGCACAAATAAGTGGCAGTTATAGATTTGATGCTGATGAATTGTCAGGTCGTGGGTGAGTAGAAGCCCTGAAAACAATATGTGATTATTTACTTCCGTGCATTCTCTCATTGTATCTTACACTGTCTTTGTACTGGCATATTCAATCAAATATTGACCCTTCATATATTATTTAGCCATGCATAGTTTCATTACTTACGTTATTGTTTCTGTTTTTAGTAGGGTGTCTTGGATTATCCTAAGACTTGAGCCTTCCTACTGCAAGTAGTAAGTGATTTCTGTTGTGGCTGCAATTTCTAGCTCTAATATCAAACATTTATTAAAAGAGCACTAAATTATTTATCTAATGCCACTGACTTGGTCTATCAAATGGAGAGGAGAGTGGGGGATATAATGGGAGCTGAAAGGCTATTTGATCAGCAGCATCGTTTTAAATTAAGCTGAAATTTTATTTTTATTTTCATTTCTATACCGCTTTGTATATTTAGGGGGGGAATCTCAAAGTGGTTTATGATCTATTTTAAAACATCAAATAAAACAATCCAGAATAAAACACTGCTGAAGAAAGTATACTATGGCATAAAAGAGTAAATTGTAAAAATCTTTTATAGATCCCATGGGCTGCAACCATGTAGAAATTTGTGCTTGGGAATCAACTGATCGACGGTACATGCACAAACTTACCTTGGCTCTTATAAACACTGCATTCCATAATTCCGTCCATTCACCATGTTGGCTTGGACTGATGGGAGCTAGAGTTCAAAAACATCTGCAGGGCATCACATCGGCTATCGCCCGAGTGACAGTACAGTGGTACCTCTAGATGCGAACGGGATCCGTTCCGGAGCCCCGTTCGCATCTAGAAGCAAACGTAACCAGCAATGGCACGTCTGTGCACGCACACATCGCTTTTCACTGCTTCTGTGCATGACGTCATTTTGAGCGTCTGTGCATGCGCAAGCGGCAAAACCCGGAAGTAACGTGCTTCGTTACTTCCGGGTTGCCACTGAGCGCAACTCGAACACGCTTATCCCAAAACACATTCAACCCGAGGTATGACTGTACAACTCATACCCTCTTCTTTCTATTTATCTTCCCACAGCTAAAAGAATTTTTGTATAATGAACAGGAAGAGGTTACAAATCTTTCCAAGAGTGAAATCATAGCAATGCATTCCCATTGGAAATTGGCGCTTGCTTGCACATCCGTTTGGTGACGCTACAAGCAGTAATTTCATGACATCAAGAGGATTCATTCCTGCACATAAATCTCAGCAAATTGCAGCCTTTGCCATCTGAACATTTTTTAAATGCTCTACTGCATCCAGTATGCTACATTTGCCTTTTTTTCTTTTTGCCACTGTAGCACATGAGTAGTTATCAGATAGCCTTGAGTTCCCAGGTAGCAGATCTAACCAAAAAGCAAAGGTTATCATTAGTCCCTAAATCCATCACAATATACACTCTTCCACAAGATTTCACTATCTTTCTGTTACTCCATCTTAACCTACATAAGCTTGCCACTCCTGCTATTAATTAAAAATACCTTCCAGTGTGATGCCATCTACAAATCTCACCAACCATATCACTATTTTTACCAAAGGTCACCTGTTAAAATATTGAATACATGGAAGGAAGGACTGATCCCAGAAAAGTCTCTTCACATAATAACTTTCGGATTATGTCAGGCAGTTCCTCACCTATTTGAGAAACCAGGATAAAGCTCATTGAAGCCCATGGGTTGAGCATTCATGAAGAAATCTGCCAGTCTCAAAGCCTAATCAGACACAAAGACTTTGAATAATAGAACTGTACCAATAAGAGCCCCAGTGGCAGCATATAGTTTCCTCCCAAACAGGTATAGACTTGACCTGGTAGACAATAAATGGTAACGCAAAAAGTAAACACAGACACTCTGGCCTATAACAGAAGTTCCAAAATCCACATTACCGGAATACCTTTATTAGGCTGGCTAAAATGTCACCATAGGGTGCAAGCTTTCAAGTTCTCCGGAACTCGTCCATCACAGTCTGCATCTATTCAGATCCCTAACACAGAATGGAGGAAGAGGCACGAAGGATTCAAATGGGTCTCTATTAGTTGCTGCTCAGGTTTCAAGCTGCACCGAGTAAAAAATAAAAAGCTCTTGCCTTTAAGTAATGGAATGATCACACACAGAAAATTCTGCTATGCATATTCAGATCTCATATGGTAGATGACTGGTCAACCAGCCATCTCAAGACACTGTCACTCCAACAACTTCCAACTATAAAGAGCTTCATCTCTTCAGCAGCCCAGCCTGTGACCCAGTTTTAAGTGTTCGCTTCACCACATTCTTACAGAAAGTGCTGCTCTTCACTAACTACATTATGAAGCGAAAGTCACCACATGACTTGCAGCCCATCATGCAGCAAGTCTGCCTGTCTCCAATTTATGTCAGTAACAGGCAGAGGACAGAATTCCATTTTAAACCTTGGCACTGGGGAGGGCAGGGAAACACTTGCGCCAACACTTTACCCCATGGTAAAAGTTAAGTGTAGACTAGAGTATGGCTGCATACACACCAAACATCTAAAGCACATGACTTCCCCCAGAGAATTCCATGCTGGGAATTGTAGCTATGCGATGGGTAAACTCCAGTTCCAAGAATTCTTTACAGGAAGTCATGTGTTCTAAATGCTTTTTTTCTGGGGGGACACAGGGCTACGCATACCCCTAAACATTTTGTGAATCTAAGTTTAGGGGCAATATTTCAATATGAGTAGGAAAACGAGAGTTACCCCTAAACATTTTGGGATATGCCATAACACAGATAAGTCAACACAGCTTCCTGGGCTAACACTAGCATTAGCAACATAATCATTAGCGCAGTAAATGCATGAGCTTGCTTACAATAGTGGCATGTTTCGTAGGCGTTGTCTTGCAGGTGTGACAGTGGCCTTCAGAGAGCAGCTTACAGGAAAGAGGTTGCATCACCCGGACACCCATGCGATTAGGAATACTGCTTGTTAAATGACTTCGCACTTTTTTGGCGAGCTCACAATGTGGACTACATTTAGAAGCAGCAAATTAGGATTTGCGCACACATACAAACCTATAGTTACCGGTGACTTACTTCCCCTCCCTTGCCGGTTTAATGAAAAGATTAACAAAGCAAACACAAAAGTGTGCTCATATAAATGCTCGATTTCTGTTTTTTAAAAGGAGGCAATGGAGCTGGAAAAGTACCCTTGGAACAAGATGCCCTCATCTGCTAATCCCCGACGTGTGCTGAAATTATTTGGAGATGAGGGAATTGCACTCTTCACCTGCTCAGAGGCACTTTCATCTATTTTCACTTCACATGAGCAAGAGGAGCCCACATTGGCCAAACTATGCTCTATGGACTGTCATTTGACAGGGACACGGAAACGAACTTTTTCTGCTTTTGCCCCTGCCCTTTGGAATGTTCTTCCTCCTGCTATATGGGAATGCTTCTTCCACTGTTTGTTTTATGTGTCTTTTAAAGACCTAGTTCTTTGTCCAAGTTTTCCCTGACCACTAAATTTAGTTATTGAAGCTGGATCCTGCATTTGGTCGTTCTGACTTGAATTTTATCTGCCGTTATAGATAATGGCAACCCAGCCAGATGGGTAGAGTATAAATAATAAAAGTATTTAAATTTTTTTAAAAAAATATTATTATTATAGTGATGTTGGGGTTAATTGCTTTATGTTATTGTTTTTATATACTGAGTTTTTCACATCACTTAAAAGAATGTTTTCCTTAATATTAAGCTGGTTACAAATGTTCTTAATACTTTAGCGCTGAGCACCGGCACCAAATACACATACTAAGGCAAAAGGAAAAGGAAATTAAGTTCTGGCAAGACGGAAAGGAAACTAAGTTCTGCATCTACACACAATTTTTGCAGAATGTGTTCAGTTGAGAGCATCGTAATGGCTATGGTGAAAATCTTTTTTCTTTTTTTAAGGCGGGAGGGAAGAGACACCCTAAACTAAAAAGATAGCAGTTGGTCTTGACAGCAAAATATTCAAGGAAATAAGTGGGAGGCTGGGTGTTTTCTACACGGAGGAGGAGAAGAAAATGGAGGGGGCATGACAGTAGCGTCCAAATATGTATATATAGAAGGATGTCAAAAGTTTCCAGGTGCCATATGGAACAATTAGCAAGGGCCCTACATAGGGCGGCCATAACATGACTCAGACCATCTCCATGACACCTACATTCCATTCAATGTCACACAGCAGAGGCTGGAAACTTCAAGGCCGCTTTCCCTTCTGGTTAAAAGCCACGTGCCAATAGCAAGAAGAGAAGCAAGAGGCATTATCAGAGTTCATGGACACCATTCCAGCCAGGCAAAAACGCTGGCTGGAATTAATTCGTTCCGGAGGTCTGTTCTTAACCTGAAACTGTTCTTAACCTGAAGCACCACTTTAGCTAATGAGGCCTCCTGCTGCTGCCGCACCGCCAGAGTCCGATTTCTGTTCTTATCCTGAAGCAAAGTTCTTAACCTGAAGCACCATTTCTGGGTTAGCAGAGTGTGTAACCTGAAGCGTATGTAACCTGAAGCATATGTAACCTGAGGTACCACTGTATACAACTATTCCACACCCACAGAAATCCATGCCGCCTCATGGTTGGTGAGTTAAAGATTATTGCAGAAAGAGACTGCAGGAAGCCGCTGTAATTCCTGTCAGTGACCAACCTTTTGGCAGGCTTTCACAAATTTCAGCTGGGAGGAAGAACCAGTCATTGCTGGCATCACCATGGACTTTGCTTCCCTAGACTCCACTTGCACACACACAAGACTTGGGAATCCCGCCTTGTACTTCTGAGACTCTCCAAACCCCAGTGTGAGGTGAGAAACTGAACACCTCTTCCTCTGTTACCCCAGATATCCTGGGAGTGTGCAAATAACTTAGAACAGAAGCAGGGACTCTGCTATCCAGAACAAAATAAGACCTCTTGTGCCTCTGAGTTCTCTGTGATGTATGAAGAGCCTACAGAAGAGAAAGGGACTCTCATTTCATGTGATCAACCAAGAACTGTGGTCACCACTGGTCATCTGCAAAACCCCTGGCAAGCTGGTAGCAGAGGGACAGTTGTTTATTTAAAGTGTACATTAGACTGTGTCTAGAACAAAATGGAAAAAAGATTGCTTTAAAAATAAGCGTGGTGTGTAATCATTTTTAATTATTCCACTGCTGTCCCTTATCAGGACAACCCAATTAATTTCTGCTTTTATGCTTTCCCCTAGAGTAAAACAGTGGCTCTAGAACCTTTCTCCAAAACATAATTAGATCAACTGCTGTCAGCCACCGCAGCATCTCTGTGTTTTGTTATTTGCTGCATTTAAACCCATTATCTTGTTAATCCATTAGGGAGGAGAATAAAGCCAAAATAATTCTTAAATGTGCTTCAAACAAACTTAAATGGCTTATACTTGTTAAACTGGAACCTTCTGTCGCTGTAAGAGCACATTCACAATGGCCAGGAATGACAGTAGCTGTAGTCCATAATTTATAGATGACACCCCATTGGTTATCCCTCATCTGGAGGGCCAGGGCAGCCAAGAAGTCACTCCAATATTTCATTCACACTTTTAAAGGTATCTTCTACAAGGGATTCTCTTTTATACAACAAACCTTATGAAAATATGACAAATACACTGCTGGGAAAGGGAGTCAGGACCAACACTTACTATAAACTTTATGTGCATTTTCACACTGTTACCTTATTATATATAATTTTGATCTGCATGGATGTTGTTTGAAACACTAAGCTCCTAAACATTCAATTCTTGGAGGAGGTTGCAATCTCAGAAGACAAATCACCACCCAAGCCAAAGCTCGTATCCACATTCAAACTTTCAATTTTCTTACATTTGCTGAGCAAAACTCTCTTCACTATCACTCTGAGAATACACAGCTATTCCCAACATGACATTCTAAGAAGATGACTTACATCCTACAATAATTACAAGTCGTTCATGATAGGCAACAAGACGCAGATCAATTCAGACAGTCTAGTCCCACTTACACCAGAAAACCAAAACAAAGCTATTAACGTAAGGATCACCCATTGACACCATAATAATGGGCCTAGAGCTTCCACCCACTCTTCACTGTGACTCAAATTACCTCTGAGTGGCCACACCCTTTATTAAAAGTAAAGACAGATCAAAGGGTAGTGAGACAATTATTTTTAACTCGTGAATCTATTAGAGAAGTCATTTCCAAGGTATTCACTTTATGCTTATCAAGAGTCACCCCAGTGGACAAGCTGCCCTGACATACAGCTTGTCTACCACTATCAGTCTTGCTTGACATTGTGGAGTCTACAACATACAGCCACCAAGAAGCATAGGATGTTGTCAGGGGCTCAGGAACAGAGGCACAGGGGAGAGAGGAAATGGAGAGCGAAGGGGAAGAATCTGAGGGCAGCGTAGGGGAGGATGACAGTGACCCGAGAGATTCCATGAGCTTCTCCAGCAAATCAGAAGATTCCCAGAAGGAGGCGCCGATGGTCAGGGCAAGGGGGGTCCCAGGGGGAACACACCAGAAACAAGGGGCCAGCGGGGACTCCCAAAGCAGCAGCTTGAGATCAGGACCAGCTTCCCCACCAGAGCGCAGTGGGGGGGAAGAGTCCCATGTGTCAGGGCCAGCGTCTCCTCCAGCAGGGAGAGAAGATGAGTCAGGGCTGACCACGCCTCTATCAAAGAGTGGGGGAACGGAGGGGAGGTCAGGTCCAGCTAGCCTCCCCGAAGGGGGAAGCAGTGACAGGAGCAGTGTAATGGTCAGGAGGAAGGTTAGCGGCTGGGCGCGCGCGCCAAGTTCGAATGTACAGGCGCGTGGGACAGCAGAAAACCCGGATTGGGAACCAGGTCCTAAAGCCCGCCAGAGGCAGGGGGAAGACTCAGGGGACTCAGCATCAGAAGAGTCTAGGAAGGGCGAGACCCCAGCTGACAGGCGGACCCAGAGGAGGAAAGAGCAAAGGAAGAGGTGGAGCAAGGCTAGAGTCTTAAACTGGTGTCTGGGGGGAGGAGATTCAGACGGAGCTTCAGCGGTCTAGAGTTTCAGACGTAGAGCTGCACGCTGCTGATGTCAAAGACAAACTGAACTTCAATAAAGACTTTTGTATATAATAACGAAGTGGCGTTGGTCCTTTGTGAGCTGGGACCTAGGGCAGCTCTGACAGATGTGTTCCAGGATGCACAAGGTAGCCCAATGCTAGGGACCATCTGGACACTGAGAAGTGGTGGCTGGGTAGGAGTGGGAACCGGGAGAAGGGGTGTTGTCTTGGAAGAAGGAATCAGTGATCTGGGCAAGCCTGTAGCAGCCAGGAGATGAGAGTCAGAAGCAGGAGAAGCTGCAGGATTGGAGAGTGAAGAACAAGTGCAGGAGTTTGGAGAGATAGGTCAGCCTGGTATAGAGTCTAGGGCTTCCATGCCGCCGCCTCCTCCTCCTGCCCCCACCTCTCCTGCTCCACTGTCTCCCAAGACCATAGAGGACTGAAGAGGGAGGAGCAGAAACAGGTTACATGCAGGTATAGTCTTCGCCTGCTTGCGTGCAGCTTGGGTGGGGGAAGATATAGAAGCTGAGGTTGGTTGGAGGGACTCTTTGTTGCTGCATCTGCCTCATTGGGTGCACACCTAGGAGTAGCTGAGAGACCTGCCTTTTCCTAACTTGTAAGTGTGCTTTTATAAAGAGTTGATTCCTCACTCTGGACATTCCTTGCCTGGCATTGCTGTGTCAGGCATGGTCAAGGCTCCATGAGAACTAGATGCATGTCCTGGAACATTCAACAACACACAAGAACTACAGTGTAGCTAAACTGACATGGAAGAGGCATTCTGAAGGTAGAAAGTAAGGAAATCATTGTATTATCTGAACAGTCCATACAGCTTGGAACCCACATTTTATTTTCTTTCTAGCACTTCTCCCAAATGGTTCCCAACAGCCAAGCAGCAAAATAATGCATTTTTTAAAAAGTTGATAAATTCACTTAGTAACACAAAATGTAGACAGATCACTTCCAACTACGACATTATTTCATTTCTTTTCAATGTGAGTGCTACAGGGTGTTCTGGGTTATTCTAGTTTCAAAGTCATTAACAGGTGCTATTTAACTCGCCTTACAACTGGGCATGCCCAGGAAGCATACCTCTTGCATGAAAGTAACTTGACGAGTCAGGGATTTGCAAATTAATCAGAACAGCCAATCACTCTGAACCAAGCTGGGTAGATTTTAATATGTAGGCATTTCTCGACAACAAGATTTAGTAATGAAAGGAGTTATTACAAAAAATGGTTGTCTACTAAGGAAGCCCAAGTCTACATTGCACTGCAAAGTTTCTGCCCATACTCTTGCACAACCTTCCTCAAACAAGTACTTTCCAGATGCTTCTGGATTTGAATTCTCATCAGCCCCAGCCAGCATGACCAATGGTCAGGACTGGTCAGTTGCGAGTCCAGAACTTCTAGAGGGCACTCAGGTGTGGGAGTCTGCTTCACTGCTTTTCTTCATTTACAGAAAAGTGAATTCATTCTTATAATTTAAAAACCATTGTATATTAGCCATCAGACACTCAGAATGGGAAACATAAGTCACTGATCCAGCACATTCTCACAAGCTACAGTGATAGACTGGCATTGCCAATACCACTGCCTCAAATGTATTAAGCATAAATATTTAGGACTTGGTTGCTGAGTGACCATTTCAAATAAAACGTTATTACTGTTTTTATAAGTAATATAAATATATATATATATTCAGGGATTTAATCCTATCCAAAAGGATCATATGGTTACACAATCACTTCAGTGACCAGAAGACTATTCTTATTTTACACATTTGATAAAGATCACACAAAGTCATAACAGGACAAACTGTTTTAATTAAGTTTGTCATTCAAAAAGTACAAACAAATGTTTGTTAAAAAAAAAAATAATGCATGGGCATTCTCTCAATGCTGCTTTTGTCCAAGAAGAACAGACAGTTCTTTCTCACACAGTACACAAATAAGAATATTTATATATCAACATATTAAAACAATGTTTTAAATACAATGGCTAAGATCCAAAGAACTACATTAGGTGTGCTCAGCGATCTGGGCATGCTCAATGGGATTTTTAAAATATATTCACCTCTCCTTTGAACAGTAGATCCCCACACACACTATATTACAAATGGCTTTTAAGAGGGTTTTTTTTTCAGTTTCAGAAGAGCTTTGCCATGTGTCCAAGGGCAGCTCTTCAAAAGGCAAAGTACAAGGCTCATTTGACTGTGGGGAAGTAGTTGTCCAGCATCCAAAAAAGCACACAATACATTTTTACATAGCTTACTGAGCCAATGTACTTTCTCCTCTTTGAATCAGTCTTCCAATGACAGCCTAGAACTGTACCTCCCAGATGTTTTGGACTACAACTCCCATCATCCCCAGTCATTGGCCATGCTGTAGTAATACATTGGGGAAAGCTAGTCTAGAGGGATTGACAAACTAATCCAGTGTATCTCAATAAACATTTTGACACAGGTTACATTCAGTAAAAGGTCTCAAATACAAGCTTTTCAGAAAACAGTGGGGATCATATTCACAGTAGCAAAGAACACTAAAGGGAGCATAAAGCTGGTTCTCTGTCAAATTCAATATTTATTTGGATTTTATGAATATGGCATGGTTTTCCTCATCACATTTGAATTGGTCCTTTGTCCAAGTTGCTCAAAGCAGAGTTCATTTAACTTTATTCTTGGATTCACCCTGTGGGTTAATTTAAGTAATACACTATGTGGCACTGGGCAAATAAAGTAGTATCAGGCAATGTACATTTGTGACTCTTTCCAATCAAAATCCTACGAGTCAACACATCTCACAAATACAAGCTGTTCATTTAAAAGCAATAATGAATATTAGTCTTAACGTTATGACAGTCCACATGTAGGATGGGAAAGCAGCTAATCGCAGCAGCCATTTACATGGAATGACCTCAAAGAACAGAAGTTTCCAGTTTCAACCTCACCTGTGCTAAGGGGCTTTAGGCAAGCTACTTTCACAGCATCTGCAATATGAGGGGATATTAATATAGACAGAGTTGTTGTAAGGAATGCAACAATATAGTGCATGTGAAGTTCTGTAAACACTTGGAAATCCTATAAAAATGTTAGTCCGTGGATTTCAAAGCGTTTACCATGAGTATGTTAAATGTTAGAGATCACCTTTTATTTCCACTGAAACATGCCACAAATTTTCATTTAGATTCCACAAAGCCAAAGAAAAATGTATTTGGGATTGTGGTTTTTCTCTTCTCTCTCTCTCTTTTTCTCCAAGTTGTAGTTTCTAGGTGTATTTTTCCTCTGCCACCATGGGGATCAGTTTTCTGCCTCAAAGAACCTACTTTTTCAGTAATGTTGACTAATATATTCAACACTGTATGCAATTCAAATTAGTTCTCTCACCAGAGACAGATTTATCCTGAGAGATTAGTTGTGCCAAAACAAACAGGAAAAGTCCCTGGATAGTCTTCACTCTTCAATATCATGCTACCCTACCATAAACAGAACTCAAGAACACAGATGATTCTTCCACAACCTTTGTACTATCGAAATTTTATCCTTGTAAAAGCCTACTTGCTATTCTTTTAAGTATTCCATGCTTAAAATGCAAAGGAGATTTCCATTTATTTCCAGCAGATGGACTAAAACGGCTTAAGGTTTTCATCTGCCTCTTAGGATCTCCTAGTCCTATTAGTCTGTTTTCATTAAAAATTTACCAGGCTGAAATATTGTGTTTCTGCCTTTGAGGCCATTAGAGGAAACCAAGTACATGCTCTACCTGACTGAGAATGAAGAGCTACAGTGTAAAGCTAGGTGAGCCACAAAATGCCCTTAGCAAATATACTTATTCGGCAGACGTATGGGAAGAATTGCTTATAGAACTGGTGTCGAAACCGGTTTTATTTTGGCAAATTATGCGCAAAAACAGAAGAAGAAATCTATTAGTATCAGTATTGTTATTTTCTAAATTTGTATACTGCCTTCATCCAAAGATCACAGGGTGGATCACAACATAAAAATACAAAACGAGACCCAAAAAGGTCTAATAAAACAAAACAAAAACAAACCAATAATCTGAGAGCAGACCATCCTAATAGGTCCCTCACCTCTGCAGAGGCTGTAAGGTGCTGAAAGCCTAAACCTCAAAAGGAAGTGATCTGGCCAAGACAAGGGACTAATTCCCCCACTTTCAGATCACCCTCTTCCTGCCCAGTTGGGGAAAAAAACAAGGCCCAGAGTGTGGTTTGCCACATCCATTGGGCCAGTGATGTTGAAAAAGCCCCTTGGTCATTATGGCAGCCACGAAGTTCTGAGCCACCCCAGAGCCAGTAGCCTCGGCAGAGATGTTGAAACCAGCATTCTGGGAATCTTCAACACTGCCTCCGAGAGCATCTCTGTCAGTGAGGCGGGTGTTAAACCAGCAGACTCCCTAATCTGTCCCAATTGCCCAATGCCAGGAACACACACTCTAGATCCCGTCTCCGTTGGGACAGAGAGCCTGGAGAAAGAGATGGAATCTCTATAGACTACAGCAACTCCCCCTCCCTGACTCTCAAGTCTGCCCCAATGCAGCACCAAGCACCCAGGTGGGCACAACTCAGAGCTGAGCAACAGCAGCTGCAGAACCAAGGGCTGGCTGATGGGACAACCACGATTCCCCAGGAACCACAATTCCCTAGCCTGACCCACCTCAACACCACACTTCCCTTTGCCCAGACCCATTGCGATTAGTCTCTCCCCTGCTCCCCTAGCTCTTCCCTTTCCATGCATATCTTACATCCCTTAATTAAAAAAAAAAAAGAACTGGTATGTAGAATTACATTTATACATCATTTAAAACTAAAGAAATAAGACTAAACATGTTCCATTCTAAAGCAGCTGACAATTTTACCCACTTGGCCTTCTTGATAAAGATATAAGTAAAAGATGAGGGTTGCCACTTCAAAACAAGCTGCTTTTCCTTGAATGTGTCCTTGAGACGCGACATTCTGCATGAAGCACTTTTAACTAAATGCTTTTCTATGCCAACTGTACTCACATCTACTTATCTCAAACAGGAAGTGGAATCGCATACAGAGAGTAGAGGCAAATGGCCATCGTATATCTGCTTCTGATATTCATGCAAAACTCATTTAAATGAAACCTATTCCTTCACATTACAGTGGTACCTCGGGTTAAGAACTTAATTCGTTCTGGAGGTCCGTTCTTAACCTGAAACTGTTCTTAACCTGAAGCACCACTTTAGCTAATGGGACCTCCTGCTGCTGCCGCGCCGCTGATGCACGATTTCTGTTCTCATCCTGAAGCAAAGTTCTTAACCTGAAGCACTATTTCTGGGTTAGCGGAGTCTGTAACCTGAAGCGTCTGTAACTTGAAGCGTCTGCAGCCCATGGTACCACTGTATTTTTAAATCTAAGTATGCTTCACAGCAGCACGTGCAAGACTGGAGAAGCCATCTCCTGGTTCTCAGGTCAATGAGTAAAGCACACCCTTTTTTTGAGTTTACCACATAACCAGCAAGCAGCTGTTCCCCTCCCACTTCCATGAAGGACTAAGGCTTGAAATACACCAAGATCCAAAAAGGCAACTGTTGGTTTGCAAGATTTGGGAATACCCCTCCCTTTTGTCATTGTGCTTGTTGCCTATTGGTGCTGCCCTCCTACCTTACTTGAGGTGTACCACAAAACTGACTCATTTTCTTTGAAGGAGTATACAGAGAAGTGCAAAAAGAAAGAAAAAATAACCTAACCAACAGAGACTTCTCCTGTCCCCATATAAACACTTCACAGAAAAATAGGGGTGGGGGATGAAACACAACTTATTTTAGTTATTTTTCATACCACCCTTCAGTTCAATAACTCCTAGGCTGGTTTACAATAAAAATAATTTGGGGGGGGGGATAGTTCCAAAGATGTACAAGTATGTGAGTAATGATGAGCGAAATTTCAGAAGCCAGAGAGAACAAAATGAGGATGCCCAAGAAGAAGAAGAGTTTGGATTTGATATCCCGCCTTTCACTCCCCTTCAGGAGTCTCAAAGCGGCTAACATTCTCCTTTCCCTTCCTCCCCCACAACAAACACTCTCTGAGGTGAGTGGGGCTGAGAGACTTCAAAGAAGTGTGACTGGCCCAAGGTCACCCAGCAGCTGCATGTGGAGGAGCGGAGACACGAACCCGGTTGCCCAGATTACGTGACTACCGCTCTTAACCACTACACCACACTGCCGGCAAAACTACAAAACACTAATGATTCCTACACATTACCGAGGTGGGGGCACCTCTGTTCCACTCATACCTTAATGCAAACTTACAAAATTTGCTCTTCTCAAACGAATACGTGAACAGGTCTTTGAAACCGAAATTTTAACTCCTCTGAATTTTGCCATGCAGTTCTCCAGCCAAATCATGCCTACATAAATGCATGCATTTGTAAGAAGTGCTTGAAAAATAATGTATGAAAATGATATACAAACATGGATTTTATTAGGGGGTGTGTAAATTTCCATGCAAACTTTTTTCATGAAAAACTTTGCAAATGTTCAGCTGTTTATGAATGATATAAATTGCAAATGAAGAAAAAGGCACAATTAGAAGCAGAGGGGGACTTTGTACTTGTATGTGGAAATGGGACACATAGAACTTAAGATCAGAAAAAGTGGGAAACTGGAAGGATTTGAAACTGAGTGATTGGTCCACTCCTGCACTGACCACAAAACAGAATACAAACAGACCTCTGAATAACTAAAATTATATTGTTTAAACATATTGCATGTTTCAGTAATTTTTCCCTAGCCAAGCTCCTCCTTTCTGTTCCCAGCACGACCCAAGTTTAAAGCAGCAAAATTTCTACTATTAAATAAGTTTTTTTTTTAAACTGTAGTATCTAATCCAAGGAATATTTAACAGTACAGAGTAATGGGATTAGCACACTTAAGAGTCCAACAGACTGCACCTGTTATTTAATTCTCAACGGCCCAACTTTGCTTTAAAAATGAATTGAGCTCTATTTTTTCCACAACAAGGCCACACAACAGGGGTAGCCAATGTGGTGCCTTTAAGTTGTTGCAGACTCCCACTCTTACCTGCCCCAGCTGGCATGGCCAATGGACAGGGCTGAGTTGGAGTCCCTGGTATCTGGAAGGCACCTAGTTGGCTACCCCCATCAATTTAAGGATCAATGAACCTTCTGAGTCTTCTGCAGAGGTTTTATTATGAAATCTACACTGACGTAATTACAAGTTTGCTCAACTAAAAAGCCCGGCACTGCAGAATTGCCTGCTCACAACACACGTCAGGAAGCCTACATTAGTCCTCATGCTGGTTGTTGTCGTCAACGCTACAGACTATATATCCTTTGGCATTCAACATCTTGCCTGGGGAAGATAAGGATGTTCCACATCAGCTTCATAATGACCTTGGCCAAATACAAGCTATATTTTCAAGCAACAGAGATTAAGCATTTGGGCGAGGAGGAGTAGGGCAGTTGTGATTTAATTGCTTCTTGCCCTGCTGAAGTCTTGAGAAAATAAACAGAAATTTATTCTCCCTCATGTTCTACACCTTCCTTGCCATGACTCTCATTGGGACAGAAATGACATCATTTCTCATCTACATGTGTGTGTGTGTGTGTGTGTGTGTGTATACACGTGTGTGTGTGTGTGTATATATATATATATGTGTGTGTGTGTGTGTGTGTGTGTGTGTGTGTGTGTGTGTATATATATATGTGTGTGTGTGTGTGTGTGTGTGTGTGTGTGTGTGTGTACATATATATGTGCTGGCAGGGGCTGTTGCAGTCTAAAACATCTGGGGAGCACCAGGTTAAGGAAGGCGGCCTTAAAGAAAATGAATTCAGCTTATCTTGTATTTAGCACAACTGCACCAGCAAATTCTTGAACAACCTGTTTTATTACATACCTTTAAACCCTAACATGGTCAGGGATACTCACCTCAAGGCCTGCTTTTGCCCATAATGACCAGCCAGCATTTAAAGATCGCCATCTCAGGCCCTGCTCTCTGTTCTCCCTTTAAATCTGGACTCGTCTGGCAAGTAGCCGAGAGAGGACCTTTTTGCAGTGACACTTCAGCTAGGAGCTCCTTCCATGGAGAAGCCCACCAAGCTCCTCCTGTTTTCTGGTGCTTTAAAAAAAAAAAAATCTTGGCTACTGCCCATGGTTAGTGAGGAAAAAGTTTAACCACGAGTCTGGGTCTGAGAAAGTTTCTCTGCCAAATATTGGCTTAGCTCAACGCAGCATAGAAGTAAAAAAAATACCCAAAAAAGTGCCTGTGACCTCCTCTCCATGAGCCAACATGTTTGTCCACTTGCAGCACTGTATAATTTGGTCTACTGTGTTGTGTGAACCAGGCCCATGTTTTTATCCATGGTATTCCCCCCCCCCCCGTTTCTTTTTTAAACTGGACGGGTCAACCTGCTTATTTTTTAAACTGGATGGGTAAACCTGCTTTTCAAACTATTTTTTTTTTTTTAGCTTTGCTGCTTTAATTATGAGAGTTTTCATTTTTATATCTTCACAGGCCACCTTCTGAGATTTCCTAAAAGACACCGAGTATAAATCTATACTGTAATCTATCCTCCACAAGCGGCGATAAAAATTTCCATAGAAAAAAGGCTAGCTCTCAAGATTGTCACATCCCAGGAAAAACAAGGACTGAACGGTGTGGTGCAGATGAAAGGGGGAGGCCTGCATTTATGGGAAGGAGTAGGCTTTCATTGCAACCTGGAGGATAAAATAACTATGCCACAAAAACAGGCCACCAGATCTGCCCTATAAATTTCCATCCCCGCTGGCACAAAGTCACCAGGGGCACCCTACAGCTAACCCTTATATGTGGATGGCTACCTTTCCTTGATAAATCACATGGCAAACCGAATGTTTTATTTCCTAGAGTTTCTTCCCAGTGTAGGAATAAATCAGTGCTAATCAGAGTGCATTACATATTAATTCTAACACTTTAGTTTTACTTGTCAAGTTCTTGTACTTCTGTTGTAAAATCCATGTGATGCCCTAGATACTGGCCCAGTCTTGATTTATACAGATCCCTCAGGAGAGATCAACTGTACCACACGGGGACCCTGTTTGTAATATTCAGCTCTTCACCTCCAAAATGATAAGCACAATGCTTGCTGTAGAGTAGGCTTGCCCAACAGCTGTGACATTACCTAGCTTTCTAAAATGAAATTTTAGAAAGGATCTCACCTTTCACTTGACAGATAAGCTAAAGCTGCAATTCTAACCCCATTGACCTGGGAGGAAGCCCACCAAATTCAGTAGGACTTACTTCTGAGTCAGCATAATTAGGATTGTGCTCTAAGCTCCTAAAGCAAACATTCTTTGCAGTGTCCTCCTATACTGGAAAGAATGCGTATTCATGAAAAACAACCATCCTTTACTTGTCAACAACTCAGTGGAAAAGCACAGCCTATGATTCTGTGTTTTGCTTGCATTAGGTCTCACATGGAATCCCTGGCACCTCCAGTTAAAATGAGCTCCAATAATGAGGCGTAGAGAAATTCTGTCCACAGTCACTGCTGGTCACTTTAGGCAATATTGAGCCTAGTCTCTGTCAATCCAAAGGAATACTTTTTAAAACAAAAAACAAAAATTTGGCATAGCAAAGGATCTAATATGATATTCAACTGGCAATTCTCACTTCACTAACCATCATCCCCTCATATTCAGTTGCCTTCGCAGACTTTCACCACATGTGGGAAAGCATCACCTTTTCATTCTTTGCATATCAAGCACCTCCCATTCTCATTATCTATCTAGTTTATTAATTTTCTAGGTAAGTTACCGTATTTTTCGCTCTATAACATGCACCCGGCCATAACACGCACATACAGTGGTGCCCTGCAAGACGAATGCCTCGCAAGACGAAAAACCCGCTAGACGAAAGGGTTTTCCGTTTTTCGATGCGCTTCGCAAGACAAATTTCCCTATGGGCTTGCTTCGCAAGACGAAAAAGTCTTGCAAGTCTTGCGATTTTTTTCACTCCCCCCTTTTTCTAAGCCGCTAAGCCGCTAATAGCCTTTTAGCCGCTAAGCCTTTAATAGCCGCTAAACCGCTATACCGCTAAGCCGCTAATAGGGTTGCTTTGCAAGACGAAAAAACCGCTAGACGAAGAGACTCGCAGAACGGATTATTTTCGTCTTGCGAGGCACCACTGTAGTTTTTAGAGGAGGAAAACAAGAAAAAAAATATTCTAAACGAAACAGTGGATGTATGATTTTGTGGTTCATGCTGTGGCCACAGACATGTGATCTGACGGTGAGTTTGGGGTAGCCCAATGCAAAAATCCTGAGGATCCATGTGGATCCGTGCTTTGTAACCACGTTTCTGCACCACTGCGGCCCCAGGCAACAGTGGGTGCGTGATTTTTTTGGTGCAAGCTGTAGCCATGGACATGCTATGTGATCTGATTGTGAATTTGGGGTGACCCAGTGCAAAAATCCTGAGGATCCATGTGGATCCATGCTTTGTAACCACGTTTTAAGTGGGGAGGGAAGGAAAAGCACTCAAGGGACAAGGAGCACGCCTGGGGTGGGTGGAGAAGGATGCTGTTAATAATGCAGAAGAGGGGTATAAGAGGAGAAGGCTCCTCTCCTCTCCCGCTTTGCTCCTTTAAAGGCTCTGCTTCTCTCCCCCCTCCCTGGCTCGCTGAAAAACTTTGCTGCTATTTAGCCAACTGAGTGGGGAGGAGAGAGGGACAGAGAGCCTGCTTGCGAAAAACTTTGCTGCTATTTAGCGAGCTGTTCTCTCCCTCCTCCCCGGCTCGCTGAAAAAAGCAGCTCCGGACTCATGTAAGCGGCTCCTCTCATCTCCTGCTTTGCTCCTTTAAAGCAGTGTTCCCCAACCTTGGGCCTCCAGCTGTTTTTGGACTACAACTCCCATCATCCCTCACTAGCAAGACCAGTGGTCAAGGATGATGGGAATTGTAGTCCAAAAACAGCTGGAGGCCCAAGGTTGGGGACCACTGCTTTAAAGCATGCAGGCTCTCTGTCCCTCTCTCCTCCCCACTCAGCGGCTCTTCTCCCGCTTTGCTGTTTCAAAGCGAGCCACGGAGGAGGGAAGGAAGGGGAACCATGGATCCTCTGCTCACAACTGCAGCAGATCCCCACCACCACCCGCCACCCGTAGGCATTCGCTCCATAACACGCACAGACATTTCCCCTTACTTTCTAGGAGGAAAAAAGTGAGTGTTATGGTGCAAAAAATACGGTAAATGCCATCGCATGGCCATTTTAAAACAATTCATTTTGTAAGTGAAGTACAAGGTAGACTGTAGACTCATCTGTCCAAGAAAAATAAAAATTCCTCATGAGCTAACATCCATACAGGAAGAGACAGAAGACAAATGCAATCAAAGTGAGTATATTTATTATTATAAATATTATTATAACACTTAACATGAGTGTCTCACCAATGCATCTCTCTTAGACACATTTTATGTCAGGGTCTTTCTGCTAATTTGACAATGGGTGAGTTGCTGGGATGGGAGGAAAGGAGTATCCATCCATCATTACTTTGGTCAGCAACTGCCAAGAGCACTGTTTTCCCAAAGTGGGCAATACCACCCCCTGGGGGGTGCTGGAACAATCCAGGGGGTGGTAGTAGCTTTGGGTGCAACTGGGGCAGGGGGTTGAATAAAAATAAGGGAGTGGTAGAAAGAAAGAAGAATTTTTTGAAAAACCATCCATACATGCTTCATCTGTTTTGTAATTATGCTTACCAATGTAACACAGAGTTAAAGTCGCCGTGATTACTTTATTTTCCAAATAAACACACAAAATTCTAGTTATAACTCAAAATCAGTGGTCAAGTCCACCGACAGATCTTCACAAGCATTTTTTATTTTAATATTATCCTTTCGAAATTAAAAAATTGTCTAGTAGCACCTTAGAAACCAACTAAGTTTGTTCTGGGTATAAATTTTCATGTGCATGCACACTTCTTCAGATACTTCTTCATCAGACCAACATGGCTACCTACCTGAATATTATCCTTTGTGTGTAATGCACTATGTTACTATGGTTGATTTTAATAAGTAATTTTATAATTTAAAGCTTCAAGGTGTCTTATTTACAATAGCATCTTTCTTTACTATGTTGTAGGACATAGGTAGAAATATAGACACATAAAAAACCACAAATTTGTCAATGCATCTTTCTGTTCATTCACTTAAAGAAGGTAGATTTCCAGGAGGGTGCTAAGTAATTATTTTTATGAAAAAGTGGTGGTAGGCCAAATAAATTTGGGAACCTGTGGCCTAGAGGCAGGTTGAACATTATGATCAAGTCACAAAACCCCATGAAATCCCCCTCTTTGCTGGCCCCTGTCATAGTGCTGTCATGCTGCCAGAATTGCTTAGAGATTTCTCCAGTACCCTTAGGAAGCACTGCAAACATTTCATGGGGAAAGCTACACAGGGTGAAATTCTAGCTGCTCTGCCCTTTTCAAGGCACAGTAGCCCTCAGGGCCAGGGCCTGGCAGCTGCCTCCCTGCTTAGGCAAGAAAAGAGAGAGGCAAGCAGTAGCCTTCCAAGGAAGCCCCACCCTGAAAGCGTTTGATTAAGAATGAAAACAGCTATGACTAACTGTGTAACAATGCAAAGTCCCAATGGGCAGAGCTGCCAGTTCCCAGCTGCCAAGCTGCTAATAGTCAACGAGTTTCACCTGCTACTACCTGGTATCAGGTGCTTCATGCTCAAACCAGAAGAAGATCATCTCACCAGGTAACTTGGCACAATGACAACCGACAGCAAATGCCTCCTGATACAGGCACACTCTAGAAGGCAAGCTGACCCTTCCAAGTGGCCCTTCAAGAGAGGGAATCAATAATCAACTTCCACTTTGCTCTCAGCCTTAGGTTCTCCCATGCATGGTTTGCTTTAATGTTGTGGATGCCCCAAAGGGAGATATCCCTGAAGAAGCATGGAAAATACCACAGGTTCAATCCCCAACATCTTTAGGTGGGGCTGAGAATCATAGAATCATAAACTTGTAGAGCTGGAAGAGACCATGAGCATCATCTAGTCCAACCCCCTGCAGTGAAGCCCAATGTGAGACTCGAACCCAGACCCTGGGTTCTCATGCTCTACCAACTGTGAGAAAGACCTCTGTTTTCAACCATAGAGAACTGCTGCTCTTCACTAGAAGCTTTAGCTACCTACATCCTGACAAGATTTCTTGACGTAGTCAGTAACACTGGCTACGTTCTCCCCTGCCCTCCTATGATATTGTTCATTTTTCTTTTCTTTTCTATTTTTAACAGACATGCTGCTCATAATAAATACAACTAAGGGTGCAGCTAAATTACTGTTTATCCATCTTTCTGTGAAACTTTGTTCCGTGTGTATTGTCTACAAAGTTGCCTACAGCTATCCACAATAAGAAAAAAAACAGCAAACTGCCTGGGAAAGCAAGCCTCTCTACAAAAACAACAACCAAAAAACACTCTCATTTAAAAAAGAAAACCTCTTTTACTGTGGAGTAAATTGAAGTCAGAAAGGCTTTGCATCATTTCTTTTGTTTTGAACTTTTTGCAAGACTCCAGCCTTGGCCTACTAAGTATTAAGCACTGCAATGCTCTGTTGGTTTTCAATAATAACTTGATAAAAATAAGAACTTGATAAAAACCATTCAGAATGGCCCAGACCCCTTCAGACAACCGGGCCAGTTCCTTATGAGCTCTACTGCAGGAGTCATCACACAGAGTGAATAACCTGTTCCTCTAACAAAGGGTCTCTCATTTGGTGATATGCTTCAGAAAGGCAATTTCCCCCCAGGACTAAACCTGGAGAGATTATTTATACTACTGAGTATGCCTTACATAAATTAGGTTTTATTAAGTATGCTGTGAGTGTGTTTTATTTTTACCTTGTCAGCTACCCTGAGAGGGCTTCTGCCCTTAAAAAATACAGCCTAAAACTCTTTCTAATTAATTAAACATGCAACAGTTTGGCTTTTATTCCAATATTTCTCTTGCCAGTAAAGATAACAATGCATTTTTTTTTTTTAGTTTTTATTATCGCCATAATGCTGTAATCCTTGAAAGACTCTTGAGGGATGTTAAAATAACCACCATCAACAATTTATAGTGTACTTGGGTTTTGGCAGAGCTTGTTACTAAAGCTAAATTGGAGAGCAAGAGTCTCATTTTTCACCTCTGTTAATGTGTCATACTTGCAGCACAAGAAGGCTTGTTTCAGCTGTCAACCTTTGTACTCTCCTGAACTGAGGATCAGGTTCACAGGCCATTTTACAACTTAATGATTTCAAGAACTGTGTGAGGGAATTAGCTCATCTCTCCATCAGCATTAGTTGCAAATGACGAGATCTAGTCCTGCTCTGGGATCAGAATCTGTAATTATTCAACTATATTTATTGCTCTGAAAGACACCATATTATCTAGATCAATTACTGCAGTATCTTTAGTTATTTTGCCTCTAATCTGAAGGGTGAAAGCAGTAACACCTGTTAGGAACTGCTTGCATCACATTCACTGCTAAGGGACCTCCTGCATATGAGATTTAACTGCATCTGCTCATATAGTACACCCAAAACTCACGGGATACAAAGCCCCCATTTACAGCTTGTTGAAATGCCCTTTCTACGCAGCACACACACGCAGAATCCTGCACTATGGGTGGGCAGTGCCGTCTGCATATGGGAAAATATGATGCGAGAAATGCCATGCTATGGAAAATGCACACATTTTCTAATTCAAAAATCACTCCTGCAAGCAATTCCCTTCTTCCTTTGCCCATGAAAGTGTAACATGTAAAAATAATGCATTCTGTCCACAGTCCAAAATAATATGTTGCATCTCGGGTTTCCCTGGTTAATCTGCAAAATATCCAGCACCATCTAATTATGTCATATAGTCAAAAGTACTGAGAAATATGTTGGCAAGTGGTTTTCACGGGTTACAGGAACATAGGAAGCGGTCTTATACAGAGTCAGATCATTAATCCATCTAGCTCAGCTTTGTCAACAAAGACTGGAAGTAGCTCTCCGCGATTTCAGATGGGAGACATTCCTTACCCTACCTTGAGATACCAGAGATTGAACCTAGGATATTTTGCATGTAAAGCTCTACATCTGAATACTTAATAGTTTGTGAAAATGCCCAATTAACAATGACCAAGATCCAAATAGAGGCATAGGTTTATGCAAGAGGCTTGTCCTAATCTAATGGAATCTACAGTATAATTTAAGATTCCCTTGCCACCCAATAGCAACATTCTCTAGGTGGCTTACAGTATCCTAGACAACATTTTAAGAAGCTATACTTACTGATATACATGTACATGCCTCGTTCAGCTTTGCATAATTCAAGAGACAAATAGCATAATGAAAGTCACTCCCCTCTACCTTAAGGAGCATTTGAAATACCATGAACTAGTCATGTCCCATCACCAACAGAGAATTTGCCCAAGGAAGAGACAGGCATGGTTCTTGACTTTAGCAATACCATTCCAGTGTCTCCACTTTTCCCAATTTCTGTACAAAACTTAAACCCACACAAAGAAAGGCACAGCTTCCCGAAACAGGGGCCATCAGACAAACTGAAATTTAATATCAACAGCTAATGCAAGACCAAACACTTAAAATGATTAATTTTCTGCCACACGCCACAAAGGAAGCAATTTCTCAAGATTCATAGATAACCATCACCCTTCCTTCCTGAATTAATCCATGATAAAATGTATTATATTATCATTTTGCAGCCCAGTTCCTGTTATCTTTCGTTCTCACCTTGCTCACTGTGTGGGCAGTCAGCACAAGTTACAGCTGCCCTGGAGATGATGCCAGAAATTACCTCCTAGCACCCACTGTGCTTTCTGTCTCCATCTCCTATTCACTGCAGCCTTGGAGCAGACCAGGATGGCATAGTTAGTACTTCTAAATAGAATGTATAGCTTCTTATAGTTCAGGCATGCTAGAGATCTCCATATACAATAAAATACGCTCACTACACAGCAGTTGCTTTTAGCAACATGTATGGGGAGACTGTAACGTAAACTTAGGCTCACTCCATTTCCTTATCTGTGAGTATGTGCACCAAAGATACCCAACATGGCTCCTCCAAATGTCACTGTACTCCAACTTCCATCAGCCCCAGACAGCATGGCCCGGGGTTCTAGGATGATGGGAGTTGTAGTCCTTCATTATATAGGGAGCACCATATTGGCTGAAGTCAGAGAGAGAATACACATATGCGTATAAATATACGCAATCTAATTAGAACACCTGAGAGATTCAACAAGAGATCCGGGCCAGAGTTTGTGAATCACAATTTCTGCCACAGAGAAATGTGTGCACTCTGTTCTCCATCTAGACTATGAACACTTCCCAATGGGGGAGACACCCCCCTCCCCGAGCCTCAGCTTCAGACATTCAACAGGAGTCCATAAGTACCACAATACCATTATTGCAGCCTGGTAACTTCTCTTCCCTACCTACCAAATATCCAAAGCTGTTCCATTTAATGTATCTCACAATTAGTTCCTGGCTCTGAAAGCTGATGCAACTTCTTTTTTTATAAGTTTTTTTATTGTAGCAGACAAGCATAGATATTCTTCTGTAACTTGTACTAATAGCCTGTGACCTTTGATCTCAGGTGTGCATTTTGGGTCAGAACCTCCCACCAAATGCTGGTGTTTATCTTTTCCCTGAAAGTTTTGAGGAAGGTTATGCTGTAATAAACATCCTGATAAGGAAGTCTAACTTTTCCCTGCTGCAAAACCCAGAGTGCATCCTCATTGCTTCCGTCTTTAATTATAAGAGATTACTCAGGTAAGGGCTCAGGACTTCTCTATTAACACCAGAGACTCAGGTTCCACAGTAATCATCACATCCTGAATTAATTAGCAGGTGGCATGTTAATTTAATGAAAGAGGCAGACAAGGTAACAACCACTGTGTGCCAGGAAACCTCCTTTCGTAGCTATAATTTCTAATGTTATTGTTAATAATAATAATAATAATTTAAACCTCATGAGTACCCACTATCCTCCCATATCATATGGCAACACACAGCATCGGGAACTTTAAACCCCGCTCCCCATTCTCCAAATACCAACTGCTCTGGAATAATAGCTGTCAACTTTTCCCTTTTCTTGCGAGGAATCCTATTCGGAATAAGGGAATTTCCCTTTTAAAAAGGGGAAAGTTGACAGCTATGTCTGGAATGTCAGCTTCTTTCTTCATTTCAGAATATGTGATATATCTGATATAAGCAGTAAACAAACCCAAGGTAAGTGTGTTTGTGGGGCGGATTTTTTTTTCAGAACTCAGAAACCTTCAAAGTTCTCTTTAGGTCAAAAGTTCTGCAGCCTCTCCCAGATGCAATCACTTCCTACAGAGAGTAATTACCGCATTTAGAAGTTCTCCTAAAGGTGAGCAATCAACCTGCAACAACTGCCACCCAAAGTTTCAAAAATCAGAGAGGCTAAATCATTCCATAAAACAACATGCCGCAAATGACGAACAGGATGGAAAGCCACCCTTTAACCTATATATACACATACATGTAGATTATGACACATACATATGCACAAACATGCTGTGTGTGTAGAAAAAAAAAGATTACTTGCAATGTACATAAAAAAGCAGGCTAGTGTATGCTTTTGGAGGTGACTTTTAATGCGTGTTTGTGGGAGGTGATCTTGGAAAGTGTTAACAACTTCCCCAAACCAAAGCCTATGTTGCTGTTCATATCTATCTATAATAAAACAAGTCGTATTCCAAGCTGTATCTAACAAAAGTCAATCAGGGTTCCCACATGAACAGCGTCAGCAACAGGAGGGGAAAAGCCCAAGACAGAAAGCTGACCCGAATGCAAGCAGAGGGAGGGAGAGAGGGAGGGAGGCGGAGAAAGAGAGAAGAAACTCGGGATGGAAAAAGAGGGAAGGGGCTCAGAGACGGGGAGGGGGGAAAGAGCCAGAAGAGGCGGAAGGGGGGACAGGGCAGCAGCAGCGCAGCCGCCGGCTTTCTGAGCCGAGAGGGAGGAAGGCAGAGCGCGGGGCTCTCCGTCTGGCCCCCCCGTTTACCTGCCGCCGCCGCCGCCGCGCTTCGTCCCCAGCTGATGCCGACTCGGCCCGGGCGTTGCGCGGCTGCTGCTGCTGCTCCTCGCAGCTCCGCCCCGGCGCTCCTGGGAGCCGAGAGCGGCCGGGGCGGGGCCTCCGCTGACGCCACGGCAGGAGAGGGAGGAGGAGGAAGCGCCTGGTGCCGGCCGGAGTTGCAACTTGGAGCGGCACTTGTCCGCGCTCCTCCCTGGCCAAGGGATGCTGAGCATGCGCGGACCCAGCCGAGCGTGCTCAGTAAGCGGCGCCGAAGTCGCCTGCCCAGTTCGTTGCCCTTTCTCGGACTTCTAAGTCATATAAAGTGGTACCTCGGGTTAAGTACTTAATTCGTTCCGGAGGTCCTTTCTGAACCTGAAGCTGTTCTTAACCTGAAGCACCACTTTAGCTAATGGTGCCTCCTGCTGCTGCCACGCCGCCGGAGCACGATTTCTGTTCTTATCCTGAAGCAAAGTTCTTAACCTGAAGCACTATTTCTGGGTTAGCGGAGTCTGTAACCTGAAGCGTATGTAACCCGAGGTACCACTGTATGCAAGAAGTAGAACTCGAGCGATCTGCAGCGGGGCAGGAGGACTCGGAGGGTTGTTCAGATAGCAGAGGCTCCCTGCTCAGGGCTCTCCCCTTTGGCTGCCCGCACGAGTCTAATCTTCCGAGTCTGCTGCATGGCAAAGGCAAAGCATCGCCTCAGGCCCCCCACCCCATAGAAAAGGAGAGAATGGGTACCCACACCACGATCATACGCAAAGAATACGGAGGTTTTATCTAGCACAACACCAACAAAGCTTGTGCGCAGCTACAGCAGTCCATGCATTTTAATATTTTATGAAATATTATATTTAGTATTTTATTATCCCTGTCTTTCCATGTATCTTGGTATTTCGAGGTTCAATTTGTGATTCAATATACTGTATTTAGGAAGTGAAGATTGAGTTTTCTTTGTTCATCCAAATGTGACGTTCCCTTCCCCAAACCTTCTTTTTTGAAGAAGTTTTTCCTGTCCTGACATACAGGTTTCTGAGATGAATGAATATCTGCAGCAATAACAAACACTTTTGGAACATTAGGAGAGAAAGGATAGATGTTCAATGTGGGCATTTGTTAGGAAGATACATAAGGAAGGAAGGAAGCTCGGAGCAAGTAGGACTCATGTTGTTTGAGCACAGTAAGGCAATAAATCCCCTGTCCAGCCCAGAATTTCCTGTGTTATTGAAACCAGCTCTGAGCAAGTTTGTTTTCTTTTTCTTTTCATCTTTGTGGGACGCAGAGTGGCGCTTTCAGCTACAAAGCTGACCTGCACATTCTTACAAAGAATACTTTCCTCTTTGGCCTAGAATGCAGGAGTGCAGGCTCAATGGAACACCTTTTCTTCCCATGCCCATTGTCACAGGAGTGCAGTAGAAATCCCATTTCTAAAATAAAAAGCTAACAAGCAAAGTTCACAATTCAAAGTCTGAATAGCTTCACTTCAGGCTTTCCAAAAGCAGTTTCTGAGATATGTTTGGGCAGGATTCTTACAAAAGGCATGCTTTGCAGCTAATTACGTTCCTCATTCACATAACATGGCATTCACATAACAAAACAATTATTGCTGGGATGGTTAAAGTGGGTGACCCATTTCTGTGATGTCAGTGCAAGGTTATTTCCACCTTGTTTTTCATGCCACTCCCACTTTTCTTCTTAGTTCCCTGGCACATACCAACAACCTTAGGTGATGACCTCTGCTAGAAAACGGCCTTCATTTGTTTATTGGCACACACAGAGGCAATCACAGAGCATCTTGTTAATGGGAACTTTACAGGACATAGATGGTCTTTGGTTATTGTTATTTTCCCTTGTGTCAATTGTGTATAAATTTACATAGATCTTGCTCTTCAATACTGAAGGGTTCCCAGAGCAGTTATTATCCAAAAGCAACCAATGATCCAAAAGCCAATGGTTTCACTAACAGAGCAAGCAAACAGCAATAATTTTTAAAATTTTAACTGGCAAGATACCACAGCTACAACCTCACTCCCCAAATTAACCCTTCATGCCACAGTATCTGCATCCTTCAGGATGGTATTTACCGGTAACTATTAACGTCACAAAAATCATAGTAAAACTGCAGTAGCAAGCAAAATATATAAACTGTGGCAGGCAGAAGAGAAAATCGCATCTATTTCCCACCACTGCCCCCCTTTTTTTGTCCAACTCTGCCTGGGCCAAAATTATATAGTATTATCATACAATGGGGGTGGGGAATCTCATGGACTGGGAGGTCTGGTAATTATTCAGGTTGCCATAGGTGTGGAGAGAGAATTTAACTCTTTATTAATGTGCTGGAGTCCTGAATAAAATTCCTCCCCGAAAGCTGCTAATTGGTGCCAGGATTTCCTCACAATGCACAGAGCAACAGAGGAGGAATCTTATTCAGGGTTGTAGCACTCAAAGAAAGGGTTAATACTCACACACTTGCTGCATCTTGGGTAAAGATGAGTCGTCCTCCCTGCACAGTTGATGCTATTAGCATTTGCTTAAAATTTGCCTGTTCAATGCTATGATGCATTTAATGTCATGTGTGCTCTGGTGCTCTTCTGTGCTGCATAGTTCATGAGCAGGCTTCACCACTGTATTTTATGTTACGAAGTGGTGTGCAGAGCATCTACTGAATTTTAAAGAGTTGTTTTAAATTTGCTGTGTAGTGTTTTGTTTTGTTTTCAAGGCACAAGCAGGATGCATAAGAGGAAATACGGTAGTTTGCTGCAGCGTAATGTATTTTAATGTATACAAATCGCTCAGTTCCATTCTTTTTTTGAGGCCAGAACTGCTGCCGCCCCCAGAACCATCTTGTGTGACAAACCTGCTGTATGCTTGGGGCTATTCCAGTTGTAGCAATGTCCTACAAATATATGCTTCTCCATATACATTTTGGAAGCAGACCAGGAATGGGTTTTCCCACTACAAGTACATTTATTGGCAGACATTAACATAAGAGTGCTGTTAAATTGCAACTCATGTTGCACTTCAAAAGGAAGGACAGGGTTAATCCCACTTATAGTGGTGGACTATGCTAATATGGCACCCTGGACAAGGGCACACTTTGGCACCCACTAAATATATATGTGTTCTTCTGTATAGAACCCTGCAAGGCAATTCTTGAAATTTACATGATCCAATTGCCCCTTTTTAATACAGTCAAACCTCAGTTCTTGAATGGATCAGTTTTTGAACGTTTTGGCTTCCAAACGCCAAAAACCCAGAAGTAACTGTTTCGGTTTTTGAACGATTTTCGAAACCCGAATGTTCTATGTGGCTTCTGTTTTGAGTTTCCCTATTGTACTGAGGCTTCCGCTTTCCGTTTTCGGTTGTTGAACATTTTGGAAGTTGAACGGTCTTCCGGAACGGATTACGTTCGACAACCAAGGTTTGACTGTATAGGAAAAGCTGTAGTCCTATGTTCCTTTCAAGAATTTGAAGAAAGGACTCAACACTACTTCTTTTTATAAAGCTTTGTATTTAGGAAACAAACAAAACAACTCAAAAAAAGGCAAGATGTGCTCCAACCAGATTGGTTAGATTTTTGGACAAAGTACACAATAGTCTGCATTCAACTAATCTTTACTCAGTAGACCCACTTAAATTAATGAAACAAGTTAGTTGTGGCCATTCATTTCAATGACTCTATTCTGAGCAAAAGTTCATGTTTCTGCTTATTTTTTTTAGAAAAAACGTAATATGCTTTCTTCTGACCAGCTTTGGTTTTAATGCTATAAAGGAAAATCTTTGTAGTGCTTTACAAGGAAAGGTGAGAATGAGTAATCTGATGCATTATTTATAGACTTCTACCCTTTATACTACATTCTACCCAAATACTCCAATGAAAAAGGAAATGCTGCCTTGGTTTACTGGCCCACAAGAATGTCTGGTTTCTGTAAAACTTCTCTAATGTTACAGGGGAAGGAACAGATCAAACTAAAGGGCAAAAATGAACAAGAAAATTAGAAGTAAGATTTAAGTAGTGAAATGCATGCGAGTTGTACATACCCCACCAACTCAAGTGATTTCAAAGGTGCATATACTCACTTGTAACTCTTTGACCTAATGCTTGGACTACCAATTCGAACACAAATCACCATGCTTGGTTTCTTACGACAAAATGAAATCTAACAGTATTCAGCAAGGCTTCCTAGAATGAGGAAATTTTCCTAGCCAGAATTCTATATACACTGGCACTGTAGTAAGTTCAAGTAAAAGTGTTGGGACTTGCCTCCAAGCAAGATGTGTTTAGATCAGCGGTTCCCAAACTTTGTTGTTTATCTCTGGACCACTTGGAAATTGCCAAGGATCTTGGTGGTTTTGCTGCCTGTTTAGCAATTGTAAAGAACTGTACTTATGCTTCACCATACTGGGGGGGGGGGGGGAGAGTGACAAGTATGACACCGCTGGGATCTATCCTGGCCCCAGTGTTGTTCAACATCTTTATAAATGACTTAGATGAAGGAACGGAGGGGCTGCTCATCAAGTTTGCAGATGACACCAAACTGGAATGGGTAGCTTGTACTGCAGAAGACAGAATCAGGATTCAAGAGAAGAGTAACACATTGGAGAACTGGGTCAAAACAAACAAAATGAATGCCTTAGTCATACCCCACCTGGAGTACTGTGTCCAGTTCCAGGCACCACAATTAAAGGAGGATATTGAGAAGCTGGGATGTGTGCAGAGGAGGGAAAGCATGAGAAAGGGCCTAGAAACCAAGCGTTAAGAGGGATGGTTGAGAAAGCAACAATACTACATTCTCCATTTGCAAAACCAAACCAATAGGGGACATCAACTGAAAAAAGAGGAAAATATTAAAGCATACAATGCTTGGGAGAATTTTTAGAGGTCATGAAAGTTGGTGTATAAAGTTTCTCAAACATGTGCCTTCCCACTCCCGCCCCCACACTTTTCCTATCATGTGCTCCGTCGTTTTATAAAAATCTGCTTTGAGCACCATCTCACATTTTAAAAGGGGTGTCTGAAATGTTTCTTCAGCTAAACTTGTCACGGAGCCTTTGGGAAAGGAAGATACAAACATCTAAATAAAAAGGAAAGTCCTGTTACACTAGATTAACCAGACCTCATTTTAGAATATTCCCCAAACGTTCTGCACTCTTAAGTGTAAGCAGGCAATTCTCTCAGCAAGAAAAATAAAGAATGCCACAAGGGAATATTAAATGTCACCTCTCCTTCTGCCTCTAGCAAATGTTTACCAGCACATCATACATTTTTCATGCTAAGTAACCTAAAACTTTTATAAGAATTCCTAACAGTTATTCTATCCAACATGAAAACCAATACAAGAGAGACATCTAATTAGTAAGCTATTTGATCGCTTTCTCTGAAGAACTCATTCATGCTGCTTTTAATGAATACAGGTCATACTGTCTTAAAAGCATTATTATGCAGGCAAGAATGTATTTTTATAAACACACCCACTAAGAGTACACCTCTGTGTATGTCTACTCAGAAGGAAGCTTCACTGACTTCAATGGAACTTATTCCCAGGCCAGTGTGTTCTGGACTGCAGCCTCTATCGGTGCATTCCCTCCTTTGGTTTCTCTGTATAGGATTTCAGCTCGACTTTTATACTTGAACTCAGGTGCTGATGAATGTCAGATGAGCATGTGCTGTTGTTTTTCAATACACTGTAGAAACAAATCAGGATTAAAGCTAGGCAACATGCAACATAAATTACCCAAGGTCTTCAAACTTGTTTTTGACCATTTTATTAAAAAAATAAATTTCCTATATCAACATGTGTATCAGGTTGCTGCATGACTGATCCATTACCATAATATTAAGAGAAACATTGCATTCTTCACATCTCGAAAAGGAATACAAGCTCCAGGACATTCTGAAAAACAGAACCATGTAATCAGAACTAAAGTATACCACAACCTGTTTGTTTTTGTTTTTTAAAAAAATCATTTCAACAAAAAACCTTGCCCAGGCTGGTATGCATTTTGCTAACTCTACTCTTCTAATATAACTTGTTCAAGAAGTACTATTATTATTATTTTGCCACACCAACAAATGTTTACATTTGTTGTCAATCCTTTTTAGGTTTTACTCTAGCTAGCTTTCTAAAAAATGACTAGTAATTCTCAATTTTGAGGCATAAATGCTGGATCATTAGTGCCACTTGTGCGCTTTTATATCTAATGCCAAGAGGTGTTTCTTCAGAGTCACAAGTTATCCCTATGGATTTCTTGAGTGTAACACTGACAATGCCATGAGGGTTCTACAGCTGGTCTGACCACGGCAAATATTGGGAAAGTAGGGAAAACATAAGGCTGCAATCCTAAAGCTGGGCTCCTTAAATTGAAGCCAATTAGACAGAAGCAATTTTGTGTGCTGCACTACAGCTCCAAACAGTACTGCACTTGGTCTTCCTCTTTGGACAAAATAATATCAGAACGAGCTGCGTGTAAAAACAAAAGCAAAAAGGTGTACTGAGCGGGTGACACTGCTGTAAAAATAAAGAACCGATGCAAAAGTAAAAAATCCTGTGTATACAGGTTAAAAGGACATACAGAGTCATGATGGTCTAAAACTCAGCATATTCCAACGGTGTATTTCCTCCCATTCAAAGTCTCTTTTGGACAAAAGCATTGTTACACTAAAACGTATCTGCAAAGGAGTTTCTGTTCCCCAGTTTTCAATATCAATACCTTGTGAATATTTAAGGAGTTATGGAAGAGACTTGATTTCTTTTGGACTTTTTAGAAAAGCTGGCATCATAAGGCTGTACTTCTTGAAACGTAATTTAAAAATCAAATTACATCATGGAAATATGCCAACAAGTTGTCTCAGTATTGGAAGATAACTCTACTTAAAATTGAGGGGGGAAGGAAGCAAGCAAGCAATGACATCTAGCAATATTTTGGTTTTCTGGACAATACAAAAAAATAGTACTCGTACATTTAAGAAATGTTCCATCAGACAGATAAAGCACATATGAATGCACATTCAGAATTCTGACACAGAAAATGTAATGTGGACAATTTGCTGCTATTTCCAAGCACACTTACAAAAAATACAATTTTATAATGAAAGAATTGTCAAAATACAGTTGAACAACGATCGGGAGCCACGCCCCCAAAAAGGATTCAACAGTATTACTTAAGCTCTGTTTCAGACTGTATTAAATACCGCTTGAGTAAACTTGTGGTCATAAAGCAGCATTATTCCAAGCACTTGTGAAGTTCCTTCTTTCGTTATCTGAAGTGTCCTTTACTAAAGATTGCACTGCCTGGCACTCGGATTCAAAGTGCAAACTCCTCACCTTGGAAACACAATGCATTTAGACACATTCTTATATTGTTGTACATAGCTGAAGCAGACACATCTCGTATATGGCAACTGTAAATCAAAGTATGGGTTTGATCACCTTGCTACATAGGTATTCCCCGTGCATTACAGAAGTCTTACTGGGAAATGCTCAATGACAACTTTACTTAAACACAGAAAGAGTTAACCAATTCATCCTATAAATATCTTCTTTATTTGCTTTGTGTCTAGAAGTTTCTATTAAGTTCTATTAACAGAAATACATAACAAAAGGTCTTCTATGTAGTGAAAAACTTAATTACAAATATTGAAAAAGGTTGGACTAATTAACATATGTACAGATTTGTCTAGTTAATATATTGAGGGGAATCTGTTTAATTAATGACATACATTTATAAGCATCAACAGTAAGTTTCAGTTGATAGTACTCCAAGTCCTTAGTTTGGGCAATGAGGATATGGTAAATTTCAAGATTGTTTTTTTTAAATGTAGCCATAACATGCAAGAGAAAATATTCAGTCTGAACAGCTGCTGATAAATTGTTCTATTCCTTCCTGAAAAGATTTCTCTGCTAAATTAGTGTCCTTCTGTCCCTTCTTTTCTTTGTTCTGCTGTTCCTGTAGATTCAGGATTATGTTTCGTATTTCTTCCCGTTTTGTTTTCATTCTTGGGCGAGGAAACCAGTCTGTTAAATTCATTGGTAGTTCAAAACTTAGAATAGGAGTCTAGTAGAGACAAAAGAAGTAGGTTTATAGCAACAGGGCCTATAATGTATGACTTTTATATGACGTATTCAAAAATTAAGAATATCAGAAAATGCCAGATTTGTTACATTTTTACCCTTCCTCCAGTTTCCTCTTAAAAGAGCATACACATAGTACAACATACTCCTAAAGAAAACAACCATACAGAAATTCTTAATAAAACAATAAAAACTATATTTCTGCTTGCTGAAATGTACAAGGTCTTCATGAGCGGACTGCATAAACTGGCCTAGCTAAACTAGTTTTGATTACATTGAAACATTGATTACTATATTTGGTTCTATTCAGCTACTTTCTTAAGGTCCCATCTGCACAATACATTTAAAGCAGTGTCATAACACTTTAAACAGTCAAAGCTTCCCCCATGGAGTTCTGGGAACTGTAGCCTGTCACAGCTGAGAATTGTTAGGAGGACCCCAATACCCCTCATAGATCTACAATTCTCAGAGTGGCTTAACAGTCAATCTGTCTTCTCAGGAACTGTAGCTCTATGAGCGGAATTATGGGTCTCTTAACAACTCTCAGCACCCATAACAAAATGCAGTTCCCAGAATTCTTTGGAAGAAGCCGTGACTGTTTAAAGTGCCATGATACTCCTTTAAGTGAATAGTGCAGATGGGGCCAGGATAAAGCTGTGACAATGTTCTGTAGACCCGGGGCATTAGGCTAGAATGCTGGCTTAATAAGGGAAGCAGGAAGGTTGTCTTGCTCACACCTTACAGATTAATCTATAGTTAGAAGCAGTTTATGGTCTTCTACCAGAATGCCCTAGATAACTTTTGCACAGGGTCACACAATACGGCAAAAGGGAGTGAGATGCTTTTTTTTGGGTCACAAATGGAGCACAGGTTTGCTTATCTGCCATTGTTGTAGTGCTCATGAAGGATCATCATCTGCAAATAATTCTACAGCTCCAACACTCAGCACAATACAACATGCATTGGAAACGGTTCCTAGTGACACCTCACTACACAATTTAAATGTGTACTTAATCCATTTGCATCTATAAAATTGTTCAAGGCACACTGGGGAACTAGAGTCCCCACAGCATTTTAAAGCTACTTTACTTTAAATCTGTGCATGTTTATATAACCTATAGAACATTAAATGTGTGCATGTTTATATAACCTATAGAACAAAACAAAACAAAGTATCAACAGAAACATTAATCCTAGGATTCAGCCATCAACATTATTCTATGTTGTGGAGCAAGCTACATTCTTGCTCATTCTTCTTAATTTAACCTATAAGGTGCTGCCGCCAACTAGACATCCTGACACAGTAGCCCACTGAGAATGGGGCAAAGATAGGCAGGAGTTGCCTTATCAAATCCAAAGCAAACATAACATTGGGAAGTAACTGGTCTTTTACAAATGCTGTACTGCAGCTTGTTAACTACCTCTAATCATTGTAAAATAAAAGCCATGGAGGTAGAAAAATGTGGAGACAGGGCCAAGAGGTGCATACAAGCACTGCTTCCAATGTCCCTGGGTACATGAGCTTCCGTTCAGATGTCTGGAGAAAGTGGTTAGTTCTGCATAAAATGCCATATTCCACAAAGAAAGCAAGATAGCGTGACACTGAATTCCACTATTTTGGGCTATTACGAACATTCCGCCTGCCCGAGCTTGCCAGATTGAATGATCCCTCCACCCCTCCCACTGTGGGGGTAGCAGGGGACACATGGGGGAAGAGAGTACAGTCATACCTAGGATCCCAAATGCCTTGCTACTTGAACGTTTTGTCTCCTGAACGCCGCAAAATGAGTGTTCCGGTTTGCGAATGTTTTTTGGAAGCTGAACATCCGACGCAGCTTCCGATTTGAGTGCAGGAAGCGCCTGCAGTCAATCTGAAGCCGTGTCTTGGTTTTTGAACCTTTTTGGAAGTGAAACGGACTTCTGGAACGGATTCCATTCAAGAATCGGGGTATGACTGTATAGAAAGCCCAGCTGCATGGAGTTCATTAGGTGACTCCCATCCCCAGGCTCCAGAAATGTGCATGGTGGCTAAATTAAACCCGATAATTTCAATGTCCCTAAAATTTTAAACTAAAAATACAGCTCCGAGGGCCTTCTGGCAGTTCCCTCATTGCGAGAAGTGAGGCTACAGGGAGCCAGACAGAGGGCCTTCTCAGTAGTGGCGCCCACCCTGTGGAACGCCCTCCCATCAGATGTCAAAGAGATAAATAATTACCTGACATTCAGAAGACATCTTAAGGCAGCCCTGTTCAGGGTAGTTTTTAATATGTAACGCTGTACTGTTTTTAACACTGATTGGGAGCCGCCCAGAGTGGCTGGGGAGGCTCAGCCAGATGGGCGGGGTATAAATAATAAATTATTGTTGTTGTTGTTGTTGTTGTTGTTGTTGTTGTTGTTGTTGTTGTTGTTGTTATTATTATTATTATCTCACCTCAAAAAAGCTCTCCACATACTGTAGCACATAAACTCCACAATCACTGAAGTTGTTCTGCTGTGGCACTTTAGGGTTTGAGCCTTTCATAACATCTTTGGAGAAACTTCTTTTAGTGCCTTTCCTGACTTCCCACTCCACCTCCAAGTATCTGCAATATAAAATCAAGAGGATGAGAAAAATGCTTTTATGGGATGTTCCAGTATTGACTGAAAAGGTTTTGCTTGAGAGGTCAACTACTTACTCCCGTAGTGTTCTAACGACGTTTGATCGGGAAGGCCCTCGCAATGAATCCATAAGCAGAATGCAAGGCCTACAAGAAAGCAAATTGTTTTGGTCTCATTAGAATTTTGCATATGCCACAGTGTTAAAACAATGAAATGATATTATTTGATGAGGGTTCATATAGCTCTCACAGGTATGTGTAAAAAGAAAGAAGTAGATTTTTTCATGATCCATACACAGTAGAAGTGTCCTTTTTCTTCTTCATATCTGTGCACCGAGGAAGAAGACACAGGTTTTGTTTCACTCCACCTAAAAGCTATACTGCATTTTGCTTTCATTTCATTGTGAATGCTACATGAATTTAAAGTAAATTACAGTGAGATTTAACACAGGACTAAACACAAATAATTTGAGCAGCTATTTACATGTATTATTTCATTACAATATAAGGCTAGATCAGGAACAGGGAGGGAGCTTGCTGCCCTCAGGATGTTGCTGAATGAAAACTCCATTCTTCTCTGACTACTGGTCATATTGGCCATCCCACTGAGTGATGGAGTCCAAAAACGTCTGAAGGACCACAGGTTCCTTAATTCCTTGCCTAGACAAGACCCAGAACTACGCTCGAAAGATCAGAACTTTACTTCATTTTTCCTCTAACCTGTATATCTCAAAGCAAGTGGATTTAGATTTGCATCAATTTGCCTACATTTTTAATCACCTGCTATTATTGCAAAGAGAAAAGTTTATGTCCAACTCTTTATATTCTTATAAGGCAGATGGGAGTTAAGGTTGTGAAAGAGTGCTGAAGGTCACATAATTAGGAAGGAAATAACAAGTCAGTCACAGCTCAACTGTAGAGCCACAATGCTAAATAATCTACCTAATTCTTAAAGCTGGAAGGTAATTAACAACTATACAACAAATGTAGCCCAGGTGTGTGTATAAGGATATCTATCCAGCAGCAATTCCAAGGGTCAGATCCTGCATCAGTATAGAAATTATATTCCCCAAGCACTCCACTGGTAGGACTTTTCAAGCATAGAATAGAATTATGTACAGTTATATTCACCCATATCAGTTACTCTATGTTTGGCCCATTAAACTTTTAAGAGGAACAACATATTAAGAACAGCTTACACATAAGGTGAAAAACAGAAAAAAATCAAGTGACTACTACTACTACTTACTACTACTACTACTACTAATATATTTCTATTGAAAAAGCAAATTTAAGGAACTGGTTAGCAACATAAGAAGCCATAGCCTAAAATGTGTGGATATTAAAGTAGTTGTGCCCTTTTTGCTAAGCAAAGCTGATATCTGAAGTAGTATTACATCGACCGTTAAGCCTTTGGATTCGAGCTGGATAGAAAGATACTTGAGCCACCATCTGCTTGAGACAATCCATGCCAGGCTGTGGCACAGAGTCACAGTAGCTCTGAATGCGATATTCTAAAAGCTTACAACATTAACAGGTTTCTCTCTGGTGGAGCAGGCAGACTGTTAAGAATATTTCACTTGTGATGCAGATACTTACAGCAAACATAAGCCATAATAATGTAACAATGTATATTAATTCTTTTGTAAACCCAGAATTGGCAAATGAAGAAAAAGAGGTTGAGTAATCTAAATTCTGAAAGAATAAAAAAGCAGAGATTTTATACAAGCTTATTTACAATGTTCAAATCCTGCCTGACCAGAGCAGGAATTAATTTTTTTAAAGTTTGAGCTCTAAATTTGGAAATGACAGAACAGGGGAACGAAAAGAACACTGGATTCAGAAGACACATCTGTTGATTATTAATGGAAAGCCATAAATGTGTCACTTCAAAACTTACTGTTTACATATAGTTGGCTTCAGATGCCATTGTCCCAATTCTGAATTACAATGATCATCCGCAAGGCCATCATCATCACTGCTGTTGTCCTAAAATAGAAAATATGTAAGATTCTATCTTAAGAAACTCAGGAGAAGCTAGATTTACACATGCAGCAAGGTGGCATGATCCATGTGGTTATAGGACTCAGGCAAAATGCTAGCTCCCTCCCCTACTCATTCATGCCCTTTATGTTACAGGCATTGGGGGCTGGTGCACATTGGGATTCGTGGGGCAAAGGCAGTAGGTGAAGCTGGGACCAATGACAGACAGAAACAGAGCCAATGAACTTTTCTTCTTTAAGTAACCAAGTTTGGTGGGAGTGGAGAAAAAGAATTTAAACTTTTTCTGCAACAAAGACCGCAACCTGTATTTGAACTACTCTTTATAATAAAATCAGGAAGCAATTCTTCTGTTCCAGGAGAAAAAATATCTAAAAATTAGAACTTAGAAACCAAATGAACCTATCAGTACAGAAAACCCCCACATCATATAATGTTGGGAGGAAAATCATCACACACAAACAATATGGTTTCCATTTCTGCAGTAATCTCTGCAGCCTGCAATGCAATGTAATGGGCTATACACATTTCTGCCTTTATGCATGCGTGATACTTCAAAGTTTTGAAGTTCCACCTTTATGCTATGTGAATATTTTCTTGGAGGACAGCAAATGACCCTTCACCCTTCTGAAAAACTGACCTGTTTACCAAGGCAGGTGCAATCCAAGTACGACTGCAAATATATGAATTATATATGACTATATAATTCAAGCGGCACACAACACAGAAACTACATTCAGTAGATTGCCTCTAGCTCTTGAATAAAGGCAGGAGAACTAGCCAAAAGAAAACCTACAGGAAAGGCTAGAAATAACCCAGACAAAGATTACAAAGTATTTAAGAATATAAAAGCTAGATAAAGGGTTATGTTTAGAAATTTCTAGGTGGAGGACTATAAAGCCAAGCCATCTTCCTATTCAGAATCTAAGTATCACAGGATGAGAGTATTTCAAGTGTACCACAAGGACTATGAGGATAGAACTTCTTTCTTGGCAATTTTTATTTCCTGAACAGCTGTGAAAATGCTTTCCAAAAAGATTCTGAAGTCCCTCTAGGTAGAAATTACTGACCTGCATCCAGTCTCACTATGCCTCACATATACAGCTGATGAAAGGAAAAACAACTCATTGGATGAAGGAACAGGACAGCCTGTGAGTACTAGTCTGTATAGTCTTTGAAATTGAAAACCACACTAGTAACTCTTCAAATAAAGACTGCCATTTAATATATAACTGGACTGATATCCTTGAATAATAGAAGAGAAAAAAGGGAAAAGCAACATTCCCTTGGTGCATGTAATGTGGAACAAGTTCCACATTAAAGTGAAACTTTAACACAGTCCAAAATTCTGTTTAACAAAGAAGCACTTTCTGCTCAATTTTTGATGATTAAAATGATGGATAAAGCTCGCCTTCTAGTGGCTGGAGTTGGGAACATAACCACGGAAAGTGCTCCAGAGAAGTACTGGAGAAATGCTAGGCTGTATTTTATTGAAATAGAAATACAGTGGTACCTCGGGTTAAGTACTTAATTCGTTCTGGAGGTCCGTTCTTAACCTGAAACTGTTCTTAACCTGAAGCACCACTTTAGTTAGTGGGGCCTGCTGCTGCTGCCGCGCCGACAGAGCACGATTTCTGTTCTCATCCTGAAGCAAAGTTCTTAACCTGAAGTACTATTTCTGGGTTAGCAGAGTCTGTAACCTGAAGCATATGTAACCTGAGGTACCACTGCAGTGCTAACAGCACTAAGTAAGAAGCCTTAATCTTTATATATATCTTTAATATATAGAATACACGCATGTACACACACACGTATCACTAGTTAAAATTAATCTTCCATTTGTCTTTGCAAAAGCACAGCCACTTGAAAACACAGTTAAGTGTCACATTGCCATCGTACGTTAGTTTACTAGCCTCAAATAAATGACTGATAGGTTGTTGAGGGAGTCTTGCAATATACACTACACTAAGAACACCTCAACTACAAAAATGCTGAACACCTACTTTAAAAAAAAAGTACTGAAAAGGTGATTAACAGGTTATTTGCTACATTTTAATACCTGTTCTACTGAATTCTTTTAAACACCTTCACCCCTAGAAATAAAGAATACTAGTTATATCCAAGTAATGCTGTTTAGACTTTTTACCTGGTTATCTTGATCTTCTGAAAAATCTATTAGTTCATCTTCATTTAGTTTAGTGCTGTCAGTTGAATCTTCACTGTAATTTAGTCTAATTTTCTGTAAACCATCTGCATTAACCACAACAATTAGTAAAAAAATGAAAACAGAATTGCCATAGACATATACATTATATAGATTACCTTCTGGACAGGAACAGTAAACCACAAAGTGGAATAAATGTTTTTTTTGTCAGCATCATACATGAGAACAAATGTCTAACTGAAATCTATACTTCCAACAGTGCAATCCTATCCATGCCTATTAAATAATAAGTCCCATTGAGTTCAACGGGATTTACAGGCAAGTGGGTTCAAGACTTTGGGCTCAGCTATCAACCTAAAAACACTCAGCTAAATTACATCTCACAGCAGTGCTGAGACATAGCTTACTGTACTGACTGGGAAGCAATATAGCACACACAGCAACACAGCAGCAGGATGTCAGCTTGTGAAACATTTTTTTTCTGTTGTGTGTTCAACATAACATTAAGCCAAACCGCATTCCCAGAGAGGAGATTGCAGCCACTTTGCTCCTTCCCTGGTCCTGCTATTGTGACCTAAATTGTGGTTTGGCTTAGGGCATTGTCAGAACCTGGGCTTGTAATTTGTCTTGCCCCAGACAGAGCAGGAATTGCAGCCCAAGTTTGTTCTTGGAGCTCAGGTTGAAATGACACCCTAAGCCAAAAAGCAGCTTAGCCAGCAACAGGACTAGAGGAGGTAGGTAGGTAAGCAGTCACAATCTTCCCACTCGCACTGAGTCCACCCATTCGCAGTGAGCCAGTTTGGCTATTATGAATTAGACAGATGCACACTTTCTATACAAGAACTGCTTAAGCAGACAAATCAAATAGTTTGCTTGATCAGAACTAAGTAGACTGTTTTACTCTTCTCCAGTTGTGAAATGATATATTTTCGTTTAGTGTGGTTTGCAATGTGCACAAGTAGGAAAAAACACACAGCAAACTTTGAGCTTGGGCATTCTGTTCTCTCCCTTCCTCCCTTGTGGCCAGTAGGATTTCAGAAGTTTTAGCTTTTACTTTTGGTTTATCCCCATCAGCCCAAGGCTCACTGCAGCTTGTGAAAGTTGCACTAAAACAGGGTTTATTGAAATGTGTGAACAGGACCACATATTTCACTATGTAAAATATGTTGTAAAAATGGTGTCCGGGGTGTGTGTGTTGCCAAATCAACAAGATGTCAGGGAAAATCTGGACATAAAGCAGCGCAATAGAAAGAGCTGTGGAAACAGCTCAAAAAGCTTAGGTTTACCCAACAATGTTGGGGCCATCCTAAAAAAAAATAAAAAATATTGAAATACGGCAACCCTAAACAAGCTGATCACTAGGCTCTAGTTATACAGGGTGAGTCCTTTAAAAGACGCCCCATGGATAGTAAGACATCTTCCTCATACATTTACCTCAGCGACAAATTACTTCAACAAAGTACTGAATGCTGCATATTTTTAGAAACCAGTAAAGCTTAGTATCTTAAGGAGGCATCACTGATTGTATTTCTGATTTTGAAACTGGTGGTCTTTGAATTCCACATCTAAATCTCCAGAAGGAGCAAAACAGTGATGATCTGAAGAAAATCTAAACTTGAAATTTATAACTAAATTTATATTAGCATTTCTGCAGCTCTAACTAAAGAAAATATAAATGTGAGTTTTTAGTTTCCAAGCCAAGATTCACCAACCACTGCACATTTACCGTGGATCAGCTGAAATTCTTACATTGGTGTTTTTGCAATACTGAAATGTTACCATTTAATGCACAGCTGGAGGAAAATGTGTAGAACAAATCTTATTAGTGGCTGGCTGATTCTAAAGAAATGGGATTCTTAATGTGAATCTAGAAAGTGGTCTTATAGTAAGCATATACTTGGCTTATCTAGCACAGTATTGTTTACTGTCAGTGGTAGCTATTTGCCAATGCTCAGCAGAGGGCATTCCCACCAGCAATCCCTGATATACTTTTTTACAAGATATGCTCCGTATTGAACTCCCACTTAGTTTTAGAAGTGCTACAGTCTCAACACTCCCCCCCCCCAATCATTCTCTGGGATTTTTTTTAGCAGTTTAATTATTTAAAGGAAAAAATATATAAGTTATATTAGCAGTAATAAGGTATCAAATTCCAAATATCAAACATATATAGCCAAAAGTACATACCCGTAGCCTGGATGTGAATTTTATCTTCATTCTGCATGCCATTTGCCTCTGAAATCCTATGGTCATGTTTATGAAACACAGATTCCACAGTTCTCAGTCCTTCTGGGATGCTGTTTAACTGATTTAGTTTTTTTAAGCCACTTTTCACAGAAGGGGTTCTTTTGCAATACTGTGATTCAGTCTCCCCGGCTTCTATGCTTGTGTCAGTTAATGCTGCAATATGTTTCTTGTTCAGCACCTTCTTTGTAAAAGATGCAGAAGTGGAGTGATGTAACGGATTCAATTCACTAGGTACAGGAGAAGAAGTGCTTCTTTCTTGATCCAAAGAGGAAGATTTAACCTGCATAGATACGTTTTCGTGGTAGTACGGATTGGTCTCATATATTGCATTTTCTAAACCAGGGAAACAGATGATAGCCAAAAACCAATGGGCCCTGAAAAAAATAAAAACAAAACTAAGAATTGACTCAACAGCTATCATCATATATATGTATTACTCATTTAGTATAGAACAAATAACTCCGAAATTATTAGTTTGTTATTTACATTCTTATCATAGACATCTGTTTCACACATTCAGATATGTAAACAGTGTGGTCACATTTAGAGAACAAGGCACAATAATTATATGTATAAACTGTAAAGGGAAACGTAAAAATTGCCTCCTCCTGGAAATTTCTGGTAAATTTTTAAACCGGGCTCCCTGGTCAAGCACAATGCAAAGCCAGGATTCAGTAAAAAGGGAAACTAAATGTTGCTGAAGTACAGAGCAATCACATCTTACGCGTTCCATTTCAAAGGTTCTGTGTACAGTGGTACCTCAGGTTACATACGCTTCAGGTTACAGACTCTGCTAACCCAGAAATAATGCTTCAGGTTAAGAACTTTGCTTCAGGATAAGAACAGAAATCGTGCTCCGGCAGTGCGGTGGCAGCAGGAGGCCCCATTAACTAAAGTGGTGCTTCAGGTTAAGAACAGTTTCAGCTTAAGAACAGATCTCCGGAACGAATTAAGTACTTAAGCCAAGGTACCACTGTATAGGCAAAAAACACATATACTCAAACCCTTAGAACTGAACCCCAAACTGAACTACCTAGGGCTTTTGGAACTGGTACATTGGCTCTTATGAGATCTTGCAGGGCCATCCAAGTTCCCACGAAATCTCACAGCTGCATCCCTGATCCAAGAAGAGGAGACAGCTATGCTTGGGAAGCAAGGCAGAGAGCTTAAAAAGCTCTTTTTGCACCAGAAAAACCCAGCACAAAAAAACCTTGCGGGATTTCAACCAGCTAGCCTTCAACTGCATATATTTGAAATTACGCAAGTCAGATGTGCGAAGATGTGATTGCATTGTACTCATCCTGTGTGGTCAGGAGGGGAATGGGGGAATTTGTGCACATGTGTGTGCCTGATGCTTTGCTTGGGCTCATTCAAGCTCATCCTCATAGCACATCATGGTTTAGCATTACGTGCAAACACAGCCGATGACCTGTGCAATCCTAGCATGTGTTTCATCATGAAAACAATATGTACCAAAAACACAGCTGGTTTTGCCCATACTAGCTGCACTGCTCAGGAGCAAATGTGTCCTTCAAACAAATAGATAAGCCGCATTGCAATGCAACCACCTATTCCAATTTTCCCAGATAAGTGATTTATGCAAGGATCTCTCTGTAGACCTAGTTTCCCTACTGGGGGGAACTTGAACCAAAAGAGAATCTTCAAGGACATCAGAGAGGTGGAAGAATACTCAGTTTGTGGTTCTGACAGTTGAAGAGAAGGGGGGGGGGGAAGGATAGTTGGGGAAAAGGTATGTATACTGAGAGAGTAATAACTCAGGACCCAGAGAAGATGGGGTTACATACAGATGATATCCAGGGTTTTCTGGACAGTATGATAGTTGAGAACATGGCTCAGATAACAGACACACATTCCCAGAACTAGTCATAGCAGAACAAATTCTACTTACGCTTCATTAAGAGGAACAAAAATAAAATCTTTTTCAAAGATATCAACATGTCGTGTCCATGTTTTCACTCGCCCATGCCGTTTCTGCTGAATTCTGTGAACACATCAATATAAAACAATATAAAACACAAGGATTGATATTTAGGTGATATTTATGTATTCTCCTCTCCAACAATGAGGGTTTGACTATTATCACAATCTTGTGGCACCAGCTATGTGAATATGTTTAGGACTTCTCCTGCATCTTCAGTTGTTTGGGCAGAAATAATATTTTAAAAAAGTCAAAATGAATTGCCAAGTGGTAAATCATACAGCTTTTACTTATAAAAAGCACCATTCTGTTCTTCTACTCAATTTATGATAAATGAATTTGTCGCATGTTAATCTGGGTCAGATGTACATGACCCTCTGGCTTGTGTGCTCCCTCCCTCCCCTTCTCTGGTGCAGCCAGAAGCATATGGTAAATTCTTATTTTCAATCTCCTTATAACTATATTGGAAAGGGAGGGCCTTGAGTCTGAAGTTCATCTTTAAAAAATGCCATTGTCCCCACAGGGGATGGATGAGACATGCTGAAATTGGAATTTTATAATACATATTTTAACCAAACTTACGTAAGCTTTGAGGTTTCTTGGAGATTTCTCCTCTCCCTCTGATTAAGGCGTTTGTAAAAGAAGGAACTGAATACATGAATTCTATCAGCATCTTCTTTTTTCAATTGTTCAAGCACCAGATATCTTTATTTTGAAAAAGAGAAACAAGAACAAAATAAAACAATGCTTTCATTTTTGCCTCTAAAGACCTGTTATTCTTGAAAAGACTGCCACATCCTGGACATTCTACGCAGACAAAAGTAGACAAATGTAATAACTTTATAGTTTCGGCAGATATACTTTATTTAGAATTTAAGGTTTGTCCATCAACTTGCCTAAGTTAGACAGACACCACAAAAAGTTTCAACACATTCAAACAACTTACTTCAAATAGAAATCAATGATTACGTCATTTAAAAATTCTCCTTCATTTAAGCAATGAAGATCTTCATTGGTCACAGAAATACCACCCTTTGCAGGAGGTGGGGGATAAACGATCAACCTGCAAATAAAATAAAAAAAAGTTAAATAAATACTGAACTGAATTATTTAGGAAATAATTACAACACTCAGAAAGACCTCTTACTTTTCTATAGGACCTATAAAGACTGTATGTGGTTCAACACTTTCATCATCATCAAAAAACTGGAATTGGGTTGCATTTCGCAGCTGCATTTTGGATTCAGAGACCTTTGGGGAAAAAAGAATACTTATTTACAATGCAATACCAAAGTCATAAAATATTAAAATCCTTTCCAATTCTCAAATAGCACAGCATGTCCCTCTTTTTATAAAAACTACCTGTTGAAACCAAATAGAATATGAATTTGAACACAGTGGGCACATAGAGACGTAATGGTCCCAGCATCTTAAAACCATGGTTTATGGTACAGACAATGAGCACCAGGCCTGCACCCTCCTCTGTTACCCCCTCCCCTTTCCTGCTCTATGTCAGCTCCAGTGCAGATTTCCTGGACTGTTTCAACCAGATTCCCCATTATGTATGAAACAGGTAATTCAATTTTAATATTGATTTATTAACCAGGATATTAAGTTAAGATCAGAACCTGACTAAATATTCTGTTTAGTAAACAGACATAAAATAGCTGAAATATCACATTGACAAAATATGTTACATGGAAAGCATATATTTTGACTTGATAACATTTCATTTTTTTCAGTTTTAGTATCCAAAAATATATACTTTGGCCCTCTCTTTGATAAAATTTATCTAGAACATTGCAAAGGGCATTTCTAAACAAATGACTTCACAACTTATTTAACATTTTAATTCAATTTTGAAGAAAAGGAGTAGTACATGTTTTGCTTTGCCTTCTTTATGAGCCGTGCTTCCTCTAGAAGTGTCTTCAAAGGATTTTGTAAAGGCCACAAGCCTACTATTTGCTTCTTCAAATGTAATCTTCACAAAAAAATCAGAAATGTTGTTCCTAACACCAATATCAACAATTATTTTTTCAAATATTGCATTTGCATGTGGATCAAGGCCCGTCTCAAAAATTAAAATGATGTATTGTTCTTCAGGATCTATGGAGGGGGGGAAGAGTTAGGAGACAATGAAAGCATACTTTTAAAACCATAATGCTTACATTTTCAAAAATTAAAGTTGATAATAATAATTTTATTATTTATACCCTGCCCATCTGGCTGGGTTTCCCCAGCCGCTCTGGACAGCTTACAGCACATTAAAAATGTCTGAATAACAATCACAGCTAAGAGGTCCCTGGCTGAACCAATTAAAGAAATTATTCATAAGAAACCGCCATATAAATGGAACAAAACTAAAATTCAATGCCTCATTCTAAAGAAAAGGTTCTGCTCATGAAAAAGCTAGAGTAGGGCACATTATGTCAACTGCTACTCGTGCAAGCTGCTGAAGAGACTGATGGAAAGGGAAAGAAACGGACACCAAACTCAGTTCAGGCACCCCCTTTTTTACTCCGCAGCTCAAGTGCTTAACTACTTTCCTATTCTCTGGAATGGTAGCAAAGATCACCCAAGTGGGGGGTGGGGGAGTAGTATTAAGATACTGATCCCAAAAAAGGGCAGCTTGAGCATAACAGCACACACAGAGTTTTGTGCTGCACACAATTATCTCTGAGTAGAGTAGAGAGAACTGTGGTTCCTAACCTATTCTGGGCCACAGATCCCTTTAAGAATCTGATGAAAGATATTAACCCCCTGCCCAGAAAAAAGGACATAACACATACCAGGGCTGCCAACTCCTGGGGGCCAAACCCTTTTGCCCCCCTCCACCAATATTCTTTGGGAGGGGTCACTCCCAGAAATGCAGCATAATTGCAATAAAACATTCCAAACCAGTGTTTTACTTAAAACTTCAGGAAGTTGGGAAATGCAAAATATGCTATGCTGTCCTCAACATGATCTAGACAAAATTTTCTAAATATGCCAGACAAAAATATACCGTCTCCATTTATTAACCTAAAAGTACCACTGAATTCTGATGCTGGCAAAATATGGCTATTTTTTTCTAGTGCTATTTAATTAGAGCATTTTCAGAGAAACCAAAATAACTTTTAGTGAAATACAGCTCATCTCTAACACATCTCTGTTTCAAAATATTTTAAAACACCTTAAGTTTCAATAGCATACAAAGGTTCACTTACTTGCACCTTTACAGTCATACCAGACATTATCTTTTTGCCTGTTCATCTTCAGTTGGGATCTCAGGCTCTGACAAGCAGCAGGTATAGTTTGGAGGAAAACTACTGGCAACTTGCGAACACCACACCACTCACACTTCGTAAGGTCAGATGTTCTTAAAGAAATATCTCTAGTATCGTTTTCTGATTCTAGAAAGGTTCAAAACATATTTTGGTCAGAGATACTTACATTAACATTATCTGAAAAATGTAACTGTATGCATTTCAAGAAAATAAAACCTGTTAATCTATCTCTGAAATTTGCAATAGGTATATTTGCCCTACTATCAAATATAGCCTCGTAGTGTGTCTCTCTGCCTGGCTTGACAGTTTTAAAACTGAAATTCATGAAGTTAATACTTAAGGAGCGATTATTATTTCCAAGATCTTTTTTGAAAAGGAACCACTGAATAGTCATACAATATTAGGTATATTCCCTGTACCATCCAATTTTACTTTACAAGAAGGGAAACTGTCCCTTAAAGAGTTATGCACTATTTACATGTGATGATATTCAGTATCCATTATTTCCATGGGTCTACTATGGGTATGACTAATATTGTATCTTAAGGCTAAAACAATATATTCAGCAGCAAACACAGGAGCTTGGATCTGCAACTGGGCAAGAAGAACTTCCATTCACAGAAGGAGCACATTCTGCGCTTCTGCCATTCTCTGTAGTCCACTCACACCACAACCCGTATCATTCTGGAGTGACTTTGGGGGTACACAGAGGAAAGCAGTGGAAGGGGTGAATGTCACCAACACTTCTTTAGTTCAAATCCAAGATCCCCATCTTGGAATAATGCAGTCTCCTATGTTTACAAGTCAGGCCATCTGTCTCAGTACTGTCTACCCAGACAGGCAGCGGTTCCCCAAGTTTCAGGCAGGACTATTCCAACCCTACCAGGATATATTAGGAATTGATTCTGGAATCTTTTGCATTCAAAGCAGGTAAGTCTACCCCTGTTCTTGCCTATTATATGCAAAGCAAGGGCAGGACATGGTAAGTTAGGCTTACCGTATTTCAAACAGTGAAAAGGTGCTAAACATTTATCTTCTGTGGTAAGCATATTAAATCAGAAACTCCAAATCCAAATACATAGATTATTCTTCCACCATTCTCAGTACTTAGTACAGCTGTTGTGCACACTAATAATTCCAAACCAAGCACTGCTAGCTGCCCAAATTATAACTTAGAATAGGGAAATACAAACCTTCCAGACGTATCTTGATATAGTCTAGGCAAAACTGAAAGAGAAGGTCCAAATTACTGAAGTTATACACACAGGGAGAAAATCAACATCACACTCTTCTGATCGTTCTGTCAGCACGAACTTTTCTGCTTGTCAGATAGAACAACCCAATCTTTCCCCCTCCCCCCGTGTTCAATTCTGGGGATTTTCTTGACCCTCCAGAGCGGATTTGGGGGAGGCATGAGGAAAAGCCCCATTGCACAAGTAGGAGTCCTTATGATGGCTTCCACTGGTGCACTGGGTTAGTTGAATCTAGGCCACTGTCTCATTAACAACCTTCCCAACCTATTTTTCAAAATCAAAGCCCTAGTCACAAACCAGATTAGAAATTGCATCTCCTGACATAAAAGCCCCACTTTCTAAACCCCAGCATCATTTGATTGTAAAAGAAATGCATTTTAAGAGGTATGCAGGATATAATGAAGTAGCATCTGTGGTTGGTATACTAATTTTATAGAAATTTAGGAATACATGGCTTTCTAAACCTGCAGGAACTATTCCTTTTTGTGTAAACAGCACTACGTTTCATTGCAGTGGAAATGATAGCTGCTTTTCAATCTAAGTAGAACTAGATTTTTTTTTGGTGACACAACTATGTCTCCTGAAGCTCTACTAAGTGGTGAACATGGTCCTCTAATACATTTGAGTTTGAACATTTGTAGCCTGTGGCAGTTCAAACTAAGCACACTTCTGAATCAATATGTACACACACCCTGAATCTGAAGTACAAGTATAGATAGAATTATCTTTAAAATGGTAGCACATGTCTACAACAGTGATGGTTACCGTCTGATTTTCTGCATCCAACTACAGATGGCACGCATGCACAAGACTCTAATAAATGGGCATGCTGTCTTTTTGGCACCTGCTAAAGACTTTCTTCGTTCAAAAAGCTTTCTAAACAGATTTTTATTCTAGTTGGTACCTGTATTGGAATTGTTTTTATATACGTAATTGTCTTAACAATTAAAACTTGCTATTGTCATAATCATCTTCATATATCCAATTGAATTCAGTTCATCATCTTCCTGACACCCAGCCCACTAACTGCATTTCCAACCTGTTCCTTAAGGATTTCAAAATTCATCTTGTTGGCCCAGCTATCTTCTGCCTCCCATCCAAATCTCCAGATCCTCTGACCTCCATATTTTGAAAGACTTCCCAAATACTGCTATTGTCATTCCCTTGTTCTTACCTTCAAGAACTGCTCTTCGCAGCCTTTACTATGGAATTTCCTTTAAAAGACAAGGTGATAGTAGAAAAACACTTCCTGTGTTTCTCACACTTTGGCTCCTTCCATGACCTGCTATTGATACTGTAGCTCAGTCATTTTTCATCACTCCATTTTATCTGCTGATTCCTTAAAATCTTCAAAGTTTCCATTTTCATCTGCTTCCTACCTTCTACTCTCAACCTGGATGCCCCATTAACCTATCTGTTATTATAAAGCAGGAACTAACGAAGCACAATATTAATTCTTTTACTTACAATTACAGGCTCCACCACCATTCTTCGCAGGGTTCCTATTCTTATGCTTCGACAGTTTAGGATGACGCTTTCATAATTATTCTGATATTTTAAAGATACGACGACGTCAGTAGCAAGTTCTTGGGAGAGGACTTTGCGCCGTTTTACTGGAGCATTGGCTACAACATTGCCAAACTGAAAAATAATTATCAGAATTCATCAAAACATTTTTACTTCAAAGGTTGCCTTTAAAGATGATCAGGCATTAAAGGCATTGATGGGGGGAAATGTGAAACTGAAGCTTTTCTTTCTTTAGAAAAAAAAATCCAAACTTCTGTAAACATATGGAAGTATGCAAGAGATAAAAACATTCCAGGGAGGTAGGAGACACACCAGAAGAGTCACAGATGGAAAAATAAAATTCTGAACAAGGACAGCAAAAATAATTGTAATGACAAAAGTAAAAGGCATTAAGTTTGTTTGTTCAGAGAAATAAAGAAAGAAAAGAGAAGAGAAAGAGGCATCCTAGCCAAAAGCAGTTTTTACGCAAGCTACTGCTGTGATGGTCAAAAGAGAATTGACTGGAAGGCTAGTGCCACAATCTCTTGATACATGTGTATGGAAGTTAGAGACAAGGAGCCTACCAAGCCCATGGTCTAGCATTAAGAGTTTCCTGAATGAGCTTGGCACAGGCACCAATGCCATATGTAGGACTACACAGAGACTACAAAAGAATATATACATTTTTTGATCTGGTCTAACTGTTTCTCTGCCGCATGCATTTATTGGCTTACTATATTTACCCGCATAAACTGCACTACCTATCACCTCACACCAGTTATAGCTTAAGAGTCCTACTCAAATCAAGTTGGGGAGACTGAATAGTAGGGTAGCAGAACAGAGGACGTGCAGAATAACAAAAAGGAAACACTTCAAAACAAACCATGAAAATAGGTTAGATCGAAATAATGAAGTAACATCAGACTGCATTATTTTATTGTACAGCAACACCACAGGCACAATCCAAACAAATCCCACTGATTTCACCACAAGATTTAATCATGTCCTCCCGCTGAAATCAATGGTTAACTGGGAATGAGGGAGGAGTACGATCCAACTAAGTGACTAAAATACAAAATTGGAAGATCACAAAAAATTATAGAAAGACAATCAAGTAATTTAGGTTCCCTGCCAGAGGTAAAATAGATATCATATATCAAAGCCAGTCTGTTTCTTCTTTTTACATTATTATAAGCCCTGGACAAGCACACTATGTGAAATTTATTTCTGTAAAGTTTCTGTGACCCTCTAATTTTGCCAAGAATAATGTACATTAGTGATTTGTTATAATTTCTATTACATAACTTCTAATATTAATTTACCAGGTTTGCCTAACAGTCTGTATGGGTTGTTTAAATGTTGCCTTTTTGTTAGCGTATGTTTGCAGGTCCTCTGTTCAGCGGACTTCTCTGGAATATCTTTTGCATGTTCCATGTATAATATCTCCACAAATCTCAAGAAACCACATATTTAAGAGCTATAAGCAACTTCAGAGGTTTGAAGATAAACTGTTACATAGAACACGCCCTTTTTTAAAGAATTGCTGCCACGACTGTTAAGTCTTAAATTAACATACCGTGAAAGTTGTCCCCCTTGACAGCACTGCTCATGGTGCATTTTTGTCTTTGTTTATCCAATTCTTGCAGAGATGCTCAAACTAAAAAACAAAAATCCCCACCACGAAATCCTTATATTAAAGTGCTATTAATTGGGACAATTTTCAAAGTACTTTAATTTTAAGGAAATTATCGTCCTTGCTGGGTGTCACTTTGCTTACCGACAGCTAGTTCACACATACCAGCTGCACTGTTGAAGCCACTTCCCTGTTGCTACTTTCCATACTCCACTGATACTACAGGACTAAAAATAACACATAGGACGAGTGAACCACATGAAAGAATCATCCTCTTCCCCCAATCTTACTGATCCGACACTAAAGTTACATCGCTCCTCTAAAATGGCTCTGACAATGTAAACTACCAGAACAGTGTGAAAAGCAGTCACAGGAAACTGGTTCTCACATGGTTGAAGCAAAGTCCCAATCCAGGGAACACTTTTAATGATGCATATGGACCTGCTTGTGCCCAGTGTGCTTCCCCACCCCCCTGCTTTTAGAATGCAACTTTCTCTATTCAACCTGCTTCTAAATCTTCCAAGTTTCAAAAGCAGCTTGTCACACAGTCTGTGGGATCCGATGTTTTCAAACGCCTTGCTGGATTTATACTATTAGCCACACACACTTCCAGATTGTGGTCCAGATTTGTTAAATAGCATTTGAAGATGTTAAGAAAATCCAATAGAGAGAGAGAGAGAGGAAAACTATAACGTCATGTTTTGTTTCGCTCAAGAGTAGATTATTTTCCCATAAGAATACTGCAGAATATTTGCATGTATTAACTACCATATGTTCACATTTATCTATCTATACTGTATATGCGCTTACACAATCATTTCAAACTACATATGGATGGACTACCTGGTCTTTCATTCTTGATTTTCTTGGTAATATGACTGCAGGTTCTGTGTCTGCTGTAATACTTGTTAACCTTTGTTCTAGTTCACAAGTGTTTTCCTTCAAGGCTGCCTCCACCTTTCCTGTGGAAGGTGCAGGAGAAGAGCAGGCTGAATCTGCTGGACGTGGCGATATGCTCTCAATTCTGTTAGTGCTGCCAATCTCCTCCTCCTCTTCGTCATCACTGGATAGGACAACTGAAAGGAAAAGCATTTGTCTCAAGTTCAAAATACTAGTAACTAGAGGTGGTGACCTTTTAAGATCTAGGCTACTAAGACTAACTTTTAAGATCTAGGCTACTAAGACCATTATTACCCCACAGCCCTTTCAGGTAACCAACGGTTTAAGACAGAGCTAAAGAAACCTAGTTTATAGGGTGATAATCCTCCCTTTTGAATTATGGTGCTGGAGGAGACTCTTGAGAGTCCCATGGACTGCAAGAAGATCAAACGTATCCATTCTTAAGGAAATCAGCTCTGAGTGCTCACTGGAAGGACAGATCGTGAAGCTGAGGCTCCAATACTTTGGCCACCTCATGAGAAGAGAAGACTCCCTGGAAAAGACCCTGATGTTGGGAAAGATGGAGGGCACAAGGAGAAGGGGACGACAGAGGACGAGATGCTTGGACAGTGTTCTTGAAGCTACCAGCGTGAGTTTGACCAAACTGCGGGAGGCAGTGGAAGACAGGAGTGCCTGGCATGCTCTGGTGCTCCATGGGGTCACGAAGAGTCGGACACAACTAAACAACTAAACAACAACAACAAATCCTCCCTACCTTCTCTACTCAGTATTAATTACATTTATACCCCACTTTTCTTCCATGGAACACAAGGCAGCATTCCTCATATCTCCATCAAAGCAGTGGCAAGTCCAGAACTACTTTGCTTGCACCAAAACCAATAAGCAACATCTTGCATTTTGTTTTCTCCTCAGAATTATCCCTACCAAGAGAGGGACTTTTTACAAATTAATGTATAACCAGCATTATTAGGAAGTCTATGGGTTCAAAAGAACTCTGTATTTTATTGTTTGAAATCGCTGTTTTATATGTATACATTTTTTCCAAAAACTTAATAACACGCGCACACACACACACAGCATTATTTGTTCTATGATTTAAAACTTACTTGGATCATTTAGATCAGATGCAGTTGTATTCTTCTGCCTCAAGTTTCCTGTAATTTTAGAACCTACTTTTCCATTCAGCCGCAACATAGTAGAGCCGATGTTACGCCTCGCTGTGAAATCAACTGAAACTGCCCCAGGAGAAGATCCATAAAACTTCTTTGCATTTAGTCCTGTGTTTAAAGATTTTTGCCCTGTTGAATTCTCATGTATAGGTTCTCGTGCTAAAGGTCCCAAAGAATCATTTAACTGAACACTTTGCATGGACTGCCTTTGCAAGCCCCCATTACAAAAATTTCCACACATTTGGCATTTGATCTGACTTTCATTTGGTTTTCCTACGCATAGGCAAACGGTGGAGTAAGTATTCTGTTCCAAGCCCTAGGGATTAAAAGGGGGGGGGGGAGAGAGAAAATAAGTAGCTGTATTTATTTTGATCACATTTTCAAAATAAACACATCAGACATCCTATAAGGCTTAGGCAGATTTGAAGCGATAAGATGGAAATTTAAGCAATCTCTTTGTGAAATTTCAGGCTGAGAACCTGCCACAAGAACCTGGCTGCATAATTCAAATTATTAGGTCACATCATTTTACTTGGGCCTGTGCCTCCACTTCTAGTCTTCCCTCAAGTCAGTGTTGTTCAACCCACATTCTACTTTACCTCTGTCCTTTACTCACACAGTTTCCAAGTCCTCATATCCTTTTGCCCCGTCAGCCCCAGAGCTTCTTGCCATTCACCTACCAGGCCTTTAAGCATCACTGTCTACCCAACATCTTCAATAATTTGGAAGCAATGTTAGAATTGTTGAGGGGCAGATGTTCAAAATGTAATCAATATTCATTATAAAAAAATTCCTTCCAGTAGCACCTTAAAGACCAACTAAGTTAGTTCTTGGTATGAGCTTTCGTGTGCATGCACACGAAAGCTCATACCAAGAACTAACTTAGTTGGTCTTTAAGGTGCTACTGGAAGGAATTTTTTTATTTTGACTATGGCAGACCAACACGGCTACCTATCTGTAACAATATTCATTATGTTCACCATTATTCTATCCCCTCTCCATACAGCAGAGTACATGTATGTGCATGCAAGCCAAAAAGCAGGAATCACCAAGTTTACGTTTTGGGGAACAGTATTGGGAAATCAAGTTCTTTGCTTTCCAATTAAGTTTTGACTGGCAACAGTTTTCTGCTAAAAACACAGTACCAGTGCTGTTGTGGTAGCAATGGCACCTGCAGCCAAAGTACAACAAGATATTATGTAGCCCAAGACCTAAAAATGCAAATTAACCTTCTAACAATATCAACTTCTGAATGAATTTAACAGAATTTAAGGAACTTTCACCATATAACCCACCTCTAAGTGAGTTGCACATTTTTTGGTAGCAGGAGATGGAAGCAAACCGGACTGATACAAAGTGCAGTGACGTTTCAGTTGTACCTTCCTCGTAATTCCCGAATCTGACTCTGTGTCAGACTCTTCTCTGTTCTCCATCACACTTTCTGAAAGGGGAAAGTGAAATCATTAACCACAACTTCCCAATGTCCTCAGCTGAAGAACAATGTAACTCGAATTTATTCCTTTATATCACTCTAAAAACAGCAGAAAAAGTTTCTAACTGCCTAGCTCCATGTTTAAATGGAAGGTCTGAGCTGGTACTTCTTGAAAGCATCTACTGCTCACTCAAAGTGTGTGAGAGAGAACAAGTTTTTTCTGCCTGTTGTAGCCATTGTAAGCACTGTGCTAGATGCTGTACAATTTTTAATTTATTTCTACAGATATACTGCACACCACCAGAATGAAACTACGCTTGGAAACTCCTTCAGTAGGTTAATCTGTAGGTAACCAATGCACAAATGACAATGGCCAGCTATGTGTAATCTTGCAGCATGTATTGCTAACATACCAAACAAAACCAAGAAAAAGCATTGCAGGCCACAGCTGCCACTTGGAAATCCAGTAACAAATCCAGGTCCAAACTCTGGTCTATACAGTATAGGATAATTTGATCTCATCTATAACAGGCAGATTTAGCCTACTTAATCTACCCACTTTGATCAACTGTGTGTTACCTGGATGAAGCTTAAGTTTATTCACTCCCATGACGTCTACCACTGATCAAAGGCACATTTAATGCATACTGATGAAACCAAAACATACTCCAGTCAGCTCAACTAACACATTTCAGCTACTGACAGAGCAGCCAACATGCGCCATTCTAACACATTTTATCAAGAGTGCTTCTACTCAGACATTTGTTAATGCACTTAGTCCATATATAATGTACACCTATTTGACAGACATTTAATGGAAGTAAAAACAAAGTAAAAAACTTACGCATCTCCTGAAGCCGAGACAAACTATCATAGTCATTTTCTATCTTCTGGATGTTAGGAGGATATTCTTTTCTGGGGGGAAATAATTAAAAGCTGTATTCAGAAAATATATGGCTTATTTAAATGGAACAAAAACAAAAGATTTAACACTGCAGAAATCTTAACTTAGAATATTGAAGCTTGCCATGTTCTAAAACAATAAATGTACATATTCAAACACAATTCCAATGCAAACAAATATATAGTCAGGATAAATGAGAAAAGATAAGTTTTGCAGCATTTTTAACAAAATATCTTTTTAAAAAATGCAGTAACCATATACACACTACTTTTCTAATTGCAAAAGTATCCATCACACAGCACTGCAAACTAAAAGTTTAGCAGAAAGACTACAACTACTACTAGTTACAGGTAGGTAGCCATGTTGGTCTGCCCTAGTCGAAACAAAATTAAAAAGTTCCTTCCAGCTGCACCTTAGAGGTTTCTACAGTGCTACTGGAAGGAACTTTTTTATACAGTGGTGCCTCGCAAGACGAAAATAATTCGTTCTGCGAGTCTTTTCGTCTTGTGATGTTTTTCGTCTTGCGAAGCACGGTCCGTCGCAACTGCGCCTCTTCAAGCGGCTTTAAGAAAAAAGCGCAAGACGTTTTCGTCTTGCAAAGCAAGCCCATAGGGAAATTCGTCTAGCGAAGCAACGCAAAACCGAAAAACCCTTTCGTCTAGCGAGTTTTTCGTCTTGCGAGGCATTCGTCTTGCGGGGCACCACTGTATTGTTGCAACTACTACTGACTTGATATAAGCCCAGCTAAAATTTGATTATGTGCAGCATATCTTTAATTTTCCAAATACTTGTTAATTTTCCAAATGCTTACTTACCAGAGCCTGATAAGGGTCTCCCGCAACCTTCTCAGAGCCCAGGAAGTAAGGAAAACCCACTTGGTGTGTGTGTTTTATTTATTTATTCTCTCTACACATGGTATGTTGCGATAGTATATGTAAAGTGAGACCAGGTTGCAGGTCCACTGTGGGAAGTGGCCAATATGCAACTGATCTATTATGGATGCAGAAAGTTATATGCTGTTTTATCAAGCTTCTGGATGTTTTCACTCAATACAATGCATAAAATGTGGCTGTTTTCTCTTGTGACTGTGTATCTGACACAGCCTTTAATACTTCATATCTTTTTATTTGCAAGATACACATGTTTATATAGCTGGCTCTATTGAAGTTTCTACCTCAAACCACTTAAGTGATTTAACAGAATTCCTGCTTGAAACTTTCTCATATTTAATAATTGTCCAACATCTAAAGAAGTAATGTACAAGACATATGACATCATGTCCATAGTGCACATGTTGTGATTTCTGGCCACAGGATAAATTCATTCAGCTTAATACCAGCAGGGGTGGTTAGAATAAATTCTCGAATAAAATTGTTTAATTCCATTAACAAGTCACATAAATTACCACTTCCGGCGAGGCAAGATGGCAAACGTCACAGCCCCGCAGAGCTTCTGAGCAGCATCAGCTGAACTGCCTGACTGGTCCCTGTGCCACCAATACAGCCACTGCCGCCACCATGATCCAAGAAGAGTCGGGGTGCTCACCACAGAAACCAAAGAGGCCACACAGAGAGCCCCCCGGGCTTCCTGACAATCTCAACCCCATTGCGGCCAAGATTGCCCCAGCGACAACTCAGGGGAGCTCCAGGGCCCAGAGGCTCCAGAGTTGAACTAAAAACAAAGCAGAGTGGCCCACCCCCACCCCAGCCAAGCACCCACCGATTGCCATCGCTGCCGTAGCAACCACCAAGGGAGAAAGGTAGGAGGGGACCGGGAGAGACAGGGAGGCCATAAGGAAGTGTGCGTGGCCTGGCCCAGCCCCAGCCCCGAAATGACCTTCCTGGCAGTTGGTGCAAAAAGAGCAACCAGGAGCCCAACTGGGAATTGCATGCTGGGGTTCACCCAGGAAAGCCAAGGCATGGCGAAGACCTTCACTTGCTGGCATGTGGGTGCTGCTGGCTGCCAGAGACGGGCACAACAAGGATCCTAAGACTGGGATTTTTATTTTTTATCCCCTTTTTATTAAATAAATTATTTTATTAAGAATTGTAAGGGCGGCACCCACAAAGGAGGCCTGAACCTTCAGAGGCCACTTCCAGGGACTGCTGTCTTAGCCTTGACGCAGGGACCCTCACCAATACCCTTTTAAACTACATATTCAAGCCTCCATTTCAACAATACCACTACATTTTTACTCATTTTCTACTCATTTTCTATTCACTTTTCTTTTCTTTCTCCCTTTTTATATGTTTTTTTTTAACTGCCCTCTCATTTTTAACACATATCCACATGCATAAAAGAAAGCAGCTCCCATGTATAAGGAAGGTGCAGTAATGTTCTGTCCTTATTATAAAATGTATAAGATAAATATCCTCAGAATAAAAATCAAAACTGCACTTTTCCTGGCAGAAAGAACTCTGACTAATGAAAATTTATAAAGAAAAAATGCTATTTCCCCCCACTATACTCTCTTCCTACATAAGTGAAAAAGCAAATCAAACATGTACTTTTCTGTAACAAAGTAATATTGTGTATATGAAATGTAAGACACGGAAGGATAAATTTGTTTTTAAGTGTGTATGTATGTGTGTGTGTGTGTGTGTGTGTGTGTATATATATATATATATATATATGCTTTCGTAGATTTTCACGGGTACAGGAATGCAGGTTTTGGTGTTTTCGGGTATCTTCCCGTGTAAGAGTTGGGGTGTCTAGGCGACGTTTCGACGAGGTCTCACTCGTCATCTTCAGGCTGGTGCTTTCGGCTTCTTGTTACTAGAACAGAGCAGGATCTCAGTGTTTGAGTTCCTATAAATACTGTTGAGGGGGTGTGGTGTATAGCCTCCAACGTTCTGGGCAGAGAGGAAGTTCCCAGGTTATTGTGCCTTTTCTTCTTTTGTTCATTAATTACTTGAGGGATATCTTGAGTGATTTCTTGAGTGATATTCTGAGTACCACTTAGGAGGGTCATTAGGTGTGGATTAGTTGCTAAAGCTTTCGTGTCTTGACCTCTTGAGCTTGTGAAGAGTTTTTCTGAGTTTTTCTGAGAAGAGTTTTTCTGAGAAGATGGCTGTACTGCACTTAGTTGTGCTCTGGCTTGGCTTCGTGTATAGGGGCGAGCTGTGGTTTTGTGCCCTGTGCCAGCCAGATCTGTGTAGGGATTGCAGGGGGGTGCAGCATCCGGAGGTGCCACTATGGTTTGGCTACTGGATGGTATCTGTAATTTATCTGTGGAGAGGGTCTGGGTTTGGGTCTGGTGTGGTTGATTGGAGATGGCGTTCTGTGTGCCTCTGGTTCTGGTGTCGGTTTTTGTGGGGAGGGCTAATTTCCAGATGTCTGGCAGGCGGGACGTGTCGTCACGCTTGTTCATGTTGTGAGGGTGTTCACAAGCTCAAGAGGTCAAGACACGAAAGCTTTAGCAACTAATCCACACCTAATGACCCTCCTAAGTGGTACTCAGAATATCACTCAAGAAATCACTCAAGATATCCCTCAAGTAATTAATGAACAAAAGAAGAAAAGGCACAATAACCTGGGAACTTCCTCTCTGCCCAGAACGTTGGAGGCTATACACCACACCCCCTCAACAGTATTTATAGGAACTCAAACACTGAGATCCTGCTCTGTTCTAGTAACAAGAAGCCGAAAGCACCAGCCTGAAGATGACGAGTGAGACCTCGTCGAAACGTCGCCTAGACACCCCAACTCTTACACGGGAAGATACCCGAAAACACCAAAACCTGCATATATATATATATATATATATATATATATATATATATATTCTTTTTTATATACTTTGCATTTTGTATGTTTTTTCTCTTTTTTCTTTTTTTCTTTATATTTTTCATTGTCTTTTATGAATTTTTTTGTTTTTGAAATCCCAATAAATATTATTTTTTAAAAAGAAGAGTAATATTGTGTATATTTGTTTCAATTATATATTTTTTTGGACCCCTGACCATTAGGTCCAGTCGTGACCGACTCTGGGGTTGCGCGTTCATCTCGCTCTGTAGGCCGAGGGAGCTGGCGTTTGTCCACAGACAGCTTCCGGGTCATGTGGCCAGCATGACTAAGCCCTTCTGGCGAACCAGAGCAGCACACGGAAACGCCGTTTACCTTCCCGAAGGAGCGGTACCTATTTATCTATTTGCACTTTGACGTGCTTTCGAACTGCTAGGTTGGCAGGAGATGGGACCGAGGAATGGGAGCTCACCCCGTCGCAGGGATTCGAACCGTCGACCTTCTGATCGGCCACCCCTAGGCTCAGTGGTTTAACCCACAGCGCCACCCGCGTCCCAACAATTTGTTTCATATACTGCTTTAAATAAATCTAAAGCAGAAAACACAATGTTGCAAATCAGTTCTGCTTATAATCCAACTACACACACGCACGCACACACACACACACACACACACTTATATAAATTATGTAAAGAAACAACTTGCAGAATGGCTCCAATGGTTTCTTGCACCAACACACTATCTCACCCCCACCTCTAGGATGCTAGTGTAAAGGCTCCACCGCACCGACCAAGGCACCTCTGCTCACATACTAAAATGCTGCTTCTTTCTAAATCCTATCAAGGTTGAAACATCTGTGAATGTGAAATTCCCATAGTAGAAAGAGAACTGCCTCAATAACTACAGAATAGGCCCAGCTCATGGTCTCACAGAATGGCCTATCTCCCATCAGGAGATCTAGAGCAAGGACTGCCCTTATTGATATTGCCGTATTTTTCGCCCTATAGGATGCACTTTTTCCCCTCCAAAAATGAAGGGGAAATGTGTGTGTGTCCTATGGAGCGAATGCAGACTTTCGCTGAAGCCTGGAGAGCGAGAGGGGTCGGTGCGCACCGACCCCTCTCGCTCTCCAGGCTTCAGGAAGCTATTCGCAAGCCTTGTGAGCCCGCGTGAGTTCCTGCTGGGCTTCCACCTCTTGCGGAGAGCTGCCTGCATCCCGAAGCCTGGGAGGCGCTGAGCTCAGCGCGCCCCGGGCTTCGGGCAGATATCCGCAAGCCTGGGGAGACTGGCACGACTTCCCGCCGGGCTCCCTAGGCTTGGGATAGCAGCCTGTTCTGGGAGCTCGGGCTTCCCCCGCCCCAGCCCCGCACCTGGGGGGGAAATATTTTTTTCCCCTTTATTTCCCCCCCAAAAAAACTAGGTGCGCCCTATGGGCCGGTGCGCCCTATGGGGCGAAAAATACGGTAACTGACATGAAGGGTGGCATGGCAAGACACTACCCCTTACGTAGTGGGACCCATGCAGTTTCTGGCTTTAAAAATTAACACCGAATGATTGTAAAAGACAAAAAAAATACCTAAAAAGTGACTGCAACACTTTCTATACCCACCCTGGTGATCTACACGTCAAGTGCTGGATAGAGTAGCAGTCCAGGATAATATAGGACAAAACCAAGCCCTCTGAATCATTCAGCCAAGTCTCTAATGCGGCTCTGGTTAGCTGCCACTTCTATTAACATATGGAAGGCAGATTTTTTACTGGCAGTCAGTTTTGCATTTACCAGCAATAATGCCATTTTGGTGGTCCCAATAATAATAATCTAAAGAATGGGTGTGGGCTTGGAGCTAGATCACAAGGATGTAAGATGTCCCAAGTTCGCTTACCTTCCTTCTGAAGCCATACCTTCTCTTGCTCCAAACCTCCTGCATGTTTGCCCTGGCTAATGTCCTCCTCTGTCCAATCTCAATGGAGACACATTTCTCCTTCTCCACCCACCACAACCAGCAATCAAGATCTTGCATTTAAGATATTGCTACCCATTTTGCTACACTGGAATTTCCATTTAAATTAGCATGTCATAGAACACTGTTTTCTTGACTAAAAGTGCAATCCTAACAAAGTCTTCACAAAGTCCTATTTAATTCAATGGTGCTTACTTCCAGTTAAGTGGAGCTTAGGTTGCTGCCTTAATGCCTGTGCTACATAGATGGACATATGTAGTACACAAAGATGTACGCATACATGTATCACAGGTATTTAGTCAAGAAAACACACCAATTTAAACAAAACAAAAAATCATTACAGCTAAATGAGTGGTAACACACCAATTGTTATTCTAGCAAAATAGTTTTTCCATCAATGTTGACCATTAAGCTTGCTAGTGTGGATTTAGCTATGAGACACAACTTCATTATTTCCACCACATTTTTATTACCATGCTCATATCACCATTGAGCTTACCTTTCCTTTCGATCCAGATTGCTTAAAATATGAAAGAGAAAAATATAATAAGATACAAAGCCCTTAATTTGTAGAACATCAGTAGATTTGAAAAAAGAAATCTGTATCTGGATATCCAATATTCAATTTAAATTTGAACTCTTTGTTGTAAGTAGCACTTAGCATCTAAATTTGCCAAAAAAGATCACACTTTTTAGCTGCTTAATACCGTATCATTCCAGGTCTGTCAACAGTTACTGGCATAATGCTCTATAGAATATATGTCAGAATATAACTGAATGTATTGTGTCAGCATGTTATAGTTCTGTAAGGTTATTTAAATAACCGTATAACAAACATTCATTAACACTATTGTATAACCATTGAGTCCCTTTTGCTAAGAATTTAAAGGCCAAACTATGAAGATGATCCTAGCGAGATGTCCACTAAATAGTGGGAACACATACAAAGGAGATTTTATGATGCAGCAGCATCTAGGCCATATGGTGTCATGCACCAGATCACATTCAAGCAACTGTCTCTAAACTTCCTATTCAGGTCTCACATGAATCTGCCTTCTTCCAGGTCTAAATAATTCCTTAGTGTTATTAAAAAGTGGGGAAAAGAAAGAGAAAGGGGGACAATCAATCTATTGTGTTTATATAATATGAAGAAAGCATGTAAATGAATGTCCATGGAGGGCAGCAAGGCCCACATGTTCACATGGTTGGGTTTGTAGAAAAGTTTGGTAAAAATAGGTTTAAATAATTAGGCACAATGGAGTAGGCCCATTTGAGCCTCAACATCCCCATCTTATTACCAGGCTTTACCATCTTTATTTTGTTTAGTTCCCATCTTGTCTCATCTTTTCAGCCCCTGCTTTCTACATCTGCATCCTTTTTCAAAGACTTGCACCGTACTTTGTCAGTTTCCTTTCCCTTAACCTCTACATACCTTGTTTCTAAGCCAGCTATTTAGCATTTTAAAAATCTGAACAAAGTAACACTTCTATTCCAAAATGTCTGGCAAAGATGTATTCACATTTGACAAAGTTGCTGTTTTAATTTTTTTTAATCCCTTTGCCTCTTCATAAAAAACTTTTAAAAACCTTTCTAAATATGGCATTCGAGCTGCATATGTAACCAAACCTCAAGTCACAAAAGCAATATATGATGCAAATTTGGGGATTCCGTCTTAATTTCAAGAGAAGATAAATTTTGTTAATCTTACTGAAATTCTTATTAGGAATATATCATTTGGAAAAGAAAAGTTTCACTCTGAATGTTTCACTCTGCTTTTCTGTGGGTTGAATCCAGGCTTGGTCATGCCTAGAATAGATCTATTTAAACCAATGTAATTTAAGTTAGTCATAACTAACAAGTCATAGATTTCAGCGAGTCTATTCTAAGCATGACCAAGTTAGACTCCAATCCTAAGTAACAAGAACAAGCAACAGGAAAACATATATTGAAGGCTTTGATGGTAAGCACTATGCATATGGCAAATAAGTCGTGGACATATCCCAAGTTGTCTGGGAGCACTTGTTACAGTACACAGGTGAAACTAAGTAACTGGTGGACTATTGCTGACGTGGGGATCCAGGGCACAGTCCTTCAATGGCTGCGCTCGTTTCTCTCTGGTCGGGGACAGAGGGTGGCGCTTGGGGGGGGGATTGTCATCGCGCCACTCCTTGGTGTGTGGAGTACCTCAGGGTGCGATACTCTCCCCGATGCTTTTCAACATCTTTATATGCCCCCTCGCCCAGCTTGTCTGGAGTTTTGGGCTGGGTTGCCATCAGAATGCTGATGACACCCAACTCTATCTGTTGATGGATGGCCATCCTGACTCGGCCCCAGACACACTGACCAGATGTTTGGAAGCTGTGGCTGGATGGTTACGTGGGAGCCGGTTGAAGCTAAATCCTTCGAAGACAGAGGTCCTGTGGCTGGGACGGGACGATATGGGATTGGGGGGGCAACTCCCATCTCTTGCGGGGGCACAATTAGTGCCAGCACCGTCCGTTAAGAGTTTGGGTGTAATCTTCGACACCTCCCTTTCCATGGAGGCACAGATTGCAGCTATAACAAAGGCGGCATTTTTCCATCTCCTCCAAGCTAAGCAGTTGGCTCCTTACCTCTCTCGCCCTGACCTAGCCACTGTGATCCACGCGACGGTCACCTCCAGACTGGATTATTGTAACTTGCTCTACGTGGGGCTGCCCTTGAGACTGACCCAGAAACTCCAGCGGGTGCAGAATGCTGCAGCGAGACTCCTTATGGGGTCTTCGCTGCAAGATCACATTCACCCGGTGCTACACCAGCTGCGCTGGCTCCTGGTGGAGTACAGGATCAGGTTTAAGGTGCTGGTTTTAACCTTTAAAGCCCTATACAGCCTAGGACCCTCGTACCTACGGGACCGCCTCTCCTGGTATGTCCCACAGAGAAACTTACGGTCTTCAAATAAAAACATCTTGAAGGTCCCAGGCCACAGAGAGGTTAGGCTGGCCTCAACTAGAGCCAGGGCTTTTTCGGCTGTGGCTCCGATCTGGTGGAACACTCTGTCACAAGAGACTAGGGCCCTGCGGGACTTGACATCTTTCCGCAGGGCCTGCAAGACAGAGCTGTTCCACCAGGCCTTTGGCCAGGGCACAGCCTGACTCCCTCCCTCGGCAATCTTCGCGGAGCTCTGGCCCAATGGTTGCCAGTGGCTTGATTTGAATTAATTTTATAATGAATGATTTTAGAATGTTGTTTGTGTTGTACTTTTGTGCTGTTTTATTGTTGTTAGCCGCCCTGAGCCCGGCTTCGGCTGGGGAGGGCGGGATATAAATAAAACAATTTTTTATTATTTATTATTATTATTATTATTATTATTGTCGCCTAAGAAGTTTGGGGATCTTACACCACTCAACTGTATTTTGGTAGGATACGGTAACAATTTCCCCTCAGTATACAAACAGGGTAAAGGTAAAGGGACCCCTGAACATTAGGTCCAGTCGTGGCCGACTGTGGGGTTGCGGCGCTCATCTCGCTTTATTGGCTGAGGGAGTCGGCATACAGTTCCAGGTCATGTGACCAGCATGACTAAGCCGATTCTGGTGAACCAGAGCAGCGCAAGGAAACACCGTTTACCTTCCCGCCAGAGTGGTACCTATTGATCTACTTGCACTTTGAGGTGCTTTCGAATTGCTAGGTTGGCAGGAGAAGGACCAAGCAACGGGAGCTCACCCCGTCGCGGGGATTCGATCCGGCGACCTTCTGATCGGCAAGTCCTAGGCTCTGTGGTTTAACCCACAGTGCCACCCGGGTCCCATAAAAACAGAATACTGTGGTGCAAATGACAGCGTTGTCCCCTCACCACCTGCTACCCATGGCTCACTTTGGGAAAATCTGTTAAGATAGGGAGTAGTTACCTAAATTTTAAACTATTTACAAACTTAATGTCTGACTGCATTATTTACATGGTATAAGCATGGAATTGTGGCGCGGAGGTACATGAGGGCTGTTAACTTTATTTTAGTTTCTAAAAATATATATAAGAAGAGGAGGGAATATTCTATTACTTCATCTCCATCCTCCACATAAAGTTTGAGAGCTTCTGTCTCACAAAAAACCTCATCAAGGAAAGCAAAACTCTTTCCCTCAAAGTCCAAACCTTGATTCCTTAAGAAATGCACTATTAAAACCCATGGTGCAGTAGGAAGACTGCACAATCAACCAGACTTTAAATAAGAAACATTTTTATTTTATTTATCAAATTTCCATGCCACTGCTGCCCTCCCGCCCCCATATCTGAGGTTCACAGGGTCAGACTTTAGATTAAGGCTCAAGTGTGGTTAACAAGTTCAGGACCTGGCATATTATTATATAATATCCAAATTTGTGATTCAATCAGGGTAAGGAAAGGTATAGATGAAAAGCCTACACCACAGACACAGTAAGCAGACTGTGCTTGGTGGACCTTCAGTGCTCAAAATATTTCTTCTTCTGGATTGTTAAATGAGTCTAAATACTGCAAGCTGGTGAACACTCAAAGCTTCAACAATGGAGATTTCCGTGTATGAGTTGACCCATAAATAATACAAGTAGGAAAGAAGTAAGTAAAAGATGACAGAGATGTGGTGTCTTTATTCCCCAGTGAAGCTTCATTGTGGCTGCCTTAGAAGTACAACTCATTGGGCGCCATGCAGTTATACTACGTACCACTTACTTGGTCTAGAAAAGACCCTAATTCGCTTACTCTATCTTAGCCTCTAGCCAGATAAGGAACAAAATATTCTAGAACCTCTTAGACTGGTTGCAATACATACAATTTAAAGTCTCAGATAATCTAAGTGACTTTTGTGCTGTTTCAGCACATGATGAACCCACTATGGCAGCACTACCCTTTTTCAAAGTTTCTACATTTTTGTAAGGTCTGTAATATTTTCTGATAGATCCTTTTTCCTATCAAGTAGTGTTTCGCAAGTCTACACCCAACCTGTTTTTGTTGTGCGCATTTAATGCAAGCCTTTAGCTGTTCGTATACTCTTGGATTTGCATAAGGGAAAAACAAGATGAAGCTCCGGGTTAGAAAACCAGCCAATCTGGAAGGAGGAATCAGCACAATTATACTACCAATGGGGCTTCTCCTGTCCTCAACACTCACTGTGGAAGCACAGGTGGGATATTTGACTAGGAGTGCCTTTCCTCAACTTCAGTTGATTTGCCACCTATAATCTTAGTTAGAGATATCAGGCCCTGCCTCAAAGCCATGCCTTAAGTGAGACTACTGTAATGCAATCAACAAGGGCACCTTTGAAGACATTTTGGAAGCTTCAACTGGTGAAGAATACTGCTGCCCTGTAAGTGGGAGCAAGATTAACAGAGTATGGCACTGATTCTGTACCAGCTGCACTGGTTACCAGTTTCTGAGCCCAAATCAAAACGCTGGTTTTGGTTTTAAAGCCCTAAATTATTTGGGATCATTATTTGAAGGACCACCTTCACCTATATGAACTTGCCTGGGCACTGAGACCTGCCTCAGAGGCACTACTCATGTGCCCACCTCTTAGGACAATTTGGTTCATTGGCGCTATAGACAAGGCCTTTTCTATGGTGGTTCCAAGTTGTGGAACTCTTTCCCCACAGAGGTGTGCATGGTCCGTCCCCCCCCCAACACTACTCAGTTCTAAGCAGATATTTAAAGAAAGACCCACAGCGTACAAAGCTGTTTTTTTCATGAGAGAAATTAAGTATGTCCTTTAAGTCTTACCTTTGTGCTGCTGTTTTTACTAAAGATGCTTGTGCATGAGCATGGTGACAGCGTCTAGCTTGTACTACTGTTGCGGAACAAGGAATATTTTGAACATTTTCACTGCAAACAGAAAAAAACAGGTAAGAAAAAAATGTTAAAATTCACAGCATGGAAAGAATTATAAGTCTGCTTAGAGAAATTCCTCCATTACTTCACTTTCTAAGTGATACCTGAATCAGCACTTCCACTATGCTACCTAATCATAGTTACACTGACGCTTTTGATTAGCCAGCTGCAACAAGAAATGATGAGTTATTTGCAACTAGTGGGTACAATCCTTCTTCTCCATAGAGCATCATAGTCCATCATAGTCAAGATCCCAGGTCTTAGTCCATAACAACACTTGGATATTACAAATAGAGCATCTAAATCTATTTTCGAAAGGTGCAAGTGTAACAAACTTAAGGTCCTTTCACAAGCAGAATTCTCACAATCACTATTTCTCCCAGAAACAAGCCATTTACTAAATAATTTTTAGTATATTAGGAATCACTATACCTCAATTTCTTGCTGCTTCCCAACATGTTGAGTCCAATTGGGGTTACTCTTAAAGCACCAGGTTCAATTTTGCTTCGTCTAGCATATGTTCTCATAGAATCACCTCTGGCACCAATAGTTCCTGAGTGAAATCGCAGCACCTGAAACAATTAGCAAAAACTTAATCTACAAAGCAGCAGCTCTCAGATGGAGACATTTTACATTTTTATTAAGCTTTCAAATACTAAGATATTCTCAATCCTCCAAACACCTACAGCCAACACAAGAGTCTTTTTGGACCTGGAAGAAGAAAGAACAGGAGATGGGGATGGGGTCAAGCACACTCTGCCAACACATTTGGGGGCCAGGAACAGAACTCCCACACAAACATTTGTCACCTGTGATAATAATACAAATGAAACTGGTTGTCAGATGAATTATGTTGCAAACTTATGTTACTGTGTTGCTTTACAGGAAACTTATGTTACTGTGTTGCTTTACAGGAAAACAATCATGATTGTTTATTGTTTTTACACACACACCACAAGAAGCGAAAAGTTCACTTTGCCAAAGCTTCAAGGCCATATAGTAAGTTGCTGATAAAAGTTTAAGAAAGCATGTGTGTGCTCTTTTTTTAGCGGCATACACACTGCATGAGTTTGTAGCAGTCACCTCCTCATATTAGAACTTCTTTTTTTTAAAGTGACATACTGAAATCTTTCACTCAACGTGAAATATAAAATATGCATTTTCAGGTACATTATATTTGATAAATACTCACTTTTTTCCCACCAGTGGGACTGCAGCTTCCATCACTCTCATCCACAGTCAGCAGACTGGCTTCACTTAACAGGCAAAGAACAGGAAACAAAATATGTATATTGTAATTCAATAATAGCAAACAGGGTTTCAACAACTACTGCAAAAAGGTCTAAGTAATGTTTTCTCAATCTGTTAAACAATCATGTGGTTTACACTTTCCTCTAAAATATTTTGGTGCTAGTTTGCCTCAAAATAAAGTGTATACAAAAGACAGGGGGACATACAATGTCAGCAATAGTATTACAAACCTGGTAATATGTAGAATTACTTTAGCAGATGGCTTCACAGTACCACTTTTGTATGGATTTTATGGACATTGTTCTAAGTAAACACAGAATTTGAGATCTAGACCTGAAACTAATTTTGTAACCAGAACATTTGCTTGTAAAGAGGTAGTACAATTTAGCAGTAAATCTAAATATGATTCTCATCAATAAATGTGTAGCTGTTAACCATTTGTGTGTAGATCAAAGTATTTCACACTGAAGGTTGTGCTTCTGTTTTTGGAATATACAGTAAATCTTCTTGGCACCATACTAGGTACCTAGAAAAAATAGTATTCCTCCCAGAGTTAGTACATCCATTGCATTTACAAGGGAAGAATATAATTAATACAAGTGGAAACTGCAGAAAAATGCATCCTTGTATCCCAGTAAGAGTGCTCCTGTCCAGGATTCTGCCATTCCACTCCCTACCCCTTTTATTTTATCTGACACTCAACCTTCCATGGCTACAGCATGCTCAGTTTTTAGCGGACTTTTTTTGGGGGGGCGCAAAAACATGCTGATCTCATCCTACTAAGTCAGTTCTTGCATTCTTGGGAAAAGGTTCCATCGTTATCTCAACAGAAACTGGGTTTCAACATCCAGTTGATACAACCACTTGGGCCTAGAACATCCACTATTCCTAAACTTTGATACTAAACAATTATCTGCATCTATGCTATGATTTAGGTTCCTTTCTTTTCTAAATAATTGCAGTAATAAAAGGATGGTGGAAATGAAGCACTAGAACCTGGGCAAGAGCAAACACAAACATAAGAAGTCTGCGAGAAAGTTACTGAAAATAAAAACACAAAATTCTTTTTGTTAATTAGCAGCACAGTGCACAAATAAGTACTATTATTCTGGAACTGAAGCACCCAAAATGAGTACCAACTGTGGTATATTAGAAGGGGATGTCACGACTGCTTCAAACATGACCTTTTTTTTTTTAAGGAATAATCCTAATATAAGAAAAATGTGTAAGCAATCACTTGAGATGTACAGCATATGTTACCATATGCACACATCAGGAAGTCATTGTGTACATTGGCCTATACACACAAATGCCAAACTTCATAAGTATAAATGTCTTCCTATTTACAGGATTATCGCTCTGAGGAAAGTGTCATATGGTATAGAACACACCTGACTTTGATATTTGTGAGAGAAAAAGAATCGCCTATCCTTTGCGAGGGATCCAGGTATCTGTTGTTATGTTTCACTTGTCACTTTTTCACCCTGGTATTGTATTAGTATTTTTAAACGTTCATGAGACCAAATCAAATTATACTGTTAACATAAATAATTAGCTTGCTTACCAGTAGTTGTTCCATAACTCTTCTCCACCAGTCTATTAAGCAAGGAGGCTGAATGTCAGTCTACCACTCATCCCCAATCAGTAAAATTCAAAAAATGATATACTCCCATAAATATATAGTGTTGTAGGAGATACGTGAATGGAAGAATTTGTTGTCTATAAACTTTCCAAGTGAAGATTTTTGTAAGACTCAAAACTAAGAAATTTGCAAAACAGTAGTCTTCAGTTTAGGTAAACAGGACAGGGTAGGGTGGAAAGCCATCTCAAGAGACACATAACAGCATGCATGTAATGAAGTTTCTATATGACCTTCAAGTGTTTTTATTCTAAAATAAGTGCCAAAAAAAATTGAATTCTTTTGCTATTCAATACATTTCAAAAGTTCCTGACTCGGTTGTTTTAACCTGAGCTAGGTAGGCTCCATAACTGCACTAATTCCCTGAGATTCTAGTTATTAAAAATTAAAAAATAAGACACCTACTACTTGCTTCTGGAATAATCCGTAACATCATTAGGCAATAAGTAGCCTGAGAAAAACGTTACATGAATGTGACCCTCTTATGGGTATGAATTAGTGACACTATAACACTTCCACTTTAGAGAATTAGAAATGAAGGGGTGCTCAGTTTTCTAATTACTGTAACGTTCCACATTTTACTTTCTGTAGCCTAGATTAAGGTATCCTTACTCTTTTTCTGCATCTCCTTCACTTTCGTCTGAACAATTAAAGCCCCAGGTATTTTTGAATCCTCCATCTCGCTTGGACTGTGATGTATCCAAAGCTGAAACAAAAATAAGTTAAAATCAGTTCACGTTCCAAGCAACACATACTAAGAAAGGAAAAATTACAGCTAACAATTCCACTATTTAGCTGACAGATCACAAGACAATACATTAAACACTATTTTACTTTTCTATTTATCAGCCTTGGAACATTTGAAACAACCACTTAAGGAGGGTGCAGAACAGGGCTAGGGAGGTGCAAAATCTGGGGAAGTCTTGAGGGCTAACTAGAGAAGCTTGGAGGGTCCCATGTCACCCCAGGGCCTGAGGTCCTTCATTCTTGATGTAAACCAAAGTCGGGAACATAATGTTGATGATAGAAATAATGTTGAGTTACATTCTGAATTCCGTTACTGTCATGAGAGGATTTTTAAAAAGCAAGTTATGCTTAACAGTATTATTTCAATAAAAACCTTAAGGTTTATTTTGGTGAACAGTGGAACGTTTTATTGTAGCAGATTTAATGACAAAATAACTGCTAGAACTTAATGGGTCTACAAGGCTGATCCACATCTGCTTCCAAATGATAATCACAGAACTCACAGCACTGCACAGAATGCTTGAAAACTCTAATGTGGTATTTACAGACTTTTCTGTGGAAGGGATATCATTTTTTTTCTTAAAAACTGGGGTGGTACAACTGCGAAGACTACACTGCTAAACAATGGAGGTTCCAAAAGGTACTGGGATTCTTCCATTTCAGTGTCACCAACAATGCTCTCTATCTCTACTACAGTGGTACCTCTGGTTATGAATTTAATTCGTTCCAGAAGTCCGTTCTTAACCTGAAACCGTTCTGAACCTGAGGTACCACTTTAGCTAATGGGGCCTCCCGCTGCCGCCGTGCCACCACCGTGAGATTTCTGTTCTCATGCTGAGGTAAAGTTCTTAACCCAAGGTACTACTTCTGGGTTAGCGGAGTCTGTAACCTGAAGTGTTTGTAACCCCAAGGTACCATTGTATGTATTTTGCTAAATGGTTTGTCTGCTTGTTTTCTATGTGTTCAGATGCCTCTTGAGATACTGTTGCCAAACTCAGTATAAGGTTGAACTCAGGATAAGGCGGCCTTTATCCCCATTTGGATGCTGGCCACCATTTTGAATCAAAATGGTTGACCAAAGCATCACTTTGGTGTGACTTTGTCTGTTTGTGAGCATAGGTTTGATTGCCTCTCAAAATATTCTCACCAAATTCAACATGAAGATTCTCGAGATGGGGATAGAAATCTCAGTCAGGCACCATTTTGAATCAAAATGGTGGACAAAAATGTGACTTTGGTGTAATTTCACCCAGTTTGGGGCACAATGGGTCCAAACTCACAAATTATACTATCCATTTAAAAATCACAATATATTTTTGGTTTCTAAAAATTTATGGGCAGCACTGGGCACTCCACACTAGTTGGGACTATATGCGGCATCCAGAAAACCTTCCAAAAGAATATTCACTCTACATATTTCTATCTGCAATGCCGCTGTCTTTTACAATATCAGGGTTAATTAATATATCTTATAATTCTTGCAATTTACCAAAAAAGCAGTGTTTCAAGTACATTACAGTGCTATTTCAGATTCTGAAATTAAATTCATATGACTCACTACAGATAAAATTCATTCTCATGCCCAATTAGATTCATTCATGAAATATTCTTAAAAATCTATACAACAGCAAAATCCAACATTTCCTCAAACATGTCTTTTTCCTGGGGACTCATACGAATCAAAGAGTCTCCAAGTATTTTGTACAATTTGTACTTTTAGCTTAATAAAGTTGCTCACTGCAACCATGGCAAATTAGGCTGCATACATATGATAATTTTACAAGATTCTGAAGCACTCTTGCATAGCTATTATTACCCATAATATACATAATCATTTTTCTATCCTGCTGTGGTCTCTGATCAACCAGGTTTTCAGGTTTCTGTAGCACTTTAAACAGTATCTGAAAGGGAAAAAACTGGCTCCCAACAACTACTGCAACAGATGCACATACAGCTGTCACTTAATAGTTAAAAGAAATGTTTAGTAGGCAAAATACATATACATATCCACTTATGATTCCATTTCAAGAGAAAAATAATAACAAAAGGATACCTCCTTCCACAGTGTCAAATCACATTGTTTCAATAACATTTTCTTAGTTTTAATAATCAGTCCCCTTCTTCAGTACTTTATTTTATCCTTAGGAGGGAACATTATTAGAATAGTAACTGGTTTCCATCTGGGCTATTCACTTTCACCACTCAACTGACTTGACTGAGACTCTTCAATCCACATTAGTGCATACATATATCAAAATGACAACTGCTGCTTCAGGACTACTGCCATGGTAATAGTAATGGAGAGGAAGCTCTCACTGTTCTATATAATAGCTGAATGTACACCACCTTAGCATGCATACCACCTTAGTAATGCAGAGAGAGAAAATGCCACTGTTTTACAATATGAATTAGCATCATGTTCCTCAATTACTGCTGAGAACTAAATGTACTCTGTACTGCATTGCACTTATGAAGGTAAATCATCTGATGATCATTATTTGAATTAAATGTGAGGATTCAGAATGCTTAGCTACTCAGGAAATAAAGTACTGTAATTCACATTCCAGCTTCTATGAAGAAACAGTATTGAGTCAGTCTGGCTGTGATTTAAACTGAATACAGGAGCAAGCACAGGTCAGTGTAGAGGTATGTGATAAACAAAAACTAAAACACAGAAAGCTCAGAGGAAAGATGGTTTCAGGAAAAAAGAGAAGCATGAAGGGGAAAGTGGCTGTATTCCCTCAAGGGTAATCTGTTGGCTGTACAGGTGTTATGTGGGGTCAGGTCCAAAAGTGAGCAGTTTGTAGCGCTGCAAAATTGCATTGTCCCTGTTCTGAAACACTACTATGGATAGGCAAATATGTCAATTTCAATCGGTTTCTCATTTTTACCATCTTAAACTCAGCTCTCCAGATCAGATCCAGATTTTTCTGGAAAAAGAGCCTCATGAAAATTTAACAGCATTTTAATGTGTGTTTTTCCTAATACAATGGTACCTTGGTTTATGAACTTAATCCATTCCGGAAGTCCATTCTTATACCAAGGTGCACTTTCCCTAATGAGGCCTCCCAGTGTTGGTGCCCTTCCACTGTTCAGATTCCGTTCTCAGACCGAGGTAAAGTTTTCAAACCAGGACACTATTTCCGGTTTTGAGGAGTTTGTAAACCGAATCGTTCTTAAACCGGACTGTTCTTAAACGGAGGTACCACTGTACATATACATATGTACCGGTATACATATTTTGTATGCAATTTTGCCTAATGTACACATTCTTGAAGCATTTCCCCTAATTTGATGCATCATGTTATTTTAACTAATATAGGCATTTATATGAACACTTTACCGCCCTAATATATGAATTTTGGTACATATTGCTTGGCTGGCGAACTGCACTGCCAAATTCAGAGAAGTGCACATTTCAAATGATGGTTGTGTTTTTGTTTGCTTATTATTTCAGAAAGCGCAAATTCATCTTCAAATATAAGCTGATTCAAATCCCTCCCATCCGTAGACACCTTTCCCAAGCATACACTTTATGCGGAAGAGGAAGTGGTTCTCAGAGAGGTGGTTCATTGAGCAACAATGGGTACACAGCATCCCAGTGGGCACATGACATATGATGCAAGGCCACAGGCTACCCACCACTGGGTGAGAGAATCAGAAGGGAGGCAAAAACGGGAGCTCTGAAAAAACCTCACAAAACATAAAAATAGCAGGTGGCTAGAAGAAATTTGAACTAGGTAGCCAGTGGCTCAAAATAAAAAGACCTAATAAAACTGCAGGAAGTAGAAACATGAGATTAAATGATGAGCCAATGCAGAAACACGGGACAGAAGGGGGGAGGTGCTCTTTCAGGTATGCTGGCCCTGAGTATACAGTACTAGAATACACAGTATCCTAAAGCAGAAGATTTCACTACTGAGAAGAGAGACTTTGCAGGAAACTGCTTAGAATTGGAGGGGGAGGTCGCTCTGTCATATTTAACTCCTAGTCATGCTTCAGTACATCATCTTATGTAAATTGGAAACTGGCTTCCACCTTGTTCTCTAACTGCTGATGTCCTTATTACTAAACAACACAGAGGGTGGAGAGAACACTGTCAGATGTGTTTTTTCTTAGCTACCCTGCCCCACAGTGAGCCCATTTCATTTCTTTGCCATTCAGTGTCCTAGCTGGGATAAAAAATCAGCAGGAGCGGCAAAACTGAAACCAGAGCAAGTGCTAATGGAATCCTTTTATTCACTTAAGTCTGAAATGAATATATCTAAGGGGAAAATATTAGAAATTGTTTGCCTCCTTGGAAGTCTGTCTATAAACAGTTTTTAGTCCAAAATGTATTAATACTGCTGTACAACAAACTGCAGAGAATGCTAATAAAGCCATGGTTTTCAAAGTGGGAGGCAGTTTTCCAAAATGTGAAATGGTTGCTAGGGAAGACATTACAAGCACAGAGAATAAAAAAGTGGGGGGTGGGGGATGTGAAGCACACACTGCATTTTCTTTTAGATATAAGATCCACTCATCCTACCAACAAAAATCTTTCCTTTTACATATTATGAAGTATGATCTCATCCATCATTAAGTTTGTTACCTATGGCAGACCTGCTTTTCAAAATGTAGTCATGCCCTGTGTTTACCCACAGTGAGCATTCTCTCCAGGCGCTAAAGAGGAAAGCACACGTCCACTTACCTAGCTCAGAAAATATGTTTCAGATATTGTTAGGTTGATGGCAAAGGCAGGGGAATAAGGGGGAAATAGTTCCTTCACCTGAACTGCCCTCAGAATGGAAATTATTCATGACTAGTGACACTGTCAGAAGTACAAGGCCATCCAAAGTCAGGAGAATAAGACTACCAATGATTACTAGTCATGATAGCACTGTACTATCTCTAGTATCAGAGGCAGCATGCTTCTGAACACACTGATGGGAATCATGAGCGGAGGAGGACTATGTTCTAGTTGTGGCCTTGCCATAGGAATTTGGTTGGCCACTGCAGAGAATAGGGTGTGGGCCTAGCAGAGCCTTTGGTCAAATCCAGGCAGCCTTTTTAAAGCTTATATAGAGGAGTACTGGGCATCTTCCCCTGCCCCAAAACCACAAACCAAATGTAGCCTTTTAGTTTTCCTGATAAGAATGAAGAAGAAGAAGAGAAGAGGAGTTTGGATTTCATATCCCGCTTTATCACTACCCGAAGGAGTCTCAAAGCGGCTAACATTCTCCTTTCCCTTCCTCCCCCACAACAAACACTGTGAGGTGAATGGGGCTGAGAGACTTCAGAGAAGTGTGACTGGCCCAAGGTCACCCAGCAGCTGCATGTGGAGGAGCAGAGATGCGAACCCAGTTCCCCAGATTACGAATCTACCGCTCTTAACCACTACACCACACTGGCTCACGTTTCTGAGAGGAAGTAAAAGGGATGCTTTCAGAGATCATGAGAGTGGGCTCCTAAACTAGCTCCCTGCTCCTGGTGATGCTGACTACAAAGAAGCGAACCTGCTTCAATCTACATAGCCCCATCCTATGTTTCGTTTCTTGGGCATAAAGTACCAAAGAACATTTGGAACTTGGTTTTATAAATTGATTACATGTAGGGTTTCCCAGAATCCTGTGCCCCATGACCAAAAGTTCCTTACAGACTCAGAAGTGCAGTGATGCTTTAAAGCTACTGAATTTTTGAAATCAACAGAAGTCATTAAAGAATGCAAACATTAATAAATAAACAGGAGCAGCTCAGTAAAGTAAAAGATAGGAAATTGCTACAGAAATGGTTTCATTCTCACTAGAAGTTATTGCTTGCTTGCTGTGGGAATTATATAGAAATACATTTACTCTATTTAGTTATTCTATACAAAAAAAAATTATGACAAAATCCTGATGCCTCAAATCCTCATTTTTGTTCATTCCTATTGGAAATGAACACCATTCATTGGAAACAATAGCAAGAAGGGATTAAACATGCCTCCAGTTGCAGATAGGTAGCCGTGTTGGTCTGCCATAGTCAAAATAAAAAAATTCCTTCCAGTAGCACCTTAAAGACCAACTAAGTTAGTTCTTGGTATGAGTTGCAATTCAGCAGCTTCTCTTTCCAGTCTATTTCTGAAATTCCTTTGTAGTAAAACAGCTACAGTGGTGCCTCGCAAGACGAAATTAATTCGTTCCGCAAGTTTTTTCTTCTTGCGAGTTTTTTGTCTTGCGAAGCACGGTTTCCCGTAGGAATGCATTGAAAATCAATTAATGCGTTCCTATGGAGACCGCCTTCAGACCAGGTCCAGGGACAGTCTGTCCCCAGACCTCTTCTGAAGGCTGGCGGGGGAAGAAGGACTTTTCTCCCCACCGCCAGCCTTCAGAACAGCCTTCTGAAGGCTGGCGGTGGGAAGAAAAGCCCTTGTCCCGCCGCCAGCCTTCAGAAGAGTTCCCGGAGGGCTGCCTAGGCTGCGGATAGCAGCCTGCTGCCCGGTGCGAGGCAGACATCTGCAGCTTGGGGTGCCCTGCAGGACTTCCCCGCAGGGCTCTCCAAGCTGCGGATAGCAGCCTGCTGCCCCGCACGAGGGGCGCTCTTTAGCAGAGCGCCCTTCGCGCGGGGCAGACATCTGCAGCTTGGGGAGCCCTGCAGGACTTCCCCGCAGGGCTCTCCAAGCTGCGGATAGCAGCCTGCTGCCCCGCACGAGGGGCGCTCTTTAGCAGAGCGCCCCTCGCGCGGGGCAGACATTCGCAGCTTGGGGAGCCCTGCAGGAGTTCCCCGCAGGGCTCTCCAAGCTGCGGATAGCAGCCTGCTGCCCCGCACGAGGGGCGCTCTTTAGCAGAGCGCCCCTCGCGCGGGGCAGACATTCACAGCTTGGGGAGCCCTGCAGGACTTCCCCGCAGGGCTCTGCAAGCTGCGGATAGGCGCAGCAGGCTGCTATCTGCAGCTTGGAGAGCCCTGCGGGGAAGTCCTGCAGGGCTCCCCAAGCTGCAGATGTCTGCCCCGCGCGAGGGGCGCTCTGCTAAAGAGCGCCCCTCGTGCGGGGCAGCAGGCTGCTATCCGCAGCTTGGAGAGCCCTGCGGGGAAGTCCTGCAGGGCTCCCCAAGCTGCAGGTGTCTGCCCCTCGCGAAGGGCGCTCTGCTAAAGAGCGCCCCTCGTGCGGGGCAGCAGGCTGCTATCCGCAGCTTGGAGAGCCCTGCGGGGAAGTCCTGCAGGGCTCCCCAAGCTGCGAATGTCTGCCCCGCGCGAGGGGCGCTCTGCTTAAGAGCGCCCCTTGCGCGGGGCAGCATGCTGCTATCCGCAGCCTAGGCAGCCCTCCGGGAACTCTTCTGAAGGCTGGCGGGGGAGAAGGGCTTTTCTTCCCACCGCCAGCCTTCAGAACAGCCTTCTGAATGTTGGCGGTGGGGAGGAAAACCTTCCTCCCACCGCAAATCTTCAAAACAGGTCCGGGAACAGAGGAGAAGCGCTGCGCGCCTTCTCCTCTGTTCCCGGACCTCCCACCACAAGCCTTCAGGACAGGTCTGGGAGATTTCCCTATGGGCTTTCGTCTTGCGAAGCAAGCCCATAGGGAAATTCGTCTTGCGAAGCCTCTAAAAATCGGAAAACCCTTTCGTCTTGCGGGTTTTTCGTTTAGCGAGGCATTCGTCTTGCGGGGTACCACTGTACTTTGAGATCTTGTATAGAATGTCCTGGGAGATTGAAGGACACTCATTACCAAACTTAAAACCATGGAGAGACCTGGTCTTAACAAAGACACTGGATTCTTATCTCATTATACATGACTAAGCCATTTCTCACCTTCTCACCCCTTGCCTTTTCCTGTAGGACCTATTACAGTCGTTAAGAGTCGTCAACAGGCTCATCTCAGCTACCTGCCAATCTCCAATTCCCACCACCCTTCTGAGTAATACCCCTCCCCACCTTCTCACTATATAGAAGGATCTGGCAACTTCTGTTTCAGTGTATCTGAAGAAGTGTGCATGCACACGAAAGCTCATACCAAGAACTAACTTAGTTGGTCTTTAAGGTGCTACTGGAAGGAATTTTTTATTTAAACATGCCTAACATTCTTGATACTGGATGGACCAGCCACTTTGATAGGGACCATCGCATATCATCGTCAAAATTTGTTCATGCCACTATGTTCCCATAACATGATTGTGTGCGCTGTTCAATTAAGTCTAAAATGTATTCATAGCCTGAAAAACTGTGCAAGTTGAGACCTATGCCATCTCCTAAAACTATATAGATGTAGAAGCTTAAAATACTGTTAATCGGGCTTAAGAATACCAACATGCCCTTTCTTGTGAAAGAAAACACTAACTACCAGACCAAGCACTTCCTTCATTTGCAACTCCTGCTGTGGCCACCTGACATAGTCAAATTTTAGTAGCAAGGGACAGACCTTGCTTTTCTATTTTGTGTTTATTTAAGGTAATTATTTTATGCTTTGATTTTGTTTACCTACCTTCAGCACACGACTGAAAATAATCACTATTTCATTTAACTGGAACTGAATGAAATATAGTGTATAAATGCAATACCTAGAAGCCTGTCATACCCCATATATATGAGATTACTAATAAAATAAATTTGTAATCTAAATAGTAATCACCTATCATACATTCCAGACTATTGTTTTTGTTGTCATAGTTCTTAACCACCATCACCAATAAGAGCACATCTGCAACAGCTGGCTTTCTCTGCATATGTTCCATGCTGGCATACTCTGAACTGTTCTTGGCACTCAGTATCCTTGTTACTGACCCAGTCAAGACTTTAAAAATATTAGTCCAATAAACCTTTCTCAAAGAACTGCAAGTCATGGCTTGATTCTGGTTAGCAAGCCAGAATTATAGTCATCACTTCAACCTCTATTTCCTGATTTAGATGTAAGGGGATAAGTGTGGTTTAACAAACCCCAGAAAGTTTTGGGTTAAGGAATGACCAGAGGGAGGAAAGACTCCTGCCACAACACTCAGTCTTAGCCTGATTAGATGGACCATAGTGATCAGATGGAGAACATTACATCTAAACAGGGACAACATATGTCCGCTTTCAGATTTTCATGTGGAAAGGAAATATCTCACTGAGGAGAAAATCACTGCCCCCACAATATTCCTCACAACACCTACCAAGACTCTGCAATACAATGCCCCCATAAGAATACGGCCTGGAATAGCAAACTGGATTACTTTTTTGAGAATCACAACAACACCCTCATCATCTTGCCAATTTAAGCAGCAGGCTGGTGTGACCAAGCAAACCAATTTGCGGAGACTACAGATGCTGGCTAAGAGAGGTTTAAGCTTGATTCACAGTTGCAAGAGTGGAAGCCTGACCTATTAAATGGGATTGCAAATGTGTAAACAGCAGTACTGCAACTTACTGTGGCAGGGTAGCAGAAACTAGTCAGTTTCTTTGTCCTGATAATAAATCAGCTTCTGCAGATATTGGCAATATTAAATGTAAGCAGCCTTCATTCACTTGGAACACACAACTCTTAACAGGCAGCAGTAGACTCAATTCACACATGCAACCATTCTTGTGAGTGGCAACGTGAATAAAGGCTCCTATGCATGTAAAACTCATTTCTATATTGAGCACCCACTAGTGTAGATAGTTGCATTTGTGGATCAAGCTTAAACCTTTTCTTTCAGCTTGCATCAATTGTGCAGTGTCATTTTCTGACACTGCACTGCTACATCGCCCATCCAAAGAACTGTATCGGAGAGATTCTTCACATTCCTTTCTAGTCATTGATTTTGCTCTTTGTACATTATAATAAATTAGTGTTTCCGTTAACAGATCAATATGAAAGAAAGCATATGAACTTGTACTCATAATTCTCCATCTCTCAATTTGAAGCATCAGTACTATTTGATTTATGGAACAAAACACTAAAAATAATATGTTTGACAGGATTATCACATATATTATCTCTCTAATTATGTGATGTATAAATGTATACTACCATTTAAAAATAGGCATAACAGGAGAGGAACTATTCTTTGAAATCTATCTCCCAGATAAAGTATTTTTTAGAAGACAGCATGTTGCATTATCACTGTGGGGAAACAGGATGCAAAGCTATCATGCTTGCACAATTCATTAAACTCTCTGTACCCTAAAGAGAAACAGAATAATATTAGAACGAATTATATGAGTACTTTGCAAACTTTTTGCTGTACTTCATACATTTAGTGCTGCAAAAGCTACCTTTTTACAAATAGGACTAATTAAGTCTAAAAACCCTATCTACACTTTGCTAGAAGTAACACAGTGGGCCCAAGCAATATGTATAGGATCATGCTATATATATGGTAAGTCATTCCCTTACCTTTCCAAGTGAAGCAGGTATGAAAACAGAGAAAGAGAGAAAGAAAAGAAAAAGAGAAACCTTACATGGCAATATTCCCACGTTAGGATTCCCACCAACCCACCTGTTCTTCCTTCCCAGTATATTCAATATGACATTTCTAATTTCCTTTAAAATAGAAAATACGAAGAAGCGGGGGGGGGGGGGAGAAAAAGAGATGAGGTGGAAGGATGAAAAACAGGCCACTGCCCTTAGCAACTGACCACAGCGAACAGCCATACACAAAAAAGTAAAACCCGCTTGAGCTTCTCCCTAAACATTCACCTTTGCCAGTCACCCATCGCCACACACACACACACACACACACTCCCCTTTGAAAGCCCTCGAAACTGCATGGGAAATATCCCCCCCCCCGCCATACACACACCCAAACGGGGCGGGAGGAAACCTGCCGACTCCCTTCTGAACCTCCAGCCTCTCTTTTACCACGTCTACTCGGAAGCAAGCGGTGTCCTTAGGCTGCCCACCCTGGGTGGGCTTCCCCCCTTCCCGGCGCTTGCCATAATAAAACAACAAACCCAACTCACCCTCCAGGAAGAGGCTGTGTCTGGAGCCCCCGACGCTGCTGCGGCCCACTCCTCCTCCGCCCCCGACACCGCCGCCAGCACCGCCGGCCATTTTCGCTCGGCCAGCCCTTTCCTCACACCATCGCGCCCCCGGGGAGCAGCAGCTGCCTCTCGTACCCAGGCGCCGGCGCCTCAGAGGCGCAGCCACGGCACTAGGCCTTGTTCCTCCCGCTTCGGCCTGCCTCTTCCGCCGCGGCTGAGGCCCACTCGGCGCACGCTCGGCGACGGGATGCCGGAGGGGGGAGGAGAGAAAGGGACTTCCAATGCCCCTCACCGGCCAACCGCCTATTGCAATGGCGGGCGGGGGGGGCGGGGAGGAGAGAGCCAGACGCCGGTAGACCAGAGGCGGCGGCGGCCCCTTTTCCTCTCTCTCTGTCTCTCTCCCGCTGCCTCCCCTTATGGGGTGTCCGGCGTCAGCGAAGCTTGCCCCCGCGAGAGAGAAAGGCGGCAGCCACGCCGGCTGCCCTTTCTTCTCCGCTGCCTGGCACCCGAAGGCGGGGGCGGCGAGAAAGAATGGACGGCAGCGACCGGGTCGAGCCGCCCCTCCCGTGTTGCTACTGCTGCTGCTGCTGTGGTCAATGCCTTCCCTCAGAGCGAAAGCCAGCCTCCCGAAGACGACATGCACCGCTCAACACACCACCTCTCTCGCTCAATCTCTATTTATTTATTTATTTTCCGCTCCCTCCTTTCCAGAGGAGGAGGCCAGCCCTTAAAACACACGCACACAGAAAGAAGGTGTAGCTCGTCATTTGCAAAAGCAAAACGCAACACCTCTATCCCTCCCCTCCCGCCGCCCCCCCCCCCCAAATGTTTAAAATGGCCGCAGCAGAGCGAGGCTGCTTGCCACTGTTGCAGCAGGGTTGCCCCCGTGGCTTTTCTTTGCTCGCTCGCTCCCCCCCCCCCCACATGCAGCTGCAGCGTATGTGGAGAAGGCGACGACATATCAGCAGAGGGAAGTCGAGGAAATAACTTTGAAATTGTTCAGGGTGGGGGGATAGGGTGAGTGCCTGGTTGGGCAAGCAAGCTTTCCTCACTCCTTTCCCTTCGAAGCATTAGGGTAGGGCATTTATTTTTAAGCATTATATGCACAGGGCACTTCCTTATACACAAACATTTATTTAGAAACATTTCCTTCCCCCCACCTCCAGGCCAACCCCAGTTCAGTGGGCTCTGGGCTGAGTAAAGCAGCCTCATCATGAACAGGATAAAATATGGGATGTTTCCAGTGGCATAAGTATAGCAATGCAGTGTGTATTGTTTATTAAAAAAGAAAGAAAAAAGACTGTTGCAGGTGCAACACCTTGCCCTCAAGATGCCTTCTGGTATAACAGATACAATACAGAGTATCAAAATGACATAATAACTGTTGAATTTTACTGGATAGAATAGTATCTTATTCAACAGTTATTATGTGCTATAGTTGAAAGTGCGGAAACATCTGCCCAATTTTGGAGTGCATAGCTCTAATTACTCCAATTACTTTATACCAGCATCAAGGCCGCCTGATCTGCTATTCTGTAATACCATGATTCTATGGCCAGGGAGATTATTTCCTCCCTGCTAGCAGAGGAGCACTTAAGTAAAGGGGCCCCTGACCATTCGGTCCAGTAGTGGCCGACTCTGGGGTTGCGGTGCTCATCTCGCTTTATTGGCCAAGGGAGCCGGCGTACAGCTTCCAGCATGACTAAGCCGCTTCTGGCGAACCAGAGCAGCACACGGAAACGCCGTTTACCTTTCCACCGGAGCGGTACCTATTTATCTACTTGCACTTTGATGTGGTTTTAAACTGCTAGGTTGGAGCAGGGACCGAGCAACAGGAGCTCACCCCGTCGCGGGGATTCGAACCGCCAACCTTCTGATCGCTGTGCAGAAGGGCACTTATGCATCACCAAAAAAGAGGACTGATGCTTGTGTAACTTTGCATATGCTAACTAAATAGCTATAATTTAAATATAGTGAAAATGGAGAGCTGAGTGCCAGCTTCAAGGTCCCTGCTCTTCCTTATCCTTAATCCTGACTTAGACTGGACAGCCATTCAAATAAGGCTTGTTTTATATACAGTATAAGGTAAAAAAAGGTAAAGGACCCCTGGACGGTTATGTCTAGTCAAAGGCGACTAAAGTTTATGGTCACCCTACTCTTCACCCAAAGTTTTAAAGGCCACGTGTGTTTATATGTCTAAAGCATATTCCTGTTTAGTCTATTAAATTACAATCCTAAACCTAGTTACCTGGGAGTAAGCCACACTGAATTCGTGTTCATTTATCAGAAGACATGTCTAGGATTGTACTGTAAGAGGCATGTCTCTCTTCCACAAATACTGAAATATGAAAAAATAAGCCTTTCTATAAATTTGCTTTCTCTTTGGACAGTCATCCCTAGTGCTGCTGAAAGTTTAGGTCTTTGCAAGTTTGTCTTCAAAGGCAGCCCCACATAGGGCACAGTGCAGTAATAACCCAGGGAGTTAATGAACCAAAGATCAGTATACCAAAGTCTAACCTGGCCAGAAAGGACAGAGCCTCTGCACAAAGAGCAGGTGAAAGAAGATCTTCTAGTACCAACGTTCAGTTTTTGGCATCTCCAGGTAGTGTTGTGGGAAAGAAACTTGTCTGAAATCCTGGAGAGCCCCTGCCAGTCAGTGTGGACAATACACACCCAGATGGATGGACAAATGCTTCCATTCAAGTCACCTGGTTTTCATTTTGTATATCCCTTCCTTGGAGCACGCTAAAAGTAATAATAATAATAATGCTGCAACATAGGCATGCACACATTCACACATATTTATGCACCTCTAAAATGCAGGATGAGTAAATATTTGTTAAAGGATAATGTTACTCCTCCAAGATTTATTCAGTAATTGTATTTTTGGCACCATTCCAGTATCCAGCTGTAAGGTTCTTTCCCCATGAGAACTTATCACAGAAATCCAGCTTTCCACTTACCTGTTTACCAAGTATTTATCAAAAGTAACACTGAGTGTGGTTGGGTGCTGCAAATGCTTCTAATGCAGCCATTGATAAAGGATCCATGACAATGAATAAATTTGACAAATTTTGCAGTGCAGTTCTCCAGCCAAGTAGTGTGTACAAGTTGAACATAAAAATGCATGTATTAGTGGCAATAACATACCAAAATGCATTATATTAGGGAAAAGTGGTTTGCAAAAATGTGTGCATTAGGATAAATTTGCAGGGAAATGTTAATGCATTTTCTTGAAGACTTTCAAAAATCACAAACTGATGTGGAAATGTGAGGAACTGGACTTTAGATTAGAAACTGAGAAACTGAGAGGAACCAAAACTGACACCCACTTATTTCTAGCACGTACACCACACCTTGGTGAACCGAGACAAACGGAATGTACTTTGTTCTCTATAAATGATCTCAGGAATGTGTAAAATCATTGTACTACATTTTTGTCTTGATTAAATGCCAAATTGCAATAGCAACTACTTTGAAGCAGTGCTCAAAGTGAGAGAGAGAAAAGAATAGTTAGACCATACTCAGTTATGTCCATCTGAAAAGAAATGGGTGTTATAGCTCCACCCCATCCCACCCCACTGAACAAAATCTGCCCTTTTTCCCTTATGGGGTATCCAAGAGCCCATATAGAGTCCTTAAGTAGGTTCCCTATCGGTAGGAGAAAATAACAGAGGCCAACCAGAGAATATTGAGAAGCAAAGTAGCTATTAAGCCTGATCTTTATTAAACTGTTGCAACAGGGTGCTCCCCCCACACGCAGGAGAGAGGAGGAGAACCCAGAACAAAGGTGTGCCAGCCCTTATGTAGACTTTTCAAATTGCCCACCCTCAAACTCCAGACCACCCCCAGAAACATCATACAAACATCGCAGAAGGGGTGAGTCAAAATGGTCTCAGGACTGTCTTCCTGTACTGTTTCAGACATGTGGTTTATGTATTTATGTACGTGTTTGCCTTGTACATTTAGTTTACATATTTGAGACCTTAAATTCTTATAACATAGCACTGTCTTGAACAAGAAATGTTTAGGGACTCTGTTTTTTGTGCAGGTGGGGGATGGTCAATTGTTAGCCTGTGGGTTGGATCTGGCCTTGAAGGCAATGTTTACCTTACCCACAGCGGCCGTACCAACTTTTAGTCAATGTGTAGTAAAAAAGAGGTTTACTACTATTTCCCTCCCAAGGAAAGTTGGTTTTCCAAGTTGTAAGGAGCAGAACGTGTGACGTTATGCTTGAACACCTAATAGTGAAACACTTTCTGCAATAGCTTTAGTAGGGGGCCACTTTGTCTGGCATAATACACTTCTGACATGCATGCAGACCATTTGGAGAACAGAGTGGTCCTCGGGGGCATGAAAGTTGTCCATACCTGATACAGAAGGCAATGCTGCTGTTGGAGACTAAGGATGCTTAGCCTAAACTCTACACAGAGGTGCCTCCTGACCCATGAAGAGTCAGAATATGTGCAACTGTGTTTCTAACTGAAATAAGCTTCTTTATTTGGAACATAGCTGATGGGCAAATTGCGCCCCAGAGGATGACAACATTGTGCCTGCTGTGGTATCAGTGGCAGAGTCTCATCACTGCCCATCCCTGCTCATTTCCACCAAGGGTTTATTGGCAATATATAAATGCCTCCCTGAATTCCAAGAACAGGGTATGTTGCGGGGTTGGGGGTTGGGAGAGAATCTGTTAAAAAAACACCAACCAGGCAAATTATACTACCTCTGAGATAATCAAGTGGACTGTTGTCATTTATCATGATGCTCTCATCCAGTGATGCTTCTGCCTATTCTCAGAATACAGTAATTACCTTACAATGTGAGTAATCCTCTTTTTTATGTGTGAAGGGCCAGTTATCAAAGTAGCCATGAAAGATATTTGGGGGAAGACAAAAGAGCTGGAAATTCGTGCATCCTTTAGAGGTAACCCATTTATGCATTGATTCGTTAAATTCTGGTGGTTGTTTTTAACCATTTTGCATGGTTTTAAACTTGATTGTAAGTCTCTTGGAGACCCCCTGCCCTGTGCTAGGTGACAAAGAAATAAAATTAATAAATTGTGTGTGTGTGTGTGTGTGTGTGAGAGAGAGAGAGAGAGAGAGAGAGAGAGAGAGAGATTGGCATTCAGCCTGACATATCCAGGCAGGGTTGGGAATGTCCTTTAATCTGAAACCCTGGAGAGCTGCTACCAGCCAGTGTAGACAGTATTTAACTAGAGGGACCTATGGTCTGACTTGGCATAAGGCAACTTTCTATGTTCCTAATATGCTTTCCTTTTTTATTTTAATGGACAGGGTAGGTTTCAGCATGCATGGCCAATATTCAGGGATTGTTTACAGACTGTGATAAACATCACTGAGCTTGTGTAACTTTTTAAAGCATCATTTTTCTGTGCCCACGAGGTGGCTGAATGTAGCTTCCCAATTTAAGAGGAGATGATTGATTTGAGAAAACCTATATCCCCACCTTTCCAGTGTAAAAAATAAATGATGGTTTCCAACAAAACAAAATTTTCAAAATAATTTATAACTGTCATTTTGCTCTGCTTATTTATCAGTTCTGGACTGATGAGGAATACAGTAATGAATGAAATAATAGTAGAGTAGCTAGCTTAATTGAACAAAGGATATCTAGGGGTGCTATTGAGCATTTTTCAGCTCCAAGATGAACAGAGTGGTAAGCTAGCTAGAAATAGAAATGATTTTTTTTTTGGCTGTATTTTTTTCATGCTGTAATTCTTTTGCTCTCTTTTTGACAAATATGTCCTACTTAAACTGCAGTGTTTTTGTCCATGGTCACTAAACGGATTGTGCTCGTTTATTTATTTATTATGCCAGGCTGTTGGTATAATTCCTCCAGAATGTCTGAATCAAGAACAGATGGTGGGTAAATGTTTGTGCGGACCAAAGGGGCCCAGCTCAGTCTCCCTACCTGTTGAACTTTCTTAATTGAGCACAAACCTCTGTTTTGATAAGCCAGTAAGGTTTAGTGGTCAGAGCAATTAGACTAGGATCTGTAAGATCAGGATTCAAATCCTGAATCAGCCATGAAGCTCACTGGGTAACATTGGACCAGTCAGTGTCTTGCACCAGTCACAGTCTAACCTATCTCACAGGGTTGTTTTGAGGAGAAACTGGTTATGGGAAGACTTTGGAGGAATTATGAAATATAAATCCATTTATTTATATAAAAGCTTTTCTAAATGGCTTCATATTTTAATATCTCTAAGTGGCATACAAAAACACAACATAAAAACAGTTTAACAGTACTGTAGAAACAGGAATTCAGTAATAAAAAGGTTGACTTGTAGGCCAGGAAATTATGGGCAAAAAGATATGTCATTACAAGCAGGTAGCTAATGGATGATGCTTCATGTATGGCAGAGGGAAGGGCATTCCAGAACACAGGGACAATGGTGGAAAATGGCATTTTTAGGTCACCGCCCTATGATAGTTCTGTAGGATGTGGTGCCATGAGTAAAACTACCCGAGATGATCTATGTAAGTGATCTTTTGGGTCTATACAGGCAGAGGCAGATGGTTCCTTAGGTTACATGGTCCTGAGATGTTCATGGATTTTGTACATCAGTAATAAGAATTTGAACAGGGCCTGGTAGCTATTTGGCAGCCATTGAAAATGTGATGATAAAAGAATAAACCTTACAAATCATTGGCATTGTATTAGAATCATATGCAGCTAGATGCTTGTTCTCATATCTGTTCTGTTTTCTGCACTGAAAATTCCTTAATACTGTGCGTATCCATCTGTCTTACTGTTTCCAAGGTTTTCATGATAAAAAGCTTAATAAACATATCAAGAATGCTTTAATTATCTGAAACATTTATTCGGTGCACATTTTACGCCTTCTGTTAAGAGCAGTGCTTTATTTGCAGTTTTCAGAATTCAGTATAAAATAAAATTATGCATAGTTTGGATGCAGACAGTACAGCCCACTCTTAAAGAGAATAAAAGAATTCTTTCAGACTCGCAGACCAGTTGATAAACATCCGAAATGCTAGTACTTTTGTGTTTACTGCAGTGTGTTAACATATCCTTCAGAATTTGACTATAATTACATTTCAGATGGACTGACTGTATAAATTTTATTTCATTTGACTCAGGATTCACTAAGAATGCCCGGACAGTTTTGGAAGAATATCACTATAGCTCTGGTAAGACACTTTGTTTCATTCAGCCATTTCTGAGTAAAGATACTATTCAGTATGACAATATTATCTTTGAGATTTAAGCTTTACGCCATTGCTATAAAGTAACAGTATTTAATGCCTTGGGTTTTATGTAATGGCATTGATAGTTCATTTGCACATACAGTAGTTATGTGTTACAACATTTTTATACTTTGCTTTCATTGCAGTACTAGTGTTGAATAAACTTCCAATTCTAAAAATGCATATTGCTTCTTATGTTTCAGAAAGCGCTTTAGCAAAGTATAGCAAAATAAGAGTTAAATTGTTTAGTTGCTGGAGTAAACAAAATAAAAAAATTCCTTCCTGTAGCACCTTAAAGACCAACTAAGTTAGTGCTTGGTATAAGCTTTCGTGTGCATGCACACTTCTTCAGATACACAGTGTGCATGCACACGAAAGCTTATACCAAGCACTAACTTAGTTGGTCTTTAAGGTGCTACAGGAAGGAATTTTTTTATTTTGACTATGGCAGACCAACACGGCTACCTATCTGTAACTGGAGTAAACAAATCTTTGTGTTGTCACATTTCTTACAACATGAAGAAAGAGCCATGGATATGAAAGAGGAAGTTTGTGTAAGGGCTGCAGTTACTTCTGACAATAACTGTTCCTATTTTAAAAACAAACTAACAAAAAACCAATATGTGCAAATTGAGTATTCACTTTAAATTCTAAGATAGGGCTGCCAAATTTCAAAAAGTAAAAATCCGGACACAAAAGTTTGGCCAAAGTTGTTGAGTTGCTTTGGGGGGAGGGGCAAAGTTCTGGAGCGAAATCTCAAAAAAAGAATAAGTTTTTGAGCTATATTTAAATGAAAATCACCAAACTCTACACTACCAACATGGACCGCCATATGTCCAGATTTTCTTGAACATTCCAGCAATTTCCATCTAGACACTGTTTACAAGGGCTGCATACCGCCTATGTCCAGGAAATTCTGAGCCTATGGCAACCCTATCCTAAGATCTAATTTCTATGCTCTAAGGATTGTTTCGCATGCTATCAAATCACAGGAATGCAATTTCTGGTATTGATGTGGGTGGCGAGAGACGGAACTCACTAGAGATAATTGGCCAAAGATGCACAGCAAGGGTCGAGGACCTGTGTATTCTTGGATAATTTTGTGCTTTGAAAAGGACACTTAAAAGCATTTGCTGTGACTTAGCTTTTATATGCATCATAACAGAAAGAGGGTGAGTATGGAGAATAGCCACACATTGTCTGCAGCACAACAGGATGGGGAGGCCACAATGAGATCTCATGTCTTGTTCCCGTGCCCTCTTCATGGCTAATCCACTGTGGCACAGTAACTTTGTATAAAATTACTGGGCTGCACCTAGCGATGCTGGCTGCTGATGGTAAACCTGTGCTGTGTCACTGCAACATGCTCACTGGGAACAATATCCCCCTGAGCAGCGTTACTTGTGTCCTGTTCTGAACACCTGCTTGGTAATGAAAACAAGGGGCAAGCCATCATCCCAAACAACATCCTTACCACTTGAGTGGCTCAAGCTTCAGTCCAAGTTTGATAGCTTGACCACCACAAGCTGTAATAATGAGAATCAAGGCATCAGGTTGGAAAGGGGGGTGGCGGCTTTGATGTGCAGGACATAAATCTTATTTGTTCATTTTATAAAGAATTTAAATTGCAGGTGCTATTGGTGCTAGAGATGGGGGGCATATTTTTTTAAAAAAATGCTTTAAATAGCTGGAGGATAACTGGACTGAGAAGTATACAGCTTATTTTGCCTTTTTTAAAAAATAACCCTAGAACTTCTTTAAGAAATGAGGAATCAGGGTTTTTCTCACTCTGGTTAGTGATAATTATGCAGAAAACCTGTATAAGCAGCTTAACTAGAGCCTAAGATATTTTTAAAAATGCATATACTTGGATTGTGGGTGGTGACATGATGCCATCATACAACTTCCAGCCCTGGAAAATCTTATGTGTGTTTCCAGCCTATTAGGCTTTCTGAAATCTGTTATTTGGCCCACATGCAGCACACTCCAAAGCTGTGTTGCTGTATTTATTTCTGTGAAACCTATGCTCAAGATTCCATTTCGGGTCTGTCAGATGATATTATACTTGTTCTAATCCAGGCTTCCTCAAACTCGGCCCTCCAGAAGTTTTTGGCCTACAACTCCCCATGATCCCTAGCTAGCAGGACCAGTGGTCAGGGATGATGGGAATTGTAGTCTCAAAACATCTGGAGGGCCAAGTTTGAGGAAGCCTGTTCTAATCCCAAACAGTCCCCGGTGAGGCGCTTTCTAACATTCCTGGGTCCATGCAACATATATGAACATGTTCATGGCTGGCATCAAAGGTTGGCATGGCTGAGCATGTGCCAGGGGGCTCACATCCCAACATGGGGGTCACCGACAAGAATGCCACCAGACCTGTTCCTTCTCTGTTGCCACCAGCTTGTTTAGCCATCTCTCTCTCTCTCTGGTCCAAACATTGGTGAGGGGTGAGAAGGTGGGAAGGAGATGCCGTTGTCTGCGTGCTCATTGGCTGTCTGCCTGGCAAGCCAAGAAGCAGGTGATAGCAGTGATGAGGAAGAAGAGAAGCAGCTGGTTATAATAGTGGTGAGGAAGCAGTGGCGTAGCGTGGGAGGTGCAGGGGGGACTGGCCGCACCGGGCGCAACATCTGGGGGTTAGGGTTAGGGGGCGCAAATCCACGGGTTAGGGGGCGCAAATTATTTGCCTTGCCCCAGGTGCTGACAACCCACGCTACGCCACTGTGAGGAAGTAGACTCAATGAGGGAGAGCAGCTAATGAAATGTGTCCTGCCCAAAGGCATTCAAAACAAGGAATGTGCCACACCACACCGATAAAACTTCCATGTAGAACAAACTGGTGTTATTATTTCCATCAATATCATAATGCCACCACATTTGGAATACTGTGTACAGTTCTGGTTGCTATATGCTAATATAGATTGTGGCTCAAAAAAACTTTTAAAACAACTTTGGCTGCCTTTGCCATATCCTAGATGTAGAAAAGATTCAGAAAAGGGCAACCAAAAGGTTACAACATTTGGGACTTTTCAGTTTAGAGAAAAAGTGAGTGGTGACATGATAGAAGTTTACAAAATTATTGAGAAAGCGGATAGAGAACAGTTCTTCTCCCTCTTGCATTACACTAGAACCCATGGGCATCCAGTGAACTGAATGCTGCAAGATTCAGGGCAGATAAAAGAAAGCCCCCCTTCATGCAGCACATAGTTAAACCATGGAACTCGCTCCCACAGGGTTGACTGCCAACCTAGATGGTTTTTAAAGAGAGGACACGGGTGGCGCTGTGGGTTAAACTACTGAGCCTAGGACTTGCCGATCAGAAGCTCGGCAGTTTGAATCCCCGCGACGGGGTGAGCTCCCGTTGCTCGGTCCCTTCTCCTGCCAACCTAGCAGTTCGAAAGCACGTCAAAGTTCAAGTAGATAAATAGGTACCACTCCAGCGGGAAGGTAAACAGCGTTTCTGTGCGCTGCTCTGGTTCGCCAGAAGCGGCTTAGTCATGCTGGCCACATGACCCGGAAGCTGTACGCCGGCTCCCTCGGCCAATAAGGCGAGATGAGCCCTGCAACCCCAGAATTGGTCACAACTGGACGTAATGGTCAGGGGTCCCTTTACCTTTACCTAGAGAGGGCTATCGATGGCTCCTAGGCATGATGGCTATGCTCTGCCTCCACAGCTGGAGGCAGCTATGCTGGAAACCACAGGACAGGAGAATGCTCTTGTGCTTGATTTCTGCTTGCAGCTTTCCCATAGACATCTGGTTGGCCACTGTGAGAACAGGATGATGGACTTGATGGGCCACTGGCCTGATCTGGCCTACTCTTGCCATGTTCTTGTGTTCTTAGTGCTGCAGCCTGCTTCAGAAGTCACGTGGCCTTAGCCTCAGAATAAGATTCTATTTTGAACTGGGGAGCAAAGCCTGCAACATATTCATAAATATATGTATTGTATGTAGCCTACCAGGTACTTGTCAACCTCTTATTTTGGTGGGGTTGGGGAGCAGGCCCCAGCAAGCAGCAAAACCTGGGTGTTTATCAAACTCTGATGATGCATCAGCATAGCTTAACCTAAACCCACCTCACAGGATTATTGTGAGGATGAAATGAGGATGAGGAGAACAATGTCCACAACTTTGAGCTCCTTAAAGGAAAGGTGTGGTGTAAATGTAATAAATAACACAGCCATTTATGGCTAGTGGACTATGTTCAATTTATAGATTACAAGGTGTACAGCTGCATAGAAGGTTCCCTTCTATGAACTGGTGTTTTGTCCACACACATAGATATAATGTATCTATAATTGTGAATACTAACAAAAATTAAAGTGTATGCAAAAATTTAACGAAGAACATTTGACTGAGAATTCTCTCTCCCCCCCCCCAAACAAAATATATACAGATTTCAGCAGTTTGGGTCCTATTTTAAAGTGGGAAATTCTGACAGCACAGTAAACAACTTAAAATGTTAGTTTAATAATAGTTTGGTATAAGGAATGACAAATCGTTGTCGCTTAATGTAATCTTTCTTATGCTTAAATCTTGTGCATGGTTATCTGGTGGTAAGCGCAACCAAAGACAGCGCTACTCGTTTCCAAGTCACCCTCCATAAGATTGCACATTAAATGAACACATTTCAATAGAGCACCACGAGGTGGCATTGTTTTGTAAGCTTTGGACGCTGGTAAAGGAAAGTCTTAACAAGTATTTTTGATATCCCCAAACGTATAGTTGTACTGCAGCCGATCCATATGGAGTGAGCACAATTAATGGAAATTAATGGGATTAGAAGAAGAAATCAATGGGATTTGCAGCCCAGTCCTAATCATGTTTACTGAGAAGTCCCACTGGATGCAGCTAATAATACCTAGGATTGCAGCAGCAGCAGTGGAGATGGAAACAAAAGGAAGCAATTCAATTAGCAGTAGTAATTAGAATTCACTAAAATTTAATGGGGAGGGGGTAGTGTCTTCTTAACCTCAATTTGACAAGTGGACATAATTTCCTCTTCACTCAAGTGGCAGACCCACAAAACAGTTCCTTTGGACGCAAGACAAAAGTTGCACATTGCTATTTCCAAATGACAGAGAAGTCTTAGTGAAAAGAAGGCTATAAAGTCCATGCCAGGGGTAGCCAACATGGTACCTTTCAGATGTTGCTGGACTCCAGTTCCCACTAGCCCCAGTCAATATGGCCAATAGCCACGGATGATGAGGGTTGTAGTCCAACAACATCTTGGAAGCAACTTGCTGGGTACCCCTGGTCTATGAGATAGATCATGACCTGGGGGAATGAACACAAATCCTCCTGATGCGCAGTTGCTAATTTTAGCTTTTCAAAATACAACATGTGAGGTAATGGTATGAAATCTGGCATAAACAGGACTAGGTGGTGACTCAATAAACATTCCAAAGATAACCAGGGCTGTTTTATGGCTTTCTAGCATTCTGCACTGCGGTGCTGCTCCTTATTTACATTGGCTTTGATTGATGCAAGAGAGACAGCAGAGTTAATTTATGTCAGCTGACCCAAGTTTAAGATCAAGCCAGGGGACTTAATTTGAAAAGTTGGGGAAGGAATGCAATTTGCAAGTGACATCATATGTAATCTTTGAAATACTAGTTTCTACTTTAGGTTATTTTTGCAACCCGCTGATCATGTATTATTTGGTATAGGGGAGCACAGCCAATTTTTAAACTGGGGATTAGTTATCTGACTGGAATTTATAAAAGTATCTGGCATTCCTCCACGATCTCCCACAGATTGTTTTCCCCATGGAGGCATGATTTTCCTCCAGAGGACTCTGGGGACAGCGCAAAAGACGGTTACTGTCAGTTAGCTCTCGCATGTTATATATTTCCCACATGTAAAAATACTGGCAGTAATTTGGTTGGCCTTAATGAAAGAACAAAAATACTCTGATGGGAGTTTAACACTCATGGAACATGCTATATTGTAAACTGTCCTGTGATCCTCGTGATGATAATAATAATAATAATAATAATAATAATAATAATAATAATAATAATAATAATAGGAGTCTGACTCTCTACCAGGCTTTGGCTGGGCTCCAAGGCAGGCCACAACTGCGGGTCCAGTTCTAAGCAAACAAATGAGAGTCATGTAACATGGCTGAGGACTATGGCTGAGGTCTAGGTGGGGTCAGATTCTGAAGCAAGCAGTCTAGGCAGGCAAGGCAGCGAGAGCAGTGGCTCAGACAGAGGAACTAAGACTGTAACTGCAGTTATAGGGAGTCAGCCAGGAACAGTAGTTATGAAAAGGCAACTATTGGTTCCTAACAGAGGCACCATATTCCGAATGTACATTGAGGGAGCCCGATGCAACGTCACACAACATCCAGACATTACTCTGCTCATGACTCTGAATTCAGCCTCAACAATGGGGGGGGGGCATAAAAAAAAAAGATTGAGGGAGCCCAAAGAGCCTTTGTCCCCTGGAGCAAGTGCCTATGGTTCCTAAAAAACACCCCAAGTTCCATATAGCCACACATCATATAGATAGGGTATCACAGCACCATATTTTTCTACTACTCTCAAAAAGTACCCATTATCCCACGCATACCAATACCCTGTAATCCTCTCCAAACCTTGAACATTTCAAACACAGTTTACAAAAGTTTGATCCTTGTCATAGATATATTACTGATTTTTAGTATCATCAATGGTAAATTATGATGCACTGCATCTTTCAGTATGTAAAGGAAACTCGCTTTGCAGGAGTGACTTATAGGAAAGACTGACTTAGGAACAAAAATGTGTTCTCACTAGACTACAGAAATTCGATAACTTGGCAAGAGAATTTTGGATGGTCTTGGGAGTAGACTACTTTACACTGGTGCTTGGCAGTGAATTCAACAAGTGTTGAAATAGGATTGAAGCTTCAACATCTCATCTCTCTGTGGTATGTGTCAGCTGGTTAGGAGAGCCAAAGGAACTGAAGGTGAAAATACAACTGTTTCGGTCACATAGTAAACAAGTAACAAAAAATAGGAAGCTTGGAGTCCACACTTAAAAGTGATGTGTTAAAAAATTCTAGCTGTAAAAACCACAAAGGTTGTGAGTACTGTGCTAGTGGAAGTGAAACTGAACTGTTCCTCCTATGGAGAGGATCACATTGCCAGCCCAGCTGGAGAAGTTAATCCATGTTTGAACCCTTTTCTTGAGCTTTTGGGCATGTTTGCAACATTCCCGATCTCATAAATACATTTGCCCTCTCCTTGGCTCTTCTCAGCTCCATATCTGTGACCTCCTATCCTCCCTCGGGGTGGATAAATATAGCCTACATCCACACAATACATTTAAAGCACTCTTATACCACTGCCAACACCTAAGGCTTCCTCCAATGAATCCTGGGAACTAGTTTGTAAAGGGTGCTGGGAGTGGTTAGGGGAACCTTAACTGGCTATGTGTCTTTGGGGGAAGCCAAGTGGTATAATAGTGTTTTTGATGAATGATAAGAATGTGACTTCAGAAACCTATTGGTTACTGGACCCCACTTGGCTTGAGCCTAACACCTTTGTTGCTCTTTGGCACGAATATCTAAATAGTTGCTTTATTGCACTGTGGAGAGTGTATTAACCTATGGTCTGTGTGTGTGGTTTGGGAGCTGCACGGCCAGGGGAAAAAACGATGCTGTCCAGGGTTGTAAAGACTGCAGAAAGAATAATTGGGTACACTCTTCCCACCTTAGATCAAATCTATGCTGTCAGGTGCCATAAGAAAGCGGCAGAGATAGCACAGGATAGTACGCACCCCGGAAATGATCTCTTTCTGCTTCTGGAAGAAGATATAGCATTATAAAGGCCAGGACTAGCCGCCTGAGAAACAGTTTCTGCACAAATGCAATTCTGGTTCTAAATGCAGCATAAGGGGTCTCTATAGTATAGTGTATTTTAAAATGGGGTTTCAGAGTTTTTAGGGGTTTTTGAATGTTTTATGTAGTTTTTCAATTTCATTGTTCTGCATGGGACAATGACAATAAAGATGTCATATATCGTATATTTTTCAGTAACAATAAACTGATGGGAGTATTAAGAATTCTTGAACGATTTTCTCATAGCTCATTTTGTAATCTGAGTCATTAATCTGTCTTTTCTTCATTTTGTTTTATTTTACTCATGGTGCATGGGAAACTATTATTTATGGTATATTCTCCTGTTTTATTGAGCCTGTACAGTGAGTGGGTTGGTGTGTGTGGTTTTTTGCTTAATTTATTTTGGATCCAAATTCTATGAAGCTCAACACAGAGAACTCCTCAAAGGCCTTCAGGCGTAAAAGAGCTGACTGAACCTCTTTTTTAAATCGTGTCTCATCTAGTGTAATAAGTAAAATGTTCTGCTCATATATGTAAAATAATAAAACTTTTAAATATATCAACTTGCTCTCTTGGGGGCTATTGGTTAAAAGGCAGCAAACTGATATTGCATTGATGAGAAATATTAGATATGAGCAATAAAAGAAATATATTACTCATAACACTAAGCTATTCCCGAGTGGATTTTATAGATGTGAACATGATTCATCATTTTAGACAAATATCATTCAGAAGCTTCTAAAATAGGATCTAATCCCAGAGGCAACAATAACCTAAACTGCAGGTAAAACCTTTATTACAAGCCAAGCAAAAACGTGTCAAACTTTCGAGTTATCTTGATAACACTAGTACTACTCCCAAACTAACATCAGTTCAACACACCTTAGTGTGTTCCCATGCTGGTTCTGCCAGATGGAAATGTTTTGACTGCTACCACTTGCAGCAAGCTCCAATCTTCAGGCTGTTTTCTTTCTTTCTTAATATTCTCAAATTGCAAATAGTTATGCCCTCATCTAAACAGATATAGTCTACAAGTTCCAGTGAACTAGGCTGCATACACACTATACATTTAAAGCATTAACTTCCCCTGAAGAATCCTGGGAAATGTTGTTTGTGAAGGGTGCAGGAATTGTAGCTCTGTAAAGGGTAAACTACAGCTTCCAGGATTCTTGGAGGGCGGCTTCTCTAATCCTGAGGTCACATGACCTAGCTGAATGGGATTTGGAATACGGTTGTCTCCCCCTGCCTCATCTGACCACACCTCTTATTTGGGACTTACCCCAGCCTTAGTTGAGTCAGGGTGGAAGATATAAGCCCATTAAGTTTGAATCCCCAAATTAAGGATCCAGGTTTGGAGAGGATCCCATATTTGGGGGGTTAATTTTCCTGAAGATACATGCTGCTGAGGGACTTCAGCTGGCATAGCCCTAACCAAAATCTGAGTGTTGTAAATTGGAAAGGGGAAATATTGGTCTTAATTTGTACATCAAAATATCTACTTAAGTCACATAACACACACACACCCCCTCAGTATTTAGATATTTTAAAATCATTTACAGGCATCAAGCAAAAATGAAACCAATGTCAGCTTAGGTAATTATGACTTTTAAAATGATTTTAAAATAATAATTTTAAAAACCACATGTGCAGAATCATATATCAGCCACTGAATAATGGTTGCTTTCCTAAATCTGGACTATTCTACAATCCTTAAAACTATTTGTAATAGCGTAATCTTGCTGAGATCTGTTTCTTAACAGCACCAGAGTATACTGTGAGTAATTTATAGCCACCAATCTCCCTTCACACTTTCCACATAATCTTTTGTTTATTGGGGCACCAGTTTCCTGTTTTGCTACACAGGAAGAACTGCAGGAATTAGAAATTAGCCAATTGTCCATTTCGAATTGTTAATGCAGCTAGCGGAACTGGAACGAAGATTTCAGTGAAAGGGATTTCAACATGCGTTCAATTCTCCCCACTGAAATCAATGGGACTTAAATAATGATCTCGCCAGCATTGTTTCAGACAACATTGCCGGAAATGGAATATACAGTACTCTACATGATATCATACTTTTTTCCATTACTGTGCTGATAGAAAAGCATTCTAGGTTAAATGGCCTCCATCTAGTCTAGAGATAATTGAGTTTTTGTCCTGTTGATGATTGTAGTGAAACTGGCACTTGATTTTTTTGCCTGGACTGAGGCTCAATATGTATGCCTTACTCCAGCTTATTATACCGCTGCAGCTATGACCACCATGGCCACTGTTCTAGCTATTTCATATATATTAGATATCAAAAGTATGCTAGGAACTGTACTAAAAACATACATTATTAATGCCTTGCTCCAAGGCACTTATAATTAATGCAGGGTTGGCCAACATGATGCCCTTTAGATGCTATGAATAAAAATACCCATCATCCCTAAGCATTGGGCAGCCTAGCTACGGCTGATGGGAGGCAGTCTAGTTCTTCCATACCAGGTATACGCATACTCAGTGCTTTTTTTCTGGGGGGACGCAGGGGTACACATACCCCTAAACATTTTGTGAATCTAAGTTTGGCCTCATTGAGGGGCAGTATTTCAATATGAGTAGGAAAATAAGAGTACCCCTAAACATTTTTAAAGAAAAAAAGCACTGCTCATTCTTACATTACTCCATAAACTTCATAAAGAACAGCCTGTTGGTGCCTTGATTCTCTTCAATAAATCTATGTATGAGAGCTTTGTTGAGTTTTGTTAAATACTATCTAGACTGAGAGAGAAGTCTCAGGACGGAATACACCATGTTGCCTACACCCTATGAACAAGACGATTGTTTGGACAATTGCTTACCTCATAGTCATAAATTGGAGAAAAGATAGCACAGCAAATACAGTGGTGCCCCGCAAGACGAATGCCTCGCAAGACGGAAAACTCGCTAGACGAAAGAGTTTTCCGTTTTGGAGGTGCTTCGCAAAATGAATTTCCTATGGGCTTGCTTCGCAAGACGACAATGTCTTGCGAGTTCCTGCTGGTTTTTTCCCCTCCCCCCCTTTTCTAAGCCGCTAAGCCGCTTATCAGCTGATCCGATCAGCAGATAAGCCTCTAAAAGCCACTAAAAGCCGCTAATAGCGCTAATCCGCTAATCAATGGGCTTGCTTCGCAAGACGAAAAAACCGCTAGACGAAGAGAATCACAGAACGGATTCTTTTTGTCTTGCGAGGCACCACTGTAAGTTTAAGCAAAGGTCTCACATAACACTGTTTTGGACTGTGTCATCCTCATTGATTTGGCTAACCCCAATGTGCCATTTGGATGAGTAGGCATGGGAAGGATATCGTGTAGGCTTGTTGGTGTCAAATGCTCTATATTTCTATACCGGACACCCATACCCCCCAAAACTGGTGCCTATAGCCCCTTTTGCTCAGAGGGGCGTGGCTTTTGCTTAGAGGGATGCTGACTGTTGCTCGGGAGTGTGATTTATCATCTGCACTTGGCAGAAGGCAGGGAAGGGGATATTGAGTTGGCACTTTACTGTGAACCAAGGCTTTTTTTCCAGCCGGAACTCACTGGAACTCAGTTCTGGCACCTCTCAGGTGTGTGCCATTGCCATTATAAGAGAACAAGGGAGGCATTCTTGGTGAGTTCCGGTACCTCTTTTTCTAGAAAAATTGCACTGAAGTGAACCTACCTAATCTGTGCTCAGACACAAACATGGGCGTAGCCAGGATTTTTGTTCGGGGGGGGGAAGCATTTTCTTAGGGGGGCAGAACCTCAGTTAGCTATGTATTTTTATTGAATTTTATTGATTTAGGGGGGCAGCTGTCCCTCCCTGCTCCCCCTTGGCCACGCCCATGGACACAAACCAAAATGCAACTATGGGTTTATCCACACTTACCTTTCCTCTGTGCTTTCCAGGTATGGTCTGCACTTTAAAGTTCCATGTTTAAAGCTCTGTTTTTTGCCCCAAAGCTTTTCACCATGAAAACCTGAATTGGAGCAAACAGCAAATCCATGGATAACCCAAATTGCCATTTGTTGTACTTCAGCTTTAAAGAGCAGGTTTTCACGGGGAACACTCCAGGGTGAAAAACAGAGCGCTGGGACATTGAGCTTTAAAGCGTGGACCTGTGTTTGTTAAGCATGGGGCAAAAGGTAAATGTGGATAAGCGCAAACTTTCAAAATTTGCACTTCTCCAAATTTTTGCAGTGCAGTTCTCCACCCAAAAGACGTAATGGGGGAAGCGCACAGAGAATGCCCTGCTCCAGGGCACTTACAATTATGGGCCCTTATGGTGGAGAATTGCTTGCAGAATTATTAGGATGAATGCACATGAAAATGTAAGTTTTGTGCAGACCTTTAATAAAATCACAAACTAATGTGGAAATGGGTTGAACTGAAGTTGAACTAAAGTTTGAGGAAACAAGAAACCAAGAGAAATAAAAATGGTCAGATTTATCCATCCTTATTTGAGGGCTGTGTCGGCATTCTACACAGCAGTATACATGGGGTTTCCTTGGAAAAAAAGCCCTGATGAATAAACATTCACAAATTCTGTACTGTAATATATAGATAGATAATTCGAGGATCTTTACAATTTTATAACATGCAGATAGACATATGTGTTGAGAAACCAGAGAAAGGAGTTGAGGGAAGTCGGAAGGTGGGGTGGGAGGTTGGGTTTTCTGTTTAGGGGGGAGGGGGAGGGAAAAAATGGAGGGGAAAAACAATATGGATGATGTATTTTTGTTAAAACTACAGTGGTACCTCAGGTTACATACGCTTCAGGTTACAGACTCTGCTAAGCCAGAAATAGTGCTTCAGGTTAAGAACTTTGCTTCAGGATGAGAACAGAAATTGGGCTCCAGTGGCATGGTGGCAGCAGGAGGCCCCATTAGCTAAAGTGGTGCTTCAGGTTAAGAACAGTTTCAGGTTAAGAACGGACCTCCAGAACGAATTAAGTACTTAACCTGAGGTACCACTGTATTGTGTTGAAATTTCTAATAAAAAAAATTAAAAAGAAAAAAAGCCCTGAAATTTTTGTTTGCACAGAATTCAGCTATTGCTATTTCTTAAATATGTAAACAAATACCTGTGCAAAATAGATTTTGCTCCCAAGAGTAATCTAAAGGCCATTCTTCTCTGTTCCCCATTAGAACCTTGCACTGGCATCTGCTGACTGCACTGCCTTTGAACAATTCAGTTTTGTCAGTGGATATCAAGATATTCATGTCACAGCCAGGTCATAAGTAATTATAGATTAGGAATGAGGATAGTCAATGAATAACAGAAGCAAATGGAGAGACAGCGCACCAAATATGTTCCCTTTTGAGCAGTCCTGTTTGTCTACAGATATTGAACTGTGTTTCATACAAAACTTTAAGAGCAGCCTAAATTTTCAGCCCTTGCCAAGCGCTGCAGTACCACAGCGTGAGGTAACCCGAGTGCGATCATAACAACATACCTTTTGAGGTAAAGGACATTGGCACCAAGCTATTTATTTCTCATCTCCCATTGAAATATTCATAGCTAAGCCTATGGCTGCCGTCCACAAAATATTTAATCTGAGTAGCCCATGCATTTGGAGGGGCACCTGTCCCAGAATGAGTCAGTTGTGGTTTGCAGCATTTTAGACAATCTCCCCGCTAGTAGTGATTTATTCAAGACTAGCCTCATCATTGGACAAAGCAAGGAGGCTAATTCTGAGGCAGCATGTTATAAGAGGCAGCTGTTTTGTTTCACTGGCAGATGGAAGGGACATTCTTTTCCCAGAAACAGCAGGATGTGAAAGGTAAATGGAATATCAGATCACATTAAGGATTTGAAGAAGGACCATCATCATGTATTTCAGAAAGCAACGTAAGGGATGTTTAGCCTAGAGAAGAGGAAATAAAGAGGGAGAACAACACAATAGAGGTCTTCCAATACAGGAGATTGGGAGTGAGGGGCTTGTGTTCTCTGTTGCTCCAGAGGTTGGAAGATACAGGAAAGATTTCAGCTCAGCATTAGGGAAATGTTCTTAGAGTAAGGGCTGCTCAACAATGAAATAGACTTGGGTGGTGGTGGACTCTCCTTCCTGAAAGGCATTTAAGCTGAGTCTTGGCAGATATCTGTAGTGGTATCCTTCACTGCAGATCCTGCGCTGCACATCCTGGGCTGGAATACTAAACGATCTGCAACTATGTAATTCTTTGTTCTTTTCCAATAAAAAAGTCTCTCTCTGTCAACAAGGTCCATCAAGGCAAAGGCAATTGCCAGGACTGAGCTGCAGGTAGGTTGGAAGCTATGAAGCAGAAGTTGCATCACAGAGTCACTTGCATCACTTCTTTCTACAAGAAAGAAGATTCCACCTAAACATTAGGAAGAACTTCCTGACAGTAAGAGCTGTTCGAAAGTGGAATTTGCTGCCAAGGAGTGTGGTGGAGTCTCCTTCTTTGGAGGTCTTTAAGCAGAGGCTTGACAACCATATGTCAGGAGTGCTCTGATGGTGTTTCCTGCTTGGCAGGGGGTTGGACTCGTTGGCCCTTGTGGTCTATTCCAACTCTATTATTCTATGATTCTATGAGTCAGATGTAGGAAACCTTGGCTTAGGCATCGGGCGTGTATCCCTCTCAGCCCCCTGCTGGGGATCTGAGGCTAGACAGGGTCAGGAATTCGGGGACACTGCAAAATGTGTGTTCACACAGCTGGCCCCCTTTATCCACACAGCTGAGGAGAGTACTACGACTCAGCACTGTGCGCTTGTGGCCAGAGACTCCCCTCAAGACCCCTTTAACGGGTAACCCAGATATCGCCGCCACAGAAGGGGCAAGTCACCGCATCACCCGCTCACTGAATATTAGACTAATGGATTCCACCCAAAGCCTAAAACCACCAAAGTTGTGACAATTGCTACAGGGAAGGCAAGACCTGTAGAGCAGGGGAAATTCCTTCCTGGCTCTGAAAAACAGCAGCCATTGTCCTACCGTAGCAACGCCCATGAACCTAGAAAGGAAATGGTTAGCCTGAAAGAAAAGATACAAGTACAGGGGGGGCTGGGTGGGTGGGTGATGCCACGGCTGCAACAGATAGGGATACACCAGTTTAAAAATGGGTTCTGGTGGGAATCCAGACAAAAGACTCCACAGCCACCACCCGGGGTGGAAACCTCACCCACCATCTGACCTGGTGAGTAGATATTCCAGTGCATGGAAAGCTGACAAGTCTTAAAGTTTGGTAAGACCCTTTCTCCCTGAGATTTAATTTTTCCATGTGGAGAGGACCTGAGGCAGCAGGTAGGGAGATGCATTCGTTCACAAGCCCCTACCTTGTCCCAAGTGGTACATAGCATTGTTCTAGTATTAATTCAGTTAGGGCAGCTGTTGAGAATCTGTAGCCCTTCAGATGATATTGGATTGCAACCCACATCAGCCCCATCTGGCATGGAAAATGGGCCTGGGATGATGGGAGGTGTAATCTTAACAACATCTAGAGGGCCACTATGACCTCACCTCTGGGCTAAGGCTTGTTCACCCAATCAAGATTCAGATGTTGTTACCTCAGGTTATCCTCCTTAGGATAGCATCTTCTTCTAGCTAAATGGATAAGTAATTCCCAGGACAGAACAAAAGACTGTGCTGATTTTCTTGGGTCATTCACTGTTTGTTGCAAATGTTCTGTGCAAATATGACCCCCAACCACCAGAGCTAAAAAAAACAACACACCCTGCAGTTTGTTTACGGGATCACTTTATCGCAGGCTGAAAGTAAGCCGAGTCAAGAACTGGTTCTGCCAAGGGTGCTGTCTCTCCCTAAGCTCACCCTGACCTGTGCTTCACCCTTCGGATGTAAACAAACCAAGGATTGAAGTTGATTCACTGCGCTGTATCCCAGGATAGTTGATTCTGTAAACAGGATGCTAGAATGCCAAAGTGCCTAATGTGAGCCTTGTTAGCATTCCACACACCAAAATAGTTTAAATTGCTTCAAAATTGGCGACAGATTACTTAAAAGGTCCTTGTTTGTGATAGCTTTCTAATGAATACTGTTGGCTTTTCACATGACGATTTTCCTGTAAATGTTTTTTTTATTAAAAAAACCAAAAAATCTCAAAATAATTTTTAAAATGACATTGACCTGCTGACCCTTCTCCACAATTCTTTTTTGAGGGATAAAATGAATTGCACACCCTGTTTGTGTTTGATCATGTTTATGGGATCATGTTTGAGGGATAAAAGGAATTGCACACCCTGTTTGTGTTTGATCATGTTTGATCATGTTTACTCTTCCTGCAAAAAGTGAGGTTCCTTCATATGTACGTACTGAGGTAGCTATAGAGTGCAGTTCTATATCCACTGATAACTCAGCAGCTGAGGAACTCGGCAAAGCCTGCTTCAAACTTCTCAGCTGTTGACAGGCTTGACTTGCTGAGAACACTGGTTAAATATAGCACAAACGGGCTCAGCTCAACAAAGTCATTGCTCTCTGAACAGTGTGAGAGGAGACCAGGAGAGGGGAAATGCAATCTCAGAACTTGACTGCCAAAGCTTAGCACCACAGAGCAACAGTTGTGGGTGGGGGCAAAACAACAGCAAAAGAGGCTTTCAGACAAAAGCCGGGGGGGGGGGGGAGAAACATAACTGAGAGGCTGTACCTCCTGTTTCTTCTGTGTGGTATTTCTCTTAACAGGAACTACGTTCCTCTTCTGCTCTCTTCCCTATTTCCTGCATTACTTCAGTCACTGATAGATCTAGAAAGAAAGCGAGGGGAAGCTTCTGTCTCTGTGTTCTTCTGGGCCTGATTAATACCTTCAGTCTTGGTCATGCAAGCTAGATCCCCGAAGCCTTCCAAGAGCACAGTGTCTTTGTAAAAGGAAGGCAACTCGGTCTTCTCTTCCACTTGGCAGGTAAGACTGAATTGACTTATCCAGTGGAGTTTTTCATTGAGAATGATTGTTTTTGCTTCTTGTTTGTGAATGTTCCCTTGTTTCTTGTATGTTTGCTTGCCTTCTGTGCTTAACATTCTGCTTAATGTGGAAAGTTGAGAAGAGAGACACTCTCTTTACAAAAAAAAAAAAAAAGAGAAGATAAAAAGACTGTCTTTTTTTGCTTTTATCAGTACAGGAAAATTGTCACGTTCTTTTACGCTATCTGTCAAACTAGCAAGGCTAATAGTAACATTCTAAAACCATAATAGGACAGGAGATGGGATATGGAAGCATGGAATATAACAAAGGCATCAGCTATGTTTGTGTAAGCACATGCTGTCAGAAGGCACATTAAGATTGGGGTTTTATTTTAAGAAGACTGGCTGGGGCTAGTATCACAACAGCTATAAAACCTAGTAATGAAGACTGGCTGGTCAGCAGGATGAAGTAGGCATGCTGTGATATTCTGAATTAATTGTGAGGCTCTTGTCTGATGCTTTCTAGCTCACCTATCTATTTTTCACAAGCCTGTAAGTGCTTTTGTACACCTGGTACATTTTGTTCTGCCCTTTTGACAATAGTCCCAAGTCTTGCTGCTGCCATCAAGAATATCTATCTTATTAAATCACAGTCCGAATGTTTATTCTGTGTGAATAACTCCATGAGCATTCATAAACAGGATATTTTTGGACATAACAATGTCAGGATTTATTTAAGTATAAATATATCTTTACAGAGAACTGACCATTCAAAATGTTACCACGTTGCTAGAACACATATTCTATTTTTTACTATGACAAAAAATAATCCAGTTATAAAAACATTACTTCCAGAGTACATGGAACTTATTTCCATGCAACTGATAGTACTCTGTAAAAATATGTTTATCATCTTTTATTTTGTGTCTTTGCATTTTATCTTATTTTTGTAAACTACACTGAAAACTTAGTTGAAGGGTATAAACCATGGAAATAAGTAATGGAGCAATTGTGTTTAAGAACCACAACTTGATAGGATTGTATACCCATATGACCACACCTATCTAACTAGTAACTGCCTAAAACCAGCTAACAACAGAAAAATCAGGCAAACAAATAAATGCAAGAATAATTCATAACTTGTTAGAAAGTGTTATTTTTAAAGAAGCATGCAAGACATTTTGACATTTACCTGAAATACTTCCTGTTTCTTAAAAAAGATTTTTCTAGTAATAAAAGAATACAGTAACAGAATTTTCTGTTGTGTGCCCAATGCAGATCATTTGCTCAGTCCTAAGAATATGATAATTTGTTGCTTTATTTAACTATCTAAAGAAATAAAATGACAATCTGATATTTCAGTCATTAGCACATCTAGTCTGAATTACATCCCAGCAATTAAATGACATCTTAGTGCCATGATCCTAAATTCACTTACTGGGAAGTTTCCAGTAAGTGGACTTAGGATCATGACACTAAGTTATGATGCAAAAGTGGTTATTTTTGTTCATGGGTATAAACAAACTGCTAAGAAAACAGTGAGAGAAATGAAACAGTAAGAATGAGACACAGTTCCAAAGAGTCATGAGAAAAGTACTGTGCATTATTTATTTTCCAGAGATGTATCAATTGAATATTTAGAACCAAGATGATCTACAGTGCCTATTCATGGTCTTGGTTTGTCTTCTTGTCAGTATGTTTAGGAACGCCTGCAGCTGTCTGTCTCTTTCTTCTAGTGCATGCCTTAGGCCTGCCCTAATAGGAACTATGACATACCTACTCCCAACCCAATAAATAATCAACTTCCACCCTTCAGCGCCAGGAACAAAACTTTCATCCATCCATATGGAACAGGTCAGCCATGTTGCTCTGTATCTATTCCTTAATACTCGCTAGCACCTGCAAAGGAAACTTTTTGTTTTCAATACTGCTCTTTTGTATGAATGCATTTCTCTGCAAAAGAGCTGTTTTAATTGTAAAAATTGAAATACCATAAATGTGCCTTAGAAGCTGATTGTGGGAAAAGGCAGACTGCAGCCTTTCCTCATCTGCAGGTTTCCATCGGGAGGCGCATAGAAAGAGGATGATGTCAAGGAGGTTTAACAAACTGAAGGACACCCGTCCTCTTTCTATGCATCTCCTGTACTCCTGTGGAGCTTTTAAAAGGATTTCCTAATGAAAGGTCAACAACTTTGATTTCCTAAAAAAAGCTTAACTTTGGCTGCCCCCCCAAATCCTGGCTACGCCCATGCTAGCAAATATCAACCATGAAGTCTGTCATGAGAGGAGTCCCTTAGTATAACTCATTGAATGTAAATCACTATAATTAGCAGCATTCTTGTTATTATTTTTAGGTGTGCAATGGCTGCTCGCTAAACACATTAAATCAAACTGAACTGAGCTGAATTGACTAGCAGACCCACAAAGTTTCATGTAAGGAAAGCTGCAGGGTCTTATCCTGTGGGATAAAGAACTATAACTCAAACCAAGAGAAAGGTTTGCATAGTCCTGGAATAGTTTGGGTGCTAGAAACTAATTCGTTCCACCATTTACCTCTTTATGATAATAAAAAGAGGGGGAGAAGTTGGTGAAGCACCATAAACGAAGAGCTTTGTGGAGTTAACCTTCTCATTTTGTGGGAGGGATCATTTGTTTCCCCTTGTCACAGCAAATAGCTTAATGTGTGCTGGCATTTTTGATGGCTTCATCTTAATATTTTCCAAACAGGAGTCTGTCTGAATAAAATTCACCAGCTGATATGTGTAAGGAGCAAAACAGTGTAATGACCTAGTCACCTCTGTATGTTCCCTTCCCCTCCCTTCTAAAGTGGGCACACTGGCTAAAACTACCCTTCTAAACAGGTGCCCACAAAGGGACTCTGGGGGTTTCCTATCAAATCTGTGAAATATGGAACATGGACTTTGCAACAGCTGGGCCACAGGGATTGTTAATAGCTGGACTGTTTTTGATGTAGATTTTCATCCCAGGAAAATATATTGACCTAAACACATGTTCTTTCCTCCCTCCTTCTTCTTCCAACACCCCCTGAACCAGTTTTGGGGGGCAAACAGTGGGAGGAGAAGTGGGGAAACCCCACTGCCCTATGTGGAAATCCTTGTGTGGGCTCTGCTATTGGGACTCATTATTTGAATCTTGCTCACAGCCATTATGGCTAGTCACCATTGACAGTCTTACCCCTCATGAATTTGTCTAATCCTCTTTTAAAGACATCCCAACTAGGGGCCATTACTCATCTCATGGGATAAAATTCCGTTGTTAAGCTATGCACTATGTGATGAACTATTTCCTTTTGCCTGTCCTGAATCTTCTGATATTCTGCTTCATTGAATGGCCCTGAGTTCTGCCTCAAAAAACTTTTCCCTATCCACTTTTTCTACATCATGCATGATTTTTAAAGTAAACTTATTCAAAAGGCCTGGATGAACTTGGTGCAAAAATGGACACAAGGATGGCAGCAGCCAAGCTTACCTCAGAAGGCTATTATTCCTTATCTGGGGTGCCACTACTAAAAAGGTTTTCTCCTTTAAGGTGTTGACTGCCTCTTTTCATCTGGTGGGGCACCCAGAACAGGATCACCAAAGTTTTGGCTAGAACGTGATATTTCAGGTAGCCTGGTCCTAAACTGCTTCTGGAGTTTGGGACCAAACAAACACGTAAAGGCAGGTGCTGCTTTGGCCTCCTGTGTCATCAGCTAACATATGGAAAGGCTGTTAACTCTGAGCTCCCACAGCTGCCCATGTAGCTGTTGTCCTGGCCTGATCAAGCCACATTCCATAGGTTCAGAGAGAAACTTGTCCCGACCACAGCCCCTTGGCAACTGTCCACACCTGCTCACAAATGCCTGCTTCACCATTTTAGGCACAAGAGCACTCTGTGTTGGGGATGTAGATGCAATCTGCTAACTGTGTGGAATCTTCTGTCAAGGCTATCATCTAAACACATCACTCACTGGTTACCTCTGCTTATCACCCTTTCCAAAGAACAAATAAAGCAATCTTTGTCATCTACGAATAAGCCTTTTGCTGGCCTCCTCTTCTGTGTTGTTCCCTATTTTCCCATTGTCCACTAAGCTTTCTGCTCTTTAACCCATCAACTTTGCGAGCCCTTCCTTTCTCCTTCAAAGCTCAGCATGCTTTTGTCTTGTATTCCACTTGCCATTTCCAGCTCCTCTCCCTTCCCATGGGAAAGGCAGCCTACATCTTTCTCTTTCATTTCCTTGCTGTGGCCTTATTTCCTCATGCCAACAGATGGTTTCTACTCCTGGAACAAGCATTTTCTTTTGCTACATAAAATATTAGTAATTTTCAGCTATGCTTTGATCTGGGGTTTTTTTTTTAGCAGTTCTAAAAACAAAAACAAAAAAAACCTCATAAATAGTGGTGTAGTGGTTAAGAGCGATAGACTCATAATCTGGGGAACTGGGTTCGCTTCCCTGCTCCTCCACATGCAGCTGCTGGGTGACCTTGGGCTAGTCACACTTCTCTGAAGTCTCTCAGCCCCACTCGCCTCATAGAGTGTTTGTTGTGGGGGAGGAAGGGAAAGGAGAATGTTAGCCGCTTTGAGACTCCTTCGGGTAGTGATAAAGCGGGATATCAAATCCAAATACTTCTTCATCAAAACAAAGAGAGACTGTGAAGGCCTCCTTGTGGGGTCTGAACTGGCAGTGAAGGACCAGGGATGAGACCTTGGGGTCATAGTAGATAGCTTGATGAAGATGTCAACCCAGTGTGTGTCAATGGTGAAAAGGTAGGGTTGCCATATTTCAAAAAGTAAAATTCCTGACACCTGCGAAATTGTTAAGCTTTTTTGGGGGGAACAAACCCAAATTGGGGGAACCTAACCCCCAAAATAGTGATTTTAAGCTTTTTGAGCTGTTTCCACTGCCTTTTCCATCGTGTTTTCCCTGACATTTTGCCGATTTGGTAAAATCCCCCCAATGCCATTTTTACACCCAAAAACTAGGACATGTTGGGAATTTTCCTAACATATGGCAAGCCTATGAAAAAGCAAATTCCATGCTAAGAATCATTAGTAAAGAAATTGATTAGAAAACTGCTGATACAGTATACAAATCTATGGTACAACCACATTTGGAATACTATGTCCAGTTCTGCTCACCTCACCTCGAAAAGGATACTGTGTAGTTGAAAAGGTTCAACCAAAATGTTTGAGCAGATGGAGCAACTCCCCAATGAAGAAAATCTTGCAATGTTTGGGACATTTTAGTTTTGAGAAATGCCAGGCGAAAGGTGACATGACAGACGTTTATAAAATTATGAATGGCACGCAGAAAGTGTTCTTAAAACTAATACAAATCTAGCTAGTTATTGGCTTTCTCTAAGGCTGGTTCTCAGAAGGGATATTTGCAACTAGCAACTTTGGTTTCCAAATGGCACATTTGCAACTGTGCCCCCAATTCAGATAACGTTATTTATGCTTGAGTTCCACTGAAATTGATGGGACTGAATTTGTCACACTGATTCTAGCTGGATTAAAGTCAACAATTCCAACTGATCAAAGTGGGGATTCTATCTAAACATGGGTAGGGTTGTAATTTTATCCAGATTGAGAGTTACATGTGAGATGAGGGATTGCCATGTGAAAAAGGTGGCATTGATAGTTGTGGAGGAGATAGAATTTTGGCAGGTGTAAGCTACAACCTGCTGAAATCTCATACCGTATTTTTCGCACTATAACACGCACCTGAGCATAACACGCACATCGTTTTTAGAGGAGGAAAACAAGGGAAAAAATATTCTGAATGAAACAGTGGACGTATCATTTTTGTGCTTCATGCTGTGGCCACAGACATGTGATCTGATGGTGAATTTGGGGTGACCCAATGCAAAAATCCTGAGAATCCCTGTGGATCCATGCTTTGTAACCACGTTTTTGCACCATTGCAGCCCCAGGCAACAGTGGGTGCGTGATTTTTTTGGTGGGGCAGGCTGTAGCCATGGACATGCTATGTGCTCTGATGGTGAATTTTGGCTGACCCAATGCAAAGATCCTGAGGATCCCTGTGGATCCATGCTTTGTAACCACGTTTTTGCACCATTGCAGCCCCAGGCAACAGTGGGTGTGTGATTTTGGGGGGGCAGGCTGTAGCCATGGACATGCTGTGTGCTCTGATGGTGAATTTGGGGTGACCCAATGCAAAGATCCTGAGGATCCATGTGGATCCATGCTTTGTAACCACATTTTAAGTGGGGAGGGAAGGAAAAACACAGAAGGCTAAGAATGCAGGAGAGGGCTATAACGTGAGGAAAGGAAGGCAAAAGTTTCCCCCCCACCCACCCACACAAGCCAGCCACTGTTTAAGGATTTCATCCTTTTAAATGGAAGAAAGCATATTTGAATGCTGTGTGTCTCCAAAAACAAAAAGCAGGAAGTCAAATCAGAATTTTAAGCCGAACCTGTAATCTCTCTTCCCTTCACAAACATTGTTCCCTCCGGAGCAGGGACAGGATAGAGCGACGCTCTGCTTCCCTCTCTTTTTGCCTGGAGGGGAGGGGCTTTCCCTGCTCTTTGTTCCGTTTGAGCAAACACAGTAACGAAACAGAGCAGGGTGGGCAGTAAGACCCTGAGGCAGAATGCAGGAAAGAACAGCTTCCTCTCTCACGGAGCTCCCTTCTCCCTGAAGCGCGGTTTGATTTTTGCCTTATTTTTCGGCTCTAGGGACCACACATTCGCTGCATAACACGCACAGACATTTCCCCTTCCTTTTTAGGAGAAAAAATCTGCGTGTTATAGAGCGAAAAATACGGTATTCTGCACAGGACAATAGCCCTCTCCTTTTTTTAACCTACCCACCCTGTTCACCAATTTGGGATTTTACCTATTTCCTTTTAAGAACATAGGAACATTAGTCATTTCATTTTAGAGTTCCCGCTCTCTCATTCATTCTGTCTAATGTGTTACAAAATACTTATTCACTCAAATTTCCTAAAAATCATAGTCAGCCATTAGGATACGAAATAAGTTTCTGTCTTCACTGCTTTTTCCTCAGCTTCTTCCATATTGCTTTTTCTTACATGTTCTAAAGTTACCGTGATTTCTTCTTGTGCTGAAGGTCAGGTTGCGTATATACACTAGAGGAAGGCTGTGGAAGAGTTTTGTAGGAAATAACACAACCGAGATTAGATTGCCATTGGCTATTAAATACAAAAGGCTGAACTCACTGAAGTGCCCAGACCCTGATCCAGGATAAATTCCTATGACCCCCAAAAGTGCACTTAAAATGTGGATTTCTGGAATGCGAGCCAAATCTGTATGAGCAACATAGCAGTTGTGTGACTAGTTTACATCAAGCCTCCAGGAGGATAAGGAACCACACAGATCAGCGGCTACAGCAAAAGGGATCACAGGGGACAAAGATGACTACTTTATTTTTTGGAAAGGGTGATAAGGAGGAGCTTCCTGATTTCTCAGTGCATATTTACTGAATCACCGCAAAGTCTTCCAAGGGTTTGTCAGTTGCTAGGTTTGTGCATGGAGAATGATGTAGACATCAGAGTCTCCAGGGTTTTCCCACTCTCAAGTTTTCCCCTAAATCTGAATTCTTTCTGAGATAGACATAAACTATTCCATTGCTACATTTCATGGATTTTTAGGTGTGACTCTATCAAGCTTTTATGGATCATGGTTTGAGAGTTTTGAATTGCTTTTGTTCCAAAGATACTGTAACCTGACCTCTTTGGATAAGGGAGCACAGAATCCGGTTAATTTAAGAAATAGCTAGAGGATGGCAGCAAACAGAAAACCTTGCATTTGCAAAAAAAAAAAGCCTTTTTGATGTTGGACAAACTTATAAGGCTACAATCCTATACCCACATATCTGAGAGTAAGCACCATTAAACTTGCTGAGATTTACTTCTGAGTACCCGCATGACCTGGAAGCTGTCTGCGGACAAACGCTGGCTCCCTTGGTCTATAGAGCAAGATGAGCGTGCAACCTCAGAGTCGTCCGTGATGGGACCTAACGGCAGGGCCAGATTTAGATGAAGAGAGGCCCTAGGCTACTCCACTTGTGAGGCTCCTCCCCACCCCCCACCCTCACAACTAGAAGAAAATGGAAGAGTGTTATAAACAAAATTGAGTGAAGCCAAGGATAATGACAGGTATCTAAAATTCTACAATTCACAATTTCTCCTCTAAAGGACATTAGATATTATTGTTAAATACCATGGTGATTTTAAAAAATGCATAAGATTAACACTGAAAAACTTCTGCAGTAACTGAACTTTGTAAACCTTTTGTGGCCTGGGCAGGCCTGGAACTAGTTCCCACGTCTTGTTCCTCTCTAAGGAATCACGTTCAGCCTTTGTGGCATTTAACCATGGCTCGGCATCCTCTGAGGTTAAACAATGGACCTCTTGGAACCTTGAAGGTTCCCAAACCTTCACTGAGTTACTAACAACAGCTGGATCTACTGTGACTGTTTTAGCAAATTCTTCAGCATACATTTTGTGGCCCTTTCAGATCTGCATACTATACCCAAGTCTTCCATGCTAGGCTTCTTCTATTTAGGGCAGGCCGCAGTATATATATTTTCTGCCTCTGATTAGTTATCATTTAACTCCTAGGGGGAATAATTAGCATCATACATCATGTGCATGGAAGTTGCCGAACCAATTAACTAACCTGAAGGATTACTGTTAATATCACCAGCTTTCCTATAACCTGATATTGCTGGATAGTTTTGATGAACTGCAAAAGCATATTTAGTTTGCTTTCTGTTGCCACCCTAGAACTTTTCTTTATTAGTGCCACTTTGTTTTGTTCAATTCCTTGCAAATGAAGGAAAACAACTTTTCTGCTTGTATATGTTGATAATATAATTTTGGTTACTGAGGACAAACAAGATTGTACAAAAACAAGATTGGGTGCAGGCCTGGCCAGGACATAGGCATCCTGACTGTGACAAAGGTGACCTGTGTGCTTGCTTGCTTGATTAACAGCTGTTGGGAACTTGAGGGTCCCTGCTCTCCTTTCTTATGGTCTTTTACTGGACCTGGAGACTCCAATAGAGAGCACTCCATGGCAAGAAGGAGGGCAAGTGGGCACTCTATCAAATGGCAGGGCAGGAGTTACATGGAGCAGGGCCTTTTCACTGGCAGTGCCCATTGTATGCCTCACTCTTCCCAGACCTGCTCTCTTTTGGCCTGTATTTTGGAGCTTTATAATTTAAGAAGACTTTGGAAGAACTGGTTGACAAGTCTTATCAGTTGCTGATGTATGGGCAGATTTTATTTGCTGCTATTATGTGCTTCTGGTGCACCAGGGTTTACACCAGTGTAGAGTTGGCCAGGATGCCAGAAGGGATACAATTTACAAGCTTTCTCTATTATCTGCACAGCAGGGGGTGTTCAGTCAACAGTGCAAAGGCTGAGCTGAAGCATTCCCTGCTGGTTACCTGCATTCAGCAATAGGGGTCGCTGTTTGGTAGCACCCAATTGGTTAGCTGTCAGATTCTAGAGCTCCCTATTGGTGGTAATTCACAAAATACAGAGTCCATTCATAAAACACAGTGTTCATTCATAAAGCAGTAACATAAATCTCCATTGTTACATATTGGGTATATATTTCAGTGGTTGCACGTACAAGTTTATGGCCATGCTGTAGCGTAGTGCTTATGCGACTGTGAATAAAAGGTGGCTGGGCTCATTGTCTCGGGGTGTTTTTTTTGGGGGGGGGAGAGGTGACAAAACTGATTTCCAATAAGTGCCCCCCTTTATTTCCATAACAATTCCTTGAGTCTGTACTCTGAATGGTGACACCAGGGACCTAGAAGATGCAGGGCTTGTCAGTCCAACTCCTGCACAGTCTCATCAGAGGTGACCTTAAGGCAATTGGAGCAATTGGGCCAAATTGGGCCCCATGGACCACTCCTAGGGGGTCCCCTGCACCAGGGCAATATAGATGGATTTTATTTATATCTATAAGATTTTGCAGACTTTGGCTGTGAACTTGGGCCCTACAAAAAAAAAAACAAAAACAAGTTGCACCCCACTGCTTCAAATTGGGTCCCACTGGCTAGTCCTGAGTCTAATAGTTTCTGGGCCTGAGTTGCCCTGCCCTTGCGTGAAGTCTTGGGTTTACAATTTTGGGAGAGGGGAGACTGCAGCACTGGGGAGACTGCCTCTGGGGAGGCCCCCTAGATTTAGAGGCCCTAGGCTTCAGCCTACTTAGCCTATACATAAATCTGGCACTGCCTAACGGTCAGGGGTACCTTTACCTAGGCACGTATACCACATTACTGCTTTAGAATTCTTGCTGCCATTTAAGTTACACACACACACACACCACCCTTCTTCCAAGGATTACAGGGCAGTTTACAACATAAAAACACAAAAAATGCACAACTGTCCTGCACATGCCTACTCATGGCGACCACCATGTATGAGTGGCATGTGTCCAGGGTGCTGGCATAGTCCCTGATTGGTGGGCTTTGGTTAGTTGTTTCTGGGGATGTGGGAGGGGGAGGAGTATCTGTACCCTTTTTGTGCCATTTGGGGATGTTCCAAGATGTAAATCCTTCTCCTCCTGGGCTGAGCAGATACAACATACAGGAGCCTTTGTGTCAGTGTAGCAGTCACAAATCTTTCACTCCCAGTGTAACTGGAGAATAGGATTCCTTTGCCTTTCCTTTTTCAACTGTAGGAATTCACTAGTGGTACAAATCAGATTTTGCTATCTTTAAAATAGAAATATAAGCGAGGGCCGGGAATCCCAACGAGGAGATCATGTATAAAGTAGACATAACTAGTAAAAGTGTGGTAGACTTGTTGATGTCAGGAAATCATTGAAATCATGCTGTGTAGGATATTGAAGCAAACTCCGCACATCACTGTAGCATCCCAAACAAGAGGCTGTCATGGTCAATGATCAGTTCATGAGATCAAAACCCAGCCCTTTTCATGCAGTAAGTAGTGTATGGTGCTCATTACAGTTGGCCATGTGGCAAAGTGGTAATCTGATTTCTCCACAGTGGAGCCAGTTTGTTGGGATGTGAATAATCTTTCACCTCAACTTCAGCACAGGCTGAAAATCAATTCAGCCACATGACCAAGCAATTAGATGGTGGTGGTGGAAGCACATAGAACTCTCCATGAGGCCAGGTTTTTTAGGCTGGAATCTGTCATAGAATCGTAGAATTGTAGAGTTGGGAGGTACCCCAGGGGTCATCTAGTCCAATCTCCTGCAATGCAGGAATCTCAGCTAAAGCAACCATGACAGATGGCCATCCAGCCTCTGCAAGGTCGCTTGTGGTTGCTTTTCAATGTGGGACAGAAAGTAGCATTGTGAAACAATGCAAGTTTTAATGATACAGACACAGGAAATGCAAAAACACCATTTAAATATAGCTTGTGAAGATGACCTGTATGTGCGAACAGTCCTGAGTATGATTTAAATGTCTCCAGGGTTGAGAGAAACCGCTTGTCTTTCCTTTTTGGGGCAAATTATTGCATACGCAGTTAACACTATTCTGAAACTTTGTACTACAGAGACAGATAAAATATTCTAAAAGTACGGTCAGTTTTTGTTTTGTTTTTGTACAGAAAGATATGTGAATTCTTTCAGGCTCATGGGAATTAAATGTTTCAGGGTTTATTAGCCTAATTCTTCTGTGGCACATGGGAAGAAAACGATCTTTTCTTCATAAGCAAAGGATCTGGCCTTGAAATAATGGTAAAAGTAGCAATGTTAGTTGCATTTGGTTAAATGGCTATCTACTGCTGTATTTTTGTGAACTCTTCTTGTATGTGGGTGGCGTTCTCGCCTTGCTCTCACGGTAGTTGCCATTACAGTTTATCAGACATATTAAATTCCCCCCTTAAAACAACAACAGAAGAAACATGCAAAATAAACAAGGATGTGATTGAAAGCAGTAGCAAACTGACGTCATCCTTTTAAACTGCTGCCAGCTTGCTTTGTTTATTGATGAGATCTTTGTGAAAATAAGGTCTTTTCTACACCCAGATGAGAAGCAATGGGGGTAAGTAGTCTTTACTTTTGTTTTTCCATTCCCATTTCCCTCTCTGCTTCTAATGCACTTAGGCTAAAAGTAACCTTGTAATGGGCTGAGTTCCGGTAACTGAGTAAGATACAGGCTGAGAGAAGGAAAGAAGCATTGTAGACTTCATGACGAACTATTTCAGCACAGCAACCTGAGTGTTTAAGGAAATGAAGCAATGCCCGTTTATTATATTTGCAGTTACTGTGACAACAAACATATACTCCCCCCCTCGCCTCCCCCAAACCCTCATACATCATTCCTGACTCCGTTCAAAGCCTTTGAGTCCGGCAGACAGAATTTTCTCTTAAGCCCTTTTGCATACCTGACAATATAGCTCACATGGTGTTATTACCTCCGTTGCAAGGACTGAATTAGGTTGTTTATTCAAGTCGTTTTGGAAGGGTAGCAGTTGTGCTGTCTGTTGACACCTGAGTGCTAAGCCTAGCAACGCAGTGTTTAGGTAAGAGAACGGCCATTTCCAACTGCAGGTTCTACAGTCTTGTGGCTTTCAGGATTTTGAGAGCAGCTGCTTTCACCATTATTATTATTATTATTATTATTATTATTATTATTATTCTAAAAACACTGCTACTTTTACCATACTTTTTTTTAAAAAAATCAAGTGTCTAGGCATCATGGATGTGGAGGGAATTTTGAAACAGTTGGCAGGAAGTATCTATTAAAAGAATTAAAAAGAAGAGATATTTGAGATTTCTCACCCACCACACCATCTCCTGATCATGGAAGTATCACAGAATCATAGACTTGGAAGGGACCACAGGGGTCATCTAGTCCAACACCTATAGTAAAATACCTGCAAACTACAGATTCTATAATCAGTGCAAATACAGTGGTTTAGGTTGTTCTAACTAAGCTTTCACCAGTAAGATTGGTGGGAAATGCCCGTTTATTTTATTGGAGCTCAAAGTAATGTATCTGAGTTTCCCTCTCCCCATTTTATCCTTACAACAACTCTGTGAGGTCAGTTTAGGCTGAGAGATTGTGACTGAGCCAAAGTCACCTCGTGATCTTCGTAGCCAAATGGGGATTTGACCTCGGGTCTTCAACACTATCCACTACTCCACACTGCTTGGCAGTCATGATAACGTCTGCCTTCAGAATAGATCTGACTTGTGTCACTCTGTTCAACATTTCTTATCACCCAAGTGAAAGAAAGTAGAATGAACAGGCCTTAGTTCTTAATGGGACGCACTAGAAGCAAACACTGTCTGAATTTCAAATCTGTTTTGAAGGTAGGCTTGCTCCACTCCCCTACTGGTGGTACGAAGCTGCTAATGCTTCTTCAACGCTTATGCTGACAGCTACAGCTGACAGCTACATCTTGGTGAACCGCAGTATAAACCCTGCCTCCAAGCTGTTGCTTTGATTATAAGTGTTTGATTCCTCTCATAACATATTCCTGCAAACGCCACATGAATCCCCTTCCTTCCCAAGATAATGGTGCGACAATTCCCTAGTGCTGATAGTCATGTCTTTGGAAATAATTGTGCTGATTTCAATTAAACTGCCTTTCATTTAAAGCAGATTAGGATTGTAGCCTTGATCAAAATAACAGTCCAGTGCAGCGTGGACAGTGGATTCACTTAAAGGGTTTGTCGTATGGGAATCAAAAGAGAATGATGCTGATTGAAAATGATATGAGATATAAGCATTCCAAGAAAGGCCGTTTGGTGAAAGACGGTGAAAGAGCCTGTCTCTATGCAGTGCTGACATTTGCAGGGGGAAACATGTTGATCTGCGTCTGTTTGGAAAACAAAACTTCATCCTCCATCCATATAAATTTTACACTGTAAGGACTAAATGCCACATCTGTTACCGTATAGCAGATGAAACTGAATAATCTCAGTCTATATCCTGCCCTCTCCAACTAGATTTCATGTTGAAGGCTCAACTACAGGATATGCAGCACAATCCTATGAATGTTTACTTAGAAGTTATTCCCATTGAGATCAATCTAAAATGGCCCTAGGGCTATTTGGACTCATAAATATGCCCAGGCAGTTTTAACAGACTGTATTAATGGGAGAGATGGAGATCATCCCACTACACATTCCTTCCGTCACCAGTGTGCCAAGGACCAAGTGATAGGAAGATGAGCAACCATCAGATAGAGCCCCTGAAATTATTGAGACGGTGAAGATGATAAAACAGGAGAGTTCTTGTTGCTCACTAATCTGCATACATCTTCTTTCACTTTATTGGCTCTCCCCCACCTTCACCTTGCCATGAAAACAGAAACAATGAGAGAGAGAGAGAGAGAGAGAGAGAGAGAGAGAGAGAGAGAGAGACATGGAGAAAGTGCACAGGCAGGTAAGCAACTGATCCTCCCTATCTAGTCAATTCACCCACCCATTCCTCCCTTGAAGCAAGGGAAATTCCTCCCTTGCTTCCAGGAGAAGCAAGAAATGGGCAAAGAGATTGCCAGCAGGCACCCCAGGGGAGTACTCTCCGGAAATAATATGGTAGCAATGAGTGGATGCAGAAGCATGAAGTTCAGGATAGCTGTGGATGTGGTGACCCACATGTGTCATTTTGTCCTGGCTGCACCTGCAGTCCTGCCAGTGAAGTGAATTTTGTAGCTCTGTTGTGTTCTGGTCTGATGCCTAAACCCACAGGGAAACCAGTGAGATTGCTTGTCCATGACAAAGATTGGAAACAGACTAAGGCTTTTTATGCCTCTGTCTCAAGACTCCACCACCTTGAGAGAGCTTTAGAGCCTCGATGGGTCAATCCTCTGGCCTGTAGATGGGTACTCCTCCTCCTCCTTTCCATAGCCTCCCTCCTGGTGTGCTCCCCACACTGCTGGACTGGTGGTGTGCAGTGAGAGGCATCTAGTTTTTTGGGCTCAGGGGAAGGTGTCTGTGAGGGGTTAGGCTCTGGCCTGTAGGCCCTGGTGGTCTGGGAGTTCCTCTGGGAGTTCTGGTCCAACCACCTTGGGCACACTAGTCTCCCTATCTTCCTCAGTCTTATCTCTGAGTCCTGACCCAAATTCTGCTCCCTATCTGGTTCCCCTGCACCCTACAGCATGGGTAGGCAAACTAAAGCCTGGGGGCTGGATCTGGCCCAATCACCTTCTAAATCTGGCCTGTGGACAGTCCGGGAATCAGCGTGTTTTTACATGAGTAGAATGTGTGCTTTTATTTAAAATGCATCTCTGGGTTAATTGTGGGGCATAGGTTCATATTTTTCCCCCCAAAATATAGTCCGGCCCTCCACAAGGTCTGAGGGACAGTGGACCGGCCCCCTGCTGAAAAAGTTTGCTGACCCCTGGCCTACATCTCTGTATCCAGATCATTGCTGGTCACAGAGGTCATGACAGTCTGTCCCAGCAAGCACTTCTTTTCCTACTAAACTCCTATAGCAGTTAAGAAATGTATCTAAAACTGGGGTCCCCACTGTGGGGCTCATTGACACCCGGGCATCGCAGGCAGCCCTGACATAAAAATAATGTTGTTTTAAAGGATTGCCTAATTCCACACACACCCTTTTGTCTGTCTTTTATTTGTTTAGACGTGTGTAGATGTTTTGCCTGTTTTGAGGGAGTTCCAAGCATTGCTAGTCATTCTTCCATGAAATGGATATTTAGTGGTACCCATAACAGTTTCTCAGATTTTCAAATGTGCCCCCGGGCCAAAAACAGTTGGGGAACTCCTGATCTAGAAGGTAGTTTATGAAATCCAACTTTAGACAATGGGATATCGGAGCTGGGCTTAAGGCAACGCAAAGCTAGGCCTCTGGAAAATCCCACACCGTGTGTGGGTGAATTGTGTGAACTGCAAATTGGTAGAACAGATTTACACCCCCCCTATAGTTCCTTGAGTTAAAACAACATTTAATATATATGATTGTGAAAATAGCTTTTCTTGATCTTTCTGTGTGGCTGAAACAGGGCTAAAATTCCAGAAGATTATAGAAGATAACAGTGGCTAAGTGTCAAATAAACACATATTTTAAAATGCTATCATAAAACATTACAGGAAGGAAAACAAACTGTAGCTGTTACATTGTTCTTATATGTTTCCAGCACGCTGCCAAAATGAATTCTTTTGGAGGTTAAGAAAGGGGCCAAATTCAAGCAATGTCTGGGTATGTTTTTGCTTAAAGTGGAAATCTATCTTTTGACAGGACGTGAGGTTCTCAACCTTTCTTTTTATAAATTAGCCATTGTAAGTGTCATGAAGAGAAGGTAATGGACAACTTCACAGCAGACAATAGCTTCAGAGTATAAAGGTAAATTAGAATAAGTAACACTAAAACTGAACTTTATGCATAATAGCTTGGAAAGCTACAGAGTCTTGTTTTATGCACAAAGAGCTTCAGGTCTTCACTGATTTGAATTCTCAGTGACATTGTTATTGCCCATTTGCTCATGCAGAATCAGCAGCCTTGATGTTTAAGTTAAAGAACCGACAAACACCTCTTATTCCCACCCTTCTTCTTGTAAACACTTAAAACTTCAAAAGTGACAAGTATTTACAAGAAGGAGTTTTTGTGCGCTTGCAGGCATACGGATCAGGCCAGTTTAAATTCCTCCCCTTGCACCCACTCTGCAAACAGTCATCTGCATACTGCCCCCAAGAAATTTGCAGCAGAGAGAGGCCAATTCTTTAAAAAAAGAGGCTACATGCATGTAAATTTAAACATAAAACGTGTGCTAAATATGCTGCCTAATCGGTGCAAATAATGCATACACCCACAATGGAACCACTAAATAGTTAACACTGTAAGAAGTTGCTCACTGTCTTGGAATGTGAGGAATATTTGTGGCAGTTGATAAAGGAGAGGCCACAATCCATACAGGATACATGATGGGTTTCCCCACACTTCCCCTTAAGAACTGAGTCACCGCTGTGGCCGACATTCTGATTGATTGATTATTGATTAAGCATGGATTGATTAAGAGGAAGAACCATTTGCCCTGCTGCCTTTTCTTTCGTTACCTTGCTCAGCGTGCTTTAAGGAAACACTTGCAGAGTTGGTTCTGTGTGGTTCAATTACCACTTTCTACAAGGCAATCAATGTACAATGCCTTGAATGGTGGGGGTGAAACATGCAAATATAGTAAACAAAGAAACAGCATAATTTGTAAAATACAGAATGTTGGGTAGTATTCAAGGAAGTTTCGCTGAGAGTAAAGGTAAAAGTTAAGGGACCCCTGACCATTAGGTCCAGTCGTGGCTGACTCTGGGGTTGCGGTGCTCATCTCGCTTTACTGGCCAAGGGAGCCGGCGTACAGCTTCCAGGTCATGTGGCCAGCATGACTAAGCCGCTTCTGGCGAACTAGAGCAGCGCACGGAAACACCATTTACCTTCCCACCGGAGTGGTACCTATTTATCTACTTGCAGTTTGACGTGCTTTTGAACTGCTAGGTGGGCAGGAGCAGGGACCAAACAGGAGCTCACCCCGTCGTAGGGATTCGAACCGCCAACCTTCTGATCAGCAAGTCCTAGGCTCTGTGGTTTAACCCACAGCACCACTGCGTCCCTTCGCTGAGAGTAGGCAACTTCAAATTAATGAACATATGCTAAGTTAGGACCATTCATTTCAACAGGTTTACTTTGAGTAAAACTTAGTTAAATTCCACCTGATGTGTTTAATTTACTCTAGTCATTACCTGGGTTATCTGGAAGAATGCAATGAATGGAGGTTACATGCCTTGTAATACAATATATTGATGTCTACTTCGTTCTGATTCACCTACTGCAGGTTCAATGCAGAAGTTCATTTTTTATTTTATTTTTAGTCATTGTTTAATAATTACATTAGTATGTTCAAGATACTTGGTGTATAGAATGAAGGAGACAGGCAAACATGTCTTGCTGTTGCTTTATAACCTTGAAAACAAAAGAAAAATTGAGTGTGGCCCAGATACAGCCTTTACCACATCTTGGCCCAATAAAATAGACGGTTCGTGACACAGGCTAAGCCTTTAATGGATCGTGGCTTTAATGACAGCATAATTTTATTCAAGCTCTCTCTTTGATCATGGAATTGAGAAAGTATTTATTTAGCATGCTATTTCATCTCACGTAATAAGACACAGGTTTACTTTTCTGGTACCCAGTCCAGGCCAAATGCAAAAATAAAGATCCATGGACTATAATATTCATAAGAAATTCTAGGGGAATGTTGTAGACAGTTAAAAAAACGATAGATAGATGATGATGATGATAGATAGATAGATAGATAGATAGATAGATGATAGATCCATCATCTATCTGATGATAGATAGATAGATACCGTATTTTGGGGTCCCATAAATTAGAGGTCGTCTTATACATAGGGGCGTGTTATACATGGAAAAATATGGTAGATAAAAAAGTGGTGTGTGCCATAAATGTGTGTGTGTGTGTGTGTGTGTGTATGTGAGAGAGAGAGAGAGAGAGAGAGAGAGAGAGAGAGAGAGTGCAGAGCAGGCCTTCAGGCAGACCAGTGAATAGTATTCTCTTTTGTAGGGTACCACTCCTTCTTTCTATCAGCAAAAGACAAACAAATAAAATACATGAAAAAAACAAATAACAGCAACAATAATGTATTAACTAACTAACCATTGGTGGCCTTTTCATGACATCTGAAATCAGGTACCTGAGGTTGCCTCCCTCACTATACCTAATGGTAGGGTCAGCCCTTAGTTGTGTATAGTCCCAGATACAGAAATTGCATACGTATAATTTCTAATGAGTGAAGCGCCTTACAATGTTCATTTCGCTAAATATTTCAGAATCGTGAAACAGCTCTTCCTCTCTGTTTAACAGAAGTTGAGGCACAATGATATGACCCATTTCAACCCACCCTGGGACCTGCTGTTGAAGGGTGGGCATTGGGTAATAAATGTGATGATGACGACAGATATTGTCGTGGCTCAGCCTGTGTGTTGCTGGCTCCCTCCATGTCCACACTGCACTGAGAGTCACAATGACACAGTCCCTTTGGGGTGAAATGTGATGGCATTCCCTGGGACGACTTGGATGTGTCTTTCAAATTTTATTTTGTTTATTTTTGTATCTTTTGCTGTTGTGTGCCTCCCTCCACCCCCACCCCACCCCCCATCCTGGTATTGTGCACACCTTGGGTATTTCAGCCATTTTGTCAGTGGCTTATATCTCCAATCCTGGCACAATGTGATTGCATTAATGCTCTGTGAGGCAGGTATTGGGTGATGAAAGAGCATAGAAAGAAAAGCTTCGGAACTGGACAATTGGAGACCAGGCAATGTATTATTTAAAAGTAGACAGAGCAGCTTCTGGATCCAAATAATGGCAGGAAGTCAAAGGTCTGAAGTGGTTCCCCTTGGTTTCCTGTTGCTGCAGGTTTCTATTATCCAGTGGTGTTGTCTGCTGGAGTCAGACAACACCAGGAGCCATGCTAGAAATCTTTCAGAAGCAGAGCAGCTGCTACTTCATGTGCCAGGAAAGCAGCTCCAAATATCTACTGCCCTGTGGTGGCAAGAGGAATTGAAACTTGGGATTTTGGGGACTTCTAAACCACATGACCGTATTTCCCCCATTTCCCTGCCACAAGTGACATTGACTGTTTTAACTGGTTTGCTTCGCAGCGCAGCGGGAGCAACATTAATAATTCTTGTTCATGTTGTTTCATATCCTGAAGAGCAAAAGCTTACGGAGAAAGTGTTTTGGCTCTGCAAGGGGATGTGTGTGAGAGAAAAATTGGTTTGATTCCTCTTTTCTTTCTGTCAGTCTCATTCTGCTACATCAGGTCTCTTGGGCTGGCAACATAGAAAGAGGCCTGATACTTCATACTTGAGGATGAGAGACCATAACAACACAGGCTGAAGTGGCTACAGAGACATGCAGTGATAAATAGCAGCAATTAATAATATATAATTAAGTAACACCCACACCCCATTTGTTAAGCAAACTGAGAAAAACTTATGACTTGTGGAAAACAGTTTTGGAAATAATTTTTGGTGAAAATAGTGAACTGAAGAGTTTCTAGGCAAGATAACTTTATCAAGAGCCATATGCATATCACATGCATGTGTTAATCGATGGAACACAGGTTCCACCATAATGTTTAATGAATTAAAACAACAACTTCATTTGTGAGGCAGACATATCCTTAGGCCAATCTGGAGTCTTAGGATGGCAGACAAACCCAATATTGACCTTTTCATACCTTCCAACATTTCTCCGATGAAAATAGGGATGTCCAATTCCATAATGATAATTTTACTATTTATGCCCCACACATCTTACTGGGTTGTCCCAGCCACTCTGGGCAGCTTCCAACATATATAATAACATAATTAAACATTTAAAAAACCCTTCCCTGTACAGAATTGCCTTCAGTTGGCTCTGGTGTCGGATAACTCCATACCCTCCAACATTTTTCCAATGAAAATAGGGACACCCTGAGGAAAATTGGGACATTCTGGGATCAAATCAGAAACCAGGACAACTTCTCTAAATCAGGGACGTCTCTGGAAAATAGGGACACTTGGAGGGTCTGTCTTTTTGCCAGATTCTATCACAAGATATATATTTGGCATAAACAGCAATGGTGTTGCAGAAAACAAAAATGTCATAGCAGTTGTGACTGATGCCTGAATCTTTTCACCAAAATGCACAGAATAAAAAGTTAGTCTCTCTTCTAGTTCATTTTGCACAGGGGTAAACTTAATGAAAAGCAGGGCCTATGGATCTGCTGAACAAGACTGTGGAGTGCCAGAGAGTGAGTAAAATATCATTACATCATCATGGTATTTTTGGCCAGCTCACATCCCCATGGAACCTGCTTGTTTGTATTGTGGGCCTTTACGTAAATGTCTGTGACAGGTTTTAATTAATGCATTTTTGTGTGTGTGTGACTCTGAGCATTATTCTCGGTGTGTACAAAATACGCTGCATCCTTTACACTGTGAAGAAAAGGGATTTGGGGTTCCCTTATCACTTCTGTTCTTATACTGACTTGCCTTTGTAAGACTGTGTGTTGCTGCTTCTTCTCTTCACTAGAGGATGTGGGAAAATGGAGGAGGGAAGGAAGAGAACATTCCTTGAAATTACCTTCATAGGTGGAAAAGAGGACCACCCACTTCTTAAAATATCTCTGCGCCTCTGGACAAGCTGTTATGAAGTTTCAGAAATGCAATGGGTGGGGCGTGAAAGAAAATGTCTCTGCATTAGTACAAATCCTTGCGTGTACCTAAATGGGTTTTTTTAAGATCACGGCCTGGCTTAGCCCATCACAATCCCCTTATAACCACTCGGACCATTTGTCCATCTAGGCTAGTGTTGTCTGCTCTGCAAGTGGTTTGGCATGATCTTAGGCAGTGCTTTTCCTCATCACCTGCTATCCGGTCCTTTTATCTGAAGATGCTTGGGGTTGAACCAATGCCTTTCTGCTTGCTCCACCACTGTGCTCTCTCTCCCCTGCCCTCAGATGCAAGCCAATGTCTCTGGCATAACTGGTCCTTGCAGCAATGGCAACTGCCCCACCGAGTATGCTGGACTCCAGCCCCATCAGTCCCAGCCAGCACAGCCCATGATCAAGGATGATGGGAGTTGTAATCCAACATTTGGAAGGCCATAGGTTGCCCCTGCCCTGGACACAATCTTATTCTTCTGCTATTGATGAAATCATCATAATCAAGTTTGATCAGCTGAGTTTGAGGTTTACATTTCATCAAAGTTTTAATAAAAAGCATATGGCAAGATATGTAACAGCCATTGTATGATCTCAGAGGTATCTGAAACATAATGGCCAAAACTGAACTATGGTGAGATGGAAAATATGGGTTGTATCCAACTAAGTTCTATTCGGACTAGACCCTCTGTAATGAATGGACCTAAGTTAGTCATGCCAATTAATTTCAATGGATCTACTCTGAGTAGGCTTAGCATTGGCTATAACCCAATGCATTAAAAAAAAAAAATCACAGTTCCTTACCATTTATCCTTGGACATAGTAGTAACAAATATTTTTTATACATATATTCCCAGATCCAAAGGAATTTCTGTGGAGCATTGTGCCAAGTTAAAATTGCTCTGAGATCAGATTTTGCACTATTGCCATTGCTGTTCAATCAGAGTATCCGTGTACTCTCCGGAGTGCTCACATGGTGGTATAGAACAGTGCTTCTGGGATGTATTTCAGAGATGTATATGTTTTCTTTTAAAGTATGATGTGCTTTCCCCCCTGGTTCTTCCATTGTTAAGCATGCCCAGAACACGCACAATGTATGTTAACAACAGTGTTCCCACTCCAGACATAGTTTCGCACAATAATGCAAGCTTGAAACAATGCCTAGGGTGGTTTGCCATTTTCTTTGCAAACTCTAATGTGCTAAAGAGCTAAAGAGCACTGCACTAGATGTGTTTGGTAATACATCCAGATGTACATTCATATACAGCCTGTGTCAGGCAAAGGAATTTGCAAACCAGTCTCTGCCTTTGTATCTCCCTTCCTCGGAATTATGGCAGAGAGATCCCTTCCTGGAAACAGTGAACATTTAAATATCTAGTTCAATAGACAGTGAGCAAGATAAGAGACCCAAGTTCAGTTTGTAAGGATTATGAAGTCCGTTACTCAGAGTACTTTCCCAAATGAAAAGAATGCACAACTCAGTGGGAATTGCAACAAGGAGATACAGATAGGATTGGGTTCCAAAAGGCATATTTTGCATTTACTGTACCACATCTGCCAGGCAAATGAAAAGCCCAAAGTGGTTTTCAAAATAACTTTCCATACCTCACAAGCATAGACACCAATAGCATAGGTCTTCTAATGAACTGGTAACTAGTTAAGGAACAGGAAGCTGGGAATAGGAATAAATGGAAAGTTTTCACAGTGGAGTAAGGTATGCACTGGGGTCCTTGAAAGATCTATATTTGGATTGGTGCCCTGGGGTCTGGAGTGAGCAGTGAGGTAGTCAGGTTTGTGGATACTAATGTATTTATGATGGTAAAATCCAAAGCAAACTGCAAAGAACTCCAGGGGGGTCTCTGCAAACTATGGAATTTGATCTTTGCCAATTCCAGTATAAATCAATCTGATCTGTATCTCCTAGTCCAGCAGGTTAGACTTCTGCTCTCCATCAATTTTCATACTTCCTGAATGCTCCAATGTATTTCTTGGCTTAAAAAAAATGAATCAAAATGTATATTTGGAGAGAAAGTAACACACACACACATGCAAAATTTAAATGTGTAGATTTCCTTTATCACTTCCTAGTGATTGAGGCTGCATTCCTATGTTCCCTGGAGCAGTATCCCCAAAGCCATAGGATATTATCAGGGAATCTGAAGGAGATCTGAGTCCCATTCTCAAACCATTGGCCCAACTGACCAAGGGCCAAAAGGGGGGGGAGGTTCTGGGGGTGTGCTGGTGAGAATAGGCAGCCCATGCACTAGCCACTCAGCCAGATATATGCCGGCATCCTTCAGGGGCCGAGATTCCAGCTGGCTAGCCCCCATTTGGATCATGCCCTTCCAGCCGTGATGAACCCCCAACCTCTAGTGCCATGTAAATCAGCAACTCAGACTTCAAAAGCCTGAGCACACTATATCAGCAGAACATACTGCACAAACAGAACAGGCATGAGGCTTGTGGAAACATACTAACAAGCTACGGATTTATTAAGCATAAATCAGGACAAAAGAAACATGTCGTCTCACTTTCTTCTCCTCAGAGAGACCGTCAAAAGCAAAGGCTATACACACAACGGAAGTTCCCAGCAAGCTGTGCTGGTATGTAAACAGACATGTGACATGCAACTGCAACTAAACTAGTTCCATGTCTGCAACTAAAGGTGGAAAGGAATTTTCCAACAATATTTTGCTTTTGAAGCTTTAGCGGGGATCATGGGGAGGAGGGACCAAGGCAGCATACAGCCCCCACACCACCTTGCAAAGGAATCTGCTGGACTGCAGATTCTGAAGTGGACAGTGATCCTCTTTAGCCTAGCTCAGGAGTCTGCAACCTTTAAGACAAAAAGAGCCACTTGGACCCATTTCCGAAGGAAAAAAAACTGGGAGCCGCAAAACCATTGCGACATTTAAAACAAACATAACACTGCATATATTGTTTCTTACCTTAATGCTATATATACAGGATCGTAACGCATGCACCATCCCCATGCGACGTCACAGCCAGTACAGCGCCCACCACAGTGGGGAGTGTCGGGGCGCACAATGCGCCTCCTCCCCTCGCTAGTATCCGCCCAGGAGCCACGGCAAAGGTGTAAAAGAGCCACATGCGGCTCCGGAGCTGCGGGTTGCAGACCCCTGGCCTAGCTAAAGGAAACTGCTAGGCCTAAAAGGCTCCCTTTTAAAAAATAATAGCCCATCCCAAGACACTGGGGCCTGCTTCCAAGCAAACATGCATGGGACAGCATTGTGGAATAGCAACTCCAGCTGCTGCTGGTGTGGGTCTAAGACCAAGACTTGTAACAAAGGACTCATATTCCAGGGAGTGGGGAGGGAAGCTGTTAGCCTGTTGTGGTTAAAAATGGCGAAGAATTTTGTGACACCCTAAAGACCAGCAAATGGATTTTACAAGTACTACAGTTCTAAGTCAAATCTTCCTGTTGAATAGTTCACCACTGTCAACTATGTCCAGTCTTTAGACTGCCACACAACTGTTGTTTTTATTTAGAAACAGGGTTCTGGAAGTAGAGAAGTTGGCTTTTAAATAAATTATGCCTCGATTTTGTTCCTTATGAGGTTAGATATCAAGCAGACTCTGAAAACCAAAACGTATTACAAAACCACCCAGGAGTTCATTCCCTAGGTACTCACATTATCCGTCTCCTGTACTGTCTCTTTTAAACCATCACATTCAGCTGAAGGCAGATTTTGAGTTATACCTTTAAAGTAATATATGGACTTGGCAGGGGGGAAATGGTGTCTTTTATGAAATATAGCACCGTTTTATTCTGGAACTGGTCGTGCAGGATTGAAGTTTCCTGCTTAAATGTTCCAAAATGAAAATTTTTATTTCATTATCTGTGAAATGCTCTGCTTTCATCCGCGGCCAATATCTTCCTCTTTCTTACAGTGTTGCAAGCCTTCTGGTTTCAGTAAATCTTGAGTTTGGCTTGGATTTTACCATGGCTCCCTCTCTCCCCCACCCCTCCGCTTTTCAATTACCCTTCAACACAGACTTTTTTGAGCGTGCTCTTAGATTACATGTTGATTGTGTTGACTGTAAATGTCAAGTTGTTTTTCAACGTGCTCTTTCCTAGCACTATACAGCTTTCCCCAGCCCCTCCTCTTTCCTTTCCTTTTCTGTTTTGTTTTGTTGCAAGGATGCACAAACAATTCATTTAGAAAGGACATGGGGGAAATGTGTCTTGTGCTATTATAACTGCTACTACCCTGGGTGGCTATCCATTATCCCCAGGGCTATTACTTAAATGGTGACTTCATTTGATATGACCCTGCCACTGTTAAGCAAAATAACATTCTCTAGAGGTGAACAAACAGTGCAGGTCCTGTTAGCCAGTGCAGAGACAGCTGGCACTGAGTTTGCGATTGGAGTCAATGGACTTGTCTCTCGTTATGCTTCCAGGCAGAATGTCTGGAGCCAGTCACCATCCAAGAAAGTTAATCTTGAGGGCTTGTGTACATTCATTTTTAGCACTGCTGCTACTGTATCAAGCCTGGTTGGGTAGCATTAGTGAGACAACTGTTCAGACAAAATGGAGACAGAAGGCTGCCAAAGGGGCTTGCCTTGTTCTTCTCCAGGAAATGTCCGCTCACACTAGATGTGGGCACAGCCCTGAAGGGGTGGAGGGCATCTCCTTAATTATTATTTTTTTAAAAAAGCAAGGAGAAGAAGCCACTTCATGCACTAGAATAGAGAGGCCTCTTGGGGAGAATGCATGTGTTTTCCCTATTAACACTCATCTCTCATTGCATGTTAATGTATATTGTGTATCACGGAGCCTAGGACATTGCCTTTAGTCCATCTAGCTCAGTATTGTTTACCTTGGCTGGAACATGTGCAGATGAGGGCAACCAAGATGACAAACAGGTCTGGAAACCAAGCCCTATGAGGAACAGTTGAGGGAGCTGGGTGTGTTGAGGAAGAGGTAATTCGGTAGACTTCTTCAAATAACTGAAGATGCCTCACATGGAAGATGGAACCAGCTTGTTTTTTGCTTCTCCAGAGGTTAAGACCTGAACCAATGGATTCAAATGACAAGAAAGGAGCTTCTAAATATTAGGGATAACTTTCTGGTGGTAAGAGCTGCTCAACAGTGGAACGGGCTGCCTCCAAAAGGTGGTCGACTCTTCTTCATTGTGGGTTTCTGAGCAGAGGTTGGATAGCCATCTGTCAGGGATTCTTTTGCTATGATTCCTGCAATGCAGGAGGTTGGACCCTTAGAATCCCTTCTAAGCCTGCAATTCTACTATTCTATGAGGAGCAGTAGCTCGCCAGGGTTTCAGAAGGTGTTACTGAATCCAAGGCTGCATACATGCTATGCTTAAAGCACATTTAAAGTGCATCCCCCCAAAGAACCATAGCTCAAATCCCCACAGAGCTACAGTTCCCTGTTACATAGGGATTAGTCTGTTTTTCCAAGCAGCCCTCCAGAATCTGCCTTGCAATTCATAAGTTCACTGGAGGCAAGGTTGCTTGGACTGGATATTCATACAAAATGTGGCTTGGATGTTCATACAGATGTTTGCAGAAGACTCAGCTCATGCCAGAATCAGCATGGTGGTGAAGTCCTCTTCTGTGAATTAAAATGACCCCATGTTGCAGAAAACATAGTGGATTAGTCACATTCCAAGGAACAGCAATTGTGCCCTGGGGATGCCTGTCTCATACTCATTTGCCCCTTCAGACCAAAAGCACTTCCTACCAGCATGATAAGGCAACCAGCTTTATCAATATCTAGCAAATTGGGGATCTTTAAAGAACATTCCTATCTAAGCAGATAGGGATCCCTTCTTTCACTGACACACTTGACAATTGCTTCAAAAGTAAAGGTAGCTGTGCTGGCCCATAAGGAAAATTCCAAAATCCATATCAGGGAAATACCAAATGTCGGTTTTGCAGTTAGTAATTAACAATATACCCGAAAGGGTTTGCTTCCAGCTACCTTCCTCCTTTGTTGTTGTGTCGTTTAGTCGTGTCCGACTCTTCGTGACCCCATGGACCAGAACACGCCAGGCACTCCTGTCTTCCACTGCCTCCCGCAGTTTGGTCAAAACCTTCCTCCTTAGCTGAGCCCAAATTCATGATATTTCACCTTGGCCCCCAGGCTCAGTTGACCTAGGTGATATGAAAGCTCTGTTTATAGTGGTTGCTGAGTGATCACTGTTTCAGCACATGCAGATTATCACAATGGTTGCATGTGGAATTTGTGAATGCATCCATAATTTACCTTATGTCAGCCTTCCCCAGTCTGGTGCCCTCGGAATGTTTTGGGGTTGTATTCAAAGTAGCACCATGGAGATTGTTTCATCGGGCAAGCATTTCTGCTTCCAGATAGGATGAGATCTCCCCTCTCCTTCTCACAACCCATGTTGTTCTGGGGGTTCTCCCGAACCCCTGGAACAGATTTGGGGAGGATGCAGAGGGTGTGTAGGGAGAGAAGAGGGGGTAAAGTCCCATTACTGCAGTGTGACTCATTGTGCAGGCTTCTGCTAGTGCAGCAAGTTAATCAAATATGGCCCATTGTCTACAACTCCCATGATCCTTGACAATTGACCATGCTGGCTGGGACCAATGGGAGTTGTAGCCCAAGCCCTCTGAAGGACAGTAGTGTTAGAATTCCTGCTCCATGATTGTAGTCATGGGATTTTTGTCTATCACATGACGGTGCATATTTGACTCCACAAAGTGGGAAGTGACGGAGACAGGAAGCTTCCGAACGATCGACCAGGAGGGAGAGAACATGCCAGTTGGGCATGTTTCTCTGCCAGGGTCCTACTCAAGAGTAGGATGAGCGGCTGACAAGTAGGTAGGGGAAGGCCACCCAGCCTTCCAGCTTTGGAGCCTTTGGGGTACATTTCATTTGTACAATTATACAATTAATTGACTTCAGGCACACATCAGTAAAATACTGCTGTAATTAGTTGAGCCGGTAAGAGATGAGCGAGTCTTGAATTTTAAAATATAGACTTTGATAAGCTGCATTACGTATGTGCAATAGGTGACCAGATGGAAAAGGAAAAATGTAAAAACAGAGCATGTGCCAAGGTTTGAACACAGTCCAGAAATTTGCACTGACATTACGCTTCCTACAAGATATGGACATTTGAAACCACAAAATCTGTGAAGGGACTCAAAAAGAGGGAACCTCATAGGAGTTCTTGCTCTCCTGGTAGTTTAAGAAATATAGCAGTTACAAATATAACATCTAATAAACTATGGCTCCATGGACCGATCTTGAGGATCAGTTTCTTTAAGAAGACATTAATACAGAACCATTATGTCAAAATGTGATTAGCACTGATTAGCGTGTTAACCTATTTCAATGTGTCCTAAGAAGGGCTGGAACTCTGCAGCAACTGAATGGCTGAGTTATGAATTAAGAATTCTCTGGCTCATGTCTCACTTCTGCCATGACCTCAGTAAATGGCTTGAGACAAATCACTGTTTCTTATGCTATGTAAACATTCCCAACTTAAAAAGCAGCGAGGTTGTTCTTTTATCGCTGCGTTTCAAACCACATTTTCAGGTTGTTGCACACATCAGCAAGGTGTGATGTAGAGTGTTACAAAGGTTGCACGCTACTCCCAACCTCTGCCAAGAGGTATCAAAATTCAGGTGGGGTTCCAGTTGCTCACCCAGGATTATTTTTCCGTTGGGAAATCAAGGCACAGCAGAGGCTAGTGTCTTTTAAGAAATATGGTATATTGTACACATATTTACACCTGGGTCTACTTTGGAGTTCAGAGCATTGCATCTCAAGAGGGGCTTGTTCCCCCAGTATTCCAGCCCTGGATTGTTGAGCCATCCTGACTGCCATATCTGACTCTGCCCCAGCCTGCCAAACTGGTTCCGGCCTCCACAGCAGCTCATGAAGTCCTGCCCGCTTCCTTTCATCTTCCCAAAAACCCCTGCTCCAAGCAACTCCTCCCCATCTGTCTTCTCGCCTCCTTCATCCAGACCTCTGGTTTTAAAAAGGATGGCATTTTTTCTGTGTGACATCCCGCCCTCTCCCGTCACCTAGGCAACCTCTTCCTCTCACCTGCAGAGCCTCCTGCCTGGTTGACAGTTTCTATTGATGGCTTAATGAATTGTTTCCAAAACCTTTTCTTAAGGACTTCTGTCTCAGGTCCTCACCCTGGCTTGAAAGAGAAGCTTAGCCTGTATTTTTTCACTGGCTTGGCATCTTCCCTTCAATACTCCAGATGTTAACTAAATTCTACCATTTATTATTTTCTAACATTCACTAACCCTAGCAGTTATGGGTGCCTTTGCACCCCCCCCTCAAAACTCTGTTACCCCAGATCTGTAACAATAAGCTTGGTTTCATCCTCACATCTGTAGTATGCAGATAATACTGATGTGTTACCAGGTTTACTGAGCTACAGTGTGGGATATGCTTGGAACTCTGCTATAGAAATGATAAGTTAAGAAGTAATGTTATGTGATTGGAAATCTGGCTCTCGTTTAGCCATTTCAGTAAGAGCTGTGTGCTGTCGAGAATTTGGCTCTAAAAGTGTTATTCCCACTTCCTGCTTTTTTATCTGTCATACAGAATGCTGATACATTTGTGGTTTGCTTGGGCGTGCTAATAGGGCATATGGTTTTGTAACAACTGCATCCACTTTGTAGCAGGTTCCACTAATGCTTTTCATAATTTAGGAGTATAATTAGTTCTGATAAAACATTATTTTTTTTAAAAAAACAACAAGACCAAACCATATGCCAGGGAATGAAAGAAACATACCCTTGTTTATAAGATTGAAAACAAACTAGCATGTGTACATGGTGCCTGGATCATTGTGCTGTGTAATGTTTCTTCATTATTTTCATGCCTGGAAGCCAGTTTTGTTTTATCCTTGTTGGTGGCTTATTCATTTCTGAGTACCGTTCGAAGTGCTAGTTCTTATCTTCAAAGCTCCTCATGGTCTACACTAGACTATCTGATGAACTGCCTTCTCCAGTATATACTCTAGCCCACATGGTCTGCTGAATATCAGAAGGCCTGTTCTGGGTCTGCCCATAGACTGAAGGGCATGTTTGGTGGTGGCACCTGTGCTGGGGAATGTCCCTTCCTAGGCAGACCCCTATGAATTTGTCAGGAGCAGGTCAGCAATAAACCACACGGAGTAAGTTAACTCTTTATTAGACGTACAAGGTAGTGCCCGGCCCAAAGAGCGCGGGAGCTCTTCTCGGTAGGTCCTGCCCCTATGAAGCAATTGTGGAGACTGAAGGTCTCCACAGCTTTCCACCACTGCCTAAGTCTCCTTCTCCCCCAAGCAATCTGAAACTATGCCGGCATGCCTGTCTTTGCTCCTCCTTCTTCATTCCTCTCCTGGTCCTGGGAGACCAAGGGGGAAGGGGAACTTGTTGTAGCAAGAGGGCAAGACACCCTGGCTTTTTCACCAGCCTGATTCATCCATGCCTGTGGGCCTCCCTCCTCTCCTGCTTCTGCTTCTGGACTTCTCTCTGCCACAAACTCTCCCTGCTCACCAAGTCCTATTACCGCTTCAGCTTCTGACGCCTCCCCCCCCCAATTTCCTTCTTCCCTTGGGGGTTCCCCCATTGCTGCCTTCCACCATTCGCAGAATCACAGAATGGTAGAGTTGGAAAGGACCACAAGGACAACCTCCTGCAGTGCAGGAATTTTTTTTACCCAACAAGGACTCGAACCCACATCCCTGAGATTAAGAAGAGTCTCATGCTGTACCATTCCTTTGCATCCACCCAGCCCATGACAGACTTCTTCACTATAAGAGGCCAGATATGCAGTGCTACCTCGGGTTAAGAACTTAATTTATTCCGGAGGTCCGTTCTTAACCTGAAACTGTTCTTAACCTGAGGTACCATTTTAGCTAATGGGGCCTCCCGCTGCTGCCATGCCGGTGCCATGTGATTACTGTTCTCATCCTGAAGTAAAGTTCTTAACCCGAGGTACTATTTCTGAGTTAGCAGAGTCTGTAACCTGAAGCATCTGTAACCCAAGGTACCACTGTATAATGAAGTCTAGCAATGTTCACTAAAGGCCAACTCAAAGACACCTGGCTTTGCCCTTGTGTTGGTTTGTACTACTACAGCTTTTCAGATAAGGAATTATTTGTTGGAAAGTGCCCCGCATGAATTCAGTCCTTCTCAGTAACCTGAACACTAACTGCAGTTACTAGGAAATATAAGTTTGTGTCCTGCCCACAGATTTATCGCAAGTTTTCTCTAGAAGGTAGGATGTTCTCGTTGTATGATTGGTATCTATTTGGCAGTGTGGGCTCACCCACACTTCTGCTAGACACAGGTCCTAGCAGTTTTCCACTTGCCCTGCTGCTCCCCCCCAGAAAACATGCTCTTTAGCGCTAAATTGGAACAAATAGCAATCCGCATAAAACCCAATTACTGTTTGCTCCAATTCATCATTAAAGATTGGGTTCTGCTGGGGAAAGTGGTGGGACAAACAGGTATGGATAAGCCCTATGTCAGGCCTCAAATCCACTGCAGATCCTGAACCCAAAACCTGGCAGACTACTGGAAAGGATTTAGCCATGAGTTTGATCAAACTGTGGGAGGCAGTGGAAGACAGGAGTGCCTGGCGTGCTCTGGTCCATGGGGGTCGCGAAGAGTTGGACATGACTAAACGACTAAACAACATCAATGCTATTACCAGGCTCTGACCTAAATAAGAACATGAGAAGAGCCTGCTGCATCAGGACAATGTCCCATCTGGTCCAGCAGCCTGATCTCATGCCTTTGCCTCTGTCTTACCCTTCTCAGCTTAAACAAGTGCAGGTGTAACACTCTATGTATCAGTTCTCACAGAGGAATACAGTTATTGCCTGTGGAAGAAGATGGGTCTCTGCAAGAGGTGTTGAACATTACCTTACTGGGGTTGGAGAATTAGAATTAAGTTTCTGCACAAAGTGTGGCAATAATATAATATTTTGATGGGGAAGTTGAAGGATAGGGCATTGGAGCCAGAAATTAGAGCCAACAGCTGTGTATATTACCAGCATGTTGTGCTGACCACATAAGGTGACATCAGCAAGTTCTTGCCATATTGAACCAAGACAAGACATTACTGTGGGAAGTGTAATGACCATTAAAAGCTGTTTGAGAGTACAGTGAACAAATGCATGGCACACAGAGTCAGTTTCCTACTGACAATAGAAAAAATGGCAAACGTTTCCTAATACTGAGGATTAGCCATTTCAAGAGCAAAGGAAGCCTTTTGTAGGCAAGCTAATCTATCTGGTAACTTGCCAGATACATTCCTGCTGCTATCGCCCTTATTTGCTGACGATGAAGCAAATTTTGGAGCAAGATACAGTTTGTTCATTTGAAGCTAAACTTCAGGAGCTGTGCTCACAGATGAATGTGATGACATAAAGGAGAGAAAAACTAAGAAAAATCTTACATATACAAAGCTACGTTAAAGTGGCTTTCCTGTTGTTCTGCTCCATGCCTCTTTAGTAGAGTGTGGAAACTTGAATTATCAGGATAGCCCTAACCATGTCTGTCATTAATTCCTGCATCAGTGACCAAATGGTTGCCAGTTAAGCTGATTGCATGTGACTTGAACATTCCTTGCCAGGCAGGAATTGTGCTTTTCAGTGGGTACCATGCTGCCATGATACTGTAAGACTCAGCCTGGAAAATGTTGGACTAAGACCTGAGAGTCCAGCGTTCACTCCGTGGGTAACCTTGGACAAGTCAGTCTCTCAGCCTAACCTACCTCACAGGGTTGTTGTGAGGATAAAATGGGGAGGAGGAGAACCACGAGCTCCTTGGCGGAAAGATGGGATATACAGTGGTACCTCAGGTTAAGGACTTAATTCATTTCAGAGGTCCGTTCATAACCTGAAACTGTTCTTAACCTGAGGTACCACTTTAGCTAATGGGGTCTCGCGCCACTGCCACACAATTTCTGTTCTCATCCTGAGGTAAAATTTTTAACCCAAGGTACTATTTCTGGGTTAGTGGAGTCTGTAACCTGAAGTGTCTGTAACCCGAGGTACCACTGTAAATGTAACAATCAGTACTATTTTTCTAGAAAAATAGGTGCCGGGACTCATCATGAACTTGTTCCCTTATAATGGCAATGGTGCTCACTTGAGAGTTGCTAGAACTGAATTTCAGAGAACTTCAGCTGGAAAAAAAAGCCCTGGTAACAATAAAATTTAAAAAATAAGACTTCAGCCTCTGTTGATCTGTAGGAAAAATGTGCTAACACTGGTAAATTGGTACAGATTTTTTCATCTGATCAATTTCATCTGAAATCAATTTCAGCTATGGACACTTCAACTTCTCTCATATGAGCATATTTGCATTCTATTAAAGCAGTAGAATTGGTAGCTATTTCAATGTCAATGAAAACAGGAGATGGGAACAAGGGGTTATTACTTACACCACTGTTAGGTTAAGCCAATTCGTAGAAATGAGGTGCTAGTCAAAGCCAGCTTGTCTAACTGACATGTGCCTCTCCACTGGTTTCCTATCTATATGTAATTCCGACCAGCCTCTTTATCTGATTCTACAAGTATTACTGATGCCACAGCATTATCTGATTTGGCCTGTTTTCCCAAGAGCTCTGATGAGTATATATCTTACACTAGATGAAAGAAAACAAGATTAGGTTGATCCTCTTCTGACATCCTCCGTGTCAGCAAATTCCATGGAAAGATTTCTTTCTGATCTCCACAAAACCAATGTAGAAGTCATGTAATTAAAAGCACACATGTTGATAATTATTGAAAATTGAAGCACTGTTTCCCAGAACAACAAAGGTTTAAGTAAATAACCAGAACACTCATGTACCTACCACATAAAATGAGACAAAAATTCACTGCCTTGAAGAGTTACGCAATGTTTTCTTCATACTGTTGAAAACAACGTAAACACTAACTTTTTAATTTTCCCCTTTACTTTTAACATCTTGGGTGTACGATATATATCCAATTTTACATATGAGAGTGGCTTTTGGTGGTTTTGTGCATATTGTATGCAAAAGGCATGCAAAAGGATCCTGAGGTAGTGTGGTAGTGGCAAAATTATTATTGCCAGGCTCATTCAGTCATGAATTTGCAGCATTTACCAAATGAGATGCTTTAAAGCAATGTAGTTATTTGGCTGCTTAAAAAAAACTACGAACTGCTTACTGTTAATAATGCTGGTTGGGTATATGTTTTGTTCTGGAACAACTTTTATTAGCCACATCAATGAAGAAACCAGGTTTTGTTTGTCCTGTTCTGTTTTCATGCTTGGAACACCATGAAATCAGTGTTCTTGTAATATTTCCCCTCGCCCCCTTTTTGCATCTAATCTCTCCTGGTTCCACTTTACTGGAATTCTGCACAGATTTCCTTGTGGGGGGATGAAGAATTTGAAGCAGTGCAAGTCAAAAATCCATCCTGTTTGCCAAACTAGCAATTTCCATTTGTTTATTTCTCATACTTCTTTCATTTCACTCGTATGCAAATATCTAAAATAGCAAGTTCGCTATGTTGTTTTCCCTCTCATCTTTTGTTACCAAGTTAGCACAATCTACCATAATTTTTGAACTCTCAGTTAAATAATGTGGAACAGAGATGGGAAGATTTCAGGCTTGTAGGATCCACTTTGCTTTTCTACTAGGAACCCTGTGGTACATGTATTTAGGAGAGTGTGTGTACTTAACATGATTATGAGAGGTGAAAACTTTCCCAGAGAAGCAGTCAAGCATCATCCTATTGTGTGCCTAAACAGGTTGTTCACATCACACCAATGATTTATTTGGGACAACCAATAAAGCATCCATTTATAACAAAATAAAACAAAAAGAATCATAAGTCATATGTTGGCTAATATGGTGCAGCATAAACATAAAATCACAGGTGCATTTAAACTCACAACTTAACACATTTATACTCCCAGTCTAAAGAAATCAGAGATGCTAATCTCCAATATAAATAAAGCAGTGGAATTATGAAATTCCTAGAAAACAGAGAAAGAGCGCAAAGTGCAATCTCCTGTGCTTGGAGAGACTGTTGAAGCTTTTGATTGTGATATGCATGTGAAATAGCATGCATGGAAGTGCAAAAGTATTTGCCTGAGTATGTGCAAACCAGACAAAAGTCAGGTCAAGCGTTCACCCATTACACCCCAAATACCACTGTTCAGAGCCAGGTGCACTCTAGTGGCTCTGGAGGGTGGACCTCCTCGTAGGATTAAGAGACAGGCTGCCTCTGAGCGCATGCTCAGTTCAGGAATTGGGCCCAGTTACAAAATGAAGCTCAAAGACATTCATTACATAAACCCACTCCTGGTTTTATCCCCAAGCTTTTTTGTGTTAGATCATTCATTCTGTTGTAGTCAACGGAATAGAGCTATTGGTCATGTTGGGTGCGTGTGGTGCCCATAACAATTTCTCCTGTTTGCAAATGTGCCATCAGGCCCCAGCAAGTTGGCAATCTTTGTACTAGGAGATCCTGCTTAGCCTTCCCCCAAGAACTGCTCACCAATAAAAATGTACTGCTCATCAATAAAAAGCATGTTCTACAATCATTAAGTAATTGGCCGACCCACCCTTAAACTATGTGAAATCTCCAAATAGGTTATTATTATGTGATGTTCATGTCACTTACTGATGGGGTGGAATGAGACCCAACAAAACATCTGAGTCACCATGAGAGCTAAGTACTTTTTCCTGAAAAGGAAGTAGACTGAAATGCTCATGACCTATTACAGTTCAGTAGCAAATTGAATTGGCCTGAAAGGAAACATTGGCCAATGTTTATTTTTCCACCACAATCCTGAGACACCAAGTGTTTCCTAAACCCCACAGGTATTGTTCACGTTCATAATAGATATTTATTTTTAGAGTGGGGGCACAGACCTTCTAAGAGAGAAAAATGCCACTGCTTGAGTGAGGATATTCTGTTTAGGTATTCAAGAGCCTAGGAGCCAGTGGGTTGGATTTCAGTGGGACCAACTTAGTCTGAACCCATAAATCTTCATATGATCATTTTCCTAATAGAAATAAGGCTACAAAGAAGAACTCTGTGCTTGATTTTTCTCCTTCAACTGGGGCAAATAAAATGGTGAAAGAGCTTAAGGATGGCAATGGAGAAGGAACCAGGGTATTGGAAACTACAATAGTACATGGCAAGCTGCCTTATCACAAGATAGACCTTGGTTCATCCAGGCTATCTCAGTATTGTGTATAATGAATGGCCACAAACTAGTTTCAGGTGAGGTCTTTTTTAGCTGCTTCTGGAGATGCAGGGTGGGGATTGATCCAGAACCTTCTGCATGCAAAGCATCTGCATGAGTTAAAGCCCTTCCAGCAATAATGCTTCACAGTTGCATGGCACATACTGAGAGCTCAAAGTGCTATGCTCATGCTTTATATCCGTAATCCTTATTCAAACAGCTCTGTTAGGAAAGACAACAGCATTAGCCTTGTATTGCAGATGTGAGGCTCAGGATGGAGAAAGAGTGCTGTTCTGTGGCTCACAGCTACTTCTACTGGGGAAAGCTTACTGAATTCATTGAAACTACAGCACTGTGATAGTGATGGAAATTTGAGAAGTAATAAGACCTATGTTTAGGAGGCAAGCATAGCACTGGCTAACTGCAAGCCCTTCTCTGCTCTGTAGTTTCCCCCAAACAGATTTGCTAAAGTGCCTTAGGATTTACAATGTCACTATTAATCTGGCCTTATTAAATTCCTCATGAATGGAGACTAGATGGTCAGTTGCACCAAACCACGTTGTCCTGTGTATGGTTGACAAGTCAGATAAGATTCCAAGCATCAAATCGAACATTAAATTCAGAGGAAGAGGTTATTAAGAAAAGATCAAAATAATATTATTTTCACTATGCATTTGCATGTTTTTTTGTCTTCATAATCACTGTAATTAGATTAAGTGCCTAATTAATATTACAGACAGAGGTTGTTTTTTTCCCTTGCGAAAAACGTTGCAAGAACAGAGACAGAAGAGGATAATATGGCGAGATTTTAAGCCACAGAGGATAATGGACTTTACTGATTAGTTCAAGAGAGGAGCTTCTACATCTTACAATAGTTTAGGAGAGGCTGAGAGGTGCAGTTGGAGAGAAACTGGTAATGATTAGGTGGATGAAAGCCTTTTCTGAGGGCAGGAAAGCTACATAGGAAAATGGAAACTATGAAGGGAGGGAAGGAGAGAAGGATGAAATTGTGACAAATGTTGCATGTGAGAATGAAAGCCAGAAACTGAAAATATTTGTATGGACAAAAATACTAAATAGTCTGCTGTGAGAAACTTGGGGGGAAGCTACAGTTTTATATGGTCTTGCCAAGTCCTTTTAGTGACTGAGGAACTTGTTGAAGAGCTAAGCATTTACCAATTGTTGCCAAAACTGAATATGGCCCTGTTATTGGAGGCTGCAATCTGGTACCAACTTACCTGGGAGGAAGTTACACCAAACTTAATGCTGCTTACATCTGAGTAGACTTAGGACTGCAGCAATAGTTTTGCCATCTTCCTCCTTCACTTTTAAAATGGTTGCCTCTAAAGTTTGCCATAGTTCTGTTTTATTGTGTATGGCTGACTGACAACTGCAGTGAACCTGCCTGGATGCTTAAATGAGATACCAAAGTATTTTTCTGCCGAATTTCATCGAAAAAGGTGTTGTTTATAATTATTATGAAAGTATCTTACTTTAAAAAAAAATATATTAATACATTGTTACTGGTTTGGAAGTTCCTGTGCAGATGGAGTAAAAATAAACAAATATTTCCCCACATGTTTTCAAATTTTCAAATAAAACTAAAAACCCTAGCTTTCAATTTTATTTTATTTTTGGTTTTGTTTTATCCAGGTCAGGATGAGATCCCGAAATCAAGGTGGAGAAAGCTCATCCAACGGGCATTTCTCCAAGTCAAAGACCATTATAAGCAACACAGAAAACCAAAACCTTCCGGAAGATGCAAAGAAAAAGAACAAATCTAACCGGAAAGAGGATGAAGGTTCAGGCTCAAGCAACGTCAAGCAACACAGCAGACTGCCAGGTCCTAGTGAGCGGAAAAGCAAGAAATCAATAGATCTATCTAAAGAGGACCTGATTCGTCTCCTTAGTATAATGGAAGGAGAACTGCAGGTATATCAGAAATTCTCTGCCCCTCTATTTTTTTGAAATATTTTTTGCTTCTGTGCTATAGAAGACATTTGTGCCTTGACATATATAACGCAGAGTTCCTGTGTACATGTGCCATATAATCCAACCATTTTGAAGACATATGCCTGGGCTCCTTTGGGAGGAAGGCCTTATAAAAAATCAATAATGAATGAGTGAGTGATCTTGGGGAGAACTCTTGGACTCTCCTTCAAAGGCATAAAGTCCCAGTTGACTTGGAAGAAAGGAGAAGCTGAGTCTCCTCTCTGAGGTCAAGAAAGATTGAAGGCCAAACTACATCCCTGTGATCTCTGTAAAGGAAATGAGAGGCCAGTTAGTCAGCATCTAAGTCTGTATGACTCCATCTGTCTCATAACAGCATCCAAAAATCACTAATTAGGAAAGAAAGAAAAAATCCCATTGTACAAGACAGCATCACGCAAACAGAACAGGGAAGGCTTTTGCCAGAAAACACACAGAAACATATAATACTTCTCCGCCCAACAAAAGCAGTACTGAAACTCAGCACCTATTATACCAGCATTTGTTGAAGCTATTGAAATGAATAGACTGAATGATCCACAGGGTGGTTGTGTGTCTGTTTTAAAGAAACTATTGCCCCCCAAACCTTCCTTTCCCCCCTTGATGACTCCATGATGTCAAATCAATGGATAGAGTGGCCCAGATGATAATAAGCTAAAGGTGGAGAGTCTGGCAGGACTGCCCAGCTATTACAGTGACCTAATACAGTGGTACCTCGGGTTACAAACTTAATTCGTTCCAGAGGTCCGTTCTTAACCTGAAACCATTCTTAACCTGGGGTACCAGTTGAGCTAATGGGGCCTCCTGCTGCCGCTGCACCGCCGGCAAGCAATTTCTGTTCTCATCCTGAGGTAAAGTTCTTAACCCGAGGTACTACTTCCAGGTTAGCGGAGTCTGTAACCCGAAGTGTTTATACCCTGAAGCGTTTGTAACCCAAGGTACCACTGTACATTGTAGCATGTTATATATGCTTTTCTTTTCCTTTGCTGTATGCAGTCAACTCCTTGCTCGGTGTTTTGAATCATGGAGCTTTAACCATAGTCTTCTCTCTCTGGGTCTTCCTATACGAAGAGCCAACGGCTGACTAGCCCTGCAGCTGTTTTTAGTGTTACACTAATGCCAGGCATCTGCAAACAAATCTTTATATATTTTGCAGTGATGAAACAGGGAGGGACTAGCTTTGCTATCAGAGTTTATCCTGTTGTGGAAGAAGGCAGCTGGATTTTTATAACGTGGTTGAAAAATTCACTGAAATGCTTGACAGACTGGGTGAGGGGAGGTAGGAGGCAGGAAGAAGCACCACCTGACCAAAATAGATAAGGAAAGGACCTTTCGAACACATGAGGCAGGAGATAGGAGAGGAACCTCCTGTTAACAACACTAGCGCCACCCAGATACCTCTTCAGATATCATAGGGCTCCAATTCCCATCAGCCCCAGCCAGCACAACCAATAGTAGTCCAGCAGCATCTGGTTGAACTAGCTACCTCATTCCCCTTCCAAAATAAATGAAACCAGGCTAATCGACAGCAGGGATTTTTCTTTGCTAGCAGCTACAAATGGAAGGATAGTTTTGCATTAAACAGCCATCATGTCACAACAGAAGCACTTGCTAGGGCAATGCACACAATGTGACTGATTTAGTCATAATCAGGGGTGCCTGGTAAGGGGGGCAGGGGACAGCCCCCCAAATATTTTAAATGAAGGGGCCAGGCCCCTTCAAAGTTCTGTGGTGGTTTCTTGCAGCCCTACCTGGTAATGCCAATGATTTAACACTATTCCATTGGCCTATGGCCCTTTCCTACGGTATAATCGCTATGCCATAGTGGAGACCTCTGCTTCCTTTGCTGTGTGAGGGAACGCGTGTCTGTGTGTGCTCAGAATAAAGGAAGTCTGACACAATAATGCCATTCATCACATACCTCTGTGTTCTTGCATTGCCTAGATTATCAATAGATATCAATAGATTATAAATAGACTGGGATCTCTTGGTCTTCTTTTCAGGTGCAGGCCACACTGCTTGTGCAAAATGAATGCCTTCTTAATGAGAACAAATGCAAAACAGCCAACTTCAAAAGGGTTTGCCTTTCTAGTTTTGTGGGTATCTGGTTTAAAGGCTCCACCTGTTGGCCAGCTCAAATGGAACAAGTGCTGCACATCAAAGTATTGCTGTTCCTGTCTTTTGCTCAGTAGGCATTTAACTTGACTTTCTTTTAAAAAAATAAAATAATACCAGGTGCCTGAACAATTGACATCTTAAAAAATGCCATTAGATTCTTGCCAAAATATCAAACAAGTGTGTCGTTGGGCATCAGATATCAACACTTTGCAAAGAACTTTGCAAATTAAATACAGTATGTGACAATAAAGAATGAGGGGCAATTTGCATTCTTGGTTATGAGACTGCCACCAAAATTATGCGGGAACTAACTTAAGTGCAAAACCCATTTTATTGATCCATCTGTTTACTGCAAAATAGACACTTGTGCTGCTCTTCTTAAGTGATTAGTCAGGACTTTACAATAGCTCAGGCATAGGAAACCTGTAAGCCTCTGGATGGTCTTGAACTCCCAATTCCTGTCAGCCCCAACCAGCACGGGCAGTAATCCGGAATAATGGGACCTGGAAATTAACAGCATCTGGAGGACCACAATTTGCCATTCCTGCTGTAGATGAAACTAGGCCTGGATGGTGTGGAGGGGAGAGATTTTACAAAGGGGAAGGCTCCCCCACTGGGAAGGCTCTCTCACATGACACCATATTGCAAGCAGCAAGCCACAGCCAGAGGTTGTAGAGCCAAGAAAGCACAGCCAGTTTTATGGGGAGCTAGGCCTTTTTAAACCAATACAAGTACCTTGAAGTGGGCTTCTCTGCGCTAGGACTTGTGAACGCTCCTTGCACATATAAACAGTGGAATAACTCAGTTGGTAGAGCATGAGACTCTTAATCTCAGGGTCATGGTTTGAGCCCCACGTTGGGCAAAAGAGTTCTGTGTTGCAGGGGGTTGGGCTAGATGACCCTCATGGTCTTTTCCAACTCTACAATTCTATGTTTCAAAATACAACAGGCCCAATCCTTTTCTGGTTACTACTTTTTTGCAACTCAGTATGACCTCTTGGTACTTGTACACTATTTGTGTCTTCTACTCTGGTATCTGTATCCAAGAAAGACATGGACCACCCAAAGCTTGCCTTTTTTTCCTGTCTCCTGTGTGTGTTTATTCAGTGATTCATTTAGGTAACACTGGCTTGGATCCAAGGAAGCATTTGAGTGGATGGCGCTTTCACTTGCACAAAGGGGTGGTGGTCTTGGATTTCTGCCGTTTCCTCCACACAGCTGCAGCCCCCAGGCCACATCAAATGCTATTCTCGAGTATGGCCCTAACTCTCAAGAGAAGCGTCTTTTTCGGGTGGCGGGGAGGGGATGAGGCTGCAGGAAAGCCTCTTTCCATGAGCAGAGCAGAACTCACAGTTCCCAGGCTCTACACCTCTCTGTGAGAAATTTGATTCTTAATCTAAGGGCAAAGCTAGACCCGACTATGCTAGATGTGATCAGTTTGACAAGGCATGTCTGTGATTTTTGGTTAGCAAAAATGTAAGCAGAGATGGTGACTCTGTCAATTTCAGTTTCTCTCAGTTTCTCAGTCTTAAGTTCCTTTATCCACCTCTTTTTATTTTAATATCTTTGTGAAAATTCACCAGCATTTTAGCGCAAATTTCTCCTTATAAACACATTTGCACTCAGTTTCCCTTAATAGAAAAATTCATTGCAAAAAATGTGTATCTTATTTTCAGTAATATGTGATTTTTAAAAAAATGTATACTTTACCCCCAGCACATGCTTTTTTGAACATGACTTGGCTGCAGAAATGTATTGCAAAATTCAGAGATGTGCAAATTTTGAACGGAAGGTTGCATTTTGGTTCCCATGCGCTTTTGGAAAGTATGGGTTTGGTAGATTCACCTTTCAGTGAGAGATGAATCGATTTTTCCCACCATCCCAACACAAGGGGCCCTGAGCTGAAACGCGACCAGAGTGTGGAGGAGGGGGGCTTTAACCCTTTGCCCCTGCTGCAGTCCTGGTTGGAATCAACACACACACTTGCAGGTCACAAAGGGAGGAAAGCTCCTGGTGCCAATGGGAGCTTTTCTCCCATTGCAAATTTATTTTGTTTAAAACATTTCCAAACCACTTAATATTTCTAAATTTCTAAATAGTAAGTTCTATGTACAATATAAAAACAATGCCTTTTAAAACCACAGTACAGCTTAAAACCAAGGAAACAGTGTAACAACACATAGAAGCAATTAAAACAGAAATTCAAGGGATTCATACATGGAAGTCAGGTTTCTCAGAAGGGAAGGTGGCCCTCAAGCTGCAGAATCTTCCCCATCCTTGCTCTATCCACACCTCCTGAACTTCACAGCAGTTCCCCCACCAGTTTTCCATGTTCACTGTGGGAATTGTGTCCTCCCCCCAACCCAATGGGATGGCAAAGAAGCTGCACTGCTGCAGGAAGCTGGATAATCTGAAGGACAAAACAGGCAATATATTAAGCTTTCAATGTGTAGTGTGTTTTTTTTCTTTTCTTTTAACAATGCCAGTTCCCTGGGATTGGAAACTCAGGATTAGAGGATTGCCCCAGAGCCTTGTTCTTCTTTCCTCCTTCTTCTTTCTTTGGTTTTGGTCAAATGGCTGCAGGCTTTACTCAGCATCATAACACAGTTACTCGACTTGAGCACAACCAACAAATGCCCATGGGCGTCCTTTCGTCTTCATGAGAGCCTCCAGCAATCGCTGGAAAAGAGAATAACACTGCTCTGGTTCCCCTCAGCAACTCCAGCCACTGATAAACCTGATGGACACAATATCTGCAGATGGCTAAATTTGGCCATGAGAGCATTTATAATAACCTGCGAGGGCAAACCGCGAGTCAGCTGGTTTGTCCATTGTGATGCCTTAATTCCTGAAGCATGTAAGACATATCGCAACACACTTTGATCTGTGTACATAATCTACATTGACCTTTTGATTTTGCTTCTTGTAATGCCAAGGATCACGGAACCGTAGGCTTGCGACTAACCTTCCCCTTTGGTGTGATAATACAGAACAAGGCTCCCTTTCAGTGTCAACAAAACAAGAAATGATATCTTTCAGCCCTTAAAAAGTCTGACAACATCAAGCAGTGTATATAGTTAATTCCTGGTCATGGGAATTTGCTGTCCCCAGGCCAGACTACAGATAATGAATTATGTCAGTGAAAAGGCTCTGGTGGCCGGTTCTTTTCACAGAAAAAGTGACATCATCTGTGCAGCTCTCTGGCAATAAAGCCGAACCAAAAGCTATATGGCAGGAAATAACAGACAGATGTCTTCCAGGGTGCATTTGATCTGTTTCAAAGCCTGATGTAAGAAGTAAGAAAGTGGGGCTCTGCTGCAGTGCCGCAGTTCTCGCCTCATTTTGTCTTCTGAACATTTGGAGGCAAAGCCCCCAGTCCCATTGGAAGTGCAGTTTATATATATAGTTGCATGCACATGCACACACACACACAGAGAGAGAGAGAGAGAGAGAGAGAGAGAGAGAGAGAGAGAGAATAATATAATAGGCTCACTGGTTTAGATCAGAGGTCTGTCTGGCCCAATATCCTGCCTTTGACATCAGACTTTATTAGTTGCTTGAGGGTGTGTGCAAGCCAGCACAGCATTATTATGTAACAGAGTTAGTCCATTCATTGAATTGGTATAACTGGTACTTCACTGGGCTATTCATTTGTCTCTCCTGAATAAGGGATGTTGTTGTGTTGCTGATACATGGGAAAAGTTTTAACTGTATATTTTATCTTTTAAAAAGATATCTAAGTAGTGGGGTGTGCCTGGTGCTGCCTGGGAATCTGTAGAAACTATTTTTTTTAAATGGATTGTGTAATTCGTGAGTTTGGATATGTCACACCAAAAACCAGGCAAAGTCACAACACAGTTAGGTCCTTCATCTTGATTAAAAATGGTGCCCAGCACCCAAACTTTGATGAAGACTATGCCTTGTGAACCCTCATGCTGAGTTTGGTGACAATATCTTGAGAGGCACCCACCAAATGGACAAAGTCACTTTTTTGTCCACTATCTTGATTCAAAATGGCACCCAGAAACCAAACAGTGACAAAGTCTGCCACCCCCACCGCAGAAACCTTGGTGCCAAACTTGGCATTGTCATCTCGAGAGGTGGGTGGACAGACAAGCAAACCACTTTCCAAATTTATAGTATACAGTACTTAACCTGAGGTACCACTGTAGATGCAAGTGGAGAACCTCGAGCCTAGGGGCTGAATGTGAGCCTCGAGACCTCTTCATCTGGCCCTTGAAACTCTCCCCAGGTCACATCCCTCACAGGCCTTGCTCCATACCCAGAATGTTTGTGACTGGCTGGAATATGTCCTTGAGGCCTTATAATGCCTCATGACTAGATGGAGGATGGAAAGCGGCCTTTGTGAGTGTGTGTAGAAACTCACATACTGTAGAAAAGAAACATTTGCATGTTTTTCTCAGCCTGCATTTGCTTCTGGCAGACCCCAGGTCTTTGCCTGGGCAAAGCATAATCTAGTGGGCCTTCTGTTGTGTTGATGGGCTCCTCGGATTTTCTTGGTGGCAGCAGCACTCCAGAGGTGGAAGCCGCCACTTAAATTTCCCACAAAGCCCTGGGATCCCCAAAATATTGTCATTCTAGTGTATTGTGAGAAATTAAAATGGAGACTCATGGTCCCAGTTTCCCATTGTGAAGTGTGTAGGACAGGTTTTGGTGGTGGGGGGTGGGGGTGGACAACCCTGTGGGGAGTCCAGAGGCCCTAGCAGCTGCCCCAGGATGCTGATGCCGGGCCTGTATTGCATGTAGATATGTTGTCAACCAGGATGATGAACGTCTGAAAGACACATGCCGTACTATCCTAAATTGCCAGAAACTGAAGAGAACCTTTCTTTTGGCTGTGAGAGATAACTTTTGCAGCTGCCTGAGAACAGGCACCTGAAATTCTTTAATGGGCTACCTTGTGAGTTTTTATTGATGTTCTTTGTCAGGCCCAGTGCACAGAGTCCTTTAAAATTTAGAAAATGTACCACTGGTATGACCACAACACTGCACTGGGGATCCATGACCTTATCTTATTTCTGATCCTAGTACGCAGCAGCTGTTACACTATTAATAAACTGAATGAGGAATACAGAGTGCTCATGTCCAGAGTTTGACAGTTACGGGTGTAGCATAAAAAGAAGAAAAAGTCTGGACTTAGTAAACTTTGATCCCCTGTTTCATGGTGCCTGTAGTCATGTACCCCAAGCTGTGCACCATAAAGGCTCGAAGAGCCTTTTTGGGAAGTTAATAATATCCAATAAATCTCAAAAGATTTCATGAAGAACTTTATTTATGAGTGGTGCTATTTGTCTTTAGCATTGCTAAGCTCCTTCCATGTGCAATGGGCATTATATAATTGAAGTAACAGATCTCTTTTAACAGCAGAGTTCAATTATTATCTCACACGGCACATCAATCAGCTAGGAAACAAAGTTGTTGGTGGCTAAGAGGCAATGATGCTTTTAAGCAAAGAAACAGTTGGTCTTCATGAGCATCTTATACTGAACCTAAAATTAACTAGCTAATGGGGTGTTGCTTCCACCCAGGGAATGCTCAGATTGCTGATGGTTAAACAATTCTGGATGTGTTGCGAATCAGTACTTTTAACCCAAATAATTACTACAGCAGCATCCTATACAAAGCAGGTATGCCAGAGCTTTGAAGACAACATGCTAGGGACTATGAATGCCCCAGAAGTATTTGCTTTCCTGGATCAGACCAGAGGCCCATCTAACCCAACATTCTCTTTCTAGCAACAATCAGTAAACCTTCTCTGGAAGCCCAGCACACCCAGGTTCTTTCAACTAGACTACTATCATGTGTTCAGTGTGGGGCTGCTCTTGAAAGCTGTTTGGAAGGCACAATTAGTTCAGAATGCAGCAGCTGGATAAATAGCTACAAGGAGTATATAATTTCAGTTCTTTGTGAGCTCTACTGGTTGCTGATCTCCCCTAAGCTTCCTCTTTCTCTGGGGCCTTCTGAGGCTTAAAAGACATCAGCCTGAGTCTGGAGGCTTGAAACATCGTCCAAGCCCCACCCTTACTTAGCTGAAACCAATCCTGGCTGACAGGGCTACTCATGAGTAAGCCATGGGTTTAACAGCTTCTTCCCCACAGCATGGCAAAATGGTGATAGCCATTCCTTGTTGCTTGTTCCCAGCTTCTGGCTTTCTGAGGTAAACTACACCCAAAAATGGAGGTTTCATACATCTATTATGGCAGTCAGTAGATATGACCACTACAAATATGTTAAATCCCGTTTTTCAAAGCCTTGAAGCGGGCATCAGTGATCAGCCCTTGGGTCTGCAGGCTTCTCAGATGAGGAGCAAGAATGGGAGGTGGCTCATTGTATGGGCTCTCCTGTGTAAACTGCTTCAAGACTGCTGTCATTAAGCTTTATACAAATTGTTGAAATAAAATGAATGAATGAAAGGAGTGGGACCCTTCCCACACTAATGATCCTATTGGAACTGGACATCCCTGCCCCACCACTGGCGGTCCCCACAGCAGTTGCCTTGGTTCCTAGAGGGAGCTCAGATCCCTGCCTACCACCCACAGGGCCTCAGATGAGGAATTCAGAACTGCCCCCGAAGTGCCCAGCTTACACATGGACACCATTGGATACAGCCCATAGTACGTCAGCAGTCGAGAATGCTGCTATTTCATTGTTTTAGTAATTAAATAGTAGTAGTAGTAATATTAATAATATTGTCAATTTGCAGGCTCGAGAAGACGTGATCCATATGCTGAAAACAGAGAAAATAAAGCCTGAAATTCTGGAGGCGCACTATGGCTCTTCAGCTCCAGAGAATGTCCTCAGGATATTGCACAGGGATGCTACCCTTGCCCATGAGAAATCAACAGGGGAAGATGTATATGAGAAGCCAATTTCAGAGGTAAGCACCTTTCAAATTACTTTAGGAACCTTGAGTCAGGATGTCCTTTTCATTTTGACTTGCATTTGCAATTTGCTTTACAAAATACCATGACTGAAGGCATGGGCACACCCCCAACCTTGCATGTCTCTGTTTTCATCTCTTGCACAACATGTGGCAGTGGCAACACTTGCGTACATAGATACCTAATCTGATAGTGATAGTGTGTTAGTGCTCAACACATTGCATGTTTGCAAAGTTTCCGAGAATTAAAATTCTAGAAAGCAGACTTTGAGACTGTGATTGGAGAAACACATGCCTTTGAGTAAGGGAACACTGTGAGAATTACCTCTGAGGAAACATGCATGTTCTGAATGTGGAACCAAGGGCAACAGTATGTTACCATTTGCAAATTTCCACAGCAGCACAACACACCAGTGACCAAGCCACTGTGATATCTCTATGTAGTCCTGTGAAGTTGACTGTGTTTTCTCTCAAACAGGGATGGAGAACACCAAGCCCAGGAGCCAAATGTGGCCTGTTGGTCTTGAAAGCATAAGCCCCAGGGATACTGTGGGGTTTGGGGTGTGTGAATCACCCTGTGTTCCAAATCCCATTTAGCTATTCCACAGAAACTTCTAGACTTCTGATTAACTTGCTGACTCTATATAATGGATGACTATTATTACAGAATGGGTCTCTGTGCTAGGCATAGATGCCAAAGGAAGACTTTCCCCCCATTTTTTTTTAAAAAAAGAGAGGAGTAACTGTTAGCTGTCACTGAGAACATTGCTATAGTGATCATGAAGTATAAAAGGGCAATCACAACTAATCTTCTTAAACTGTTCTGTACAGTTTAATTCTGAAGAGATTTAAGAGTGAGCCTTTAAACCTCACTGAGAATCTTCCCTTCCTTCACACTGAAATTTCTTTTCTCCTTCCAATGAAATCTGAAATAGTGAGCCGAATAATCAGTCCCTTCCTTCAGCCTAAGCTCTCATCAAAATCAAAATGTCAGTAGCTCATTGCTGAAGCAGTTTGGTATGGTTACAATTTTAACTGTCGTCCTCCTCTACATTTGATCTGTCGTGGGCAAAGCTAATGGGAATCAGTGGTGTTTATTACTAGTGACTGCTTATAGGCAATGAAAGAGGCCATGCCACGTTTACAGTAATGCAACATCCTTGTCCAGCAGATGTACCAATGTCAGCCAACAATGTAGTTAACACAGTCCATTTTATATTTCAACCAACCAGCTGGACAGACTGGAAGAGAAGCAGAAGGAAACATACCGGCGCATGCTCGAACAGCTCCTCTTGGCAGAGAAATGCCATCGGCGCACAGTTTACGAGCTGGAAAATGAGAAGCATAAACATACAGATTACATGAATAAGAGCGATGACTTTACCAATCTCTTGGAGCAGGAGCGTGAAAGGTGAGTATTAAGAGACAGCCTGTTGAATAAACTCTGCATTTCAGGGGTTATTCTGATGGGAAACAACGGGTTTTTCGAAGACATTTTTCAGTAGAACTGCAGAATTCCAGATATTAGAGATATTGTAGAGGGGAAATGAACATTTTTAATCCTAGCCTCCCATATACTGTTTCTCACCACTTATTGAACTTTTCTGCCCAACCAAAACCTATTGTCAGCTCTCTTGTACTGTTGAATCCATATTACAAATATGGGAATAATTCGTTCAAGGCTGCAGAGCTAGTCCAAGACTTTAAAAAATAAATAAATAAAAATTTGGGAACAAATATACAATCAATTAGAGTTCCTCTCTGTTGCTGCCACACAAACCCTATGTCCAGCTCTATTAGTACAGTAGTAATAAAAAACAACCATTAATTCAACCACTGCACATTTAAGAAGTGTACCAGTTTCCTGTGGGTCTGGGGTGGTCTATATTAATGTTCTTTCTTTGTTTCAAATGAAATAAAAGTGGACCACATAGTCCAACACTTTTTCACGTCTGAGGCAGAGTGGCAAGTGGCACCCCCTACTTCTTCAATAGTTTCCACAGCCAGCCAAATTATTTTGGCACCCAAGAAAAGAAAATCCCACATATGCCTCTTCCCCACCCCCCTAATAATAAAAATACAATAATAAATTAAAGAACTAACAACTGGGTGCCCTTTCATGACACCTAAAATCAGATGCCTGAAGCAGCTGCCTCACTTTGCCTAATATTAGGACCGGCCCTACACATATTTTTATATAATGAATCCAAGCCTCACTGATTCGCTCTGTGGTTTCAGTGTGAATGTTTCAACATGCAAAGATACTCTTGGAGAAATAGTTTGGATTGGTATGTGCTAAATCATGATCTGGACATATGTTTAGTCATTGAAAAAAATAGTTCCGGATGCACACTGGAAACATCAAGCAATGTCAATTTCAATATATAAAGAGCAGCAATCTGAATAATCTCTAGGATAACCAATAAAAGAAACTGACTGGTTTATCCTAGTTTATCTGCTGTTTTGGTAGTGGTATGGTACTCCATAGGGAATATATAACCCAATGGACTTATATCAGTTTTATAGCACAGTCAGTCATGGTTTCACCAAAAGAATGCTGAGAATTGTATTGCGATGAACTACTGAACATTTTATGGGGCATCTTCATGACATCATGAGAAAAACATCCTTCTCCTATGTTTTCCCTGTTCAGTTTCTATTCCCCATCCATAGCTCAGAAGATTTTACTTTTTTGAAGACAATAGGACAGCTGCACACTTTCCCCAGGCATAGATGACCAATCAGACAGCTGTCCACATGTTTGTGTTGGTTGTAGCCTGTATAAATTTTTCTAGAGATTCTCTCCTCTGAGATCTGTCTCTCCTCTCTAGGAATCGTCTCTATTGCTTTTATCTCTCCCAATTCCAAATAGCAGTGCTTTTATATCAGTTTCCATTAGAGTCTCCCCGATGGGAGTCTACTTAGCTTGAACTACCATGGCTTTCTCTAATTGCTTTGCAGTGGCACCAAGATTATGGGTCGGGGACAAAGCAAAAACAGACACATAATTCCAAAGTACGTGCAGAGTTCAAGTGGAACTAAGCTAGCAAGTGTTTCTCTGTCTTCACATATTCAACGTTTGATTTTGATTTTTTCATAGTCTCTTACAGAGGGACTGTCCTGATTGGTTAAAGCAAATCACTGAAAATACAGGCAATTGACGAAACATATGACATCAGTTTTCCTGTGTAAACTACAGTTCCCATAATTCTTCAAGGGAAGTCATGTGCTTTAAATGTGCAGGGCCAGTGAGGATGTGATGGCTAGGGAGGATCAAATGCACAATGCTCATTCTTCAGCCTCGCAACTATGAGAGAATGTCCCCAAAGGGCCTGAAAGTGGAAACACTGGCTTGCAGTTTTTGGAGCCACTGTTTCGGAGGCCTTGGAAAACAAAATCAATGGAGCAACACTCTTCCTTATACTTCCCTGTATACAAACTGCTGGAGTTATTTAGCCTAGCATAAACAGTTAGCTTTTACATAAGGCTTCTTTGTAGGTTAAACCGCTGATAGTGATTGGATGTTGGAATTTTCTTAGCTCATTGTCCTCGAAGTTCTCTTCTCCAGTTGAAACAGCAGGGCCCAGGTATAGAGAAACTCTGATTAATTTATTCCAATACAGAGTGTATACACACACACACACACACACACACGTTATCCTGCTTCAGTGCTAGCGTCACAAATATGGTCTTTGTTAATGCTCCTGGTTCCACCCCCTCTGAAAATGCACGGCTATAATTGTAGATACACGCAGGGGATCCTCGGACCCCCGGATCTTCCTCCTATGAAAACTTTCGCTCTTCTAATGACATTTTCTGCTCTCCATCCCAGCACCCCCAGCAAAGAAAGAACTGGCGAGTTTCTCAGTAGCCTGTGATAATACATTCCTCTCTGCTTCAGTCATCCTGGCACTGAGATGCTCCTTGGCTGCTCTTCTGGTGATGTAATGCTGGGACCGCATCACCTGCAAAGGAAACTGATCTGCATCTAATAAAGAGCGCAGGCCTCTTGAATCAGAAACGGGAGCACTGATGTTAGCGGATTTCAAACATCTCTCTCGGAGCCCCCACCCCCCCCTTTGTGCTTTTGTCATTCAGGTTTCCTTCTCTTCCCTTTCCCATGAGAAGCCTGCCCCAAGCCTTTCTTCCCAAAATGTTTTCATTTTGCTCCACTTTATTTCATATACATGAGATGCAGAGCGACTGTGGAGGTCTAAATTCAGAGAAAGGCCTTCTCCTATGATGGGCTTAAAATCTGCAGACTTCTCTCTCTGGGTCTGTGTGTTAAACAGAACGGTTGCTTAAAAAAAATTACAGCAACAGGGAAAGAAAGGGCTACACTAGCGTCATTTTGCTGTCGACCAGCTGAAGCTTTGTCAGAGCATGTAGGCCGAGATTTAAACCGCTGCTTAGACTCGCGCAAGTGTGTTAACCCAGGAATAGAGACAGATTGTGTGTTAGCCCAGATGGAGGTGGGTGCCAACTCCCATCAGCCCCAGACAGCGCGGCCAACAGTAGCTGACCCTGATGGTGTAGCACAAGCTGCTTTTGAAAGCTTGGTTCCGTATAGGCAGTGCCGGGGAGGGGGGGAGGTAGCTCCCCATACAAACAGCTCCCCACACCCCATTGCCGGACTCATGTTGCTTTTTGACAGAAAGGCATTTTTCATAGGATTGTTTCATACAGATAGAGAAATGTGTGGGCTGAAGGCTTCCTTCCAGGCCACCGGAGTTCAGCTCTCTCCTCCTTTTCTGGGGAGGGTTCTGTAGCAGTTCCTCCCTAACACTTGTCTTTGGCTCTCACCTTGTAGCCCCTTTTGGGGGGCTTCCACCTTGGCCTACACCCCCTCCTCTGTTGCAGGAACCACACACCTGGCCCGTGAGTCAAACCAACTGGATTTACTTTAGAGAAACCTAAAGTGGGGCAAAATTCACCTTCACATAATACACTTGCCCCTTTCTGTTGCCCCCTTTTTTCTAGTGCCTCCACTGCTTTTTAAAAGCATTGCTGGGAGGCAATAGAGGCAGAAGGTGCTGTTCTTCAAGAAAAACAAGTATAGAGTCCCCTTTGGCCCAAGAAGCTATTTTTATGGTTCTTTGTAATCTGATCATAATTGGTAATTTCTAATAGCAATACACCTATAACAATATTTGAAGACCAAAAGCCAGAAGGTGGTTTCTTATATTAGGCCTACTCAGAGTAAACCCATTGGCTTTAATGGATGTGACTAACTTGGGTCCATTTATTTCAGTGGTCTACTCTGAGTACGGGACGCGGGTGGCGCTGTGGGTAAAACCTCAGCGCCTAGGACTTGCTGATTGCATGGTCGGCGGTTCGAATCCCCGCGGCGGGGTGCGCTCCCGTCGTTCGGTCCCAGCTCCTGCCCACCTAGCAGTTCGAAAGCACCCTTAAGTGCAAGTAGATAAATAGGGACCGCTTAACAGCGGGAAGGTAAACGGCGTTCCGTGTGCTGTGCTGGCTCGCCAGATGCAGCTTGTCACGCTAACCACGTGACCCGGAAGTGTCTGCGGACAGCGCTGGCTCCCGGCCTCTAGAGTGAGATGAGCGCACAACCCTAGAGTCTGTCAAGACTGGCCCGAACGGGCAGGGGTACCTTTACCTTACTCTGAGTACAACCTAGTAATTTGGATACAATCCAGAATTTTCTTCTCATACAACATGATAGATTATATGTAAACATAAAATCTGTCACTTTAATTGTGCAAGGTGGTGTTTTTTTAATGTTCAGATACATTTTCTGCCCGTATCTTCTGAAGGTTTCATACGTTCTGTTTGTTAGTTTTTCTCCCTTGATTCTAAAGCTATGATCCAGAGCAGCGGTGGGGGATGAGGGTGAGCAGGACAGTACTATTGGGTGTTGTGGGAATTCATAGCATTGCAATTATTACTCCTCTCACTGTACAGTGATTAAAATCTGCAAGAACAAAAGAGCAGGAGAATCAGTGTAATATTCTGAGAGTTCTGGCATAACAAACCCTCTTTCATAACTGCTGCATATCACTGTTATATCTACAACACTGATATATATATTTCTACTTTTCTCAGGGATACCGTCGATATGTTGAATTTCTTGAATTCAAAGACAATAATTTAAATGAAAGGGATGATCTTGGAAAAGACACCCACTAATTTCATTCAAATGTTTTCTAATTTCCATAATGAATATTTAGAAACTGGTAAATGAAAGGAAAACAACAACTCCTGATCCAGTTGTTCTTACTTCCAGCTGATCTTTAAGACAGCAGTTTATAGACACTACTAAGACTGGATGGAAAGGGTTTCGAGCTTCTGTATGGGTTGAACAGCTTTTAAGATTAAGGAGGGATAACTAGATAATTGTAGCCACATGATAACTAGACAGGGAGAAAGGAAGATGTCAGGACACCGCCTCAAAATAGTTTTGCAGGAGGGGACCACAACTTAGCAGGATAGCACATTCTTTGTATTAAGAATTCGCAGTTGCCAGGTTCAATATGAAGCATCTTCAGATAAAAAGATAAAGTGATGGGAAATACTCCCATCTAAGAACTTGGAGAGCTGCTGCCAGTCAGAGAATACAATATTAGTCTAGGTGGAGAAATAGTCTGATTTGGTATAAGTCAGCTTCTTGTGTAGTGAGAATTATGGCCTGCCTGATACTGTCCTCATGCTGAAAATAAAATCTATTGAGCTTCCTTTGGGTTATAAATTACAGCCGATTCATCTAATATTGTGAATGTTGTGAACACTTACCTAGTGGAGAGTGAGTTGATGGCTTTAACAGAAGCTGAGAGTAGCCCAAGGATATTGCACTACAAGTTCCAATGACCTCAATATGACTTACTGGTACTTCTGAGTAAACATGCCTAAGATTGCCTGGTAAGAGTGTGATGTATGATTTTGCAAAATAAGTATAGAAAGGAAATGGATTTAGGCAGTTTCAGAACACCACAATTATTTCTCTGTGTGTTTAGCATAAGGATTGATTTAGTGCCAAGTAACATAAAAGCGCATGCAGCGTGCCTGACATTTGAAAAGGTAAAACAGCTTTGATTTTATCTAGAACCAGACAGATCATACAGCTTACAAAAATAAATAAATACATTGGTAGGGTTCTGTCATATTATGATTTGTAACTAACAGGGGCAGCTGTGGACATTGCAGGGGGCTAAACTAAATGACCCTCACACTGGTGAAGGAACAGGGGTGCGGGGGGGGGAGCACACTGCCCCCAGCAGCACAATCCTGGTTGGGTACCATTGCGGCAGCGCCCCCCCCCCTTGCGCTGGGCACCATGCCCTGCAGGTCACACCCCCAGGACACAGGACACTCCCCCGGGACGCACGCCACATACCCCGGGATGCACGCCAGCCACGCCCCCGCCTGCTCTCTGCCCCACCCCCCACTGGAGCTTGAAGCTCCACCACTGGACCCTCCGGGTCCCTTCCAATTCTACAATTCTATGAAATGTGTGCCATAAGCTATAGTTTATGGTTTGCTCTTTTTGAAACTGAAGTTTTGAGTCAGGCATGTGACTGACAGTGCAGTTCTCTAAACAGAAGTAAGCCCAACTGGGTTCAGTGTGAGGTATTCTCAGGTAACTGTGTAGAGTTTGGTATTGCAACTTATGCTTTCAAAGAGACTGGCACTGTATCATTCAAGCAAATGGAAGCCATGCATTGATGGAGGAAGAGGAATGGGACAGGATCAACCCCAGGGCTTTCCACCCCACCATCTGGTCATATGCTTTGAGAAAAGCCTGAATTCTCCCCAGTCAAACAGAAATGCTTTTAAATAAATTATGTTTAGTTCATGAATCATACTCCATAAAAGGCAATAAATGCATAACAGGGAGATATAGAACAATTCACGGCGTGATTTAAAGAAGAAGAAAAAACAGCGCCTCAGCCCATCAATTCAGAGGGAGAAAAAAGCCTCAAGAGAATAATATAATGCTTTATAACATCTGCCTGGAATGACCTGTTTTAAATAAAAGCACGGCTGGTGACTACGGCCAGTTGTTCAGCTTAAGTTTACTAAGTGAGGGGTTTTTAGGGAATATGATGTAAGTAATATAAAATGTATAGCCCAGAATCAGCACAGCTTGCAATCCTCTTCCCTCTTCCAGCATTCTTTTTTCAAGGATATGTTTTATTTCTCTTTATTGAATACTTTCCCAAGAGGCACAACATGAGTAATGCAATATATTTATATTAAAAACAGCCAGCTTTCCTTTTTCCCATGATTAAAAAAACTCACCCTTCCCTCCACCAAATGGGTTCTAGGAACTCATTAACATGCATTAAGCACTGCACAGGTGGAAATCTGCAGGTTTGCATAGAAATATGATCATTATCTAGAAGCCTCACCTCTGAGCATACAGTAACCTGGAGCGTCATTAAGATACGGCTTCTTTAAGGATGGTGATTCCTTGTTTGCAGTGCACTTTTCATGGCAGCAAGTAAACGGGAATCCTGGGGAATAGTTGTTTGTTCTTTTGCAACAAGCATCTGGCTTTGTTTGTAGAGGATTTAAGCAATGTAGCCAAGGAATCTAGGAGTTCTGTGGGTGTTACCTTTACTACATTGCATGAGTTCCATCGCATGAGATAAGAAGCATGAAGAGAGAAGCCAAAGCAGGGTTTAATTGATGCAAAAGCACAGTCCTGAAATCTATGTTTAAAAGGGGGCTGATTCATGGAACTTAAGCAGCATGGTTGCAAGAAGAAGATACTGCTTCTGAGTATGGAACCCAAAACTGGTGGCCGTCATCTCCTCATTTAATTAATGCAGACCATAAGGCACAATGCAACATACGGCATTTATGATACCAAGGTAGTTTTATGGAGAGGGTGGATCTAAAACACCTGGCTTCAGTCAAACACAGTTGAAAAGATCTTATCAAGATCACAGCCACACCATACATTTGAAGTACAGTGGTGCCTCGCAAGACGAAAAGAATTCGTTCCGCGAGTCTTTTCGTCTTGCAATGTTTTTCGTCTTGCGAAGCACGGTCCATCGCAACTGCGCCTCTTCAAGCGGCTTTTTTAAAAAAGCGCAAGACGTTTTCGTCTTGCGAAGCAACGCAAAACCGGAAAACCCTTTCGTCTAGCGAGTTTTTCGTCTTGCGAGGCATTCGTCTTGCGGGGCATTCGGATGCTACTTCAACAGCCATGGTTTCCCTCAAAGAATTATGGAAACTGTAGTTTGTTAAGGGTGCTGAGAGTTAGCAGAACAACTGGGAATTACAAAACCACTTTTTAGCGCTCAGTCGGAGCAAACAGCAATCTTCCAGATTGACATTTGCTCTAATTTAGCATTGAAGAATGGGTTATCCCTGGGAAAGGAGTGGATCAAGGGGAAAACTGCTTGGACTCACTCTTTTTTAGTCATGGGACAAGTGGAAGTGGGGACAAGCCCTAAGTGTTGCAGTAGTAAGTCCTTGGGGTTTGGCCAACCAAGTCTGCACTTTTGAGCAGCATGAAATACAGCTTAGGAGGATAAATAGGTGTTTGGTTGCTACTGATCTAGTTCTTAATTATTTAATTATTGTTTATACAGTAATTCGTGATTTGTTTTTACTACTGCAATCTGCTTAGCGTTCTCACAGGAAGGTAGGGGGAAAATAAAGAATCAAATCTGTCAAGAAAAATACCTCTGGCGGAAATTAAACAGATGAAAACTGTTAACTCACTCAGTAGACCACAGGACTCTTGATCTCGAGGTTGTGGGTTCGAGTCCCATGTTGGGCAAAAGATTCCTGCATTGCAGGGAGTTGGACTAGATGACCCTTGTGGTCCCTCCCTTCCAACTCTACGATTCTATGATTCTGTGAAGTTTTTGCTAGCAGGAAGATGCATTGATGGGGGGAAGCACTGACCTGATTCGTCTTCTAAACTGCAGCTGTTATAAATAAGGGTGTGTGGAAAAGTTTGATTTCAGATGATGCTACCAAACTTCCAGAAAGGTAGCACACCCACCTTCAGCCTAGCTTGGGGAAAATGCATATCAGCATGTCTTTCTTCACTGGTCATGTGAATGTACACCAAATGTCATTTAATTCAATGACAGTGTAACCCAGATTTAGCTGCCGTAGGATGACCCCCTGGAGACTCATAAAGTGGCTGATTCTATAGAAATCAGGACTTGTTTGTAGAGTGATGCTGTTAGTCCAACAGCAATCTCATACCCTCAAGCATTATGTCACAGCTGTCTCTTAAATACACAACAATTGCAGACTGGATTTTCAGTGTTGTTTTTTAAAATTGCAACCCAGTTTTTTTTCTGAGTTACAAGCAGACTTTGGGCATGTAAATTCCTAAGTTAACCTAGTGTCTATTTAGGAGATGTATAGCAACTATAATAAACAGTCTCTAGAAGAGAGCATACCCTTCCTGTAATTTTTAGGTGGAGGGGTCATTTCAGCTTCCATTGTCCTTTGTGCTGCATTTAGGATGGGAATCATAATGGATAAATAATGGTTTTACTTTACTTTCATGCTGTGTGATTTCAGCTCCTTAGGCTGATTCTGAAAGGATTGCAATTGCAGCTTGAACACATGTTTGAATGGAACTGGCTGGAGTTCAATTAGTTTGGAAGAGGGGGGGATTGGGGGGGAGGATGAGAATACACTTCTATTGTACCTACCTTCCCCCCTACTTCCCCCCAAGCCTTTCTCTAGCCACTGTTTTCCTTTGCTTTCTGAAGTAGTGAGGCTCCACCCCCCCTCACTGCCCAAAGTTAAATCTGCACAATAATGAACCATATAAGGGAGGGATGACATCATCAGTGAGTGGTCCCAAGCTGTTTTGCACAACATTCACCTTTCATTGTTCTGATGACATGGCTGGAATGTGATGGCTAATTCCCTGTAGAGCAGGGGCTAAGCAGGGCCTGCAGACTAGCAAACTCTTGCAAAGAGAGGCAGGGAGGGGGAATCGAAAGTGCTCCTCATTAGGAGAAGGTAAGAAAACCACACTCTGCTGTTTTGTTTGTTTCCAAAATGTTGCTTCTTGTGTATGCACATTTTTCAGTACTTGCGCTAATGGATTTGCTTGGCAAGAAGACTCTGCTAAGAGCCTGTTGCATGTAACAGGGAAGTACAGACATGTGCTTCGTTACAGCGGCAAATTAACTGCAGCTTTTAAAACTAGAATAGCTCGGATCTCCCTGTTGACTGACTTGGGGAGGAAAAACTCTACCCTTGCATCAAAACACAGCCTGACTTTCAAGGTATGGCATGTTCTGACCTTGTAAATAGAGAGATGCTATGAAACTGAATCTTTCCTTGGAGTTACTTTGTGGTTCGGTTTTCATTTCATTGTGCAGAAGACAATTCACAAGTTCTTAAGGGAAGGATAACCTAGACCAAATACAGCCTTGGCAGAGCTTTAAATCTTTTGCTTCACTTTGGCATAGATCTTTTTTTGTTGAACTCTGTACTGATAATTGCTTATTATGTAATCAAGACATTGAATTGTTTGGTCCTATAAGCATTCTGCGTTGTGAGTACTCTTTAGGTTGTAATCCTGTGTTTACTTACCTCGGATTAGGGCCCACTGAGCTCAGTGGGTCTTACTTCTGAGTAGGCTTGTGCTGTTAATGTGATTGCTACAAAACAGTGTGTTGGGAAAGCCATCAGGGCATTTGAAACAAGTGAGATATCCCACTGCTCTAAAACAGGGGGAATTTGTCTTGCACTGTATTCAACAAAAGCAGTTGGTGTTCATGCTGGATTAATCTTTAACTACTTTGTAAAATGATTTTCTAGTTCCAGTGAACTGGAATTGTTTATTTCTTTGGCATAATTTTTAATAGGGCAAATCCCAAGGCATGTTCTGAAAGCACGTGGTGGCAGCCACCTTAAAAAGGTCAATAGCCTGGATAAGAGTCCACCTTGGAACCTCATTATTGCATCTTGAGTTTATTAATGGAAGAAAGGTGACATATAAGTAAAGGTAAAGGGACCCCTGACCGTTAAGTCCAGTCGTGGCCGACTCTGGGGTTGCAGCGCTCATCTCGCTTTACTGGCTGAGGGAGCCGGTGTACAGCTTCCAGGTCATGTGGCCAGCATGACTAAGCCGCTTCTGGCGAATCAGAGCAGTGCACGGAAACGCTGTTCACCTTCCCGCCAGAGTGGTACCTATTTATCTACTTGCACTTTGACATGCTTTTGAACTCCTAGGTGGGCAGGAGCTGGGACCAAACAACAGCAGCTCATCCTGTCGCGGGGATTCAAAACGCCGACCTTCCAATCAGCAAGCCCTAGGCTCTGTGGTTTAGACTTTAACAAACAAGGTTATTTTCAATGCTACCTTCTTTATCTGACCAGTCAAAAAACCTGAGTGGTGAATTGGGCAGATCATGCTTGCTTACCTAGCGCGCGCGCGCGCATGTGTGTGTGTGTGTGTATAGACACACACGTATGCACACACACACGTGATAGAGGTAGCATGTCGTACGTCACAGGATGTCACATAAGCCATCTTAATCTTTACAGCAACTGCATAAGTTAGAGCAATACAATTATTTCCATGTTATAGATTACTGGGGGCTCAGGTTGAGGGCTAGCCTAAAACAGCATGCCTTGGCCTTGTTTTTGGGCTAATAATAATAATAATAATAATAATAATAATAATAATAATAATAAATTTTATTTATATCCCGCCCTCCCCAGCCGAAGCCGGGCTCAGGGCGGCTAACAACACTAAAATAGTGCAACATTATAAAAACATCAAAGAATTAATTAAAATCAAAATTGATGGCAACCATAAACTAAAGTATTGTAAAGATTGCCAAAGGATGGAGTCAGGCTGCGCCCTGACCAAAGGCCTGGTGGAACAGCTCTGTCTTGCAGGCCCTGCGGAAAGATGTCAAGTCCTGGAGGGCCCTTGTCTCTTGTGACAGAGCATTCCACCAGGTTGGAGCCACAGCCGAAAAAGCCCTGGCTCTAGTTGAGGCCAGCCTAACCTCTCTGAGGCCTGGGACCTTCAAGATGTTTTTATTTGAAGACCGTAAGTTCCTCTGTGGGGCATACCAGGAGAGGCGGTCCCGTAGATACGAGGGTCCTAGGCCGTATAGGGCTTTGAAGGTTAAAACCAGCACCTTAAACCTGATCCTGTACTCCACCGGGAGCCAGTGCAGCTGGTATAGCACCGGATGAATGTGATCCCGCAGCGAAGACCCCGTAAGGAGTCTCACTGCAGCATTCTGCACCCGCTGGAGTTTCTGGGTCAGTCTCAGGGGCAGCCCCACGTAGAGCGAGTTACAATAATCCAGTCTGGAGGTGACCGTCGCGTGGATCACAGTGGCTAGGTCAGGGCGAGAGAGGTAAGGGGCCAACTGCTTAGCTTGGCGGAGATGAAAAAATGCCGCCTTTGTTATAGCTGCAATCTGCGCCTTCATGGAGAGGGAGGTATCGAAGATTACACCCAAACTCTTAACGGACGGTGCTGGCACTAATTGCACCCCCTACAACTTCCATCAGCCCCAGCTAGAATAGCCAATGGCCAGAGAGGATGGCAGCTGAAGTTCATCATTATCTGGAGGGCCACAGGTTTCCCACCACTGCCATTTCTCATACTTATGTGCATTTCATTTACTTGCTGTGCAGTCTCAAACATGTCTCCTCAAAGGTCTCATGCATGTTAGAATGTGCATTTTTCTTTGTATGGCTGCAGTCTATCCACACCAGGCTGCTTTCAGCTGGATGCGCAGCTCTGTCCACATTATGGTACAGATAGTCATGCAAACATTATCTTATTTAAAGCGTGACACTGGCTGGATCGGAGCACCTGAGTTCCCCCCTACATATGGTGTCAGAAATAAACTTGTTCACATAGTCATGTGTGCAGATCATGCAAGCCCTTGTTTTCTTGTGGAGCCCTCATCCCAGATTGTGGTTTTTCAGGGAATCCACACTATCCTTGCGTGGGGAGAAGAAATGTACACCTTTGTAAAAACACAATGTGGGCCCGAACCTTTTCATAGATTATAAGCATATGAGCAAGGATTGTGAATTCCTATTTATGGTCGACTGCTTAAAAGCTCTTGAAGTAACAGATGATGTTGATGATGCACAGCTACTAAATATGATAGCTTTTGCACAGAAACAAGAGGCAACTAGGACACAACCAGGGTTTGTTGTGCATTTCACAATAAGCTGTTGAAATATATTTACATTCAGCAAGACAGCCCTTAAGAGCAAATGCTGGATAGCTCCCTGAGGAAGTTTACTAACTTTAAGGCTGGCTGAGTTGAGGGCCATCATGTTTTTCTTAAATGGAGAACTCTTCCATATGGGACAAGGTGAGGGCTGCATTATCACTCTGAAAGTTGTTGGAGGCTGTATTCCAGTAGTGAGCGGGCTAGATCCACCACAACCCCTCACAACAGATTCCCAAGAGGAAACTCTACTCAGTATTGTTTCATTTTCTCTATTGACTTTTTGGGAAAAGAAAAGAGAGAAAAGTTTTAAAATTAATTAATTGGTTGATTGATAAGACTGCTATTCAATAGAACTGCCTTGTCTGGGGGGGGGGGAGCCAAAAGGAACTCTGTAATCCCAACAGAAAAATGCAAATAATGCCAAACCACAGCTGTATTGCAAGCTATGCCACATTGCTATTCAGTGCCTCCATCTTCAAAATCCAACTGCAGCCCCCAAACTTGCAGGCATTCAGTTGCAAAAATGCATGGATGGCTTTTTGCATATCTGCAGGAAATCCAATCTCTCTTTGCACAGACACTTTCCCCTCTGCTTTCATCTCCTTGTAGCAAATAATTGCAGAGGAAAGAGCTGCAATTGTACACTTTTCACAACATCAGAGCCCTTTCTCCTCTCAGCTGTTCATTGGGGAGCAGCTGTTGCTGAGGAGGGGACCCAGAGGGTGGGTGCTTGTGCAGCTAGGAGTTCCTTACTTCATTGTAAGAAAATACATACAATCCAGAAGTAGATTATTTTGGGTTTTGCACGCTTAGCCTCCATGAAAGTGCTTTCCATGTCTGAAAATTCATAGTAACCTTTGTGTAATTCTTAACAAGGGGACCGGCTGAACAGTTTCCTCAGTGATTCTTTAGGCAATAGTTTTACACATGCTTTAGATATGTGTCAATTATTATTATTTTTAAATCCATGACTGCTTGGTTTGTAGGTTGTAAAAGCAGAGTTATAAAAACATCTTATTACTTTCTGGAAATTTCTTTAAATATTTCTGGTAAGAGGAAACATGAAAATATTATGTGAACTTGAACCTTAAATAGCTTTATAGAGAAGTATTTGCTTCTACTCTAAAGAGTAGTAAAGTTGGCTGTTTAAGGAGAAAACTTCATTGAATCTGGAATGTTCTAAAGCCTGCAGTGACGTACCCACTGATGGCAGTTAATACAAGCGGAACAGTAATAATAGCACTGATTCTGCTCTCTTCCTGCAATAATATAGGTTTATACTAGTGAAAATATTGCTCTACGTTTGGGTTCTCCTTTTCAGAACCCTTATTCTTGACCAACTCAAAGCATGGTAAAAGGAACTCAGATCTCTAGAGAAATATCGATCTATAGTTCATTTCAGAGAAGCGATAAACTCTGGGCTAATCTGGAAATTTCAGAATATTCCAAATTAAGTGTGATTCTTTTGGTTTTTTATATTCTTCTAATTAAATGACAAGGTCTGGCTAGTTGAGACTTTGAGCTTGAGATAACCTCTGAGTGTTAGAATTCCAGAAGCAAGGAACACTTTGATCAAGCCAGGCTTACAAATATTTTAGTCTGAACCAGTAGTTGCTAGTAGGGTGGTGTTTGTCACCGGCCTTCTGAACACTGAGCATCCCTGGTGGTTCTTGAGAAAGGTTGCGTTTAGCATGGGGCAGGTGTGATGGCAAGAGTGCCAGATTTTCTTCACCACTGAGTTGCACCGCACTCTCTCTGTCTCAGGAACTAGCAGTGATGCTCAGTGTTTAGAAGGCAAGTGAGCAACGCTACACTCCCTGCCCCACTCCACTAACTGGTGCTGATCTCAGCTTAATACCTTCAGTGAAGGAGAGCATTCTACCTCCCTAGACAGTCTTTGCCACTGTCACAAGGTCACAATATGACCAAGGCACAAATAACTGGCCTATGTGGATTTGATACACTGACTTCTACTTTAAGCTATGCTCTCAGCCATTGAACAGCATTAGCAAGCCAGTGCAACATTATCCTGGGCCAGAGATGCCTGATGTGCCAATGCTGCATGTGAAATTGAAGACATCCTCCATGAATTTGCCTAACCCTCTTAAAACCCCATTTAAGGTTGTTACTAATGGCACTTATTCTGCTTCTTCAAAATAATGATGTGCTTCCTGAACCTACTGCCAATCAACCCCATAGCATGTCTCTTGAGTCTCAGGTAGGAGAACAGATTGTGACAAACTACCTCAGGGAAGATGGGAGCAGGGCAAGGTGACAGAGTCTGTTTCTTAACCTCGGTCACTCCATGTCTATTAACAACTGAGAATTCAGAAATCCTCAAAATGTGGCAGCATATAATATAAATATGCAGCAAGAACTATCAATATTGGGGTTCCCGTGACAGTTTACTGCGCATAAATTAAAGCTGGGGCACAATGGAAACAAAAACTATATTTTTATGAACAAACACTCAATGGAAGATAAAGCTTGATAGTTTCACTATTAAACAAGATTTTTTAAAAATTCCCAGCAAGAGAGCTGCTTCTATGAAATCTTATTTCATCCCAGAATGGCTATCTGCTTTTACTCTGCCTGTAAAACACCCCAGCCCCTTTGTAAGCCCCCCCTTCCCCTGAGGAAATCAATCAGGTTTATCCTTCCTGATAAACCCCTTTGCACCACAAGCTGCTTCCGTTGCCATGCCCTTTTCTGCTGGTTAAACCGTCAAATTATCCCTTTCTCCTCCCTGCCATTTCTCCTCCCTGCCATGATTGGCTAAGGGTCGCCAGGAGGGATAACCCAATGGTTTGTCAGCTGCACAAGCATCTCTAAATGTGTTCAAGGATGGGGAACATCCATGAGATGGCCCTTCAGATGATGTTGGACTCAGGCTCCCATCAGCCCCAGCCTACATGACCAGTAGTAGTGACAGATAATGGGAGTTGTAGTCCAGTAACCCCTGGGAGCCACAGGTTCCCATTCCTGTTCTAATCATGCATACTTTTATAAATCTCTGTGATGTTCCCTCTTAGCACACACTCTCTGAAGCTCCATGTTCTTGAGCCTTTCCAGGGAAACTGTTCCAAGCTTTTGACCATTGTAGTTTCTTCTCTGTGCCTTTTCCAGCTCTACAGCATTCTGTTTGGGTAATCAGAATTGCACACAGTATTCTAAATCTGGGCACAGATTTGTATAATGGGATTATACTTTCTCTGTTTCTTACAGCTGGGGGGGCAGGGGGCAGGATGAGCTAAGCCTCTGTCCACTGTTCCTGCTATGCTCATCAATGTGGAAAGAACATTTGGGGACTGAAATTCATTCTGTTGTAGTGAGCAAATATGACTTATAGTTATAGATGAAGTTTGGGCAACTGGCATATTAGAATTTTTTTATTTTAAAAAATTATTTAGTAAAGTATATTTGAATTGATACACTGCAATAGTAAGAGTGAGATAATAATTTGTATTCTTTGGGTTTGAAGTTACTGATCCACATTAGTGTCTGAACTGGAACTAAGCCAGAGTTTTCACTTATATATACACACAACTGCCTGCTAATGAACATGAACTCTAACCAAACCCAGTTTTTTTGTAGTTTAAGCCTTGACTTTCAATACATAGAAGACGAGGCATCAGATGTGTAGTCATGTAATCATTGGTACAAGATGTCTCTAAAGAGGCAGAGAGGCATAGAAAATGTTTCAACTTTACAGTGATGGAAAAGGGTAAATGTAAACCTTTGGTCTGATCCATAAGAGATTTTATGTTCTAATGTTACCCAAGCTTTGGATAACATTAGAACAGAATAGGATCCTGGTTGGACTAGACCAATGACTTACATATAGTACAGATAGATGCCATCTATAGGGAAGGTAGTACATGTTTCAATGACAGTATGTACATTAGTTGAGAGATTTTCTGGTGAAAAAAATCTGGTGGCTGGGGAAAGAGAGGATCAAAAGGAGAATTTCTTTCCTGCCCTTTCTTGTTAAAAGTTGTGCAACATTATGCACAACAGCTCCCAAGGAATGTACTTTTAAAAGAACCCTTAATGTACTCACCCCTTAAAGGAATAGCATGCTGCACATTTTGGTAATTTTGGGTGTACTCATATGTACAAGCACCTAGAGAAGGGATGGGGAACTTGTAGGGATGGGGAACCTATAGCTATCCAATTGTTGCTTGACTCCAACTCCCATCATCCCTGACCATTGGCCATGCTGCCTGGTGCTGATGGGAGTTGGAATCCAGCAACATCTGAAGCCCTACATGTACCCCCCCCCTTGCTTAGAGATATGCATAGTTTAGGTAGTAGGAATTATTATTGTGTTCTTTTTAAAAGAAGCTTATAACACTGTGTGTTTTCCCCTTCCTCAGACTAAAGAAGCTTCTTGAACAGGAAAAGATCTACCAAGCCCGAAAGGAAAAAGAGCATGCAAAAAGGCTCAACAAGCTAAGAGAAGAATTGGTCAAACTCAAGTCATTTGCACTCATGCTTGTAGATGAAAGACAGATGCACATTGAACAACTGGATCAGCAAACCCAGAAAATACAAGATCTAACTCAAAAACTAAGGGAAGAAGAAGAGAAACTTAAGATTCTGGGTACCAAAGGAAAAGAGGATGGGCAGAAGCTAATGAAGCTAGAGGCAGAACTTGAACACAAGACATCCTCCTTTTCCCAAGAGCATGAGGAGATGACTGCCAAACTGGCTAGCCAAGAGTCGCACAATAAACAGCTCAGGCTGAAACTGGCTGGTTTAACCCGGAGAATTGAGGAGCTGGAAGAAACCAACAAAAACCTTCAGAAGACTGAAGAAGAGCTTCGGGAACTGAGAGACAAAATAGCCAAAGGGGAATGCGGGAACTCCAGCTTGATGGCTGAGGTGGAAAACCTCCGCAAGCGGGTGCTTGAGATGGAAGGCAAAGACGAGGAGATCACAAAGACTGAATCTCAGTGTAAGGAGCTTAAAAAGAAACTACAAGAAGAGGAGCATCACAGCAAAGAACTGAGGCTTGAGGTGGAGAAACTGCAGAAGAGAATGTCTGAACTGGAAAGGTTGGAGGAGGCTTTCAACAAAAGCAAATCCGAATGCACTCACCTGCGTTTGAACCTGGAGAAAGAAAAGAACTTAACCAAAGACTTGATCAATGAGTTGGAAGTGGTGAAGACGCGAGTGAAGGATCTTGAGTCTTCAGAGAGTAAGTTGGAGAAAGCTGAATTAAACTTGAAAGATGACCTGACAAAGCTGAAGTCTTTTACTGTCATGCTGGTTGATGAGAGAAAGAACATGGTGGATAAGATAAAGCAGGAAGAGAGAAAAGTTGAAAGCTTGAATAAGAACTTCAAGGTGGAGCAAGGCAAAGTTATGGAAGTGACTGAGAAACTAATAGATGAGAGCAAAAAACTGTTGAAGTTGAAATCTGAAATGGAGGAGAAAGTATCCAGCTTGACAAAGGAAAGGGATGAGTTAATTGGCAAGCTGAAGAGCGAGGAAGAAAAGTCCGCTGAGCTGAACTGCAAAGTGGATCTGCTGAAGAAAAGGATTGATGGCATAGAGGAGGTAGAAAGGGAAATAGCCAGAGGCCGCGTTAAAAAAGGGACTGGGCTTTCTGGACAAGAGGACAACAAAATTAAAGAGCTAACAGTTGAAATTGAAAGACTGAAGAAGCGTCTCAAGCAATTGGAAGTTGTTGAAGGAGACTTGATGAAGACGGAGGATGAATATGATCAGCTGGAGCAAAAATTTAGGACTGAGCAGGATAAAGCTAACTGTCTTTCTCAGCAGCTGGAAGAAATGAAGCTCCAGATTGCAAAAAACAAAGCAATAGAGAAGGGAGAGGCAGTGACTCAGGAGGCAGAGCTGAGGCAAAGGTTTCGACTGGAAGAGGCGAAAAGCAGAGACTTAAAAGCAGAAGTGCAGGCTCTCAAAGAGAAAATTCATGAGCTGATGAACAAAGAAGACCAGCTTTCTCAGCTCCAAGTGGATTACTCAGTCCTTCAGCAAAGGTTTCTGGAAGAAGAAAATAAAAACAAAGCCATGGGCCAGGAGGTGCTGAATCTGACGAAAGAGCTTGAGCTGTCTAAACGCTACAGCCGTGCCCTGAGACCCAGTATGAATGGGAGAAGGATGGTAGATGTGCCTGTTACATCCACCGGAGTACAAACTGATGCAGTAAACAGCGAAACAGCAGAAGAGGAGACACCCGCTGTGTTCATAAGGAAATCCTTCCAGGAGGAGAACCACATTATGAGCAATCTTCGACAGGTTGGGCTCAAAAAGCCCAGCGAGAGGTCATCTGTGCTTGACAGATATCCTCCCGCGGCAAATGACCTTACCATGAGAAAATCCTGGATCCCGTGGATGAAAAAAAGAGAAAATGGCTCTCAGGTGACTCCAGAAAAAGGAGCCAGAATACAAACCAGTCCAGAGCGTCCTGGGGAGGTTGTCCTTTCTCCAAAGCAAGGTCAGCCTCTCCACATTCGGGTAACTCCAGATCACGAGAACAGCACAGCTACTCTGGAGATTACTAGTCCAACAGCTGAAGATTTCTTCTCCAGCACCACCGTTATCCCAACCTTGGGGAATCAGAAACCACGGATTACCATCATTCCCTCTCCTAACGTCATGTCCCAAAAAGGAAAAGGGGGTGAGAGCCCAGCGGGCCCAGAGCGAGCCATGTCTCCAGTAACTATAACTACTTTCTCCAGAGAGAAATCTTCCGAGAGCCCAAAGTCTCCATTCATGGAAAGACCCGTATCACCAATTCAGATAATGACAGTGTCTACCTCGGCAGCACCTGCAGACATTACCATGTCTCCAGAATCACAGGACATGACCATGGGGAGGGCTGTGTTTAGAGTGACGCCGGAAAAACAAACTGTCCCAACTCCCGTCCGAAAGTACAATGCCAACACAAACATTATAACGACCGAGGACAACAAAATTCACATCCACTTAGGGTCTCAGTTTAAACGCTCACCTGGCACTTCTCAAGAAGGAGCAAGCCCTGTGATAACGGTCAGGCCTATGAATGTAGCAGCAGAGAAGGAGGTGATGACTGGGACTGTCCTCCGTTCCCCCAGGAATAACATATCCTCAAGGCCTGGAGCAAGCAAAGTGACAAGTACCATCACTATAACTCCAGTTACTACGTCATCCACACGAGGAACACAATCCATGGTAAGCAATAGGGAATCTTGTGGAATATGTTTGCATGCAATATGGTAGGGGGAAATATGATTTTTGATAGTTGGGCTTGGATCTGAGAGATCTGGGCTCATCCTCAACTTGGCTTAGGAATTTGGTGGCCTGACTCAAGATGACATGGAAAACCGCTGTTGCTTTTTTTAATGAATGGCTGCAGCAAATCTTGACGTCACTCTCCTCCTTCACCTCCTCTTTCTCATGCCAGAGGGAGAGATTAGAAGTACCTTTGTTGAGTGTTTTGGGCAGGGTTGGAGAATCTTTCTCCTCCCTAAGGGCCAAATTCCCTTTGGGAAAAGTCATGGGGGCACAAGCTCCCAAAGAATGGGGTGGGGAAAGGGATGTCTTAGGGCAGGCATCCCCAAACTCAGCCCTCCGGCTGTTTTGGGACTACAATTCTCATCATCCCTGATCACTGGTCCTGTTAGCTAGGGATGATGGGAGTTGTAGTCCCAAAACAGCTGGAGGGCTGAATTTGGGGATACCTGCCTTAGGGGAAGCACTGTGGGGCTATATAAAAAGAACTGATGGGCCAGAGATTTCCTATGCTTGCTTTTTAGGGCATAGCACTTAGCATATATCCCTTTAAAACTCTAATCTTCACACACACACACACACACACACACACACACACACACACTGTTGCCTATTCTGAGACTCCTTAGGAAACATCTGGGAGAGGAGGAGCCATAGAAAGGGTGGATGGCAGGGACCTTCAGTCCTGGCAACTGCTCTGTAGGGGCAAGGGTTGCTGAGTTGTATGCCATTTCCTTGAATGAAGAGTTAATACTCTGGCAACTTACTCTGCTTCTTCATGCTGATGTGCATCTGACTCCAGCCCTGACAGTGGGTGGTGAGTCCACATGTTTCTTCCTGTCCTTCGAGCACTGAGATACTAGGAGGATTATAAAAAGACTGGGGCAAATTTTTACTTTATATGAAAGAAAACTGTAAACAGTTGAAAACACTTGTAGGTTTGAGTTGAAATGTTTGGCAATGGGAAATTAAGGAGCTGATTTACATATAAGAAGGTGATTGCTAAAAGAATGATATAGGGTAAAAAAGTGGATATAGGTATGCAAAGAAATTGGTAATGGTGTGTGGAAGTCTGTCAGGGAGGGAAGGAAGTTGATGCTTTATTTAAGTAATGCTTTAAGTTATGGATTTTAATTTTTTTTATATGTAATGAAATATAGAAAACTTAATAAAAATTATATTTATTTTTTTAAAAAGAGATACTAGGAGGATTACTGTTCTCTCCTTTTCCTCACAGAAGGCATCTCAGATGACACCGGGGGCACAAACAGGAAACTTGACCAAAATCTGTCTTTATTCCACTGCTATGTTTTTTCTTCCTTGTCTTGCAGACGGGACAGGATGGGTTATCCCAGAGACCTACACCCACCCGAATCCCTGTATCTAAAGGTATGAAAGCCGGGAAGCCAGTAGTGACAGCCCCAGGATCAGGAAATCAGACCAAATTCGAGCCTCGAGCCGAGACTCAGTCTATGAAAATAGAACTGAAGAAGTCTTCAGCCAGTAGCTCTGCCTCCCTTGGTGGGGGGAAGGGCTGAGGGCAGTGGCTAAGGGGGTATGTTCTGCAGGTTTTACTGCTACCATGGAAATAAGCCCCCTGTCCTGTTTAGTTGTTAGTGTTTGCACATACTAATTAAGTCTGCTGAAGCTGTCACTTATACTAATGCATGCATGTCTTACCTATTGACTGTAATAATCCCTTCTTCCTTTCCTCTCTGCTGAGTAAAAAAAGAAAACCCCCTTTCTTTTTAAAAAATGGTCTAGTTCAGCAAGTTCTAAAATGGGGCTGCTGTTTAGATTTACCTCTTTCAAGTAGCTGACCTTGTCCCCCTTATTTTGCTGCACATGATCATTTTAGTCAGTAGTTTGCCAGTAAAGTTGAGCACTTTACTGCTGCTCCTTTTCAAAGCCACATCTATCTAGTTCGAACTGTTCTGAGATAGCAACAGGCAACATACACGTTCCTCATTTAAATACAACAGGTATCATTCCTGCACTGCAGGAAGGGTTAGGAGTGTATTCTAGGTGTAGATCATTAGGCTTTTTGATCTTGCAGATCTTTTTATTCCCAAACTCAGGTTGGACCTAACTGAAGGCTCAACAAACTCAACTAAATCATTCTTGTTCATGCCAATGGTTAAAATCTGCAGCAAGTGAACAACCTTATATTTATGCCATCTACCTTTTGATCTGGGATGGTCCTAATGAAAGCATGTTGGCAGGAGCGAGAGAGAGGTCCTGCTGGCAGACTTTAGTTAGAAAGAGAGATGATATCTAAAACAGTGAATATGTTGGTGCCTCAAGATCACACCTGTATTTATCTTGTCAACACCTGGACTTAGGAACATCTGGCCAAACTGTGTGTCTTCTGCCTGCATTGGAGTGCTTTGCTTTTATTTCTGAAAGCATGCTTTGAGAGTGGAATTTCGTGTGAATATGACTGGCTGCCATTATAACTGTGTTTGTCTATTAGAATCCCAACTGTTTATGAGCATTTCTGTTGAAGGAAGTAAACAGCTACAACCAAAACTTTTAACCTCTGGCAGAGGTGACTTGACATGCAAAATCTTCTGCCAAGCTGCACTTTTCCCTTTCTTTTCTTCCTTTTTGTTTTGTAACGATCTAGTTGAATGACCTGCGGAAATTCAGCAACAAATTCCTCAATGGCTCCATTCTGGGGGAAAGGGGGAAAGTATGTGCAGTACCAAAAAGGACCTCTGTGCAACCAGTGACAATAAAAAGGGTGAAGTGCTTAAAGCAGAGTGAATGGATTTGTCCATTAGGAGACGAAACTGAACTGCAGAGAGATTGTGTAGTTTAAAAGTAGTCTGAGGTAGAAGTCTATAAAAGGAAGACTGCCATCAATGGCTGTAAGTAAAATATGAATGCCTGAGTTTGGGAATTAACTATACCTTGGTCTGCTAAGAGCCACAAGTATTTATTTTTTTAAACAACAACAACAACTCTAGTGCAAGGACAGTGCAAGGCTCTCCTCTCCAGATGCTGGTGAACTCCCCACTCCCCAACCAGCATGGGAGAATAGGCCAAGGTTATGGCAGTTGTAGTCTGACAACATCTGGAAGGCTGCAGGTCCCTCATCCCTATCTAGTGGAACAGAATTTTCTTCTTCTTCACTAGTGTGTTTATGGGCTGCAGTGTTTTGCTGGCATTTCAGATTCCAGGTGGGCAGCTGGATTAGTTTGTTGCAGCCCCGAGGCACCTTTATCTATGGCGGACGCTTTCATGGGGCCAGGCAGACACTACTTCATCAAATTGTGCTCTGACCTACAAAAAGCGTATGCCACAATAAATGTTTGGGTGGTTTTTTTTTTTTGTCTTTGAGGTGCCACAGATCTTCACTGACATTTTGGTTTACTCGTCTAGCCTTTACCTACATCAATAGCAAATGCCCGTTATGAGAAGGAGTGAGGGATGTGAGGCTTGTATATTACAATGACACAACTTGTCCTAGCCAGCACCAGCCAAGTGCCAAGCTTGGAGGGGGTTTTCTCTCTATTTTCTCTGCCTTCCCTCCTCACGGGTGCACACAATAACTGACTTAACAATGCTTTCCACTTTTCCCTTCTGTGGTAAGGCTGTGGCAGAGCCAGCTGCTTTTCTGTCTCTCCAGCCAGGAGCAGAGAGAATGCTGCTTTATGCCAGAATTTTCTTAATGCAATGAATGGAAGGAATGACAAAGTGTGTACAAATGATTAATGCAATTCTTCTTCCTCCTCCTCCTCCTCAAAAAAAAAAAGGGGGGGGGGAATAACTCACTTCTACCTCCATCTTCCCCTCTCCTCCCACCTTCATGTTTGTTTCTGGGTCAGAAAAAAGTGTGACAGAGTGAAAAAATCCAGGAACGGGCTTTTACCTACATCAGCAGCAAAATGCCCCTTATTAGAACGAGTCAGGTATATGTGGCTTGTACATTACAGTGACACATCCGGTCCCAGGCAGTGTCAAGCTCAAGCAAAGCTTTTCTTTATCCATAGGAGTGAATGGCAGCCATTCACTTGCATGGGAAATAGGAAGGAAGTGCATTCAGGTGGTGACTAAACCCTGCTTCGCACACCCACATAGGCACCGACTCCATGGGGCCTGAGGGGGCTCGAGCCCCCTCAAAAAAATTTTTTGGGGGGCTCAGCCCCCCCAATAATCTCGGGCGCCCTTCCAGCAGAGCGCCGCCGCCGTCCCCCGCCTCCTCCCCACCTGCTCCCTCGCCAGCCAGCCAGCCAGCCGCGCGCCCTAATCGGAGAGCCCCGGCCGTCCCCCGCGAGATTAGGGAATCCCCGGGGGCGGGGGCTCCTGCCTCGCTGCTTCGCAGCACCACCGCCACTGCCAAGGCACTGCCGGGGGGAATTTCCTTCCTCCTGGCGGTTTCAGCCCCCGCGAGAACAGGGGAATCCCGACTGGCCACACCTCCCAGCCAGCCAATCGGCTGGCTGGGGGGCGTGGCTTGCCCTATTTAGGGCCGGAGCCACTTTATTTGCATATTCATGAGCTTATTTATTATTCATGAGCTTTCCCGGCCCCCCCCCCCAATATTTTTTAGAAGTCCGCGTCCCTGCACACCCAGTCATTTGAAAAGTTTCTATCTGTGTCGCCGCTCCTAGGATCTGTTTCTGGCTTGCACGTTGACACAATGTGGGAGCTGACTTTTCATGAAGCAAGAGCAGGGAGTTTGTGGCCCACCAGATGTTGTTGGTCTCCCCATCAGCCCCAACTAGCCTGGCCAGCGGTCGAGGTGATGGGAGTTGTAGTCCAATAATATCTGGCAGTTTGCAGGTTCCCCATCCCAGTTAGAGAAAGGGTGGTGCTGATGATAAAGGACCAGATCGTGCCAGGCTGAGAAGCCTGAACACTATTCTCCCATGACTTTGCTTCTTAACCACCTATATTCACTGCTCCTGCACAGCCTATGGTGGTGCTGTGCAAATAGGAGAAAGCTATTCTCCTGCTTTGAGGAGGGAAGATTGCATGATTTCATGTAGAGAAAAGCCTGCCCACATAAGGAGGAGGAAACTGAGCATGCAGCCACTAAATATTTCACTGGGTGCCAAAACAATGCATATTATTTCTGCTTTCAGGATTACATAAACTGGTACGTGTGTGCAAGAGCCATCTGAGCAAAATCAGACTGCTTTAAATGGAAATTTGGTCACCGGACACTGTCCATTGATGCAATTAAACTTCTTGCTGCTGCTGCAGTAGCCTAGATCATTTTTGTAGCTATTGCTGTTACTTCAGTACTCTTAGTGCCTTATATTAACTTGAGGCTTGATGGACTAAATACATTGCTCATCCGCTGAGGTACTCTTTTGAGATTATCAGAGTTTGGGGTCATTTTGATTACAATGTAAGGACATCACACTTTCATTGTAAACTAACACGCTCCTGTGTTTTAACTGGCTTGTAGCACAGGCTACTACAGTAAGGGTTATTTTAAAAAGACCTCTTACATGCTTTTTATTGCTTATCTGCTGCTGATGTTCCTGGGTTTGATTGGAGCTGTCATTTGCTGGCAGCTGGATCATCTTTTGGGGCTTATTTTCATTGGGAATAATGTTCTTTCTTTCCCAGATCAGTGTGAGTCCCTTAATCTTGACTGATCTTTAAGAGGAGCTTGAGCGAATAGTTTGCACTTGTAAAAGTTGACTTCATTTTAAAATCATCTTATTATTTTATCTATGTTCAGTTTTGGGGATACATAAAATTTCCAAATGAGTAGTAGTCAACAATTTACAAAGCCAAACAGCAGTTCATTTGGATTTAATTTCGCCTGTTTACAGGAAGGGTGGAGGGAGATATGCTCTACAAAGGTTCTAGTCAGATAAGAATTTTAGTTAAACAAACTGAGTGGTAGCCAAAATATTATGCATTTTGTCACAGGGCCCTACAAAGATATCGCCTTTTGCACGCAGTAATCTCAGTTGTAAAGAGAACTAATTTAAAATTATAATTTAATCACTAGGATTTAATGATACTTAAGCCTTATGCAAACTGTTCAGTATGAGCCTTATTGTGTGTGATCTCAAGGCTATTACTTATTATAATTGGATACTGAACGATTGTGTGCTATTGTATCTGTTATAAAAGAGCAAATACGGGTGTAAATTGTAGGTTCCTTTTTTCAAAACACTCAGTAATGGCAACCTGGTAAATAACCTTCATGATTTTTGATGGCTATTTCCAAACATGCTAGGAACCAATTGCTGTTTAAGTTAAATTAGAGTAGTGCCATCTAGTGATAGTATTCTAGAATAGCTCACTCCTTTAAAGACCATGATTGGTTTGTTTGTTTATTTATTTCTGTTGTTGCTGTGATTTAAGTTTTGGCTTGTGCACATAGGTAGCTTATTTTTTAAAAAATAAGTAAATAAGAAGAAGTATAGCCAGGGTAGGATTGGGGATTATATGCAAGCCAAAAATGGCTGCAAATTTAGACATTTGCAAATTAGTTTAATAAGTTCTCAAAATTAAACTAGGAGAAACAATGAACAGAATGGGGACTATCAATGCATCCCTGTAATTTGATTCCTTGAGTATTTCAGGTTATAGAGCCTTTGTTCAGTGGAATATTTAGCATCAAATGTAGCTACCTGAAAAGGAGAAATATTCAGATACATGTGTCTGGTTTTATGAAGCTTCTTGATTTTGATCTAAAGAACCAAAACTCTGCATGTTTATTCGGAAGTCTCCTCTGTTTAACGGGGCTTACTTTCCTAGTACTTAAGGATCAGAATCTGTCGTGCCTGTTCAAATATCCGTACCCTGTGGCTATATTTGGTACTAAATAGTTTTTTCTGTAGAAGGCTCGTAGAACTTGAAATTAGTTTTTGGCTTATTCACTGTTTTGAAGCAGTCAATTTCTATCATCCCTTTTATAGTCATCTTTGCATCCAACAAAATATCTCCCTTCTTATGGAGAGAGACCTACACTAGAATGCACAGATGACTTAATATATTCGAATTAGCTTTTTAAAAAAGTTATATAGAAGAAAATTTGTCATATAGAGAACTAACCCCCCCCCCAATTGAAACTGTATATAGCATCATGATAAAGCTAATTATCTTGTAGAAAGACACAAGTTGGAAAACCCTAAATTTGCTATTACCAACTGCAGTTTGGAACTGCAGAAAGGACCAAACTCTCAGTCCCTGCTCAGTTTTTTAAAAGAAAACTATATGGGTTGGAACCAGATGGACAATGCAGTTTTCATTACTCAGAAATAAGTACCACTGAATTTAAGGGAGCTTATGACCAGGTAAGTGGATACAAGATTGCACCCAATATTACCGTATTTTTCGCCCCATAGGACGCACCGGCCCATAGGACGCACCTAGTTTTTTTTTGGGGGGGGGGAATAAAGGGGAAAAAATTATTTTCCCACCAGGTGCGCTGTGCTAAGCCCAAAGCTTGGGGCGTGCGGAGCTCAGTGCGCCCCAAGCTTCTGGGTGCCGGCAAGGTCTCCGCTAGCTGTGGGAGAGCCCCGCGGCTCTCCCAGGGCTAGCGGAGCGCTGCGCTAATCCCAAAGCTTGGGGCATGCAGAGCTCAGTGCGCCCCAAGCTTCTGGGTGCTGGCAAGGTCTCCGCTAGCCGTGGGAGAGCCGCACGACTCTCCCACGGCTAGCGGACCACTGCGCTAATCCCAAAGCTTGGGGCGTGTGGAGCTCAGCGCGCCCCAAGCTTCTGGGTGCCGGCAAGCTCTCCGCTAGCCGTGGGAGAGCCTCGTGGCTCTCCCAGGGCTAGTGGAGCGCTGCGCTAATCCCGAAGCTTGGGGCATGCGGAGCTCAGCACGCCCCAAGCTTCTGGGTGCAGGCAAGCTCTCCGCTAGCCCTGGGAGAGCTGGGTCTCCCACGGCTAGCGGATAGCTTCCTGAAGCCTGGAGAGCGAGAGGGGTCGGTGCGCACCGACCCCCCTCGCTCTCCAGGCTTCAGCGAAAGCCTGCATTCACCCCATAGGACGCACACACATTTCCCCTTCATTTTTGGAGGGGAAAAAGTGTGTCTTATAGGGCGAAAAATACGGTAGTTCTCATTTATTTCAATGGGACTTCATGTTGGTCACAGCTAATCTTTCATGTTAAATATCAGTAGGACCTAAGTGTAATTAAAAGAAATGTTATGATATAGGGATAGTACACTTCCAACTAAAGATATGTAAATAAGTGCTGGAAATATTTGAAGCAGAGGTTTGTTTGCTTTTTAATAATAATAATAATAATAATAATAATAATAATAATAATAAAAAATTTGATTTATATCCCGCCCTCCCCAGGGCGGCTAACAACCAATAATAAAAATGAGTTGAATGAATACAACTTAAAAACAAGGTTAAAATACAGCATTAAAACATTATCTTTTAAAAAGATAAGTGAGGAGGTCTCGAAGTGGAAGCATACTGGGAAAAGAGAATGCATAAGATAATTTTTTTAAAATAAACACTTTTAGATACAGGACTGTTTCTTTTCCTAAGGAAAAGGAAGTGTTTCCTTTTTATGCAACTCCCACTACAAGTAATATTAGCCTGCTGGTGGCAAAAGATGATTTCTGAAGCTCAAGAGTGGATGGCAGTTATTGGCATTTTTGAGCATCACAATAAATAATTTCGAAGAAAATCGATGTGTTAATGGATTGGACTCTGCTTTCAAGATGTCCACAACAGAAAGTGTTTTCACTTTAATGTGAGAAAGGGGGCTTTATATCTGTGATGTAAATAAGATCTGAAATTGTATGAATTTCTGAATTAAAAATTATTTTAAAAGCTAAAGATATGATCCCATCCTCTCTAGGTGTGGTGCCTAAATATGGAGGATCCCAGTTAAGTCTCAGTAGAGATGTTTCCTACTCCCATTTCCTATGTGGTAAAACTGGTACAAGGGACCATTGGAAGGATGGGAGGTTTGTCCTTTGCCCAATACAATTTACATGTGACCATGAGGAAGTTATGCTGAGTAAAGGGAACAGATGGCTGGGGATATGGGAACCTTCAGTTCATATTAATTGGCTCCCTCACTGGTTGAGTGCACAGATGGTGGAGAGAGGAGGGAGAGCTGTACAGTGCTCTGCAGAGATACTCTTGAGAATGAGTGGGCTGGATTATGCTCCTTCCATTTACATATGACAAGCAGCCTTGTTGTAAATAAAAATACCGTATTTTTTGCACCATAACACTCACTTTTTTCCTCCTAGAAAGTAAGGGGAAATGTCTGTGCGTGTTATGGAGGAAATGCCTACGGGTGGCATGCCTACGGATTTTCCTCCTCTAAAAACTACGTGTGTGTTATGGTCGGGTGCGTGTTATAGAGCGAAAAATACGGTATGCCCTTTTCCCTTATGGGGTATCCAAGAGCCCATATAGAGTCCTTACATAGGTTCCCTATTGGTAGGAGAGAATAACAGAGGCCAACCAGAGAATATTGAGAAGCAAAGCAGCTAGTAAGCCTGATCTTTATTGATCTGTTGCAACAGGGTACTCCCCTCACACACAGGAGAGGAAGAGGACCCAGAACAATGGCCTGCAAGGCCTTATAAAGACTTTTGAAATTCCCATTCTCTAGATCAAGACCACCCCCAGAAACATTATGCATACATCACAGAAGGGGTGTAACCTAAGACCACCCCTCAGATACATCCCAGAAAAGGCGGTCTGAAACAGAACATTTGCATGTTGTTTTTCTCCTGTCCCAGTTTATCTCCTGTCTGGCAAGTTACTTGATTGGATTGCCTGGGGAGCCTGGCCATTCTTTTGTAGTGGTAAAATACTTATTTCCTGGGCCAGGTCACAGGCTCACACCTTATTCGTATCTTAAATGTGTCCTTAAGACAGGATTTGTGAGGAAAGAGACAATGGGGAGACTTTTCCAGTTTGACATTGCAGAGAAACATTTGCTCAGTTTAGGAATCAAAATGGTTCCAGGTTGGCTTTCCTGTACGTGTGGTTATGAACATTGCCATATATCTAAGACCATAAAATTCCTATTACAGCCTCATACCCAGCAGTGCGCAGGAATTCTAAGAAACCAATGAAATCAGTGTGGCTTTGAAATTAGTGGTTGAAAGCCATGCAGTTTTGAAAGGTTCAGTCCCGTCATCTTGATTCAAAATGGCGTCCAGTTGAATCCAAACGTAGGCGAAAACCTGTTCCTTGATCTCAAGGAGCATCGTGCAAAATTTGTTTGCGATATTTTAAGAGGCATCCGACAGCATGGCAAGCAAACAGCTTTCCAAAATGTATTGTAGATGGGGATAGAGTGCCCTCAGTTATACTGCTAATTCTAATCTCTTCTTTGGCCATCTTGATATGAGTAGTTCTGTTCTGTCTTTCTTGTTTGAAGTGGCACTTTGAAGTTTCTGTAATGTAGCTAAGCTGTTGATGGGATTAAAGATTTAACAGTGTGGGTCCTCATAGACCTTTCATGTATTCTCATGGTAACAGCCTATGCTTTGCTATGTTTCTTTTCCCCTTTAGAGAGCATCATCATCCATCAGTTACGCATGAACTCAAGATGAGATGCCATGCAAGCTCCATCCTATATACTTGCACTTCTCCTCCACATCACTTGGTTGGATCACTGCTGAAGCGCCACCTCATTCAATCTTCCCTGCTACTGATTGCTTGTGGAAGTATTTTATTCCTTCCATCAGAATCTGGCTTTTTGTGTGTGCAGATCCATTAAAAAATGTTTGACCTTTGGAAATTAGGTGGAAAGAGAACGTCTTCTGTGCCAATTTTACTCTTTAATTTTGCAAAGCCTTTGAATCATGTGTGCTTTTTGTTTGGTGTTTCCTACGTAATTTATTTTTATAATACAATTTGTAATGAAAGACATTTTGTGGTTGTTTTTTGTTTTTTTGCCAAATCTGACTTTGGTGGTCTGCGGCACATTTGGTAGTAGAATACACTGTCAAAGATTTCAGAGTGCCGGTTTGTATATTTTTTATTGGAGTTTATAAAGATGTTGACTTGACCTCAATAATGGCACCTTTTAGAAAACTTTGCCATGTTTCCTAGCCATAATGTGACTGTGAGATTAAGTGCCCTAAAGACTGCTCTGTGGGATAGTATTATAGTAATTTTTTGTTTTTGCACTGTGCTGTGGTTTTAATACAAAACTGAACACGAACAAACCAAAGCCTTGAAACAGTATTAGACTGAAGAATTGTTTTAAAATGTTGTACGCTGATTTCTATTATGCCATGCTCATATACTGTGTGTTTTTACATATGTCTGTACCAAAAAGGTTCGTTTTTAATTACACTGTAACAAATAAATTTTCACAAGTGTGCAACAGTAATATGGTCTTCCAATTCTAACCCTAGTGTTAGAAAAGGGTGCTAATGCTGAAACTTACTGATCATTCACATTGGTTTTTATGCTTGTTTCCTTGTGAACCAAACACTGATCCGGTTAATCCTGTGCACCCAAAGCCTTTTAATTTCACTGCGCTCAAGCACACCTAACTCTGCATTGTATCAGGCTGCAGATCATTTACCAACTGCTTCACCAGTTGAATCACAAGTTTGCAGCACACAATTTGGGAGCATAAAACCTAGCCTTGTTTGACTGTGCTCCTCTATACCTCAATACTATATTCCAGATGGAAAACAAAATTAGTACAGTTTTTCTGAGTCAACAACACTGGTGAAACATTGTGGGAATTGCATGGAGATCCTGTGATATCTGCATATATATTTTTAATGATCCATTTTTAAACATGCCTTTCCACCGAGATATAAACCCTACATTATTAAACTACTACTAAAAATAGTTCTGGTTTCAAATTGTTCCCATATTTGCAGACTTTCTATGATGCTGTATAATGAATGTGAAATTGTATATAGCTGCAATAAGGAGTGTGTTGATAGAAATAATATTTGAACAGATGGGTATCAATACTAATTTGCACCTGTACTGTTCAGAACACCGAAGACGTGTGATTTAGGGGCTTCTAGACAGAACAGCTTGGGTAGTGTAAGGCACATTGAATTGGTGCATGTGGTACTCACAAACAGCTAGGGGGGTATTCCTCCATTGTGTGCTAATCAATGCTACTCCAGGTGCACTAGCAAGGTGAGGGCAGTTGGTATAATTCATATTTAGCAACCATTACCCCTCTCATGCTTTTGGTACCAGCCAGCATGGAGAGCTAGACACTGTGTTAACAAGGGAGAGAGGGTGTAAGCAAAAGGGGAGGGAAAGATTTTGATAAAAGCAGTAGCGAATGAGGGTAAAGAAAGATTACCTGTTGACATCAAGGGATAGAAGCTGTGACGACATGAGGGGGAAAGGAAGTAGGAGGAAGTTTGGGAAAAGGAAGTAGGAGGAAGTTTGTGGCGAAGAAGGACTTTTGTTCATTTATAAAATGCAGGGAAAGGGAAAGGAGCTCACCACGATGAACAAAAAGTTCCAGACATGGAGAAATGGTATGAGGGCAGACACTGAGGTGTACTGTACGTTAGATCATACAAAGAGATGGAATTGAATTGCGGTACAAGTACGTTGCCAGGATATTTCTGCAAAGTACCCAACAGGTAATATTTAAGCAGCAGGAAACCCAGGTTTGCCAGCAAGTGTACATTTGAAAAGGAGCTGCAGCCAATCATGATTGGCTGCTTGAGTGTAGCTGTGTGACAATATGATTCACACTTCACATTCTTAGGTGTACACCTAAAATGTTTTTAGATATATAATATGTGAAGTCAGTGGCCCTGTAGTTAACGTCTGTGAAAGTAAATGCCAATGAAACGAGGAAGACTTAGTTCCCCCTAAAGAAAAAGGACAAGCTAGGAGGAGGACAACAGGCAAGTTTGTTGTAGAATTCAACTTTCTAGTGAGATAAATAATCCAACCTGCCTGCCTTGAAATTCCTACTTCAGGTTCCAGGTAGACTTCAGAAGTGTTTGGATTTGTATATAACGAGTTGTTTGTAATTTTCTGATCCTTTGAAAATCATAAACATTAAAAACAATCTCTTTGCGTGTACACTTTGTTTTCCAGTAATCTTTTGATGCTGAGGCAATAACTGCTATTCTTGTCCACACATTCAGTTGCTTTGGATTTTTATTAATGATTTCTTCTTCTTGTCCCACAATATTTTCCTGAAAAGATAACAAAGCACGAATATTCTAACAGCAGTGTGTTTACACCTGGAGCCAATGAGCTAGTGCCATTCCCTGAACTATAATGCTGAGGGAGGATGTGGACTGAGCTGTATATCCCAACTTAGCTCATGGACAGCGGCTATACTGTGCTGGTCTTTCTCCCCATAGTGTGCCTTAAGGCACCTGTGCCCTAAGATGCTGATAAGGGTCACTTTAACAAGGACACGTGCATGCCTATTTCATCACCAAGATGAGCGTTTTTTCTTCAGGCTGTACGAGTTGTTAGTGAAACAGATTCCTATCTGGTTATTATTTGGTGACGTCGACCAGCATCTTACAGCGAGCGAGGCTTGGAGTTATCTATCACGTCTCGGGTTGGAAACAGCCCTAATTTTATACGGTATGATGCAAGATAGTTGAAGACTCTAATCAGATGTAGAAGGCCAGTGTAACTTTCCATCCTTTCAAAAAAGCTGGTGTTATGGCTTTACTGATTTCCAATAAAGTGCCTCTGAATCCACTTTAGAAATAAGATACAAAGGAAATTGAGGAGGAATGCTTTCCTTGCCTGCATCAGTTAAACTGCATGTGCTTCACCTGTAGTGGGGGAGATGAAGATAGACAAAGCAGACTTGGGGTGGGGAGCACCTTTGTTCTTTCTCTCTGCAAAATTCAGCATGATAGAAAAGCAAACTCACTGTAACACAGTAAATTAAGAGAAGAGGACAGAAATTAGAATGAGAGTGGGGTTGGGGTTGGGGTGGCCTATGGGACTCTAGCTCCCCTCAGCCTCAGCCAGGAAGGCCAATGGTCAGGAGTAATGGAAGTTGTAGTCCAACAATATCTGAATGCCATAGGTTTCCCACCCCTGAATTAGAGAGAGGAGTTGAGAGGAGTTAGAGGGAATGGACACGGTTGAAAAAGAAAGACTGGTGGTCAAGACAGAGGAAGTGGATAGGTCTGTTGAGTCACTAGTTCGAGTAGAAACATTTCCTGTTCTTTATTGAATGGCTGCATGTTAACAAATTGATTCATTTGGAGTTGTGTCTAAATGGTTGTTTTATGTATTCTGGTGTGAGATAATCCTAGAGTAATATATTTCAATCTACAAACACAGTCAGGCATAAAGGGAGGTTTCTCAAATGTTGAGTGGTTTGCTGGGAAAGGCTGCTCTTCATCACATTATTTTATCTGCCATTAAGATGTATCGGGAGCATTGATTAAAAAAGAACTGTATTACAGTATGTTCTGCACCAATTCATGCTTCATAACCAAGACTAATCCAGCCTTCCATAGGAGCCATAAATCTGTCCTGACAAATTTTGCCTAACTTCAGTTCATCCCAAAGTGATAAGCATAGGATCACAGAACTGCAGTCTTGGAAGGGACACTGCAATGCCAGAATATGCAGCCGCCCAGAGTGGCTGGGGAAACCCAACCAGATGTGCGGAGTATAAATAAGATGGGGATCGAAGCTACAACCTTGGCGTTATCAGCACCACACTCTAACCAACTGAGCTATCCAGGCTAAAACACCAGGTTCTTCATACATTTCTACATCTGTGGGGTGTATACCGTCTGATAGCTTGTTTTGCATCATCAGCCCTATGTTTCCAAGATCCTACAAGTCAATTGTTTCTACAATCAGGTCCTTTTCTATGACCGCCCCAACGCTATGTTTGGAAGGGCCATTCACTCCCCTCTTTTATGGGGTTTTGCCATGCCTTTCTGTTTATGCAGCTGTTTTGTTTTATCCCGTGGCTTTTTGAAATCTGCTACACTGATCTCCGCTCGCCAAAAGTTAGTGAAATTTAAAAGGTGACAGCTACCGGCTAGCGACAAGATGATTGACAAGATGGTTTCGCCATACTCACTATTCCCTCCTAACCCCCGAAGGCTTCATTTTATATTTCCAATATGTTATTATTAATATATGCTTCCTACATAGATCACTTACACGACACAGTAATCATACTTTTATTCAATTTGAAAAACAGTAGGTAAAATAATGTAAAACTATCCAAAAATAGTTAAAAGCAAACTGCAAACAACACTACTGATGCAAACAAGGCGTTTCTGCTTGCGCACTATGATCCTCAAGCACAATTATGCTCCATGCGGGTCCGCTCCTTTTTTCCACTCAGTCGATACTTACTACGCAGGCGCGTCTCCGGCATCGCTCCCGGCCGTCCGACTTGTTAAGCCGCTCCCACTGGTTCTTTAACCCTATCAAGACCCGGGCGGAGGAGGAGCTGGAACCAGACTTCGTTCCGGAGTCGAGAGTTACGCGGCAAGTTCGCGTCATCGCTCGGCGCATGCGCAGGGAGCCTTCGTGCGGGCGATGCGGGAGAGGGCATGCCCAGAAGGAGTCGCTGGCGGCGGCGGCGTTCGGAATTCCACCCCTCCCCACTTTGTTTTGACGTCGTCGGCGTGCTTGCGCAAGCGCAGTCCGAGCTGCTCTTATACCGAGCGAGTGGAGGTTCCGTAGTGCCAGTTCCTGCAGCCGCCTCCTCCTCGCCTCCCTTTAGCGCTCGACCCAGAAGCCCGGACTCTCCATGGCGATGAACTTCAACGCGAAGGAGGAGGTGGACGGGCAGGTCCCCGGGAGCAGCGGCGTGGGGGGAGCCGGGGTCGGGGTCAGCGTGGCCGGTGGGGCCGGAGTCAAGAGCCGAAAGCCCGACAACACCGCCTTCAAGCAGCAGCGCCTGCCGGCCTGGCAGCCCATCCTCACGGCCGGCACCGTCCTGCCCGCCTTCTTCGTCATCGGCCTCATCTTCATCCCCATCGGCATCGGCATCTTCGTCACCTCCAACAACATCCGCGAGTACGAGGTAGGCGGGGGCGGGGGGCAGGCAATGAGGGGGGGTTACCCCACTTTTGGGGGCACGCCCCGCCTTGTCAGAGGGGGAAGGGGGCAGCCCCCCACTTCTTGGGAGCAAGCGCCGTGGGTGGAACATTATAAGCCAGTGAGTGGCATGGCAACAAGGAAACGAACACACTTTGATTTGGGCTTATATAGAAGCCTTAAAAAGAAAAAGAAATCCTTTAAATGTCTTTCAACTTTATCCCTTTCGACGTGGAAGAAATATGCTGCCCTACTGGATAGGGCAGTTTTTTTCATCATCACAGGTCTGGCACCGTCAAGCACCTTGAAAGAAATAATAAGCGCTTGTGGTGATGATGCAGAGAATTTGAGGATGGCGAGGGCACCAGGTAGCGCATCTGCCTCCAACCTGGTGGTCTCTGGGTGGTGTTGGGATACAGCTTCTGTCAGCGCCCAAATATTGTAGACAAGAACCTCCGGGTGGTGCCTGATTTGTGGCTGCAGTGTCTGTGGGAACTTGGGGCCGATTCACGTTTTCTGTCATTTTGGGCTGACTTGTCCAGGGTGTAGGTAAAGCCGTTACCTGGGCAGGTATATCATGTGTTCTGTTCCACACCTGTGATGTGTTGGCACACTAGCAGTGCAAGCACCTTGGGCACTGATGAGTTTTATATTACATGGGCATGGGTCAGTGCACGTGTACACTAAACACAAAGAGACGTGTGGGGAACACTTACACAAATACAGTGGTGCCTCGCAAGACGAAAATAATCCGTTCCGCGAGTCTCTTCGTCTAGCGTTTTTTTCGTCTTGCGAAGCAACCCTATTAGCTGCTTAGCGCTATTAGTGCTTTAGCGGCTATTAAAGGCTTAGCGGCTAAAAGGCTATTAGCGGCTTAGCGGCTTAGAAAAAGGGGGGAAAGCGAAAAAAATCGCAAGACTCGCAAGACGTTTTTGTCTTGCAAAGCAAGCCCATAGGGAAATTCGTCTTGCGAAGCGCATCGAAAAACGGAAAACCCTTTCGTCTAGCGGGTTTTTCGTCTTGCGAGGCATTCGTCTTGCGGGGCACCACTGTAAAGCCTTTACTAACAACCTAAGGCCTGTATAATTCATGGCTCCTAGTTGTTTTATTGGTTTGAGAAGTGTGTGAGGTGTATAGGAACTGTCAACTATAGCAACTTCCTGTGGAACAGGGAACCTCCATAAAATTCCATAAAAACTGTTATGGTTGTACTGCCCCCGCCCCCAGCTGTTACTCTGAAGAAGAGTTTCAAAGGAAAATGGGTCTTTGAGGGTTAAGTTGGATAGTTTGTAACCATTGTTTGCAGTTCTGGTTTAAGGAAACATATTGGTGGCGCTTCAGAGATTATTTCCAAAATGTAATTGATCCAAGGGATGCAAAAGAACAGAAGTGTTTCCATAAAGCGCATATTGAAGATGGACAAAATGCATACTAATAGAAATGAGCAACAGTGTACATAACTGGTGTATTAAATAGAATGCAAAACAAGAGAAAATAAAAACTGCTTCTGCAATTGGATCATAACTTTTTATAAAGGAGCAGTTTTCCCCTCTGCCTTTTCCCCAGACAGGGGAATCTTTGATCTTGCAGAAGTTGCTGAACTACAGCTATGATCAGCCCTAGCAAGCATGACCAGTGGCCAGGGATGATGGGCATTATAGTTCAGCAACATCTGGAGGGCCAAAGATTCCCTACACCTCCTACAGTTTGTTGCCAGTTGTTGTCTGAAAGACTAGTAAGCACTGTACTTGGTTCTCGGTTTATCACAGAGGTAGGGAACCTGTGACTCACCAGATGTTGATGTACTACAGCTCCCAGCATCTCTCACCATTGGCTATGTTGGCTAGGGCTGGCGAGAGCTGGAGTCTGACAACAGGTGCCACAGGTTCGCCAAGCCCTGGGTTATCAACTTAGGAGTTTTTCCTACTTTATTTTTCCTACACCAGCTGCTGTTAAGTTGTGTGTGGTCATTATTTTTGGAGTCTACGTGTACACTTTAAGTGTATTTTGGTGGAGACTGTTGTTGTGTCTTGAGTAAAGTTCACTGAGTATTTTTCCTACTTTTTAATGTTTAAATGCATTGTGTTGTTCATTCTATGTCATTTCATTTTGGTTAAGCTCTGGCTTTGCCGTTTACTGCCAAGTTCCTGGTGTTTTGAAATGCTGATTTAGCAAGCACTGTTGTAGATAAAGCTTGGCTGATGCAGGAGGAAGATGATGCAGGTTAAACGAGAAGGAAGTACTGAAGATGTGTGTGGGAGATGGAGGGAGAAGAGAAGCAAGAAGTAGCCAGGGACTGGGGAAAAAACATTGGGAAATGCAGGGATGAATAGGGAGAAATAAGGCCTGGCTGTGAGAGGACAAAGTGGGTGAGTGGGTAAAACCAACAGTGCAAAAGCACTGATGTCAGGAGAGTGCACTCTTTGAAATAAGGGGGGGGGGATACAATTAAGAAGAATTAAAGCCACTTTAAAGGCCACTTAAGACAAATCCTTTTTGTATTTTGATGCAAGTTGAGAAGGAAGGTTTGCCCCCCACAAATAGACACCCAAGAGTGCAAAGTTAAACTATGGAATTTGCTCCCACAAGATATGGGATGTAGTGCTCCCACAAGATGTAGTGATGGCTTGAAGAGAAGATTCAACAAAATCATGGAGGATAGTTGCTACTAGCAACTTTGGCTATGTTCTCCCTCCACTGTCGGAGGTAGTATACTGCTGTAGTCATGTCCTGCTTTTGGACTTCTTGTAGGCATCTAGTTGGCCATTATGAAAAGAGGATGTTGGACTAGATGGGCCTTTGGCCTGATCCAGCAGGACTATTCATGTTCCTGTCCAAACCACAAAGCCGCACCTTTGGCCCCAATAAAGCTGAAATATTGTGGGCCAGATGCAGACAGCTGACCAGTACTGTGTCCTAGACCCGCATAAAACCTTTTACATATTACGATAATGGGTGCAGGGCTTCCCCACCTTTTTATTTGGTGTGTGTGTGTAGGTATAATTGAGGGAGAAATGCACAGTGAATGTCTTGGCAAATACCTCCTGATTCTATTCGACAGGCTTAGAAACCTTTAGGAGCCTTATTTTGTCTTGGACGTAGCTGATCAGTGTATAGTAACAACAACTACATCATTCTGTTTGATCATCTCAAGAACTCACAAATGGTTGCAGTTCTTCCTACTTCTTCCACCCCTAGTTTTCTGTGTGTGTTACTATTAGGCAGGTAGCCCCTATGCACCCAGCATTATTTCTGCACATTGACATAGTTGCAGCCTGAGAAAGGCATTGACAGGTACATGCTTTGCTGGCTGCACACAGTAATGTTAATTAGTTCTCTGATATTCTGATTTGAGAGTCTTGTTGTGAGCCTCAAATGGACAGCAGTGTCTTGAGAAATTAGCCCTTGGGCAAACTCCACTCTGCCCAGCGGCTTGCTTAGCATCTTGCAGTGGCTCTTGATTTGGATGCATTTCATCCCATCTCCAGTATTGCCTGCCTGTAGCAATTCATGGGAAAATGTAGAGCTTAGGGGATGTGGCCTTGCCGCAAAACGGGCACCAACGCTTCTACTTTTAGAATTGTGAAGGTGACATGAAATGCAAGAAGTGTTCAGGAAAGGGAAGCAAGACTCTTAAAACCAAACTTGGCATATTGCTTGAAAAAAATGGATGATGGAGAATGCCTCATGAGCTAAAAATACATGGTCCGGAGGAGGGTGGGGTGTAGGTACTATTGGTTCTGTTTTCTATTGGATTGTTGCCACACAAAAAAGGTGGTTTGCTTTCAAGTGACTCCCCCCAAAAATAATCCTTTATCATAAGATGGGGAAGGGGATTTAAACAAAATTCCTTTGGTGTGAGGGGCAGTTCAGGTATGATTCTAGACATGCTTGCTTGTATAATGGCATTCTTCTCTGCAAGCTCCCCACCCCCACCCCACTCCAAGTATCCTCAAAATCTGCTTCTGAAGGCCGAGAGACCTTCTGGAGCAGATCTGAGCTGTGCACAGGGATAGGACAGGGTAGTTGACATGTGCTGTGCATTATACAGCCCATAATGAATATGCCAAAGTTGAAGAAAAGATATACAGATGTAGTGGTAGTTTTCTGTCAGTGCAGACTTCAAGTATTGTAATTAATCCAGTCTTTATAGCTTGGGCCTAAACCTGGATACATTGCTAAATGTGCTTTTTTTGTTGTTGCTGCAGCAAGCATACATTATTGCTGTGGCAAACAAACATTTAAAGGGGGAGCATTGCTATGGTATACATTGATGGTTTGTGTGTTAAGAGAGACTATGGAACAACAGTCTCAACATTCTTGTTTGTAAATTTACCATTCTTTAGGACTAAATACACAGCTGTTTTGCTTCAAACTGAATACATATATAGAAAACAAATAGGGGACAGATCTCATGTGATGTAAGTTCATAATGGTAATCCTGAACAAATACTCTTTATTGGTCTCTAATTAAGGGAGATATTCGTCTTTAAACTCTGAACTTCTTTAAAACCAAAGACAAGGTTGACATGTACTTAATGTCCTCCCTTACTCACTGTTCGCTGTTAATAGCTTTCTAAAAATAAGCACCTTTGTTTCCATGTTTAAGGATACAAAGCAAATCTGTCAATACTGAGATGTTGCTAGCTCCAGTACGGTTACTAAAATGAGACCTTGTTTTAGATTTGCTTTAGGACAAAAATATAATGGACCATAATCTTGTGTCCAGTACAGCACAGGTTTTCTTCCCTCTCTTAGTATCATCATTTAAGCAGAATATCCGTCAATGTTTCTGAAAATACCCACTGCAAATATTTTAAGAGTTTAAGGTGTTAAGGACAAAACGAGGAAGTACCACTGACTTGCTGTTGCATATTGTCCTCTTTTGGTAAAACTTGTTTGTGTAGTTCCTTATTTTCCACTAATAATGTAGCCCTAATATCCGCACCAGAAAACAAAAGTGAAGCTTTCATTTTAAATAAATTATGAAATGGTGAGATTTTTGTCAGTACTTCCAAGACTGCAGGTGTGTCGGCTTCCCAGAGAGAAGCATCTTGGGATAAGTGTGAAAATGAAACTTCTTTAAGCCAGGAGTGGGCAACTTGTTCCGCATCTTTTCCCTCAAGCTCAGATGCTCCTGTAAAGTCATGAGGTCTGGGAGTTACTCCACTTAAAATGTGAAACTGTTTTGAAGATTTAGACAAGAGGCAGTGAACTGCACCAGAGATCATCCCATTATGAAGTGCCAGCTAAACTGTCTTCCCCAAACTGGGCAGCTATTGAAGTTCCTGCCAATAACTTTGTGGCATTCCCAGGACCAGATAGATAGATGGATAGATAGATGGATGGATGGATAGATAGATAGATAGATAGATAGATAGATAGATATAAAACACCTACATTTTCTTATTTATTTTACAGCATATAAACCTTGCTTTCTCATAGAAATCTAAAGAGTGGGGTTGGCTCAAAGCAGGCATCTTTCTGGACGTCTGCAGTTTGGTCATGTAGAAACTTAGATTTCTTGTAGTGCCTTCAAGTGTGCTACGGCCTAGATGCCACCACCATAAAATGTCTGCATAGCCAGCCCTCAAAACATGGTCCACATTTGATGCATTATCTGATTACTGTAGTCAACAACTTTGGCTTCAGCAGTGAATCAGCTTTCTTTATGTTTGTGGTTTGGTGCTCTTGTATTTTATAGTAAACTTTTTTCCCCTTTTTATTTTTATCTGTCCTTTCTCTGCAGATTGATTATACAGGAACAGAGCCAGGTAGTCCCTGCAACAAGTGTTTAAATGTGTCCTGGAACAATACACCTTCTTGCATGTGCACCATACACTTTACACTGGATCAGCCATTTGAGGTATGTTACCTTAAATGTGTGTATATATGACAAAATAACTGTTTGACTGTCTGTGCTCATATAAAACTCTTAATTGGAATTCTTTCATACCGGCCTCTTTCCACATTGCAGACTTTCTGCAATACGATATATATATGGGACATCCTAAAGGTTTTGGGTGGTATTCAGCTAAGTTTTATTCATGGTAGTCCCATTGAATTTGATGACCATGACTAAGTTAGGTTCCTTAATTTCACTTTCTGCTCTGAGTAAAACTTAGTTTAAATACTATTCATGGTAAATGAGAATGGTTTGGAAAAAATCTCAACAGCTGGTTTAGTAGTAAGAAGAAATTCAAAATCAAATAAACTAGTGGACATAGTGCAGTGGTACTGGAATGTACATGATACAGCATTATTAACAAAACTTGCTGTAAGACAGTGGTTTTCAGCCAATGTGCTGGGGTGCCTTGAATGATGGTCAGGCAACACTGGCCTCTGTCATTCTTTCTTTCCCTGCCTCCTCTGATGCCCTCTCACGTCTCTGCCTCCCAAAGGCTTGCACAGCCGTTTAGTGCAAGCAGCCCTGGCTATAAGCTCTGCAGGCAAATGGTGCCTCTGGGAAGCACCACTTTTTGGGTGGGGGCAGCTCAGAGACCAGGGACAGCAGCAGCTGCTGCCCAGAGGACTCCCAAGGAGAGGAGAGAGGAGAGGAGGCTGAGGGAACACTCCACAAGCGAAGGTGTTTGAAAAAGTGTGAGAAGCTGCCAGCTCTGCAGGCAAGGGGTGACATAACTGGGCTCCTGTGCCCCACCGGGTGCCGCAGAAAGCAAGTAGTTGGTTAAGGGAGCTGTGGACTCAGAAAGGTTGAAAACCTCTGCTCTAAGAGATTGAAGGTGTAATCCTGTCCCACAATCTCCTCCCGCAACCAGATATTCGTTGTAGCATTTGAAAAAGGCTTTTTGTTTCATCTGAAGCCACCATTAACTGTGCACATTGGTGAAGCATCTTAATTTGTGTATTGCAGAGCAACGTGTTTATGTACTATGGACTGTCCAACTTTTACCAAAACCATCGTCGCTATGTGAAGTCTCGGGATGACAGCCAGCTAAATGGAGATAACAATTCTTTACATGTAAGTGAAACTCTTTGCATAGAATGACATCGTTTCTGGCTTCTGATACTTAAAACACAATAGCTTTTTAAATGTTAAAGGGAAAATGCACAGATTGTCATTTGGTGTCTTTTTTATGTAGTCATAATTGAACGCTACGTAGGCTTCGCTATTTGACTCCTGTCCACCATCCATTCCCTCTCTCTGTGGTAAATAAGCCTGCACAAGGTCCCACTTATATCACTGAGAAAGCTTAAGAGCTGCAGGTGGGGAAAAACCTGATGGAAGGCAACATTGTCATTCACTCCTGTGCTCTCCAGTGAAATCTTGAACTGTAGTGGGCGGAGAGCCCCCTTCCACTGAGAATCCATATGATGGGAACCATCCCTGTGTGTTCAATTGATCCCTTGAGGGTTTTTTTAAATCATTTTCAGTTGACCCTAAATAACAAGTTAGGCTGTTTTGGGGCGCTGTATCTGTCTGTTGCCTAGTATACTATACCTGATGTGTAGAAACTACTTCATAACGCTTACTTTTACATTAATTACAGCAGTCCAGACTCCCTCTATCTTAAGGCATACCCTGTTAGCTTCTTATTGGGCAAACTCTTCCTTATTGGTCTTTGAAAGTATTTCCATGCACTCCTTCTTGGAGTGTGCTTGAGAGAACCTCTTACCACTGGGTGCTAAGGTTGGCTGCTACTGTAACTCCTTGTTTCCTTTGGCATCCGATGAAAAGGAAACGGGAGCATTCTAAGCCTCACTGACTGTCCAAGCTGTTATTTTATTCAATAAGCTGATGATAGATTTATAGAAGCAGTTGGCTATAATAATTTTATATCTACTTTAAAGATTTTCGGAGTGGATAGTTTGTTTTACTACCGTTTGAATGTTAGTTTTTAAAGTTTTATTTATATATTGTCTTGTGATTGATGTTTATCATAGCTAGGCAAGATACAAATGTCCAAATAAAGAAATTGCTTGCTGGGTGTGGGCAGGAAATAGTGCTGTTTTTTAATGAGTGTCCAGATACTATTCTTCCTTCTTGGTAGTGAGTAGCTACAGCAAAGGACACTTGGGAGAGTGTCAACTCTCTCTCTCTGTCTCTCTCTCTCTCTCTAACTGTGATGAGATTGTAGGCTACTCAATGTGTCCTTCACAGAGCAAGAATTACGTGTGATTAGATAGCTATAAAAAGATTAGGCAAAGGGGGGAACAATGCACTTGCATAACCTCATTCTGCCATGCAGACTGAAGCCGATGTGGGCTGTGTGTGCTTTGGGTGTGTTTAGAAGTGGAGCACCCTCTTTTAAGATGTCATGTTACAGCCACAATTCAGAGAGATTACATTCTCAGATTAGAAGATAAATGCCTGTTTTCTCTTATTTACTAGAAACAAATAGCTCAAATTAAAATTGGTCATTACCTCTGTAATCATTATTTTGGTTACTTGTAGTCAAGCAGAAAGATGTGAATTCACTGAAAGTGTAAACATTGTTCAGCTTTTACAGTGTTTGATATACTAGTAGTGTGTCCAACTGCTTTCTCTGTAACTTGTGGTTACGTTAATTTCTTTCCACCTTGCATCCAAGAATCACAGGGCAGTTTACAATATAAAAACACAAAAAGCTTGCCTTCCCAATTACAATACCCTTCCTAGTCTTCCTTCCAGATCTATCCTTAAATCACCAACGATGAAACCCTATTGCACCACATTGGCTTTCTCTTTTGTAACTTTATTTATCTTGCAGAACTGGGACTTGTAGCGTTAATTGCAGGCAACTGCTGACTGAATGCTTTATAGTTGTTGGTGTGTTTGCCAAAGCATTTCGTCCCGTAACTTGAAACCGTATTTTTTATTTTATTTTTTTGCAATGGAAAGTAGGAGGAAGGGTTGTTGTGGTATCGGTTAGGCAGCCTGATGTGTCGATTATAGTTCTGACTAGTGTGTAATCAAGACTGACTTATCTTTTCTTTTTTACCAATTAGCACCCCAGTAAGGAATGTGAGCCTTACCGCACCAGTGGGGACAAGCCTATTGCTCCTTGTGGCGCTATTGCCAACAGCATGTTTAATGGTATGATTTTGTGTTGGATTTTGAATAAAAGCAAGGAGATATCTATTAAGCTGTCACACTTTCTATCAACATTGTATGCACATAGATGCACTGGAAGGGAGCACTGTACATTCCCCCAATCCAGTAGTACTCCTAGAAGCCTTGTCCACAGCAGTTAGATTTCTTAAGCGTTTACACATCTTATGGCAGGAGCGGTCATAGCTCCATGTGCCTTATCCCAGGTCCAGTGCCTGACACCTCCAGGTTGGGTTGGGTAAGGCTCCTGCCCGAAGCCCTAGAGTGCTGCTGCCAATCACCGCAGACACTGCTGAGCTAGCTGGACCAATGCTCTGACTTGCTATAAGGCAGCTTCCTAAAAATGGCTGCCATGCTAATTTCAGTAAACCAGTTGGCTCAGTTATGTGTCACACTGAGGCTTCTGGGACACGTCAGCAGCCCATGATGAGGGAGGGCCTTTAGACTGGGCTGACAGTCTATATTAGCTTTAAGTTATGAGTGTGTGCGTATGTGTAAATAAAGACATGCCATTGCTTGTTGTTGTTGTTGTTGTTTTACAAAGTTGTATATTCTGTGCTTATGCACCTTGAAATAGCATCTACATGCAGAATTTGATGTCTTATCTGAACACTTAGGTCTTGTATATGATGCATTGAAACTTTTGGATACAGCAGGCATGGAATGTGAAAATGAACCTTGAAAGTGATGCACGCCTATTTGTGTTTCCTTCTAGATACGTTGACACTGTTTCGTATTGACCGTAATGAAACCAAATATATACGTATTCCTTTGACTAAACAAGGCATTGCTTGGTGGACAGACAAAAATGTGAAATTCAGGAATCCTACTGGACCTACAAAGGATCTGGCAATACTTTTCCAAGGTAAAATGATAACACAATGAATTGACCCATGTATGAGAGAACATAAAGACTCCAATCTGGATCAAGACCTTCCTGGGAAGGTATTGTGGAGGCTGAAGTAGAAATTGAATTATTTTTCCAGAAAAATAATAAACGAGCCAATTCTCAGTTTATGTGGGGGTTACAATCCAAGAATAGAGCATAAAGCCAAAATTGCATATAGTCAAAACACATTAGGTTCAGTTGTGGGTGGGATTGCCAAAGTCTTTTTTCCTCCAGGTGATGGTCCCCTTTCTGCCCCCTTCTTAATTTTTAAAAGAAAATTTCCTGAGCTCATAAAGCTGAAGGCACGCAAATTAAATGCATCTAAGTTGTGAGTTATCTGTAATGTTTTGAATGGGATACACTGTATTGATTAGTACAAGTTGTTGGGGAAACTGTAAACAAAAGTTAGATGTACATTCTTGTGTGCTAGCTCATTTATGGGTTTGCTTTGCTTGATTCTCTCTCCTTCCAAATGTCCAAAATTTCTATTCAAACAGTTTGTTACTAGCTTTCTTCTTGTTCTGCTAATATATTCATACCTCTTGTCTCTCTCAACCCCACTCCCAAATTATTTCTTAGCAACTATGCTTGTGTTTGATTGCTTGGCTGTTTTCCCCAAGATGCATGTTTTCTAATAAAAATCATAATCTCATATTAGTGCTTTGCATTTTTGTTTTTAAGGCACAGCAAAACCTGTCAACTGGCCCAAACCAGTGTATGAGCTAGACAAGGATGCAGACAACAATGGATTCATCAATGAAGACTTCATTGTGTGGATGCGTACTGCAGCGCTGCCTACATTTCGGAAGCTATATCGCCTTATAGAGAGACCAGATAACTTACGGCCTACTCTACCAGCTGGGAATTATTCCTTGGAAATAGAATACAGTATCCTTTTATTAAAAGGTCTAAGAAATTGCAGTCAGTAAACCTTGTACAGTCATATCTCAGGTTGAAGTTGCTTCAGGTTGAGCGCTTTTGGGTTACGCTCCGCAGCGACCCCGAAGTAACAGAACGCGCGGAAGCGGCAAATCACAACCTACGCAGACATGCAGTGAGCTACCACTGTAATCGTCTTTTATTGAATTTTCTTGTAAACCTTGAAGTCATTAAATAGGTAACTGTTGGTAGCATAGCAGGCTGATAATCATTTTAGGGCTGAATGAAAAATCTACAAAGGTCACAGTAGGAGCATGCACAAAATTGTCTCAGTCTGCTTATTATTATTTTTAAAAGGTGCATTGACTGTTGGGTTGGCTGATCTGTGGCCCTTGCCTTCATATCAGACATCCCCTGCAAGTAATCAGTTCAGACCTCTGGCCAGAAGCACCTGTCCCTCCCTCGGCATCCTGCGTGGAGAGGGGAGAGAAGGATGTGCCCCCTGCACTCACTTTTTTTACTTCTGGTCCCATCCCCCCCCAAGGGAATTTCTACACACCCCAAATAGAATGCAGTTGCTGTGTATAATTCTCACACCTTGTGATATTTACCAAGAATTAGGTCAAACATAAGGTCCTTTTGGGGGGATCTCCATGGCAGACTTCTGCTTCTCAACACCCTCTCCTGGAGTAGAAAACAGGGTCCTCGGTAGGGCAAAGGGGCCAACTTACTGAGGCCTGCTATTCTTTGTGTCAGCTTCATTCACTCTTTGCCACTGTTACTTAATTCTGCAATGCTGGTGTTCCGGACTTTTGAGTAGCAAAATTTGCTCTTTCCTCAGCATTTGCAGCTCATGCAGAGGTGGAATAGAAGGTGGTGACCTTTTTGGCTTGTAGGAAAAGGAACACTTTGATATTTAGGCTGACTGGATGAGGAGGGGTGTTTGAGAGGTATTTGGAGGGACAGCATGACCTGGTGAGGAGGAGAGAGCTCTAAGGTTTTGCTCAGCCCAGTGGTGGTGCTGATGCAGTTTTAGCAGGTAAGCTATGGCTGAATAGTACAAGGCTATGGAATGGAGAAGGGTGGGTGTACTGAGTAGCTAATTACTGGTTCTTGTGCTGGTTTCCTACCAAGTCAAAACCCATGGGGGTTTTCTTTGATAAATTCTGCATGTGGCTTTTGGAATAGGAGGTCTGGCCATCTATCTTCGTGCAAAAAACTACAGCAATAAAAAACCTTCAAAAGTAAAGAGACACATAGCTTCATTGCTGCTTTAATAATAGTCATGGTTCGGATATTATCTACATCTTTGGTAGCCCCCTCTGCCCGTTGGTTTCCTTGTCTTGAAACTTCTTCAGCCAGTAGCCTTGTCTCTGAGTAATTTGCTTCCCAGGGGTTTTTTTTTTGTTGGCTCATATTTCGAGTAATAAAGTGTCCCCTGGCTATCAAGCCTTGACTACGATACAGCATGTTCTTCAGAACACTTGCTGTTTGTTTTTAAGTAACGCAATCTCCTTCCTTTGTGCCGATACGAAGCTTTCTTGTTAGCACTGTGACGCCAGCCAGTCATTGTTGGCGAATGTTTTTCCTATACCCGAATCAGATTATCCTGTGCATAGCTTTGACGGGCGAAAACGGATGATCTTGAGCACCATTTCGTGGATGGGGGGCAAGAATCCGTTTCTGGGAATCGCCTACATCACCGTCGGCTCCATTTGCTTTTTCCTCGGAGTAGTGCTGCTAATCATTCATCATAAGTACGGGAACCGGAACAACAGCGCAGACATTCCCAATTAATCCCGCCTCTCCAATCCACATGTACTGCATGTGCATCAAGGCCAGTCCAGAGCGGACACAGCTTTTAAAAGCTCTATCCCTGGTATATATATATATAAAAAGTTGCTTCTGACACAGAATGCATAAGTATATATGAAGCCTTTTGTTTTCCCTTACGGTGGATTAACTTGAAGATAATGGCTATAAAAAGTTACCTATGTAAAACAGTGCTGCCTAGAGGACTTTTTGAGGCTTGGCCTCTGGCTGGACAGGTGCCATGATGCGCATTTAGTCTTTCCTCACCTAATGCATCTGCTGCTTGTGTGCTTTGTAACATGTCCATACCGTGTATAGACTGCCTGGCGAGAACGTGTTTAGGATAGAGTAGCTTCACGTTTCAAGGATGTCAGGTGTGCTGGTGCTTTTGGAAGGAGAAGAGGCCTGCCTGGTTTGTTGTTTGGTTTTTTTTTGTCACGCATGGTGCGCATGGGCTTTTGTGTTCGCGACTGAAATGTTTGCTGTATTAAACCTGTGCAATTTGTTCTCTGAGCCCAGCTTCATGTTCAAGCTTCACCGTATGTTCCAACAGGTGTGCTTGCCATGTGAACGTGTGCAGCAGCAACAGGCTTCTTCATTACATTAAAGCCGCTTTTTCCCCACATGGAAACAACCGCTGCCTGTGCAAGTCTTGCTTTAAATTCTTCCGCGTGCAGCTCTGTTCTGTGCCCAGCACCTAGTGTGGTCCAAAACTCTTAGCGTGGCTCCTACAGAAATGAAGAGCTTCTGTCTCAAAGGCAGGAACAGCTGTCTGTATCGGTACAGAAATGTCCATCTTTGGTTAAAAGCAAGGGTTCAACCCCGTTTAACATTCCTAATGGGGGAAGAAGCATTAAATTTAATTCAGAATGTGCTTGAGCTCCTGAATTCAAGTACTTGAGGGTCAGCGAAAGAAACTTGAAGTGTCCTGCAAGTCTGTTACAGCTTGCTTGCGGTGGGGTGTGGGGGACGTCCCCTTCTTGCAAATTTTCACTGAAGTCTTTCCAGATTGTAAGAACCCAGCCTGTTGATCTTAAATTATTAAATTGCTATGTATATGGAAGTTGTTTTACGTGAAACTGATTTGTCAATCTGAATATTTGCTATTGAATAAATGCTGTCATTTGTTTTATGAAACAATCCTTTAGCAGAAGTGTCTCAGTTTTGGGTGGCAGTCATGAAAACTTTCAAGAGGACTTGAAAAGGGATAATGCAAAAACCTCATGCCTTTGATCCTTTTGGGAACCAGAAAAATACAGGAACGTTAAGTGCAGAAATAATTCTGTAGAAGGATTTTGAAAGCTGAGATCACTCAGTTGGAGGCACAGTAGAATTCATTTCCTAGAAAACCAAGTGATTCACAAATATGTAGTCAGTTGTGTTAGTTTACACTACTTCTTTCCTTAAATACACACACTTCCTTGCCAAATTGAATCTTATATACACCAGACTTGTATGTTTGCTATAATGTGTAAATTGAATGCCAGATTTGCTGTAAATACTTGGCAGTGGCTGCCTATGAACTTAATTGTCTAGAACATGCATTCCAATTACTGTAGGGATTTAATAGGAATTGGTTTAATCTGAACCAGTAGAACTAAAACACCCTTGAATTCAGTTGATTTAGATCACATTATGAAAAGCTATCTGAGACTTTTTTAACCAGAGGGGTTTTCCCTGTTCCAAACTCAACACTCCTTAATGAGATACCTATTTTATTTATTTAAGCATTTGCTATTTGCCCATCAACCATCTCCTCAACATTGTTTACCCTCCGCCCATTTAAAAACATTTAACAATCCAAACTTAGAACAGTGAGATCAATACAAATTACCACTTAAAAATCAATGCAAGCAGCATAATTCCTTCTAAAAATGAGTTTTAAAAACAGCTGACAATTGGTTTGTTTTAGCCCTTGGAACAAACATAGTCCTAAAAAGCCTGGGAAAATAAAAAGGTCATCTGGCACTGCAAATAATTTGGTGTAGGCATTAGACAAACCTTGCTAGTGAGAGCATTCCATAACTGGGGCTGCCACCACCAAAAAGGGTATCTTCTTGGTAGATACCTGCCTCACCTCATTTGATGGGAGGTGCTGGAGAAGGGCCTCTGGTAAACATCTGAAGGTCCAGAGAGGTATGTATGAAAGACAATCCTTCAGAAAATCTGACTAAGCTGTATCTCAGGTCTGTTCTCCTTGAAAACAGTGATGTAGACAGAGCGTGTCTACCCAGTTTGCACCAGTTTACCCCAGTGCCTTAAAACTTGCTGTCATGTTAATATAATCTCAGCTTCAGTGTTGGATCATGCCTAACTCCAGTGATCCTTTTCTGTACCTGTCAAAATCTGCAGCTGTCTCAAACATCCCTACGGAAAAGCTACTGGCTGGCTTAACCTAGTAATAGCAATGGCAAAGCTCACCTGGGGTAGCTCAGTTGGTAGTGCAGGAGATGCTTAATCTCAGGGCTGTGGGTTTAGTCCCACGTTGGGCAAAAAGATTCCTGTGTTGGGGGTGGACTAGATGATCCTTATGGTCCCTTCCAACTCTACAGTTCCAGGAAGGCAAATTCTGAGACATATTATACATAAAGTGGTTTGGAATATAGATCAAGAGCTTTTTAGCTCTAGAACAAGGCTGTAAGATGAACTGCTAAATTTGGCAAAGAAAAACCTCATTGGAACGAATTTGCTAGCAGCTGACTTTCCTATTTCATGTTGACTACATCTGACTACAGCCACCTCCTGAGAGTTATTCCTAGACAAAGCTGGGAAGGGTTAGGGTTCTTCTGCTGTCACCTGTCCAACAAGAACAGGGCTTGGTTAAACAGGTACGGTGATTTGGCATCTGTTTCTCCATGACTGGTGTACTTTGTCACTTGCTTCCTGTTTAACCACATGCCACTGTTAAAGCAGATTTAACTTGGGTTATCCTGTTAGTCTTTTACAGAGCAGAATTACTGTGTGTTGCACAAGCAGGATATTGTTGTCACAGAAATACTGCTCAGCAGTTAGTCAAATGATTTCTTTCCAAATTTCCTGCTATCCAGCATTTAATCTTGCTCCAACACAAAGCGCTGCTGTTCATGGCAAGTAACTGCAGTATAATACTGACTTCTTTCCGAGTCTTGTGTTTGCTTCACATATGGGGAACAAAAAACTTGAAGACAATCCAGAAACCCAACTTCCAGTAACTCTGTTGCAGACTATGGGCTTAATTAACATTTAAGCTCGAAAGTCTGTTAGTGTTGTGGCACTGGTGTCTTTAAAGCAGCAAATTACGTAAGAGCTGTCATTCTAATTTGTTGTACCTTCTGTAGAAAAGATGAATAACAAGTTCCCTGCTCTGGTTTTAATAGAGACTGA